>NW_024039582.1:0-600000 GCF_016077235.1 Cyprinodon tularosa | reverse complement strand
TGGTTAGTTCAGGTGTTGTTTGTTCTCTACTTGAAAAACAGTTTAGATTTTTAAATGCATTTTTATTTCTGTGTTAAATTCTTTTTATAAGTAAAAAAGTCTCCGGACCTTTACTGGTTGTTGATTTTCTTAATTCGGACCCCGATGATTTTTAATTAGTTACCGCTGCTTTAGGGTGGATAGATCTGTTGATAGGAAAACTATTCACCTGCACTCTAAACATGGCCATTATAAAAGAGTGGCGCAGGTAAAAGTCAGGGTTGAGTTGGGTTGGAAGCAATTCCGGGTGATTGCATATAAGTGTCTGTTTCCTAAACCTATTAAAATGACTGAAGTTCATTGCTTTCCATTCAATCAACGGAACTTCAGTAATTTTGTGGTAAACGGTCTAAATACGCAACCCTGAGAAAAACACCTGCAGGTGTGTTTTCACAGCCGTATGAAAGAACATCCTAAATCTGGGGTTGGAGCTGAATACAACTTTTTCTGTTTAATAATGTAGGATTTCCATTGTTGCTATGTCATGATCTGCCCTGATAGCTCACATTAATTGTTTATTTCACTCACCTGCCTAACTCTTCCCGGTTTCCCATTATCACTAATCTCATCCACCTGCGTCTGTTCCTTTATATTGGGCTCATGTCCAGCCATCGGGGCCAGATCATTGTTTGTTTTGTGGTCTGGTTAGTTAGTTTAGGTTTAGTTCCATGGTTCCTGTCCTGGTTCCTGGTGGCCAGCGGATTGAGAGGGTTTTAGTGTCTGTATGTCTTCTGATTGTATCTTAGTAGAGAAGGTCAGTTTTTTTTTTCCTGGCTCTAAGGAGGAGACCAGTTTAAAGTTTCCTGCAGAAATTCTGGTACCACGTCTCTTTTCCCGCAACCACTGAGGCAGGATCAGGATCCGATGCCGTCCGGATCTGATCCTGCCTTTCTGGACCCATCTGCCTCTGAACTTCACGCTCTGTGGATTCCATGAACCATGTTTCCCTCGACTTCTGTTTGGACTTAAACTTCTTATCAGCTGAGAACTCCTGGATTCAATTCTATTCAGTTTATTTCTATAGCTCCAATTCACATCAGGTCACTTTCCAGTTCAACCAGATCATCCAGTCAGATTGATTCTATCTAAGGAAAACCAGCTGATTGCATCGACTCATTGACTCTTCAGCAATCCCTTACACTAAGCATGCTTGTAGCGACAGTGGAGAGGAAAAACTCCCTTTGAACAGGAAGAAACCTCCAGCAGAACCAGGCTCAGTGTGAGCGGCCATCTGCTAAGCGGCCCGCCCCCTGCAGGCGCTGCGTTTCGCAGCTCCACAGTCCGGCGCTTCTGTTCTGTTCCGTCTGTTTGATTCTTTCTGTTAATAAATGTTTGTACTTCCCTACTGACCGTCTCAGCTTGAATACTGAGTCCAACTGTCCCGTTTAATGACATGCTGTGGCAGCGCTTTTCTCAGCTTTGCCATGAACCCGGCTGGTCAATCTACAGGAAGGTGCTTGAACCCCAAATACCTGCACCTCCTTCTAATCTCTAAAGATCTTTGTCTCATCTAAGGGATCCAGTTCTGTTTTGACTGTCAATCCTCACCAGGAAAAAGCAGCTGAAATGGATACAATGAGTTTTCCGAGGGTTCTTAGGCCTGGATATCGGGGCGTGTTTCCCTGCTGAATCACCGTCAGAAATCTATTAAAAGCCACATTCCGATTTACTGAGGCACAATATTCAGAAGGTGCCAGTTGTGGTTTGCAGGTCCTTCCTGCGCTCCCGGCAGCTGTGTGTGCTGATTCGGAACGCCCTGACCTGCCCACACAGAGGCAGCCTCCTCTGCGGATCAGCGAGGGGTTGCCTGCCAACGGCAGCAAAAGCGCCCTCCTCATGGGAGCGACAGGCGACCTGTGTGGGAGGACATAAAAGTGAGAGAGCACCCTGAACTAAACCTCAGACCTGGACACAGCTGGCTTCTTCTCAAACACAAACAAAGTGGCCTTTGTTTGAGGGAAATGACAGAAGTGCCGTCAGTGCCTGCACACGATACCGCTGAGTCGCTTTAAGAGCTTTAATGGAGATCAGAACTGGTAAACGACATGAAGGAATCAGAACACCGATAGACACGCACTGGAAGCACCGCAGTGCAATGGAAAAGTACTGCCTGCAGAAATGATCATGCTGTGTTTTCTTCTTATGTTTGAGATGCATGAGCACACGATAAAACACTGAAAGGATCTAAAGATTTCATTCTGAGAAATCCTTTAGTTCAGGTGGTTTTTGGTTTATGTTCTGTAAATGAAATGATTCAGTCTTCATCAACTTTAGGGGGTTTTAAAGGAAAAGTTTGGTCAGCAGGGAATAATCAATGGATCATTATTTATAACTAAAACTAATACGAATTTAGCGTTAGTCAGCAAAAAAAAATAAAAACAATAATTTTCGACACAATCACTGAGTGTGAGAGCGGCCATTTTTGCCCAAACATAGTAGCCCCTCCCTCCTGCCATCTTCCAGCAGTGACGTCACGGTGCGGTAAGCCTAGCGCCATTCTCCCCGCTTTACAAGCTAAATCAATGGGAACTACTAGACACATCTGCAATCAACAACAATTATTGAAGATTTCCAGAGGACTTCACCATTGAAATTCACCAGAGCTATAGTGAAACTGACAATGCACACGTGCATGGCAGCTGGATGCTGGAAAACATCGAAAGGAAAAGTGCAAGAGGGCAGGAAGAGGATTGAAAAACCCCCAGAAATCCAGTTTATTCTTGGGCTGAAACTTCCAGACCCATCACTGCAAAAAGTGAATTTTTTCTTAAATTGAGGAGGCAAGTGAGACACTTTGCCAATTAAACAAGACAATTTACATTTAAAATAAGACAAAAACTATTGCATTGTCTTATTTTGAGTGCATATTATCTAATATTATTTCAAGATCAAAAAATCTGATTTAACGGCTGAAATTAAGGGTACATACACTTAATTTAAGAACTTTTTCAATTATTTATATATTGTTTTTGCAGTGTAAAAACTGTCTTCTATTCCATATGCACATGAATAACCTCGAAAAGGCCAAGAAGTCGAGCTGTTCAGGATGAGTCTCAAAGAAAAATATGTTTTGCTTTTTCATTTCTCACTTTCTTTAATTTCTTCAAAAAGTTCCATCCATCCGTCTATTATCTGATCCCTGCTGGGGTCACGAGGGATTCTGGCGTCTATCTCCAGCTGTCTACGGGCGAGAGGCGGGGTCCATCCTGGACAGGTGTCCAGTCCATCGCCGGGCAACACAGAGACAAACAGGACAAACAACCATTCACATCTAAGGAGAATTTAGAGAAGCCAATTAACCTAACAGTCAGTGTTGGAAGCCGGAGTACCCTGAGAGAACCTATGTATGCTCAGGGAGAACATGCAAACTCCATGCAGAAAGATCCCGGGCCGGGAATCGAACCCAAAACCTTCTTGCTACAAGACCCTGTGCAGCCTTTATCAACAATTATTTTTCAAATAATTAAGAAAAAAGGTTCATTTTAAGGGCAGTGAAAAAAAAGAGATACTTTTATTGATCATTAATGTCTTTATTTTCACAGAAACACGTAAAAACCGACACTAGATCAATAAAATGTTTGAATTTAATTTTTTTAACGCATTTTTTGTCAATATCTAGTAGAAAACATCAACAAACCATTAGAGATACCCCCTCTTCAGGTTAATCGGGATTCAGGTTTATGCTCTAAAAACATTCTAAATGACTTTGTTTCAAGTAAATTCTGGATGCTACCCACTCAGGACACTTGGAATACATTGGACGAGCAGTATGGAGGAATATTGACACGTTTTTTGTGGACTTTTATGGACCTTTCTGTCTCGGGCGCCATAGACCTCCATTATTTGAATGTCAGCAGACAGCAAGAAGCCTCCCAGATCTCCAGATGCATTTGAGATATCAAAAAAGTACTCCAGAGTGTTGTTCAGCATGGGGGTGAGTAGAAAATGAAGGCTAATCATGTTTTGGGTGTACTATTCCTTTAATACAACTATTCCTTATTTTTGCACATTAATTATGTTTTTGATAAAAATCCTTTTGCTAAAATGTCATCAGAACGCTGATAATACTAAGTGTGTCTCAGCCCCCCCTTCAGTGTCCACCATATTGGATCAGTCCATTTGCTGCACATGTTCAGAAAGGTCCAAACAGACAGCAGCAAACCATTTGAAAACAAACCATGCAAAGAGCAGTGTTGCCAACTTAGCGCTTTAGTCGCTATATTTAGCCACTTTTCAGACCCCTCTAGCACTTTGATTTCTAAAAAGCTCCTAGCGCCAAATCTAGAGACTTTTTTCTGCTACTGGAGACTTTGGAGACAACATCTAAAAGCAGCGAACTCTGCTCTCCAGAGCGAGTAGATTGGTAACCCCCCCTCCTGCTCTCCTCTATCTTGTCTGCTGTCATGATTCATGCAGCTATTATTTCATCCAAATGAAAAATGGAGAACAGAGAAGCAGATCATGGCTTGTCTACAGTGAAAAGAAGGACTGGGTTATTTACTTTGGCCTTTTTGGAAACACAGGAAGGAGCAATCAGCTAAGTGAGCTTAGTGCTTGGAAAAATTCTTTCATTCCTTTAGAGACAGCATGAAAAGTCAGCTGAGTACAAAACATAGAGAGGAAAACAAGAAGAAAAGGGACAAGAAGAGAGGGACACAACCTAGAACAGAGAATGGATGTCTATTCTATTAACATTTCTCTATCTGGATAAGACCCCAGTGGGCCTCAGCAGATGGCTGCTGACACTGAGCCTATTCTGCTGAAGGTTTTTCCTCTCCACTGTCGCTACTGAATAGAATTAAATGTACATTCCATCCACTACAATACAGAGTTATTTAAAAATCAACTCCCTGAGGCCTGTTTCATTCTCTGCAATTTAAACTCTCCTACATGGCATTAACAGAATAATAAAGTAAACGTCTCTTCACACCTAAACTCCTGTTTTTCCTGTTTAAACTCTTCCAGTAATTTATGGTGTAAAACCAGACAAAGGGACATTAATTCCGACATTTTCAGCAGTGATCTCAGAGCAGCTCGTGTCAATTTGAACAAAGTGCTTTACCTTGTAATGCGAGGCAAGGTCAGCTCCATGCTTGTTTTTAATCCAATTTTGGAGGCAGAAGTGTTGAAATTGTCCGCTAGGTGGCGACCTCGGTCTGCAGACATGCGGGATCAGTCCCGCACAGAGGACGGGATCAGACACAGTCCTGCAGCAGATTTATAGGGAAGCTCGGTTTGATCATGAGGAGGAAAAGATGAGGTGAAAAAAGATAAAACTGCTTAGATACGGTTTTTCTGTTTGTTTCAATGAATCTGATGTTTATCTGAGAGACTAATAAGGAGACTAATGAAACTCGGAGGGTTATTAATGAGGGTCTGCTGGCCCCTCACTTGTCCCCAAAGTTTCCTCCTTGGATGACGGGCTGCGCGTCAGGACGCACAGACCCGCCTCCAGCCTGTGGAGCGCTCGGTGCGTCTCTCTCCTTCAAACCATAATCCGCTGGGAAAGGCAGAGGGAGAGAGAGGGAGTGTGTGTGAGAGGGAGAGAGAGAGAGAGAGAGAGAGAGAGAGAGAGAGAGAGGGAGAGAGAGAGAGAGCGGGACCACAGAGAGGAGAAACGCGAGAAAAAGAAGAGAGGAAAAACGCGGAGCCGCGTCGCAAATGGCACTCATGGCAGGGATTCTGTTCACGGTCACCTTTCTGATTTCTGCGCTCGGTTCCTCCGCTCGGATTTATCCTCCAAATGAAGGTAAGAAGACCGCAGCGGACTTCAGGCTCCATCCTGTTTGCGCCGCAGAGCCTGCTGCCTTTGGCCCCTGGAGCCGTTTGGACGGGGCCCCTTCAAGAGTTAAAAACCCCCAACAAAGATGACATTTCTTTTTTTCTTTTCTAGCATAAAGACATAAGGGCTTCCCAGATGCGCATTGCTGGTTTAGGTCTTAGTTGCACAGGTAGCTCTGGGTGCATGAAGAAGTAAGACCTGTGGTCCCGACGCAGCGCTGGTGCGCTAAAAGCAGAAAGAAAAATGAGCCGATTTCAACTCAAAATGGGTTTAAATGATAAAAAAACTGAATGAGACAACAATCAGCAGAGAGGGAAATGATCGCTGTTAGTGTCACTCTAGTGGAAGATGGAGGATTTTTATTTTAAATGCAAGTAAAGAAAAAAAAAAGTAGAATTAATTAAAAGGAAGGTGCGCAAAAACATTCACAGTTTTATTTCACAAAAAAAGGGGAACATGTGTGACTTCCTGAGAGATTTAAAATAAACTGAGCGAAAAGCAGCTCCTATGATTCCGGATCTATGAAGAAAAAAAACAGATTATTAGTTTAAAGTGTGAGAAGATAGAAAGAATTTAATCCGTATATTTCTATCTGAGATTATTTAGTTTTGGTCCAAATCAACAGAAAATGAAGGCAACAGATTTTCCCTTTTATTTTTCTTCAGGTTTTTAATATTTCATTTTTCTTATATTTTATTCTCAGAGTTTTATTTAAATAAATGCATAAATCCCTTTCCGGAACAATTCAATCCGAACGCGGGGGATTAACGCAGAAACACGCAGAGAAAAAGCTTTAAATTCCCTCCCCGCATCCTTATATATTATATTTATAATGTTTATAATGTTTTGGGTGTGATGTTGTTGTTTCCCTCCATGTGTTGGACCTATTGGATGATAAATGCTGGTGCCTTGTGGACAGGCTGCGCGTTCTGCGCGCTAACGGCTCCATTCTTGTTTTCCAGTCACGTTACTGGACTCCAGGGCTGTTCAGGGGGAGCTGGGATGGGTGGCCAGCCCGACAGAAGGAGGGGTAGGTATCCTAAAGTCACAAACATGGAAGACAGCGTTTGATTTTTGTTTCCTGCAGGTTTGGACTTTTTTTTTCCCACACTGAGATCATTTCATCAGTTTCTGCAGATTTACTGCATCATCTGTTGAACCTGTCAGAATATTGGCTTCATCAGGGACATAAACAAACCAAAAAACAAAGGCATATGATAGTATATAGTTAAAAAAAAGAATAAAAACATTTAAAATATAAATTATTATTGTGAAATTGAGAGTTTTATGTGGAAAACGTTTCATAAACTACATTTAACTAGTTTTTTTATTGATATAAAGTGTTGTGTAAATCAAGCTGTCTGCTGTGGCGGCAGGCTGCTCTACAGAACATTTCTTAGTTGTTTTTTCAGCTTTAAAATAAGATCAACTTTAAATATTTGTTGGATTTGGTTCTTTTGTTTATTTATTTCCCTTCTTAAGACCGTCACGCCAATATTAGTTTTTTTCTCCTTGTGATTGATTGTAAAAAGTGTAGCAGCCCCCTTTAAATCCAGCTGACTGTGCACAGCAACAGGTGGAGGAGGGGCAGTTTTTGTGTGATACTTTTTTTTTTTCCCTCTCAAGCCACAATAAAATCCATTGAATTTTTAAAGGCGACTTTCAAACTTTTTGCAGAATCGGAGCGTTTAGCGGGTTGGTTCTTCGGGGTGAGATCGTTTCATTTAAGATGCACCGAGAAATTGATTGGATGAAACCTGATCCCGTGGTTATCCATGTGGAGACGCTTCGGAACACCTGGAGGGGCCCGTTAGCTTCCAGAATATATTATTTTCTCCTCTCTGCTCCCTCGCCTCGCCTCTAACCGCTCAGTAATGGTCAGATGCAGGGCCTGATACTGCAGCGGGCGTCAGGTTTCCCGAATAGAAGTTGGGTTGAATCGGTCTTTGTGGGTAAACTTTATATCCCTGTCCACCATTCAGCTGGGGGGGGGGGGGGGGGGGCTTGGCAGCTTAGGGTCCTCTGGAACGGATGAAAAAGGCGGAAAGTGCAGAGTGCTTCAGCCTCAACTACAAACCAAAGAAGAAGAATGCGTGATACCACAGCCTGATATTAGATATGGAGGTTCTGCCTAAAATGCTGAATTTCCTTAAAAAGATTTTGATTGTTTGCATAAATGTGACTCCAAATTGACAGAATCAGATCTGTGACACAGAGCGTGAGCCTCTCTGAGCGACGCAGTCCCGCTATCAGCCATTTTATCATCAACCGCTGATTGACGGGGTCCTGGCAGCTCCTGCGAGCCTGCGTTCACCCTCTCATTATGACCAATTGATCTCATTCTGCCTCTTTCCTGCTATCAGGAAAAGGGGCAGCCTTATCTCAGCGCCGCTAGATTTCCACAACAAAAGGGGGGCGGGTGGGGGTGGGGGGGCACAGAGGGAAGGGAGCAGAGTGGAAAGGAACAGCAGGGAATGATAGACGTTTTCTGCTGCAGATGTATTTAGTATTATCCCCTCCTCCTCCTGGGAAATTAGGTTTTAATCCAGAGTGTTAACGATTAGCCTCTGAGACACATCTGCCAGCGTCGCCCATTCCTCCCATCATCCCAGATCTTCTCTTTTTCTAAAAGCTGCTTCTGTTTCCAGTCCGGCTCAGACGATGACTCTTTTTCAAAAAACACGACTCGAGGGGAAGCGTCGTGCCCTGAGCCTCTCAAGACGAGGCCCCACGTTTACTCAGCAGAGCTCTCTATAGAGAGGCGGGGGGGGGGGTTATCATAAGTAAAACAAACACTCAGTTTTTGGCAAAAATAAGCTAAATTGCACAGGGAAAAATAACCCATACGCCTCAGATCAGTGCCTCCCTTCTCTCCGGGGGTTCATGCTAACCTCAGCGAACACGTTTCGCTTTGGCCTACAGGTCGTCTTCCATTACGCAGACAGGAAGCAGACCTGGTCGCATTACATCGTTAGCACTTGTTCAAAGACTTTCTACATCTGTGGGATCCCACTGTGGCATTTGTTCCTTCATAACATCTCTAATATCATGGAACAGCCTTGTCATTGCTAATGTGTGTGCAGGAAGTTGTTTTACTCTCTGGTCCCAAAGCAATTGAACTGAAGACAGTTGAGGCAAAAATATTAATGATAATAACTGAACTTTACCTCTGCCTTTAACCCCTCCCCTTGGAGAGCAGTCGGCTGCCATTGTGCGGCGACCTGGGAACAGTGTGGCGTTAAGGGTCTTGCTCAGAGACCCAGAATAGAGGTCTTTGGCAGTGGGTTTCGGATAACCTGACTCCGCCAGATGGATTTGCTGGATTTGCTCCGCATATCCATCTGGAAACCTTCCGTTGAAGTAATTTTGGGAAGGGGTGAAAATACTGGTTAGCTGATTGGCCTATGTTGGTGATAGACGGGCCAAATAAACCAATCAGATCAATGAAGCATATGACGTACTAACAGAGCGACGACGAAAACACAACCACAAGCCAGGCTAACTCTTGCTGCTTCAGGTGAAGGCTCGTTAGCTCAGCAAATACGCAACATGTCGGCAAAGGATATTTGCCGTTTATGTAAAGATAATTTGCGAGTAAAAGGCACAATCATCGGCTGAAGCCGCCATGTTCTTTAGACCGAACTGTTGCGCTTCTCGTTGCGTCACACCTCAACCCGCCTCAAAGCCAACGCTGATTGGACGTTCGTTTGGTGAACGGCACCAAATTTTCTTTAACGGAGAGTCTCCAGACTGATTAGCGAGTGAAACCTTGAAAGCTCGCGAGATCAGGATGGTCTCATGAGGCTAGGTTTCGGACTCACAACCTCAGGATTCCAAACTCTATTTAATTAACTTCACCTTCCTATACTTGAGGGTAAGTGCTAAATAAAAGGATCTTTAAGATTCCACATAAAGTCTATTATGCGGCAAACATAAAACATATCTTATAAGTTAGCTTTAACGTTGAGTAAAAGAGTCAAATGCTTCTTTTTTGTTAAAAGAACTGAACAGTCCTGTTCTTCTTGATTATTATGTCTGTGGCGTAAGGCCTAAGACTTCAGGGATGAGCAACTCCAGTCCCTTAGGGCGGCTATCCTGCAAATTTTAGAGGTGTCCTTGTTCCATTAGACGATGGTGAGGTCTGCAGAAACTGACAGCGTGCTGAGGACATAATTCAGACATTTGATTAAGGTGTGTTTGGCCGAGGACAAATATAAAAGCTGCAGAATAGCGGCCCTCAGGAACTGGGATTGCCCACCCCTGGTAAGTTATAAGATCCATCAAGTTTGAATCTCCTTGTAATGTTTTTCTTCTCGTCCCCAGTGGGAGGAAGTGAGCATTATGGATGAAAAGAACATCCCCATCCGTACGTACCAGGTGTGCAATGTCATGGAGCCAAATCAGAACAACTGGCTTCGTACTGACTGGATCCCCCGTGGAGGTGCCCAGCGCGTCTACATCGAGATCAAATTCACCCTGCGGGACTGCAACAGCCTGCCAGGGGTCATGGGAACCTGCAAGGAAACCTTCAACCTTTACTACTACGAGTCCAACAATGACAAAGAGCGCTACATCCGCGAGAACCAGTTCAGCAAGATAGACACCATCGCTGCTGACGAGAGCTTCACTCAGGTGGATATCGGGGACCGCATCATGAAGCTGAACACGGAGGTTCGGGACGTGGGCGCCCTGACAAGGAAGGGTTTTTATCTGGCGTTCCAGGATGTCGGAGCGTGCATCGCTCTCGTTTCCGTCCGGGTTTTCTACAAGAAATGCCCTTTATCCGTGCGGAACTTGGCCCAGTTTCCTGATACCATCACTGGTGCCGATACTTCCTCGCTGGTGGAAGTTCGTGGCTCGTGTGTGGATAATTCAGAGGAGAGGGATGATCCTAAGATGTATTGCGGAGCTGATGGAGAGTGGTTGGTGCCCATTGGAATCTGCCTGTGCAACCCTGGATATGAGGAGCGCAATTCAGAATGCCAAGGTAAACCACTGTCTTTGTTTTAACCTTAAACTGAATTTTTAGATCAGCAGGGCCACAAAATGCAAACCATTTTCCCTCCAGTCCTTTACTGTTTCCTTTCCTCACCTACATTTTTTTGTTTTGTCTCTTCTTTCATGCCTTCCTTCCTTGCACTCTGTTTGAAATGTGTTTTTTCTCGCTCACTTGCTTTCTCCACTCTTCCTTTCACATTGTGCTTGGATGATAGAAGCAATGAGGACTGTAAGTGGAGTAATTAGCAAGCCCACCGGGAGGTGTGTGCAAAGGGATGTATCCCAGGAGGGCTGGTGAAACTTGGAGTGGAGCGCTGAGCTCCGACCGGTTTACAGCGCTGCAGCGTCTTTCACCCCCACCTGTTTCTCCCAGTGGAGCCTTGAAAGGAGATAGACAGCTTTGGTGTAAAGTGAGTGAAAGAAAAAAGGGCTTTATGATTCCAGGCATGCTTGGAAGGAGTGAAAATACTGCAGTGAAATGGTCTGGAATTGTGCTGTTTGTTTGGAGAAAGCAAATGTGGACAATTTAAGAGGTCTTTGGTTCATGATAGCATTAAAGACAGAACATTTACAGTAGTAGCCATTTTAAATTTTCCTTGATGGGTCCTGGGCTGGTCCTGGGCTGTTTATTGACTGGTGCTGGGCTGTTTATTAACTGGTCCTGGGCTGGTCCTTGGCTGGTCCTGGACTGGTCCTTAGCTGTTCCTTGTCTGTTTATTGACTGGTCCTTAGCTGGTCCTGGGCTGGCCCTTGGCTGGTCCTTGGCTGGTCTTGGGCTGGTCCTGGGCTGGTCCTTGGCTAGTCCTGGGCTGGTCCTAAGCTGGTCCTTGGCTGTTTATTGACTGGTCCTTAGCTGGTCCTGGGCTGGTCCTTGGCTGGTCCTGGGCTGTTTATTGACTGGTCCTTAGCTGGTCCTGGGCTGGTCCTTAGCTGGTCCTGGGCTGGTCCTTGGCTGTTTATTGACTGGTCCTTGGCTGGCCTCATACAATTCCTTTTTAAACTCCTAAAATATTCTTTCTGTCATGACTTGTGGAGATTTAGATCTAAAGAGTAGTGTTATTTCCTGGTCAGACCCTGTAATTCAGTGAAAGGGTGGAGTCAGAGTAAAATAAAATATGGATGCCCAGTGGCTGGAAGTTGGAGGGGATTTTGCTGCCATTCGGCTGACTTTTGACTTGGAAGGGCCATTTTAAATGGCTGCTAGTGTAGCTGTAATTTCTTAGTATTTGCTCGACCTTCTGCTCATTTCATTGTACACACCATGAAGCAGAACACATGTGGCACAGCACAACTTTTCTGGAACACGTTGAGGGTTTTTAAGGGTTGTCCAACAGGGCGGCTGCCCTTTTATTGGTAGACACCTCCAACAAGCCTATCGCAGTCACATACAAAAAGCAGTTGGCCACTGCGGTAAGGGGTCAGAGGCTGGGCACGGGTGATTAACGGGGGGTGGGGGGTAGGCTCTCCTAATTTACGAGGGAGTCTTTATCTTGGAGGACTAATTGCATGACAAACAGGTCTGGTGATTTAGGGGTGCCACTGGCTGCCTGGGTGTAGGGAGGGGTAGAGGCGTTCAAGTAGTCACAGATGGGATTTTGGGGTTCTTTTTGTATGCTTGGCCAAAAAAAAGGCTCCGCTGTTACTAATCTCAGACGAACCCTGCCAGGTTTTCCTTTTAAAAAAATGAGTAACAAAAAGATCAAAACATGGTTGGACGCTGAAGTAATTCCTTTTTGGCACAGTGTAACGTTCTTTACAGTCACACCGTCATCCTATACAGTCAACTGTATCACATGCCTTGTGAAATTAAAGTAGTCTCCTTATCGCCTTTATACCCGTAGAGATAAGTAGCTGTAACTCGCAGTATGAACGCACAGCCATAGATTTAATGGCTCTAATGCAGTCTTGTCGTATTTTGCCAATTTCTCTCTGACACTCGGTTGCTTTTCTAAGCCAGTGTATCCATTTAGCTCAAATATCACTGCAGCTCCTTGATTGTGTTTAAGTTAACAATGCCAGCCACTCCATTACCTTTTAGCTTCAGTTTATCTTTCCATGTTTCACTTTCCTCCAGGCTCAGGGGGGCCATGTGCCTCGGGTGCGGCCTGACGTGTCAGAGTGGATGAACTCCGCTGACTCCGGGGTTCAAAGGTGTTGCCAACTATTGGTCGTCAAGTGCACTGATGAGCTGGTTAGTATTCCCACGAGTGACAGGCTCGATGGGAGAGACGCTCAGCTCCTCTAAGGAGATGTTGACCCAGATGCTCAGACAGAAGCTTGTTCTGGGGGCAGCGTGGGTTTTTTCGCTGAGTTTCAGTTGGTCGGTCGGCCTATCCTTAAAGGTTTTCTGTGCTAGACGTTGCAAAGTTGCATGAAGTTGTGTGTTTGTGAGTCCTTCTCCTCCTGTGTACGCCTGAGGTTACGAGGGCACCTTGGCCTCTGGTTCCCAGCCTAAGATGAATGGGGTCTCCTCTGTCATTGTTTGGGTGGCAGGAGAGCCGAGCGAGGACGCTGATGTTTGGGGAGAAAAGGGAGCCGAGGGGGAGCTTATGGGGCACAGAAGACTTGTATTCTCCTCCCCTGGTGAAGGTCAGGGGTCGCCCTCTTCTGCATCCATCTTACTGCTGTGTCTGACAGGGTCGTGGATCCAGGATTGATTAAGACGTCAGGGTTTTGACAGCTGTGTGGGTAGAGCTTGCATGTGTGTCCATGGTGGAAGTGGGTCGTACTCCCAGGCAGAGGGAAGCGAGACAACATGAAACCTTAGGGCCGCCTTGATCTAAGGAGAAGGCTCTGTGTGTTTTTATTCAAGATCCCTTTCACTGTTAACACCCCCCCCCCAGGTCATGGAGGGCTCCTGCTCCTCAGATGGCAATGGGTACAGAGAGTTTGAGGTAGATGGAAGAAGAGATTAGCAAGACCTCTGTATCCCACAGCAGGAAAAACCCGAGATGCCGTTAAAATCAGCAGATTTGAAGTTGTGATTTATTTGCTTCCCAGTTGGACGGGTTTGTGTATGTTGAGGATGCAGCCTTGTTAAGGTGTCAGCAGTTTCTTGTGACACTGCAGATTGTGCACTCGCTGAGCTGTGAACAGGTTCCTCTCATCTCAGCCGATGCGCAACACGTCTTTTGTTCTTTTGTGAGATTCCCTTGTTGATGAAAAATGTATCCCCTTCTCCTCCACTGTTTGGACAGGGAATGTTTTGAGATTTTAAACCCAATATGTTGTCATAACCTGAGTCCACATTAGAACAGTATCATGTTGGTACAGAAGAGAGGTGAAAACTGGTGTGCGTCCAAGGTGACGCAAGAATGAGACAGAATTCCTGTTGAATGAGTTGGAAGATTGATTTTAGGGATACAGGAAACCACCGATATCTTGGACTGGTATTTCTTGATTGGTATTAAACGATTCATTAGTGCTTTCAGCAGATATGCCTGAAGATCATGTGATGCACATATATTCAACCCACTGAGCAAAAATTGGTTGAAAAGATGATTTACGTCCAAACAGCGTCTACATCATGTTCAAAAAAAGGTGAAAGACCGCAAGTTTCAGATCGTTTAGTTTAGTGTGTAATTGGACTAAAGTGGGACAAAATCCGACTGACCAAACAGACCAATTTTCAATTATTAAGTCAAGACTATGACGAATTTTAGCCTAAAAACCAACATCTAAATGACCCCTGGTGCTTTAAAAGGTTTTAGACTTTAAACAACTTTTATTGTTTTATTGCATAACCAGAGTGTATAGAAAACAAAAATGTGTTTGTACAGCTTCCATAACATTTCAATTTCATAAAGTGCAGCAGTAATAAAAAAAAACATGGTGCAAAAAACCCACATTGATATGGAAGTTTGGAGCATTGATATATATGGTGTAAATATGCAGTTTGATCCAGTTTCTTTTCAACAGTTCATCAGTGTGATGGAGGTGGGGAAGAAGCTGCTGCAGAACCTGCTGGTCCTGCATTGAATGCTGTGAAGCCTCTTCCCAGCAGAGAGAACAGTCCATGGTGGGGGGTGAGGGGTCATTGATGATGTCACAGGCTCGGGACACGAAATGTCTTTAATGGAGGGAAGAGTATTTGACAGAAGCAATTTCTTGACATGTTAATAGATTTATCATTAACCTGTCGTCCCTACATTAGTATTAACACAACTAACTTTGTTTTTGTTCCTCCAGTAAAGCATCTTTCTCACTGAAAATAGCGCATTTATGCGTGTTTTCAGGCCTCTGTCCCCCCCTCCGCTGCATTTCTGGTGACATCATCACTCTCGGTTTGCGTTGATGATGTCACCAGTGCTACAGAATAGGGATGGAACGGTTTATGAAAACCGTCCGAACCGTTCGGTTCGACTGTCTCGGTTCGGTTTGCGTGTTTTGCCCTCCTTTTTCTCATAGGCGAAGCGTTTACACTCCAGAGCAGCAGGTGGCGGTACTGCGACCAAAGCCAACCACCAGTAGTAAACAAGAAGAAGAAGCGAAGCAGCGTAGCCGGGTGTAGCAGAAAAAAATCAGTTGTTGTGGAGTGTGGGTATGGCGAGTGGGAAAGAACAGGATTTGGGAGACGCGCCAGCAGCACTTTATAGGTCTGCTGTATGGGACCACTTTGCATTTAGAGTGACCTACGATGACGGTGGAAAGAAAGTTGTGGATAAAAGTGCAACAGTGTCCAAGCATTGTGCAACACGTTTTGTTTATGCTAACAGCAACACGACCAACATGTCAGGCTAACAATCAACATATACCGAACCAAACCGAAAACTGTGACCATGAAACCATGAACCGTTCCAGCCCTACTACAGAAATCAGGAAAGTAAACAATGGAGAGCAGCATGGAATGAAGCCAGGGCGTAGTCATTGTTCTTTATTATTTCTCTCTATTATCTGACTGAATCCGTCTCACCAGAGCTGCTCCATGTTTAGTAAATGTAAAGTTGATTCTGCTTGTTAGATCAGAAGCGACGTCGGTACGTTGCGTTCAATGGTATCACGTAATTTAGCACGTCGACCCGGCTCTGGTGTTCCCACAGCGTGCCGATCAGAGCCGAGGTGATTTTAGACAGTGAGCTGTTCCCACTGCCACTAAAAGCCCATTGTTCCTGAGTTTAAAGGGGTTTTCAGCCAGTGGGGTACTACTGTAGTTGGTTACTCTATAGATTAGGGCTGCAACTAACGATTATTTTAAAAATCGATGAATCGGACGATTATTTTTTCGATTAATCGATGAATCGGACAAAAAATATTTTTTATATTATATTATTAACCTCTTTATTCCAAAATAAACATTTTAGACAGAACAAACAAGCACACAAGTACAGGTTGCTCATTAACTGTACTGGTGCAATATGAAAAATAAATGTTTGTGTTAAAACTACGCAAACTTACATGAGAAATGTAGCTGTACATCCACAAAATATAGGCTACTTTGTTTCATAAAGCGCAAAAAAATACATTTTTGTTTTTAAAAGCCCCTAAGGGGTTCAAACAATAGGCCCCCCCATTTCAACAAATGAGTTTTTTTAGACTAGAAGAGTTCTGCCTTTTAAGAACGGAAAGTATAGCAGTTAAAGTTGCTACTTGAGAAAATACTGAACCATAGAGATAAAAATAGCCCTGTGATTCAAATTATAAATTGTATTTGGAATAAAAATGAGAGAACTAGGGGTGCTAAAAAACACATCCTCCAAAGACAGATATTTACATGGGAATGTGGGAGATAATTAATTGACATATTACTGATCTTGCTGGATTTTATTCTGCTTTACTTCCATAAATTGCAGGATCTTCTTTACTTTATCTTTGCCAGAAGATTTAAACTTTAAAAGTCTTGCCGTCATAATTTGCAAGTTAATTTCTTTATAAAGTAAATGTAAACGCTGCTTAAGCTAATTCAAATGAAATGAAAAGTAAAATAAGTAGCCAACCTTATCACTGTCTGTAACCTACTAACACGGTAAGGAAAGCATCAGATGAGCTACCTGAGTAGCTAACGTTACGTTTCCCCACTTTAAAACCAAACAAACATGGTGGTTCCGTGCCATGTTCATTTGTTTTGACAAAAGTTGCATGTTATCACTTTTTTCGCTTTACAAAGCGCAGGCTATTTTAATTATTGTGATCAATTTGCGCCGTCAATCCCGGTGCATGCGCGCTTCATTTGCAGTCTGGACGCTGAGGCTCTGACTGCAGCGCTGAGAGGGACTCCTGCGGGAAAACGCGGTTGGGGTGGGGGAGGCGCCCCACGGCAGAGTAGGAACGATACATGCTTTCAAGTAAGAGTCTCTAAAAGCCGCCAGTGACACCGAAAAAAGTCGCCAGATTTGTCGCTAGTCGCTTTTTTGAAAAATAGTCGCTGGAGGGGTCTGAAAAGTCGCTGAGTTGGCAACACTGCACCTGCGGCGCTGGCTCGCTCTGCATAATTTTTTTTCTTCCTCTTTCAGTCAAGAGGCAGTGATGACGGCGCGGCGGATGACGCAATAATCGCGCGACACAACTAATCGATGATGAAATTCGTTGCCAACGCTTTTAAAAGTCGATTTTTATCGATTTTATCGATTCCTTGTTGCAGCCCTACTATAGATTACAGATATTTCCAGCTTTGTTACTGGTTTTTTTAAACACCAGTTTAACAGGAAAGCTTTAGTTCCGTTTTTGAATCCATTATTTCAGCTTTAAATTATTTTTTCCAGGATTCCCTGCTTGATTGAGGGGATTAAAGCTTAAACTCAGAGTGGATGACAGCTTGTTCCCTCACCTGTTGTTCCCAGCAGTCTGTGCTGAACTGGGAACCCTGATTGGTGCTGGATTAATTGGTTTTAGGGACTGGTTTCTCTCCTCGCTGTGTGATTGTGTATCTGGGTCTCCATTCTCACTGTTGACAGTTTTAAACATGCGCTGGGGAGCATCGCTCTAAATTCACCACGTAATTCTATTTAGCCAGTCGGTCCCCGATGGCCTTAAACACACAGACTCAGTCCCCCCCCCACCCCCCCCCCCCCTCCCGTTTCACCCCCCCCTCCTGTTTCACCCCCCCCCCTTCTTCCTCTGCATATGCACAAATTAGGTATTTGCATCTTCTTTTACGCCTGCTTGTTCTCTTTCTCCTCCATGTCGTCTCCTTAAATTTCCCTCTGCCTCAGTGACTCGTTAGCTGCATTTATCTTTTTTTACATCTTTCTTTTCTTGCTGCCGTTTGTAATTTTCACCCATTGACACTTTCTTTATTCTCTTTATTCTCACTCCTTTCCTTTTTTTTCCTCCCTCTGCGCCGGCCGTGGAGGTGGTTAGTGTTTGTCAGGCTGTCTGAGGTGGCAGCGGCAGGAAGTGGGTTGAATAATGAGATTATACCTTCAGCGGTGGAGGTGGTTTGGGGGGGGGGTGTTGCACGCTGAACATCATCACCCGTCATTCTTCTCTCAGACAAGTGACACTTGTGAATGCTCACTCTAACTGCAATTAAAAGCGCTGAGGCTCATGCAGGAACACGTGCATGCAGGGATGTCCTCTTTTGCAAAACAACATTGTAAGCAGTAAGTTCAGAATAGACCAGCGCATATGTAAGGCAGATGCATTCACCGTCTGAGAGCAGCAGAATGATGATGGTGGGGGGGGGTTACTCATCTCTCTTTCTGCCACCAGAGACGCTCATTTTGTGCTCCTGAATAGAGGCGAGGAATCTATTACCGGCTGAAAGCAGCAGAGAACAACAGGTACAGACAGAGAGGACAGAAAATCCCATCAGGCCTTTTTTTTCACCCACTCCTTCTGAAATTACCATTTTAAACATTTTAATACACGGTTCTCTAGAAATGTGTGGCTAAAATCCTCTCGCCGCATAGATCTGCTCCTCAGGAAGGGCCGATGCAGCCGCCATTAGCCGAGGCGCTGAAAAGTATTTCCTGCTCGGCTTTGCTTTGCTCCCTTTGCAGTTTATCGGCAGTCAACACCTCCAGCCCCCCCCCCCCCCCCCCGTGCCGTACGGAGGGCAGGAAGCAACCAATGATAGTGATAAACTGTGACGTGCTGATAGCTGCAACGTACCACAAAAAACATAAAAAACAAACAGAAATCCACCTTATTTATCCTCTAGTTAGTTTTCTAAATCTCTTTTTTTAGGTAAAAGAACAAAACATAGAGTTCTGGTAAAAGTTCTTTAAATTTAGCACCTATCGTTGGCTTAAGCTTTTAATGGAAAACTTATAAAAAAATACAAAAAAAAAAACTGAATTAAGCGGTAATTTGGAAATGAGCAGGGGTGGATTTAGGGAATTTGGGGCCCTAGGCAAAGACAGGCAGGGTGCCCTCTGAATGGAGAACACATCAAACAGCCCCATTCTCCAGATAGAGAAATGTTAATAGAATAGACATCCATTATCTGTTCTAGGTTGTGTCCCTCTCTTCTTGTCCCTTTTCTTCTTGTTTTCCTCTCTATGTTTTGTACTCAGCTGACTTTTCATGCTGTCTCTAAAGGAATGAAAGATTTTTTCCAAGCACTAAGCTCACTTAGCTGATTGCTCCTTCCTGTGTTTCCAAAAAGGCCAAAGTAAATAACCCAGTCCTTCTTTTCACTGTAGACAAGCCATGATCTGCTTATCTGTTCTCCATTTTTCATTTGGATGAAATAATAGCTGCATGAATCATGACAGCAGACAAGATAGAGGAGAGCAGGAGGCGGGGTTACCAATCTACTCGCTCTGGAGAGCAGAGTTCGCTGCTTTTAGATGTTGTCTCCAAAGTCTCCAGTAGCAGAAAAAAGTCTCTAGATATGGCGCTAGGAGCTTTTTAGAAATCAAAGTGCTAGAGGGGTCTGAAAAGTGGCTAAATATAGCGACTAAAGCGCTAAGTTGGCAACACTGCTCTTTGCATGGTTTGTTTCCAAATGGTTTGCTGCTGTCTGTTTGGACCTTTCTGAACATGTGCAGCAGATGGACTGATCCAATATGGTGGACACTGAAGGGGGGGCTGAGACACACTGAATATTATCAGCGTTCTGATGGCATTTTAGCCAAAGGATTTTTATCAAAAACATAATTAATGTGCAAAAATAAGGAATAGTTGTATTAACATGTAAACAGAGTTTTATGGGGCCCCCAGGAACTTGTGGTCATGGGCAACTGCCTAGTACTGCCCCCTCCCCCTGGGAAATGACATTTGAATGAAGGGAGGGACTGGAGGGACATTTGAAAGTAGAACAGATTTTTAAGGTAATTAGTACACTTTTTAAATCAAACTAATTATTTAAAAAATATATTTCCAAAGAACATTTAGAGCGATGCAGAATAAAAGTTTGGATTATATTAACAATCATTTTAGAAATTGTTGGTTTCTTTGCAAACCAACACAGATTGAGCCCTTTTCGTTAATCTTTTACCATTTGGGGATTTTTGCGCCTGTTTTCTGAATCAGTGTTCTCTTCCTGACCACCAGGGGGAGTAACTCCTTTGACAGCCAATAATTTAAGCGCATTTTTTACAGTCTAGCTGTAGTTACCTGCAAACAAACTTAATCATGTGTCTTGAAATAGTTGAAAATATGTTGAACATGAGCTTAATCCCAATCTGCTATGATTTATTAATCTAAAATCACCCAAATGTGGACAAGTCATCAATATAAAACTAAAACTATTATGCAGGTTATTGAACTTAAGTAACCCCAAAAATCTGAAGCTGATGTTCATTAATTAAAGTTAATTTATTTTGATGTTATCTACAATAAGAACAAGTAAAAATGTGTTTGTTTGGCTTTAAATTAAGCAGGTAAATCAGATTATTTTTAACCTTGAAATAAGGTAATCCAGTTATTTTTACTTATTATTATTATTTACTTATTTTCTACTGATCGTTTAACATTTTATTTTACTGGTAAACCTCTTTCCTGCCAAAATGAAAGGAGATTTAAATAAAAATGACATTTTATCGTATACATTATTTTCAGTGTAACTGGGTTTATAAGTTCATGCCTAGATTATGGATTTAAATGTCCTGAGATTAAACCCAACATGCCGGACAGCGAGCGAACTATTCCTCCTGACGGCGTCCTCTGCGCTTCCACCCAGGAGCCCGTACGGTTGTCAGATGGCATCAGCGCCATATGTGGCCTGGAAATGAAAAAAAAAAATGGACAAACATTTCTGCTCTGCACTCATCCCTCTGAAAAGCATCGTCTCTTTGAAGCCCGCGTTGGGAAGAGGGAGCGATTAAAGCAGTCAGCAAGCAAATTAGCATGTCAAAAGGTCCTGAATCAATACCCCGGCTCTCTACCAACACGGCCCCCCCCATCTGGCTCTAACCAGCCCTGCCATTCTCCCCATTCCTCCGACCGCTTCCCCTTCTTCCCCCTCCATTTTCTCCCGCACTCCTGCGTGCTCTCGCTCTTGTTCCTTTGCCCTCTTCTCCTTTCTGCTCAGCTCAATTGAAAGCCTTCCTCCTCGCTGCCTCGGCTGGCAGAGAGGAGGCCGAGGTTTGTAAAGGGAGATGGACGGATGTATAGGCAGAGAAAGACGGGTAGGGAGGGGAGAAGTGGACAGGCATGGAGTGGGCATGGGTTAGAGAGAGGGAGGCTGTGAAAGAGGAGGTAAAAAAAAAGGGCCCCTGCCACCCTCTTTGTGCCAACGGAGAGGCAGAACGCTCCTCTCTGGCCAAGAGGAGCAGAGGAGACGGAGACCAGGAGACAAAAACCAGGGGAAGTGAAGTGGAAAGAGATTTAGTTCCAGTCTAGCAACTTTTTCTGCACCTCATCCGTCGCTCCGATCTGCCGCCGTATTTATTCCGCGTTCGTCTCAGCCGGTGCATCACTTCCTGTATCATCCGCCTCCATTACCGTCCTGATCGGCCTGAACCCGGAGACAAAGCGTCCTCAGGTGGACGGCCCCCGCTTTCCAACAATAGGAAGCTGATTGCAAAACACCTCGGAAATGTTTTATCTCCCCCGCTCTCTTTCTCCTGCTGATTTCTATCTAAAGCTCGCTCGCTCCTGCCGGGCCCTTATAGTAGGTGGTCTTTTCTTCCATTTCCCCGTCATCCTTTTCCTCCCAGGGCAGCAGGTTCAGTGGCCAAATCAAAGAGCTGCTCTGCAGCAATCAGTTAAGGGTTATGACAAAAAGGCTGCTGTGCAATCTGATGGGCCCCGAGCCTGGACGCAGCCGCCATTTTAACGAGCTGAGATCGCCCCGATCTAACGGAGGTGGTGGAAGAAACTGAACACCAGTTTATCCTCTGGAGACACGACCCACATATGAAGCAGGAACCTCATACAGGTGGATGCACCCAGCATACCTGCTAACATCTAAGCTGGAAATACTGAGTTTAGACCAACAGTAACCAATTAAAAATCAGCAGGGTCAGAATAAAGAAAATCATCAACCAGTAAACGTCCAGAGACAATTTTAATTATAATCTGTTACTTTAAACAGAATTTAACAGTGAAATAAAATGCATTCCATGTTATACATTGAATTTTTAAATAAAAAAAAAGAAAAAAAAAAAGAAAATTATTCCGTTTTATAAAACCTGAACTGACCTTCTTTCTTTTTTCTGTCTTAATGTTGGCAGTGGGTTTTAGGCTGCCCTGCAAGGCTTTAAACCTGGGTTTAACCAGAGACTAAGCCATTCTCAAGCACATATCAAGGAGCTCATTTTGAGCCTGGATCCAGATTTATTGTTGATTCTGTTCATGGTGGAGAATCCTGCTTCACAGCAGCAGGTTGAGCCAAACATCCTCTAAATGTGCAGGGTCATCTTTGAGCACGCCATTTCACTTTTCTTTCACCAGTTCACCGCAGTTCTTCCAGCAGTCCACGCTTTCTCTGCTCTCTTTTTCTCATGGTCTTCTCCTTCTTTCATCGCCCGGCTTGCCACAGGTTTGCCTGCTGTGTCTAAAAGTAGCAGCAGCAGCAACCCAGACTGACAGCTCATTGGCTCATTTGGATCACGTGCAGCCTGGAGCCGGACGCTCCCCTGGGCTTTACCGTATTAACAGGAGAAGAGGCGCAAGTGAAGTTAGACACTGTTGTCAGACAACATGCAGTAATTTATAAATGTTTTAAATCAGGTTGGGTCCGGATCCGGACCACATTCCGCTAATCTGTGACCTCTGACCTAGAGGATATTATTGAGTTTGGGACTAGATGTTATTAGCAATGGTTGGGTTACCATTGTTTGTACAGAAAAGGTTAAAAAAGTAGACAAGCAGCAACGTTACAGACTGCCTGCAGGTGTGGCGATAACAAGTTAGGCTAATGTTAGCATCCTCCCATTATTGACATGATTACAGGAGGAGCGCCGACATCACACTTTATTTTGCAGATTTTTCTGGTTTAGAAGAGGAGTTCAAAAAAAAAAAAAAAAAACACTTTCACATTCTGGATTTTCTGACAGCAGAACGCTACAAAGTTCGATTTCTGGGTAATGACTCCTTTAAAATCCAGATTCTTGGGTTGACACCAACAAATCAGTAATAAGTTGTCCCTAACTGCGGTCGCTGTTGTTTCCAAGGCTACGTTTGGTCGCTTACAGACTGCCTGCAGGTGAGTCACTGACTGGTGGAACAGAGACTAGGTGTGGTGATTACAAGTTAGGCTAATGTTAGCATCATCCAATTATAGACATAATTAGAGGAGGAGCGCTGACATCACACTTAATGGAGAGCTTGATTTTGCAGACTTTTCTGGTTTAGACGAAGAGTTCCTGAGGGCTTTACCGTATTAACAGGAGAAGAGGTGCAAGTGACATTAGACACTGTCGTCGGACAACATGCGGTAATTTAGAAATGTTTTAAATCAGGTTGGGTCTGGATTAGCCAGCAGGTTGGTCCGTATCCGGACCGCGGTCCGCTAATCCGTGACCTCTGTTTTAGAGGAAGCATCAATCTGAAATCAGACTTTTAAACGTCTTTGTTGGCTTCAGTTATAATCCAGGGTTAAACGGGTTGTTTTCTTCCCTTTTTTTTTTTTTACATTTCGGCTCGTTGTTCAAACAACAAAAGCCCACAGCAGCGCAATTCTGGTCCTGCTCGTTGATTAGCGCCGCCCTGGAAGGATGCTAACATTAGCCCACCTTGCTAGCTCCATTGCTGTCTCTTTTTCACCAGTCAGAGACTCACCTGTCACTAAATGTTGCTGCTTTGGTAACAGAAGCACAGAGTTAGTTTTATTCCTCTCGATATTTGGAAGTTGGTCTGAATTGCACATTTTTTTTAAATAATAAAAGTTTAAGAGGAAACGTTTAATTTGATTCCCTTTGAAGACTATGGTTATTATGAGTTTATAACAGTATTTTAAAGATGCATTTCAAATTGCGATTAATTGCAGAAGCTTAATTGTTAACTGCAACTAAGGCGACGTTCACACTGCAGGCATTGATGCTCAATTCAGATTTTTTCGTGAAATACGTTGTTTTTGCGTTTTTAATTAATTGCGATTTGTATGTGATTTCCTGTGTGAACTGTGTTCATACAAAGAGGACATAATGACGTCATAAGCCCGTTAGCTCTGTGTTTATGGAAGTAAACATGGATGGTAGCGCTTGAGTGCATCTTGCGATCTTTTCCAACCATAAAAACAATCTTTTCAAGATCGTTAAATATAAAAACTGCTCTTCACATCATCATCATGGTTGTTGTTTTTCTTCCCGCTTCTGCGTAGCAAGACGCAGAATAGTGACCTTTGTCGAGTATTAATGGTGTTCAGGTTGGGTGAATGCGACCCGACCTTCAGACGCAGGTCGCATTTCAAAAGATCAGATTGGTATCGGATTCAGGACCACATAGCCAAGTGGCCTGGGTCGCATCGGAAAAAATCAGATCTGCGTTTTTCAGACTGTCATGAAAATATCAGATCCAGGTCGCTTGTGGGCAAAAGAAAAAAGATTTGGGTCACTTCAGGCTGCGATTTAAAAAAGAATCGTTTGACAGCTCTAGTTCAAACTCAGCCTTCCTGTTAGCTGCTGAAAGGCTTGCTCTCTCTCCAAGCTAGCTTGAGGCATGTGAAGTAAGAAATCTATTTTACCTTCTTTTCAAAACCGGATCAACAAATGAGAAAAAAAAACTTATTTTGAGCAGGTAAATAAGAGTATTTTCCCCCCTTAAGTTGTAATAAATGGATATTAGGCATTTAAAATAACATAGCAGAGTGTTTTTTTTTCTCATTTGAACATAAATCCTCTTATTCTTCTGGCTAATAGTTTACTTGCCTGATTAAAACTAGAAAAAATAAACTTATTTCAAGGAAAGTTGACTGAGAATTGAAGTTTAGGTTCTGACATGTTGGTGCTTCCTCACAAACTGGTGAAATTAGCGAAAACAATCTTTGCTTTGCTTTCATGCTGCATTCAATTTCAGCAGAAAGATGGGATTTTTCATCTTCGGGCGGAGCAGCCAAAGGTCATGGCGATTCCAGCTGAAAACTAGCAGCTTCCATTTTTTGCTACTTAAAGCATTTCGTACTCGGAAGTTGTTTTTCAATCTGCTTAAAGCGTAAAACTTGACTTGACATGAAAAGGACAACAGGGACGACATCTGTTGAAGCAATTGTGGTTGGAGTCGATCTCGGCGTCCCAAAGAAAGCAAAGTCCTGGTAATTATGGACGCTAGAAGCATTCGGAGCACTTGACTCCCTAAAATGTCAAACATGCGGCGTGCTTACAGGTCCTCTGCAGCTTCAGCGATGCGTTTAGACGGCGGCTGCTGGGAGAGATAACCTTTACTAGAAATACTCCAGTTCAGCTCAGAACTGTAACAGAAAAGACATTTAAAACAAGTCAAACAAGATATTTTCAATTTCAAAGCAAAGGAGGGAATTTGTACCATAATCCTTGCCAGTAAAAAGTTGTTTATTTAAAGGAAAAATCCGCTCATATTCAGAATTCAAACTTCTGAAAGTTTTTTAAATCTAAATTTATTACATCCTGTTCAATAAATGATCAGTGTTTTTTAATTAGGAGTAATTAAGAGTAATGTTATTATATTTGGGTAAAAATGGCCGCTCCCAGAATCACTGATCGCGATGAAAACTATTTAATTTTTTTACTGATTAACGCTAAATTCATGAAATCACCACAAATATATTAGTTTTAGGTATAAATAACGATCCATTGATTATTACTCGCTGATCGGACTTTTCCTTTAAAGGTAAAAAAAAGAGGAATCAAAAATAAAATTAGAAAAAATTCTAAATCATAAAAAGGTTACACCTTTAGTTGGATTTTTTTTTTACATATGCATAGATATATGTACATACATATATATATATATATATATATATATATATATATATATATATATATATATATATATATACAGAAGAGCTATCTGTGTATATACTTTATCTCTTTTTATTCTTATTTTTTTATCTTTATTATATTGTGTAGTTGGATGTGTGTATATTAGGGGTGGAACGGTTCACAAAATCCACGGTTTTCGGTTCGGTATATGTTGATTTTTACCCCGAAATCCCATAAAAATAAATGAAATTAATGAAAAAATCCAAAAAAATTAATGAATTGTAATTATTTTTAATGATCCGCGGAAACGCTGGATCATTTCAGCATGTTTTGCTGCTTTGAATGTAATCATTTTGCGCATGCCCTCTACCATCTCCAAGGAACTCAGAGCAGAGCGCTGACGGAGTATGAGGGATTTCGGGGTTAGCATGACATGTTGGTCATGTTGCTGTTAACATAAACAAAACGTGTTGCACAATGCTTGCACACTGTTGCACTTTTATCCCCAGCTTTCTTTCCGCCGTCATCGTAGGTCACTCTAAATGCAAAGTGGTCCCATACAGCAGACCTATAAAGTGCTGCTGGCGCGTCTTCCAACTCCTGTTCTTTCCCACTCGCCATACCCACACAATTCTCCACAACAACTGATTTTTTTCTGCTACACCCGGCTAGGCTGCTTCGCTTCTTCTTCTTCTTGTTTACTACTGGTGGTTGGCTTTGGTCGCAGTACCGCCACCTTCTGCTCTGGAGTGTAAACGCTTCGCCTATGAGAAAAAGGAGCAGCGCATGAACCGAACGCAACACACGCGAACCGAACCGAACGGTTCGGACGGTTTTCATAAACCGTCCCATCCCTAATATATATAAATATAAAACTGTAACTGGAGCGTGTAACGAAAGTAATTTCCCTCTTCAAGTATTTCTGATTCTGAAGAGTAACTTTGCTTTTTTATGCTTTATGATTTCATGTAGAATTTGTGTTTTTCAAAAATGTAAGAATTGTTTTTTGAGATTTTATATTTTCCAGTTTTAATGGAAACGACTTTTTATGTCCAATTAAATTCAGTTTATTTCTGTAGCATTAATTCACAACATATTTCATCTCTTTACACTTTCCAGTTCAACCAGTCATTGTGAGGTCGTTAGCTTAGCCTGATGATGTCTAATTAGCGGCATCGTTATTATCACTCCTTCCATCCTGAGGAAGAGGTTCTGTCACGTCAGATCAGGAATGAAGAACCGATTGTTTTGTTTTTCTGTCGACTCAAAAAGTTTGTTTAGAAATTTGGACCCAGAGTTGGATTAGAAATACGGTGCGGCATAAATCCAGCCGTCTTCCCGCCTGAAATAGTCCAGGAGTTTTTCAGGTAGGAACCTTTGGTCTCTGCCAGCGGCTCAGATCAACAGGCTGCCTTCCTGTCAATCATCTGCAACCTCAAAACACAATCTTGTTTGTGCATCACGCTCACTGTGGGGTCGGGGGTCAGGTGCCATCTCCCCCCGTCGGCAAAGCTGCAACTCATCCATGCCGGGCGGCGTATCTGGGATTAGGAACCTTGATCCTCTCTGATCCGAATGCAGCTGGAAGGAAAAGCAGTTTTCCAGCCAGAGGTTCGTTAGAGGAAAGAAGGCAGGAATCCGATGAGCGAGAGAAAGGAGATCATGGATTCTAGACGTGTGCAACGGAGAAGAAAGGAAGAGGAATCAATCGCTGCCTTCTGGCTCTGATAAATGGCCGCAGATATGAAAGGTGAAGTGGGGGCTTATGGGTTCAGAGCAATACGGCTCTTTGAACAAGCCTGCTGTGCTGATATCTCCACCTCCAGCAGCTGCTGATGGATATTAGAGCCAATATCTGTTTATCGTAAAGCCGTTTCTCCGGACGCTAAACGGGTTTCAGGAAGACGGAGAACGCCTTTGAACAGAAACACAGCAGCTCTGCGGTGTGAGGCCTCACTTTGTTTTATGGAACATTACTGAATGTTAGGGAACATATTCAGAGTGACGAGAGGCCTGGATGCTGAGAAAATACCAAACATCGAGCCTCATCCTACAGAAGACTTCAACTTTTTCATGTTTGTCATGTTTTAAGCAGACGCTCCTGCAAAGAAGCTCCGATGGACCCAAATACAGGCAGAGGGTTAAAACCTGCGGTTTCTAAACAGGAAGGGCAGCAGAACAATTATCACTGATTGGATTAATTACAGAACAGAAAAACAGAAAAATCACGACTGGACTGAAACTTAGAGATGGAAAATATAAAATATGATATGAAAAAAATACCATCAATTAGAGAGAAAAAGACTAAATAATAACATTAAAGACGAGGAAATACAACTGCCAAATATGTATGGAGTAAAAGTTGTCCCATTAGTTTTGCAGACAAAGAATAGGTTTTATAAATACAAATAAAAGAAATTTAAAAAAAGTTAACTTAAAAAATTTTTTTTTTATTTATTTATTCAAAATAAAGCTAATTAATATTTCAATTTAAAATGTATTTATTTTGGGTTCCAGATTTTATATTTCCTGATTACGTTTTACAGAAAACATCCTATTTTCTTTAAGCCTAATCCAAACGCTCCCTGTTGACCAATCAAAATGTCATCGCTATCGTCCGGTCGACCAATAGAAATGCCTCTCGGTTTCTCGCTCCAGAGGAAAGCCCGCCCCCCGAATGAAGGAAATGTGATCTGGAAAATGAAAGTTTAAAAATCTAATGTGATAAAATGAAATCTAAGAAAACAGCAAAGTCAATCTCAAAACCTTTTTTTTTATTTAGAATGTTTCAGTTCTGTTTTTCTGTTTATTTTTTTTTATTTCCACTTGAGAAATGTTTTATTTGCTCGTCTAGTGACCATGGATGATCTCTACTTTTCAAAGTGCATTGTGGGAAATTGCTAGTCCACTACTTTTTCCTCCTCTAAACATTCGGACATTTAAAATGGTAACCAGTAGTGCCCAGTATAGTGATTAGGGTGGACATTTGGACACAGCTGTGGTCCTTATGTATTTATTTGTAGTAATATTGATGTTCTGGTCCCCCAATAATTCGATGATCGTCTCCCCCTAGTGGTCTGGAGTCCTTCCTTTATGCTTTTCTTAACTCGAATCTGTTTTTGTTACATTCAGTATTTTTTTCCTTGCATGTTTTTCACTTTATCATCACTTATGTGTGCTGGTCTTTACATTAATAGCGACATAACGCAGAAATCAGTTGCAGGTCGATTTTAAACGTCACTCCTTAGTTGCAATCACTCTGCCTGCGCATCCCTCCCAGGGGCGGATTTAGGAAATGTGGGGCCCTAGGCTAAAAGACAGGCAGGAGGCCCTCTGAATTGATAACACATCAAACAGAGCCATTCTCCAGATAGAGAAATGTTAATAGAATAGACATCCATTATCTGTTCTAGGTTGTGTCCCTCTCTTCTTGTCCCTTTTCTTCTTGTTTTCCTCTCTATGTTTTGTACTCAGCTGACTTTTCATGCTGTCTCTAAAGGAATGAAAGATTTTTTCCAAGCACTAAGCTCACTTAGCTGATTGCTCCTTCCTGTGTTTCCAAAAAGGCCAAAGTAAATAACCCAGTCCTTCTTTTCACTGTAGACAAGCCATGATCTGCTTCTCTGTTCTCCATTTTTCATTTGGATGAAATAATAGCTGCATGAATCATGACAGCAGACAAGATAGAGGAGAGCAGGAGGCGGGGTTACCAATCTACTCGCTCTGGAGAGCAGAGTTCGCTGCTTTTAGATGTTGTCTCCAAAGTCTCCATTAGCAGAAAAAAGTCTCTAGATTTGGCGCTAGGAGCTTTTTAGAAATCAAAGTGCTAGAGGGGTCTGAAAAGTGGCTAAATATAGCGACTAAAGCGCTAAGTTGGCAACACTGCTCTTTGAATGGTTTGTTTTCAAATGGTTTGCTGCTGTCTGTTTGGACCTTTCTGAACATGTGCAGCAAATGGACTGATCCAATATGGCGGACACTGAAGGGGGGGGGCTGAGACACACTTAATATTATCAGCGTTCTGATGGAAGGATTTTTATCAAAAACATAATTAATGTGCAGAAATAAGGAATAGTTGTATTAACATGTAAACTGAGTTTTATGGGGCCCCCAGGAACTTGGTGCCCCAGGCACCTGCCTAGTATTGCTTAATGGTGAACACCCCCCCGAATCCCTCGTCACATCAGTGCTAAATGCTAAAATGCATTAGCACCATAACTCTGCCTTATCATCCATTAACCTTAGACGCCTGTTAGCGTTCGGCGGCTAAGTTGGAGCCGCCTGTGGCTGCAGAAGGCGGAGCGAATGACAGCTCAGCAACATTTATGCTGATGCTGAGGATTAAGGTGCAGGGATGAGTCACGGTGCCAGCGCCGCGCTAACAGGAGGCCACACCGTTAGAGTCAGAGGGTCACTCTAAAGGTTATTCCACCTCCGTGATTTTTAGAACGACCTCCATCCTGCCTGGAATAGAAATAAGGGAAAGCAGAGGAAGGAGGGGAAAGGTTACTGCCATGACACCTACACTGGAGACCCCCGCCGCCATGACAGGAGCAGCTGAAGAGCTGCTGACCTGAAAAAGTTTCACACACACACCACGGCGTCATGGCGCGCTCTCACACACACACACACAATAGAAGGTGTTCTGAGGCCCCAGACAGGCTGTCGTCTGGGAGCCGCCTGTAGATTACCTAAACAAACAACCTAAAAATACTCTCCTTTTCAGCCGCCGCTCGACCCTTTCTGAGCCCTCCTCACGTCCCTTCACGCCGCTTCCAGAAAAACCGCAAGAGGCCGATGTCAGAGTTGTCCTTGAGAGCGCAGACGACGAGGCAATTAACGTCCGGCGTGTGTTTCTGCATGCTTAGGCGCTGACAGAGGCGTGTGTCACGTACTGGAGGTCAGATGGGAGTGTGAGGAGTTTATAACCTGACTCACTGCGGGGCTTCGGGCTCAGTTCAGGGGGAATCACCATGATCCAAAAATAATCTGATGATTTTATTAAAAAAAAAAAAAAAACACACAAAAAAAAAGAATTTGAACTGCTTTAAATTCAGATCTGATTGGTATCAGGGACAGGCTAGAGATTTTTTTATTTTTTATTTTGAGAATAAAATCGTAATATTATAAGAATGAAGTCATCGTATAAAAACCTGTTTCAGAAAGGAAGCTTGGAGCTCCGCCCAGCAGATGACGGCCGACCAGCTCCACCAATCAGCAACCAGAGTCCACTTTGACATCCTGCCCAGTTTGATGCTGCTGCTAAAAGATTTCCTGATTTGTCAAACCGATGCTAAAGTAGAACTTCACACGATGCTCCACATTCCTCACTTTAGGGAAGAAATTACTTGTTGGAAGAGTTGCCATAAAATACAACATTATTCTCGTAATTTTACGACTTTATTCTTAAAATGGAAGAAAAAAACCTCCAGCATGGCCGTAATGCTTCGTCGTAGATTGGAAACCACATCAGGCTGAAATAAATGACCTGAAGGAGCAAAGTAAATCAAAAAGACAGAAAGTCCAACATCCGGGGACTTCTCTGTCTTCTCTGTCTCCTGTTCTTGTGAACTGGAACAGTTCTGGTGCTGATGGCGTTTCACGAGCACACAAGAACGCACACGTACACATATTAAGAATGGCCTTTATAAAACTCCGTACATTATTTCCAAATTTGATCAAACTAAATCAAATTTGTGCTGCAGACACTAGTTGGAGAACTTACTCATGTCTTTCGGGATTACCCAAAGATGAAGGAATTCTGGGAGGGAATTAGAGAGGAAATTTCAAATATCTTGCACGCTGATATTGATTGGAATCCCCGGATCTTCGTTCTGGGAGTTCCACCAAATAATTTAAGTAAAGAAGAACAAAACTTATTTGGTTTCCTTGTTCTCGTAGCCAAAAAAATGATAACAATAAGTTGGTATAAACCTTCACTCCCTACTGTCAATCAATGGAAAGAGAAACTAGTGAACGTTTATACGATGGAGAAAATAACAGCAAAATTAAAGTTGTCCACTGGTTTATTTAAGAAAAGATTGAACCCTTTGAAGACATATTTCTAATTAATATGGTAGAAAGATAAATGTAAACACACAGGTACAGATTTTATGGGCATACTTAACATATATCTCTGTTATGAGAAAATAAAAGTCACTCGAGAAAATTTTTTCCTTTATTTCATCCCCCAAGTAAAAAAAAAATGTAATAAAATAATATATATAATAATAATAATAATAATAAAGAAAAAAAAATAAAAAGAAAAAAAAGAAAACATGGGTTTTCAGCTCGCTGACTTGTTTCTATGGTTGTATTGGAAATTGTTGTTTCTGGCTTTTTGTATTAATCATTGATTTTGAATATGGATCTGATAAAATAAAGTCTTTGTTCCAAAAAAAAAAAAAAATATTTAAAATTAATATTCTACATTTGATTTTCCCAGACTTTTTCCATCCAGTTTGACTCGGTTTAATGGAAGAAGAACAAAGTTTCTTTCTAAGTGTGGAAAATAGTTGTTGGTTCTTCATAGAATCATCGCAGATGAGAAGAATTGAGGTTTTTCTTTGCCGGATCTTTTAACCAGTCTGACTGAATCGTCTCTAAAGTGTCTGGAGATGCCGTGTGTTTTTAATTGGCCCTAAAATAAACTGACATGAAAACCACTTTTCTTTCTATGTCTAAGCTTTTTGCTATTTTGTACGAAAGAAAAAAAGTTAACTGATTTTAAAATTTTATTTCAGTTTAACATGGGAAAAAGTCAGAATTCTGTCTTTAATCTCAGAATTCTGACTTTTTTCTCAGAATTCTGTCTTTAATCTCAGAATTCTGACTTTAATCTCAGATTTCTGACTTTAATCTCAGATTTCTGACTTTAATCTCAGATTTCTGACTTTAATCTCAGAATTCTGACTTTTTTCTCAGAATTCTGACTTTAATCTCAGAATTCTGACTTTAATCTCAGAATTCTGACTTTTTTCTCAGAATTCTGTCTTTAATCTCAGAATTCTGACTTTAATCTCAGATTTCTGACTTTAATCTCAGATTTGTGACTTTAATCTCAGAATTCTGACTTTTTTCTCAGAATTCTGACTTTAATCTCAGATTTCTGACTTTAATCTCAGAATTCTGACTTTTTCTCAGAATTCTGTCTTTAATCTCAGAATTCTGACTTTGATCTCAGATTTCTGACTTTAATCTCAGATTTCTGACTTTAATCTCAGAATTCTGACTTTTTTCTCAGAATTCTGACTTTAATCTCAGATTTCTGACTTTAATCTCAGAATTCTGACTTTTTCTCAGAATTCTGTCTTTAATCTCAGATTTCTGACTTTTTCTCAGATTTCTGACTTTAATCTCAGATTTCTGACTTTTTCTCAGAATTCTGTCTTTAATCTCAAAATTCTGACTTTTTTCTCAGAATTCTGACTTTTTTCTCAGAATTCTGTCTTTAATCTCAGAATTCTGACTTTAATCTCAGATTTCTGACTTTAATCTCAGAATTCTGACTTTTTTCTCAGAATTCTGTCTTTAATCTCAGAATTCTGACTTTAATCTCAGATTTCTGACTTTAATCTCAGAATTCTGACTTTTTCTCAGAATTCTGTCTTTAATCTCAGATTTCTGACTTTTTCTCAGATTTCTGACTTTAATCTCAGAATTCTGACTTTTTTCTAAGAATTCTGTCTTTAATCTCAGATTTCTGACTTTTTCTCAGATTTCTGACTTTAATCTCAGAATTCTGACTTTTTTCTCAGAATTCTGTCTTTAATCTCAGAATTCTGACTTTAATCTCAGATTTCTGTCTTTAATCTCAGAATTCTGACTTTAATCTCAGATTTCTGACTTTAATCTCAGATTTCTGACTTTTTCTCAGATTTGTGACTTTAATCTCAGAATTCTGACTTTTTTCTCAGAATTCTGACTTTAATCTCAGATTTCTGACTTTAATCTCAGAATTCTGACTTTTTCTCAGAATTCTGACTTTAATCTCAGAATTCTGACTTTTTTTCTCAGATTTCTGACTTTAAACTCAGATTTCTGTCTTTAATCTCAGAATTCTGACTTTAATCTCAGATTTCTGACTTTTTTCTCAGATTTCTGTCTTTAATCTCAGAATTCTGACTTTAATCTCAGATTTCTGACTTTAATCTCAGAATTCTGACTTTTTCTCAGATTTGTGACTTTAATCTCAGAATTCTGACTTTTTTCTCAGAATTCTGACTTTAATCTCAGATTTCTGACTTTAATCTCAGATTTCTGTCTTTAATCTCAGAATTCTGACTTTAATCTTTGAATTCTGACTGAATTCTGACAATAAAAAAAGTCATAATTCAGATTTTTTTATTGAATTCAGTCTGAATTCTGAGATTAATCTCAGAATTCTGACTTTTTTCTCAGAATTCTGTCTTTAATCTCAGATTTCTGACTTTTTCTCAGATTTCTGACTTTAATCTCAGATTTCTGACCTTTTTCTCAGATTTCTGTCTTTAATCTCAGAATTCTGACTTTAATCTCAGATTTCTGTCTTTAATCTCAGAATTCTGACTTTTTTCTCAGAATTCTGACTTTAATCTCAGATTTCTGACTTTAATCTCAGAATTCTGACTTTTTCTCAGAATTCTGTCTTTAATCTCAGAATTCTGACTTTTTTCTCAGAATTCTGTCTTTAATCTCAGATTTCTGACTTTTTCTCAGATTTCTGACTTTAATCTCAGAATTCTGACTTTTTTCTCAGAATTCTGTCTTTAATCTCAGAATTCTGACTTTAATCTCAGATTTCTGTCTTTAATCTCAGAATTCTGACTTTAATCTCAGATTTCTGACTTTAATCTCAGATTTCTGACTTTTTCTCAGATTTGTGACTTTAATCTCAGAATTCTGACTTTTTTCTCAGAATTCTGACTTTAATCTCAGATTTCTGACTTTAATCTCAGAATTCTGACTTTTTCTCAGAATTCTGACTTTAATCTCAGAATTCTGACTTTTTTTCTCAGATTTCTGACTTTAAACTCAGATTTCTGTCTTTAATCTCAGAATTCTGACTTTAATCTCAGATTTCTGACTTTAATCTCAGAATTCTGACTTTTTCTCAGATTTCTGACTTTAATCTCAGAATTCTGACTTTTTCTCAGAATTCTGTCTTTAATCTCAGATTTCTGACTTTTTCTCAGATTTCTGACTTTAATCTCAGAATTCTGACTTTTTTCTCAGAATTCTGTCTTTAATCTCAGATTTCTGACTTTTTCTCAGATTTCTGACTTTAATCTCAGAATTCTGACTTTTTTCTCAGAATTCTGTCTTTAATCTCAGAATTCTGACTTTAATCTCAGATTTCTGTCTTTAATCTCAGAATTCTGACTTTAATCTCAGATTTCTGACTTTAATCTCAGATTTCTGACTTTTTCTCAGATTTGTGACTTTAATCTCAGATTTCTGTCTTTAATCTCAGAATTCTGACTTTAATCTCAGATTTCTGACTTTAATCTCAGAATTCTGACTTTTTCTCAGATTTGTGACTTTAATCTCAGAATTCTGACTTTTTTCTCAGAATTCTGACTTTAATCTCAGATTTCTGACTTTAATCTCAGATTTCTGTCTTTAATCTCAGAATTCTGACTTTAATCTTTGAATTCTGACTGAATTCTGACAATAAAAAAAGTCATAATTCAGATTTTTTTATTGAATTCAGTCTGAATTCTGAGATTAATCTCAGAATTCTGACTTTTTTCTCAGAATTCTGTCTTTAATCTCAGATTTCTGACTTTTTCTCAGATTTCTGACTTTAATCTCAGATTTCTGACTTTTTTCTCAGATTTCTGTCTTTAATCTCAGAATTCTGACTTTAATCTCAGATTTCTGTCTTTAATCTCAGAATTCTGACTTTTTTCTCAGAATTCTGACTTTAATCTCAGATTTCTGACTTTAATCTCAGAATTCTGACTTTTTCTCAGAATTCTGTCTTTAATCTCAGAATTCTGACTTTTTTCTCAGAATTCTGTCTTTAATCTCAGATTTCTGACTTTTTCTCAGATTTCTGACTTTAATCTCAGAATTCTGACTTTTTTCTCAGAATTCTGTCTTTAATCTCAGAATTCTGACTTTAATCTCAGATTTCTGTCTTTAATCTCAGAATTCTGACTTTAATCTCAGATTTCTGACTTTAATCTCAGATTTCTGACTTTTTCTCAGATTTGTGACTTTAATCTCAGAATTCTGACTTTTTTCTCAGAATTCTGACTTTAATCTCAGATTTCTGACTTTAATCTCAGAATTCTGACTTTAATCTCAGATTTCTGACTTTAATCTCAGAATTCTGACTTTTTTTCTCAGATTTCTGACTTTAAACTCAGATTTCTGTCTTTAATCTCAGAATTCTGACTTTAATCTCAGATTTCTGACTTTAATCTCAGAATTCTGACTTTTTCTCAGATTTGTGACTTTAATCTCAGATTTCTGTCTTTAATCTCAGAATTCTGACTTTAATCTCAGATTTCTGACTTTTTCTCAGATTTCTGACTTTAATCTCAGATTTCTGTCTTTAATCTCAGAATTCTGACTTTAATCTTTGAATTCAGTCTGAATTCTGAGATTAAAGTCAGAATTCTGACCTTTTTCCGATACTATATTGAAATAAAATTAAAAAAAAATCATTTAACTTTTTTTTTCCCAGTGGCCCTAATCCTCTTCCGTAATTTTGTAATGAAAATCGCAGCGAAAAGCAATAATTCATTATAACAGGAAGCAAAGGGGGTATGAATACTTTTATTATTTTATGAAGACCAATTTGACCAATCTAGTTTTCTGTTGCTGCAGTAAATAAAAGGTTAGCAGATGCGATGGAGGCGCCGTAAAGAAGCGAAGCCGGGCGGGGAGCGTGTCGCCCAGCTGATCTGTTATCGATTCGCTTACAGAACGAAGTGCGGCTCATAATTGTTTACAGAGTTGGAGGCGTGGCCTCTTTAAGTACGCTTCCTTATCGCTTCCTCTTCCTCTCCTCTTATTCTTAGCGTGTTCGCCGTGTTCTCCTCACACATCCCGTTCTCCTGGGCTGATGGCGAGCAGAGCGGTCCACCTACTGATTGTTTGCCCGCGGCGTTGCCAGCCCGCCCCCCCCACACTTCACTCGCTTTTCTGTTATTATTGATGATGGAAATCGAAACGCGGCTCTTTTCATGGTAAACAATGTCAGGAAAAGGAGGCTGAAAAACAACTGCAGTCCAGCAACCTTGAGAAAATTGGTCTTACACGACGTGGCTGTTTGTTTATGGAACATTGCCCCCCCCCTTTAACCTGCTTTTCACTGGATGCACTTGTGTCTGGTTGATTATTTGCATGCATGGGTGGTGCTGCGAAGGGCTTTGTGCTCCTACCTGAGTGTGTGCAGATGCACAGAGGTTTGTAAGGCTATGTTTTGGGAGGGGGGGGTGTTGCTTTCTGCTTGTTTGTCTTGAATCGTGGTCAATTATCCACCTGCTGTGGAGATCTCAGGTCACAAAAGGCCCTCGATCTGTTGGAACGGAGCCCAGCCACTTTCTGCAACCCGACATGCCCGATTCCAACAAGCGACGGCGTCGTTTCCTCCTCCTCTGATTCCCCTCTGCCTATTCTACCCCTCATGTTTCCCTTTTCTTCAGGGCTTTAATCTATTTCCTTACATTCTCCTTGCAAAGTTGTCCCTTATTTTTGAAGGAGTGGCTGTTTATGCCCTGAAGTGGCTGGGTGGAATACTTTAGATTTTCATGATATAACCATTGTGCTTATTTTCCTTCTTAAAGTCGGGCTGGATGAATTAGGGAGGAAGTTGAGGCCTACGTGTCAATATGAAGGAGGAGACCCTGGTGAACAGGAAGCTTTGAGAACAATATTTCATTTATGCAACTTAAGGAGTAATAATACAGGTGGCTCCACATCCCAGAGAAAAGGACCAAACTGACATTAAATTCATAGGAAGAATATTTAAATGTCAAATCATTCTGGCTTAAACATGTTTACAAATGTTCTCTTTATCAGACCATATTGTCCCAAAATTTAAAAATGCCCTGCAAGGCTTTAAACCTGGGTTTAATGGAGACTAAGCCATTCTCAAGCACATATCAAGGAGCTCATTTTGAGCCTGGATCCAGATTTATTGTTGATTCTGTTCATGGTGGAGAATCCTGCTTCACAGCAGCAGGTTGAGCCAAACATCCTCTAAATGTGCAGGGTCATCTTTGAGCACGCCATTTCACTTTTCTTTCACCAGTTCACCGCAGTTCTTCCAGCAGTCCACACTTTCTCTGCTCTCTTCTTCTCATGGTCTTCTCCTTCTTTCCCATCGCCCGGCTTGCCACAGGTTTGCCTGCTGTGTCTAAAAGTAGCAGCAGCAGCAACCCAGACTGACAGCTCATTGGCTCATTTGGATCACGTGCAGCCTGGAGCCGGACGCTCCCCAGGGCTTTACCGTATTAACAGGAGAAGAGGCGCAAGTGAAGTTAGACACAATAATTTATAAATGTTTTAAATCAGGTTGGTCCGTATCCGGACCGCAGTGCGTTAATCCTAGAGGATATTATTGAATTTGGGACTAGATGTTATTAGCAACGTAGCAGTTAGCAATGGTTGGGTTACCATCGTTTCTACAGAAAACGGTAAAAAAGTAGACAAGCAGCAATGCTTACAGACTGCCTGCAGGTGTGTCACTGACTGGTGGAACAGAGACTAGGTGTGGTGATTACAAGTTAGGCTAATGTTTAGGGCTGCAACAACGAATCGATAAAATCGACTTTTAAAAGCGTTGGCAACGAATTTCATCATCGATTAGTCGTGTCGCGCGATTAATGCGTCATCCGCCGCCGTCGTCATTGCCGTGGGGCGCCTCCCCCATCCCAACCCCGCTCCCGCAGGAGTCCCTCTCAGCGCTGCAGTCAGAGGATGTTTACCCTCAGCGTCCAGACTGCAAATGAAGCGCGCATGCGCCGGGATTGACGGCGCAAATTGATCACAATAATTAAAATAGCCTGCGCTTTGTTAAGCGAAAAAAGTCGTAACAGGCAACTTTTGTAAAAACAAATGAACATGGCACGGAAGCACCGCTGTTATGATGCAGCACCTGAAAAGGAAACACGTTGGAGCCTTCAATGGCGTGAAGAGAGCAGATCAGCAGGGTGAGCGGCCATGTTTGTTTGGTTTTAAAGTGGGGAAACGTAACGTTAGTTTCTCAGGTAGCTCATCTGATGCTTTCCTTACCGTGTTAGTAGGTTACAGACAGTGAGAAGGTTGGCTACTTATTTTACTTTTAATTTCATTTGAATTAGCTTAAGCAGCGTTTATATTTTCTTTATAAAGAAATTAACTTGCAAATTATGAGGGCAAGGCTTTTAAAGTTTAAATCTTCTGGCAAAGATAAAGTAAAGAAGATCCTGCAATTTATGGAAGTAAAGCAGAATAAAATCCAGTAAGATCAGTAATATGTCAATTAATTATCTGGCACATTCCCATGTAAATATCTGTCTTTGGAGGATGTGTTTTTTAGCACCCCTAGTTCTCTCATTTTTATTCCAAATACAATTTATAATTTGAATCACAGGGCTATTTTTATCTCTATGGTTCAGTATTTTCTCAAGTAGCAACTTTAACTGCTATACTTTCCTGTCTTAAAAGGCAGAACTCTTCTAGTCTAAAAAAACTCAGTTGTTGAAATGGGGGGACCTATTGTTTGAACCTCTTAGGGGCTTTTAAAAACAAAAATGTCTTTTTTTGCGCTTTATGAAACAAAGTAGCCTATATTTTGTGGATGTACATCTACATTTCTCATGTAAGTTTGTGTAGTTTTAACACAAACATTTATTTTTCATATTGCACCAGTACAGTTAATGAGCAACCTGTACTTGTGTGCTTGTTTGTTCTGTCTAAAATGTTTATTTTGGAATAAAGAGGTTAATATAAAAAATATTTTTTATCCGATTCATCGATTTTTAAAATAATCGTTAGTTGCAGCCCTACTAATGTTAGCATCCTCCCTTTATAGACATAATTAGAGGAGGAGCGTCGAAATCACACGTTATTTTGCAGATTTTTCTGGTTTAGACGAAGAGTTCACATTAAAAATAAAACACACTTTCACATTCTGGATTTTCTGACAGCAGCACGCTACAAAGTTCGATTTCTGGGTAATAACTCCTTTAAAATCCAGATTCTTGGGTTAACACCAACAGATCAGTAATAAGTTGTCCCTAACTGTTGTTTCCAAGGCTCCGTTTGGTTGTAATTCTGGTTGTCATGATGCGTTTTTCTCCGCTTGGCCTTCGGCTGCTGCTCCTGTCTGCCAGATACAGATATTTCACTGAGGGCAACATTTCTGGTATCGCTGGCTTGATGGATTGCTGCTGCAAATACACAGTTATAAATCATCCGACGTCTGACAGACAAACTGCTGCCAACCCCCCCCCCCCCTCAAGTATTTGCCACCACAAGCTAAGCCGCAGTGATTGTCAGTAATCTTGGCTCCGGTGCCGTTGACATCGTTAGCCCTGTCGGCTTTTGTTTAAATCCTTCGTTGCCAGTAGAGGGGACGTCGACCCAGATGTGACCATCAGATGAACCGATTTGCATTTTAAAGCTTGATACAGCTAGTTTAGGACCTGGTCCTCGATCCGGGTCAAGGTCAAGATGTGTGTGGAGTGTACGTCATCAATCATGGCGATCGGTTTCGCTGGCCGTGTGTCCCTCATCCATCATGCTGATGTGTTTTGCTTGTTCCTGGCGGCTGACAGGGCCGGAGGTAATTAATGACGGAGAGGGAGGGAATTAATGAGTTAACCTGCTCCGCTGTCCTGCTGTTCCTGTGACAGATGCTAACGGTCATCCGCTAGTTACCTCGTGCTCATATGCCAGCCGCTCACCTGAACTGATGCCTCAGCTTTTTATTTGTCTCCATTCTGCACGGTTGGAGCATAAACTTGTGACTGAATCGGTTCAGAAGAGAAACAGCAAAAATCCCACAGTTCTCATTGTTCCACAGGAAGACAGAGCGTTCTGCACGGAGATGGTCGGCTCGTCAAGGTGCATGAGAAGGAGAGGCTGTGCTCTGCCTCCAGGCCTGAAAGTTGATCGCTTGGCTTTTCAAAGAGCTGCTTTGTGAGGACGCCTCTGATTGCTCTTCTAAAGGGCGCTCACTGTCTGTTTTGACTAAAAAAAAAAGGCTCCGACTTTTCATCACTTAAGGAAGATAAAGTGAAACCATGAAAGCGGAGAAAATGCCACCAATTGAACTCCATTCTTTTTTTTTTTCTCTGCGATTAAAAGAGCTGCTGTTGTTCCGTCTGGGCAAGCCTGGCTTTTGTGCGTCATGTGCTGGGTGTTGCATTCCCATAGCTTTCTTTGGACCGCTATTGTGGTTTTGCTTTCATAGTTTCAGTCCCCGGTGTATCGGATACTTTGCCGCGTAGGCCGCAGTATAGCTCGCCTATCAGGCTTTGTCTGTGGGCCGCAGTGGGTGGGTGTGTGGGTAGGAACGGCTTTCTTTGGCTGCGATATCACGAGCCGCTATGCCTGTTCAAAGCCTGTTGCGTGGGTTGAAGAAAAACTTCAGCTGGCATGGATGCGGGTTCCTATCGTTGCATTATTAGCTTTTTTAAGCGCTGCTTTTTCTGCAGACGGATACTTTGATCTCAGCCCCCCCCGTACTCCCCTTCAGCTGGAGGAATCCCCACCACTTACTGAACTAATCATTAACTTCCCCCCTGCCCTCTTCATCCCCTCTGCTCTAAACGGGTTTCAGCTGGGAGACAATAGGAACGGGGATTGGACGGTGGGAAGAAAGAAAGCCAGAGGAGAGGCTTGAATGAGGGACGGATCTGCGGGGAGAGAACGGGGGAAGAATGCGATGCCCCTGTCTATGAGGGATTTCATTTTATTTTGCCTTTCCAGAATAGAACAGTAAGTCACCAGTGTCTTTGTCTGCGTTTGATCTCTGAGCTTGAGGATTTGGCACCTGACAACCCCCCCCCTTTTTCAGTCTGAAAGGAGGCCTGCAGAGAGAATGCCAAGGAGAGAGAGAGATAGAAGGCGGAGGGCGAGTCAGAACCAAAATAATAAAGAAGAACCGGAGAGTGACAGGAGCAGAAAAGGGAATTGAAGTTTTAAGAGCTGCACCAAAGGATACGATGGAGGGATCCTATATTAACTGAGCACACGTGTGTCTGTATTTGCGGCGGGGTGAGGGTTTGCCATGGCTGGCCCGGACAGTGATAAATCCACAGAGTCTTAGGGAGATTCTGGGACCACCCAGTGCTGCGGTTCCCACCCTCAGACACACACTCATGCTCCTAATAGGAAGCAAATTCCCCAGCTTTACTTGGATATCAACCCTTTTTTTCCTTGTCATCCCTTTCTTGAGGGCAGTTAGTACTCTAAACAAGTCCTCATGTGTTCGCTTCACATTTTAAACATTTTCTCTAAGACCCCTGGCGTCCAAGGCTGCAGACGGAGATGCCAGCACATCTCTGTGGTTCTGGAGTTTTCTGGGACGACCTGCGGGAACTGGGAAGACGGCTTAAATACTTGACAAGCAAATATCTGATGAACTGCGCACAGTTGGTGGTACGACTCAATCTAAGGCTGCGTCTTTTAAGGGTAGCCTTAGAATTTTCCTTTTTTGATAAAGCTTCTAGTTAGAGTGGTTATCCTGAGCTATCTCTACAGTTCTGCTGCTATAGGCTTAGGCTGCTGGAGGACATAGGGACCCCTTATTCATCATTCTGCTTCATTCTATCTCTATTCTCCCACTCTGCAGAATCTGTTAGTTCAATCTCATATCAGCTGTGCTGCTGCCATCAACACCTTTGTTTCTAGATGTTGGAGCTTGTCCTGTTTTCCAGTGTAGTCCTGTTTCTCTGACTGTGACTAACTGGATGTGCTCTCTTCATCCTCTGACATGGGAGCTGGCTCGGAGCTCGTCTGCCTGGCTGTGTGTTTCCTGGACGGGGCCGCCTGTGGAGCTGGTTGACAGTTGCCTTTTGTATCTATGCTTCTTTTTCTATGTCTGCTTCTGTCTCCTTGAACCCCAGTGGGCCTCAGCAGATGGCCGCTCACACTGAGCCTGGTTCTGCTGGAGGTTTCTTCCTGTTCAAAGGGAGTTTTTCCTCTCCACTGTCGCTACAAGCATGCTTAGTGTGAGGGATTGCTGAAGAGTCAATGAGTCGATGCAATCAGCTGGTTTTCCTTAGATACAAAACTTTGAATCAATCTGACTGGATGATCTGGTGAACTGGAAAGTGACCTGAGATGACATGATGTGAATTGGAGCTATAGAAATAAACTGAATAGAATTGAATCTTTGGCTTTAAAGATCCAATCCACTGAAGAACATTACGTTTAGGACTCAATTAACTCTCGCTCCAGCTTTTCAGCATCAAAGACCGGCGGTTGACCCCACTCTATACTGCAGACACTTTCCTGGTCAGCGCACATGTACCATCATTGCAACTTCACGTTCTCTCACCTGAGGAGGTCGAATCCACTTAAAGCAACGCCCACAAAAATCCCGCCGTTCTTTTGTCTCCAGAGCTTTTGAGAGATTCTTCCAAAGATACAGAGATAACTGAAAGCACCTCCTGCCTAATCTCCACTCTTTTTGTTTGTAAAAAGGCGAAGAAGAGAAGAGGCTTCACTCATCACCTGCAGGCTGCAATCAATGAGGCCTTAGCTTAGCGTTAGCGGGTGAAGCGGCGAGGGTTTAGCCCCGATAGAGTGAGTGGAAGGGGACAAAGGGAGACCCAGCAGGTAGCGGCTAGCCCCGTCCTGGTATGCTAATCCAGCTGCTCCAGAGCAGTGGCATAAATAAGTGAAGTAGAGGGATTTTCCGGTATTTCAGTGGGTTGCTGCAGGTTTTCCTCAGCTGTCTGTACATGTGAAAGTAATGGCTGCTTAGTGGAATAAGTGTTTTCCTTGGACTTGATTGCTGTGGTGTGTGATTGCTGATTTGATTTCTACAGTGGTTAACACATCGGGGAGTTACTTGACTTTATGTAGAAACCTCGGCTGTCTTTATGACTGCGGCGTGGAAAGCTCAGGAACTCTACTTTGAGGTCTGGTTTGGGTTCCGGCCATTTTGGTTTAATTCAAAAACAATTTATCAATCACAAAGGGAAACTTAAGAGAGTAAAGGTGCACACACAAACACCTTTCATGCATAACGTTATGACCATGGAAAAGCAACAGGAATCGCTGAGTATTGCTGTCTGAAGGCACCTTTTAGTGCGGGGATCCAGTCCTCTGGGTCTAGTTACGCTTCAACACACCTGAGTCCAATAATGCGGCGATTAGCAGGACTCTGGAGAACTTATCTGCAACTGAGGAGGTCGTTCAGTGGTTGGATTCAGGTGTGGAAGCAGAGACACGGTTAAAAGGTGTAGGACACTTTAAATCCTCTAACACGGAGCGCGCAGTCAAAGATGGTGGCATGACAACAGGATGCATTATGGGAACTAGATGAAGATGGAGGCAATGTGCTGCTTTTGGTCCTCATGGATGTTATTTTTACCTATTTTTTCTTGTTGGGGCGCTGTTGCTCCAACCATCTTCTCTGTTTGATGAAAACCTTTCTCTCTGATAGCTGTGCATATTTCACACCAGGATTATGTGCCTTTTGCTCAGAAACAAAAAGGTTATGCAGGGGGGGATTTAGGAAATTTGGGGCCCTAGGCAAAGACAGGCAGGGGGCCTATGAATGGAGAAGACAACACATCAAACAGACCCATTCTCCAGATAGAGAAATGTTAATAGAATAGACATCCATTATCTGTTCTAGGTTGTGTCCCTCTCTTCTCGTCCCTTTTCTTCTTGTTTTCCTCTCTATGTTTTGTACTCAGCTGACTTTTCATGCTGTCTCTAAAGGAATGAAAGATTTTCTCCAAGCACTAAGCTCACTTAGCTGATTGCTCCTTCCTGTGTTTCCAAAAAGGCCAAAGTAAATAACCCAGTCCTTCTTTTCACTGTAGACAAGCCATGATCTGCTTATCTGTTCTCCATTTTTCATTTGGATGATATGCCGATATTTTAAAACTCATGTAGCCGATAACCGATATCGATACCGATGTTAAAGCTGGACAGAAATAAGTAGTCATTGAAAATAGCAGTTTTGTTATCCATTTCTGACACTTTGAAAAATAATATACTCAAATATATTTTCATATGCTGATATCAAATAGATTTTTAAAAACGCGGTATCGATCTATTTTACTTTCAAAATCTGGTGAAATTTCATCGTTCTGTTACAAACTCTCGTGATATTTTGCAAATTCTTGTGAGATTTTGTTAGTAAAATAGATCGATACCGCGTCAATATATCAACATATAAAAATATTGCAAAATTTCTTGAATTTTCGGGGGATTTCGTAGCATAATGATGACATATAGCAATATTTCATTAGTAAAAGAGATTGATATGTTGTTTTTAAATGGCAATATAGCAGCATAGGAAGATATTGGGATATTTTAATGTATCAATATTTTTTCCCTCGTCTTTAGAAGTTTTTAAGTCTGTAAAAAAGAAGTTTTTGAGGAAGAAGAAGTAGTATTTTTTTTTTTTTTAGACTTTAGTAACTCAGAAGCTGATCAAATATCGGGTTAAATATCGGTGGGGTGGCCGATGTCCGATATTCAGTTTTAAGGTCGATACCGATAGGGGGCCGATTATATCGTGCATCCCTAGATTAAATAATAGCTGCATGAATCATGACAGCAGACAAGATAGAGGAGAACAGGAGGCGGGGTTACCAATCTACTCGCTCTGGAGAGCAGAGTTCGCTGCTTTTAGATGTTGTCTCCAAAGTCTCCAGTAGCAGAAAAAAGTCTCTAGATTTGGCGCTAGGAGCTTTTTAGAAATCAAAGTGCTAGAGGGGTCTGAAAAGTGGCTAAATATAGCGACTAAAGCGCTAAGTTGGCAACACTGCTCTTTGCATGGTTTGTTTTCAAATGGTTTGCTGCTGTCTGTTTGGACCTTTCTGAACATGTGCAGCAAATGGACTGATCCAATATGGTGGACACTGAAGGGGGGGGGGGGGGGATTTTTTAATCAAATATTAACTATACATGTAAACAGAGTACATTCAGCTAGCATCCTAGGGCCCCTGGAACTTGGGGTTAACCCCCCGGGTTCAGGAATGATTATAGATGCTTAAGTGCAGACTTCTTCAACAGGGGCTCCACAGATTTGATTAGATTTTTCAAACAGATAAATGGAGGCAGAAGATGTCTTTCAGTCATCAATGCTCACATTCAGCGACACACAGGAGCTCTTTTAAGCTGGGCACCGTTTCATTCACAACACCTGTCCCATCAACCAGGAATCAGAGTAACTATAGGACCAGTTTTATATAACATTATTTCATGCAATATATAATGAGGGGGTCCCTTCTTCATCTCTTCATCAGTTGAAGACTCTCTCATAGTTTATCTGTGCAACGGGCTGAGAAACACGTCCGATCCAGAACTTGAGTAATGTGCTAAAAGCTCTAAAGAAAGGATGTCAAACTCAAGTTCTGGAGGGCTGACATCCTGCAGCTCTTAAATAGCTCCCGGGTCCAACACACCTGAATCCAACAGCTTAATTACCTCCTCGGTTGACGTCAAGAATCCCGTCTAAAACTCAGAGCATCACTCCGGCTGCCGTACGATTACTTTCACGCTGCCAAGAACGTGGCAGCCTCCCAGAATGACAGCTTATTTGGTCCAATCAGTGTTGCCACTGTCTGCACCGCGCCTCTTTGAGAATTGTTCTTTTGTCCTCCTCTTCTGGTTCAGCGCTCAGGGGGGTGAAATACAACCCTCCTGGGTTTCCACAAGCCTTCACAGAAACAGATAGACAAAGGAGAAAACTCCTTGAAAGACGAGACCTCCAATCAAACTGTCGCTCAAGAGAAAGCTGTCGCCGAAGGTAGGCAGAGTGTCACTGAGGTTACCATTTTAGACGCAGTTATATGCATGCGTGTCTGGTCCTGGACTGCAGCTGATTGGAAACCGCCTTGGGGAGTGACAGAACCCCCGCTGGGCCAAGTGTGGTGGCATTTGCTTGTTAGGTTGTCTAAAAATGCCAAAGACTCGTGTTTCGTCGCAGTGCCGAGTCCAGAGCTTTGCTTCAAACGTCTGTGAGAGACGGAAATCTGAGACTGTTTTTTTCTAGAGGATTTTGCCACAAATACTTCACTTCTGCACTCAGATGATAGAACAGAGATTTATATTATGAGGCATCAAGAGACGAGGAATTAGAGAAATAAAACGAGAAATCATTTTGCCAACAGATTTTTATTTGTAAAACTGACATAAAACAGTAAAGATCAGCATTTTCTCGCCTCGTCCTTCAGGGAAAACAGCTTCTGTTGGCATCTATTATTCAGTTGCAGAGGGCCCCAAGTTCCTGGGGGCCCCATAAAACTCTGTTTACATGTATAATTATACAACTATTTCTTATTTCTGCACATTAATTATGTTTTTGAGAAACAGTCCATTTGCTGCACATGTTCAGAAAGGTCCAAACAGACAGCAGCAAACCATTTGAAAACAAACCATGCAAAGAGCAGTGTTGCCAACTTAGCGCTTTAGTCGCTATATTTAGCCACTTTTCAGAACCCTCTAGCACTTTGATTTCTAAAAAGCTCCTAGCGCCAAATCTAGAGACTTTTTTCTGCTAATGGAGACTTTGGAGACAACATCTAAAAGCAGCGAACTCTGCTCTCCAGAGCGAGTAGATTGGTAACCCCGCCTCCTGCTCTCCTCTATCTTGTCTGCTGTCATGATTCATGCAGCTATTATTTCATCCAAATGAAAAATGGAGAACAGAGAAGCAGATCATGGCTTGTCTACAGTGAAAAGAAGGACTGGGTTATTTACTTTGGCCTTTTTGGAAACACAGGAAGGAGCAATCAGCTAAGTGAGCTTAGTGCTTGGAAAAAATCTTTCATTCCTTTAGAGACAGCATGAAAAGTCAGCTGAGTACAAAACATAGAGAGGAAAACAAGAAGAAAAGGAACAAGAAGAGAGGGACACAACCTAGAACAGATAATGGATGTCTATTCTATTAACATTTATCTATCTGGAGAATGGGGCTGTTTATGTGTTATCAGTTCAGAGGGGCCCCTGATTGTCTTTGCCTAGGGCCCCACGTTTCCTAAATCCGCCCCTGGCCCGTGGATAATAGAACAGAGATGTATGAGGCGGGGTAAAGAGACGGCGGATTAGAGAAAAAAAATGGGAAACATTTTGCCAGCATAATTTATTGGTAAAATTGACAGAAAACAGTAAAGATCAGGATGTTTTCTTCTCGTCCTTCAGATAAAACAGCTTCTGTTTTCCTCTCTGATTACATAGAGTGGTCATAATTGTGTCTTCTGTAACCCTGTTAAAGTAAAATATCACATGCAACTACTGCAAGGACCTTCAATTAAAGGTATAATGGAGGATTTTTGTGAAATTTTGAAAAGACCCGCCCTCTCTGCTTAAAAAAAAAAAAGAACGCACAACTGCGTACCTGTTTCAGAGTGGGATCACCTATTTAACGCGTGCGAGAGCGTTCACGAGTCCATTTCTCATTTGCAATTTTTCAACTTTGTCAGACGAGCGCATAGGACGACGACCTTATGTAAACATATCACCAGAATGATTGACAACTAGATTTATTTAGATGATGCACCTGGAAAAAGAACATCCTCCACTATACCTTAAAGGATTTCTATTTGGGTTCTTACACTGGAAAATGTAAATCTAAAGGAGTCATTTTTTCTTAAAATAAGTATTTTAACATTTTAACATTGACACTTTGCCAATGCAACAAGACAGTTTACATTTAAAAGAAGAAAAAATAATTGCATTTTCTTATTTCAAGTGCATATATCTAATTATTTATTTTAAGAGTAAAAGTACTCATTCCTTTGGCAACATCTTATTTACCTACTCAAATTAAAGGTGAAGACACTTAATTTAAGAAATATCGATCTACTTTTAGATCGTTTTTGTAGTGTACCTTTCTAGCAGGTTGGGCTATCCTGGATTTTCTCATACCTGGAGTCTCTTTAAACTCTCTGCTATAAAGTTGCTGCTATAATAGATCGCATCTAATCCGCTCCTCGATATCTTCCAGCCTGCAAGAGCGGCTACTACCGTGCTCTGGCCACAGACGGCGCCTGCTCCAAGTGTCCACTCCACAGCTACTCAGTACGGGAGGGATCCACCTCCTGCGTCTGCGACAAGGGCTTCTTCCGTTCCGAAACAGACCCGGCATCCATGCCCTGCACACGTAAGTACAGCAACATCTTTAACTCTGTTACCACGTTTTGCTATGTTAGCCTTTCATTGCTAAACAGAAACACAACCGTTCTGCACAAACATTAAACCAGCAGCTGCCGGTTTAATAGACGTCTTCTCGTCACAGTGACCCGATAAAATAATGATGGTATAAACTGTTACATTTCTATGGAAGAGGATCTGGGCCACTGAAAAAATACAAAAAAGATAATTGATTTTTAAATTTTACTTCAGTTTAATATGGGGAAAAAGTTACAATTCTGACTTTAATCTCACAGTTCTGACTTTTTTCCTCAGAATTGTAAAACAATTATTTAGCTCCAGATATCTACCTTAGGAAAATATTATCCGTTATTGTAAAAATTAGATTAACCAGAGGAATTATAAATGTTTAAAAGGACATTTTGGAAATTCCCTGTTTTTAATGATGTGGTGTTTGCTTTTAATTATTCCACAGAAATTCAAAATACCACAGTGCCAGATTACAATTTTGCAATTAGATAAAAATAATGACTTTTTTTCTCGGTAATTGTGAGAAAAAAATTCATTATTCTGGGAAAAAAAAAGTCAGAATTCAGAGATTAAAGTCAGAATTCTGACTTTTTTCCCTGATTAATGGAAATAATATTTAAAAACATGTTAACTTTTTTATTTTTTCAGTGGATCTAATTTTATTATTTTATTTTTTTTCCATTGGCCCTAATCCTCTTCCGTACATTTCACTGTGTAAGGAACTGGTGAATCAGTCACATGGGACAATAAAGATTGTTTAAGGTGCTAATAAAAAGGAATAAATTAACATATTTAAGTAAAGAGATTTAGTGTAAAATTTCTAAGATTATTTTGCTCTTTTCATTTTTTTTTTAATACGTGTCTAACAATATAAAAAGAAGGTATAAATTTAATCCCAGTTTTCTGGAAAACAAAACAGCTAGCAAATGCTTTAACATGACAATTTATTATTTGTAGAAATCAAAGCTTTATCTGTTAAATTTTGATGGATTAATCACTAAGGAGGATGAAAAGTCAGCAATCTCCCGATGGACATGTCAGTAAAAACCACAATTTCACAGTATACAGATGCTAAAACAGAGACCGAAGCGTTTAGCATTGTTTTTGCATTTAGACATTTTTTTAAATTTAGATTTTACCAAGCCGCTGTAAGTAAACGTGTTTAAAAACAATTGCAAATAGCTAAAAACTTTACTCCTCCCAGACAGTAGGTGGCGCGCTTGCGAAAACTTGTTCCAACCTTCAGTTGTTCTGTTTGTCAGCTAGCTTCCGGGTCCGCCATAATCTGGCCAACTTTGGTTAGCATTAGCATTTGCTAATGCATTTGCTAATGCTAACCAAAGCTTTTAAGCATTGGCGCTAACAGAAATGACACGGATGTTGCTGCATTCATTAGAATTAGCATTTACTAATGACAGTTGCTCCCCGATCCGTCCTGAAAAAACGATCCGTCCTGTGCATGTGTGAACAGAATAACTTCCAGTAAGGCAAAACTTAGTTTTTCTTACTTTTTTATGTTTTTGCCTTTTTTCCGGCGGGGGTTTCCTTTTGAATATTTTTGTAATTGTGTAAATATTGCCTATTCTAAAAACGAAAAAAAAAAAAAAGAAATACGCTTAAACAGCGTTTGGAACGTTTCTGTGACTGCTCTGAGATGATGTCACACAATACAATGGAGAGAATGAGAAACGCATCCATTTCTTCCAGAAAAGTCTTCAATATTTTCTATACGATGTAGTTTAGCATTCTAGTTGTAAGTAAATATATATATATATATGTATATATAAGTATTTTCAGTACCGTTATTATGTAGTTTTTCGGCAATCCGGATCTTATTATTCTGTTCACGCATGCACAGGAAGGAATTTGTTAATGCTAACATGTACGCTAATGCTAATCTTCGGCTAACAGAATCATTTTGTGTGGAAATTGGCCGAAGCAGATGTAAATATTTATATACTTGGACCCATCAACATTTGAAAAACAACCTCTTATATTCTATATATTGTTTCTGTTTAATGAATACTTTTTATTCTGCTCCATTCTTAAATATATTTTAAAAATGTAAGATATATTTTAAAAATACAAAAAACATTTAGTAGGATGATAGAAAATCACTGATGTTTATACATTTAATTAGTCATGGCAACATTTTTTGCCGCAATGAATTTAAAATCAAGCTAAAATAACTTTCTGATGGTCTCTGCTCCAGGCTTGTTTCTGCCCGTTAAGCAGCCTCATAGACATAGACATCATAGAGCCAGTTTGCAGACTGCCTCTTTCATTCACCAGAACAGTTAGACTGATTTATGCTTGGTGTTTGTCTCCAAACCCATTAAAACTCTCCCTTGTTTCTGTTGAAAGCGGCTTCTTTACGGCGGGCAATATTGTTCTCAACAACAAAAGCTCCTTCTGGCCTCTCAGCTTCCTGTAATAAAAAAAGGAGTCGCTGTTCGTAAATTCCCTCAAGAAAACCAGCATTGGTCTCATCTGACGTATTTGACAAATACACACACATATATATATATGCTAATAGCCTGATGCTAATAGCTGCTAATACCTGATGTTAACCTGCTAAAGACGCCTAATGCTGTATTTTTATATAATCATAATTTCTGGCATTGAAGCATTTTGAAAAATCTAAGCTCTAATTTCAATGGAATAACTAAAAGAAAACAGCATATTATAAAAAAATCTTGTTTTTACAATAAGGGAGAATCTTTTGCTTTAGTTTTATATTGGATTTAATATGCTTATTGTGCTACCAAATATTAAAATATCAAACATTTCTTATTTGTGTTGGTATGTTTTAAAGCTGGAAGATGTTTTACTTTGACGCCACCCCTCCCTGCGCAAAACATTAAAACCAACTGGATAAGCTAGCTGAAGATGCTAACGCCCCCTTAATTAACTTTTCACAGACGTTTGTATCAAACACAGACTTTATTTTGAGCATCAACAATCATTAAAAATCAACGTAAAATGAATCTATACTCCACAAAATGCGAAATAAGACCGTATTGTCATGCTACTAGTGTTAAGCTAGCACAGCATCACTTTAGCATTTAGCTTGAACAGCACCTGGTCTGATTAGCTTAGCAGCGTTTCCTGTCCATCAGGTGCTTCTACAGGTTGAGCTGTTTCACGTTTATCGGCTAAACACTTTGGTTCTTTCCAAAGCTCTGAAAGCGTTCCGGTTTAAAGCAAAGAATGTGTTCAAAGCTTCCTTTACATTTAGCCTAGCGACAGTTTCTGCTGAATCCTTCCCTCTTTTGGTAGCGAAAAATTTGTTTTTGGATCATCACTTCCTCTGGACGACTTCACTATATGGAAGAGGATTAGGGCCACTGAAAAAATCAAAAAAGTTAACTGATTTTTAAACTTTATTTCAGTATGATATGAGAAATATCTGAATTCTGACTGGATTCTGACAGCTAACAAACATGTTAGCATCAAGCCGTAGCCATGTCTGTTTTAGAGACTAGGGCCGTTTCTCAATTCACGATGAGTCCGGTCTTGGCAAGAACACAGGGAAGTCTGGACTTGGTGAGAACGCGAACACGCATCATAGATATGGGTCAATTGGAACAGAAGCGTAATGATGACATCACCACACGCTCAGCTCATCTAGAGCTGCATTTCACCTCCTGTTATTAATAGTCTCTAGATAATAATAAATTATTACTTTTTCAATTTAGTGTGGGAATAATGATGGACAAAGTCAGATAAAAACAAATGAAATGAAAATTTTGCCAAATAAAACAAAGAAATCGCCATCAGAGCCAGCGGCCCTTCACACACGACTATGCCGAGAGAGGGCCGCTGCAGACGGGCTAACGTTAGCCCTGGCTGCCGTTAGCCTCGGAGGTCCGCTGGTTGACGAGGTCCTCTCAACTTTGGAAATCTTTTTTTAAATTACGCATTAAATCGGTAAATGTTCCATATAGTGACACTTTAAAGTATAATATTCTCGCCTCAAATGATCTTAAAACGTACTTTTATTCAACAACAACAGAAAAGAGAACTTTTAACTTTCAATGGAGAGCTTCATTGAAAGCTGCTGCAGCCGCGGTGCATGCTGGGAAATCTCAAGAACGGACAAGTCTGCTCTGATGCATGCTGGGTAAAGAGGGCGGGACAAGGACAACGCCCGGGGATTTGGTGCGTTCTCTGCAATTGGAACAGTGCTGGGGCTGAGGCTGATGATGCATCACGAACACAGGAGAACGCTCAAGAATTGAGAAACGGCTGAGCTCTCTTGTTTTAATCACCTTCTACCCTTTCATTATTAAATAGCATCACCGGGAACCCCTAATTCGCCTAATTCTGTCATTTTCTGAGGATTATTGGAAGATTATATGTATATATAACAAGAAAATATGGATGATTTATCTCAGTCAGCTGTTCTACATGTCATCCACTATTCTCAGCCATCATCTCTTGTTACTCTGTTTTTTTTCTATTGTTTTTTTCATGTGTATTTCAGTATGTTGAGGTCAGTATGGTGGTAAACCGTGTCCCTGTTGGGCCCCAGTACTTCCCCTGCATTACTGTGCTCCTTAAAACCCGAGGAGCTGGGAGGTCATCTTCATTGTCTCGTTAGTCGGGGAGGAATCTGGCGGCTGCGAGGAACAGCTGTCGAAGCTCATTACTCGGCTGATTTCATAAGACCCGGCTCCATCACCTCTGCCACATTCCTCAGTCGCTGGATAGGAACCGAACATTAGCCCGCCCCCCCGGCACGTCACTATTTGATCTTTGAACCTTCACCCTGTCTGTCCGCTGCTGTTTTCTTTTCCTCCCTAACTTCTAACCCGCGTGAGGGGGCGCTGTAATTACCGCCGTCAGTCACGCAGCATCCAGTGGGATCCTGTTTTCATTTGCTCTCAGAATCCACCTGTAGTCACGCACAGAGCGGATGAAGCATTAACAGAAATGATCTCCCAGTTGGTCTGAGTGGAGGTCATGATCCAGCTGTACTGGTGAACGGGGAGCACATCTGGATGTGTGTGAATGTCAGGGTCAGACCAGCTGACAGGATTGACGAGTCAGGCCACATCAATTCAAAATTCATACTTTCTATGGAGTGTATATACATACTCACACACATATATATATATATATATATTTATAAATATATAATATATATATATATATATATATATATATATATATATATATATACACATGTATATATATATATATATATATATATAAACATATATATACATGTGTATATATATATATATATACATGTATATATACATGTATATATATATATATATATATATATATATATATATACACATATATATATATATATATATATATATATATATATATATATATATATATGCATGTGTATATATATATATATATATATATACACATGCATATATATATATATATATATATATAAACATATATATACATGTGTATATATATATATATATATATATATATATATATATATATACACATGCATATATATATATATATATATATATAAACATATATATACATGTGTATATATATATATATATATATATATATATATATATATATATATATATATGTATATATACATATATATATGTATATATACATATATATATGTATATATACATGTATATATATATATGTATATATACATATATATATACATGTATATATATATATGTATATATACATATATACATATACATGTATATATATATGTATATATACATATATATAATATATATATATTGAATGAGATCTTACATTTTTTAAGTAACCTTTTCTGGAACTCAGAGAAACATATAATAGTTTATTAAATAAGTGAAAAATCTTTATTTATTATGGATAAAGAAAAACATGTTTAGTATCTCGGGTAACATTTAAATGTTTATATTTACAATTGTTTGTTTTTATTTATTTTACATTTCACTTTTTAATTTGTGAAATATTTGGCACATTTTGCTTTCCATACATGGTTTTATATATATAGTCAATGCACAAGACATCAATTTCGCGTTTATCCCTTCAGTTTTGTATGAAAAATAAACTTTAAACTACCTCAATGGGTGTGTATCCCTTTAGTCATGTACAAAAAAAAAAAAAAAAAAACAGTTTCAGGTCAGATCGCCACATGCACCAAAAAACACCAAAAACTGAGTAATTAAATACTTTTTTTATACATGACTAAAGGGATAAATGGGTATGCTGGTCTGACCAGCATTCTAACTCGCTCCTGCTCAACATTTACTGATAAAGAGAAACAGAAAGATGGTGGACGGTTCGAGAAACGACGAATTCTCAGGAAGCAACGTTTTCAGGATGAAACGTTCCAACCATTTTGAGAAGCTGTGTGAGAGTTTTGGAAGCACCCCCCCCCCCCCCACCCCTCGTCTCCGTCTCCCTCCCAGGATTAATTACCGGGTGTCAGTCACAGCCGACGGCTCTCCCACGCTCCCACTGCTGCATTCAGGGAGACAGACAGGTACCGCCAAAGGTGTTTCTGTTCCTACGCCAGACTGAGTGAAGAAAACTTACCGGCTATTTAAGACTTTATACGGTTAGAAAGTTTCTCAGCATGTGGATAAAAACAATAAACAAATCAGAATCCTGACTAAAGGGCACACTCATTAAAACATACTAATACAATCTGTTTTATTATCAACACATGAGTGTAAACTGCATTTTAAACGCTCTGTGTCTGCAGATTCAATCCAATAAGGCCCCCAATGCGTCACCAATCCATAATCCTGCAGGTCTCTCTTACCTTAATGTATCTGTAGATCTGACTGGATGATCTGAGGAACTGTAAAGAGATGACATGTTTTGTGACTTGGAGCTACAGAAATAAACAGAACTTAATTTAATTAATCGCTATGTTATCACTATGAAGTATGACTTCGTAGAGATAACAGATCCGATACGTAAGTTTTTGCCAATATTATCGTTGTTTCCTTGTGTCGTTATCAGCCATCCAATCAGCAGCCATGCATTGAGATCACACAAGCAATTTAGATTTGTTCATAACGGTTTATTTTTGTTTAAATTTAGTAGTGATGCACGATATTGGGATTTTAGCCGATATCCGATATGCCGATATTTTAAAACTCATGTAGCCGATAACCGATATCGATACCGATGTTAAAGCTGGACAAAAATAAGTAGTCATTGAAAATAGCAGTTTTGTTATCCATTTCTAACGCTTTGAAAAATAATATACTCAAATATATTTTCATATGCTGATATCAAATTGATTTTTAAAAACGCGGTATCGATCTATTTTACTTTCAAAATCTGGTGAAATTTCATCGTTCTGTTACAAACTCTCGTGATATTTTGCAAATTCTTGTGAGATTTTGTTAGTAAAATAGATCGATACCGCGTCAATATATCAACATATAAAAATATGGCAACATTTGGTGAATTTTCGGGGGATTTCGTAGCATAACGATGACATATAGCAATATTTCATTAGAGAAAGAGATTGATATGGTGTTTTTAAATGGCAATATATCAGCATATGAAGATATTGGGATATTTTAATGGATCAATATTTTTTCCCTCGTCTTTAGAAGTTTTTAAGTCTGTAAAAACGTTTTTGAGGAAGAAGAAGTAGTATTTATTTTTTTTTTTTTAGACTTTAGAAACTCAGAAGCTGATCAAATATCGGGTTAAATATCGGTGGGGTGGCCGATGTCCGATATTCAGTTTTAAGGCCGATACCGATAGGGGGCCGATTATATCGTGCATCCCTAAAATTTAGACTTATTTAGAGGATGAATCAGATCGGGCCCTCAAGAAATGTGCAGCAGACGGGGATGTGCTGGTGAAGATTCTCAGTCATCCAGGTCATAATCATTTCAAAAAAGTTAAAAAACAATCCACTGGACTTTGTTTCCAAGTTTGAAGACGTTTCTCTCCCATCCAGGAAGTTTTTTCAATTCCAAATGTCAGAAATAGCGTTGAGTTCTAGGTTTTATCCAGCAGCCCAACAAAGCCTGATTTCTAATCATATCGGACTAGAAGTCCTCGGTTAATCTCTGGTCCCGTCATGAAGGAGTGCAGCAGAGTTCTCGCTGCAACTAATGATTATTTTGCAAATGGATTAATAATTGTTTTTGATTAATCAATTAATAATGGGTTACAAAGGTTCCTTAAAGAAGATACTTTACAAAATTAAACCAGTTGAAACTAAACCTTTTCCATTTTAAGAGTTCTGGATAGTACGGAGCCCCTCTGATGACATGGTCAAAAAATTTTTTTATTGTGGCCACGAAGTAGCACGAAATACTACTTCGTGGCCACGCAATAAGTTTAACGTGCGCACGAAATACTTATTATTAATATTAATATAATTCCTGGACAACTGGGTAAGCAAATCGAGCGCGCCTTCTCTAAGGTCTAAGGCGCGCTCGATTTGCTTACCCAGTCGGTCTCCGCCAGTCACGTGACATTTGTTGCTAAGACGCCATTTTAGGTGGAAAAGGCGTAGTGTAAACAACCGCAGCATAGCTAAACGAAGGACTAAAGGCCCGTTTACATAGCAGCCTGTCCAAGATAAGTCATTACAGTTAACATAAGCCTGAAAACGGGCGGATTTATTGATATTATTAATATTATTAAGTATTTCGTGCGCACGTTAAACTTATTGCGTGGCCACGAAGTAGTATTTCGTGCGCAGGTTATACTTATTCTGTGGCCGCGAAATACTACTTCGTGGCCACAATTAAACATTTTTTTTAACCATGTCATCAGAGGGGCTCCGTAGGATAGAGCATTTTAACAGAAATAAAGTTTTTTTTTAATCTTCAATACGAAATTTTTATTATTTTTTTTTTATTTTGGTATAATTCCTGCTCTAAGTGGGTCACTCTGTCAGCTAAAGGCATGTTTTACAGTCTCTATTCTCCAGTTAACGATTAATTGATAACTAGATTAGGTCTCGATCAATTAATCCCATTAATTGGGATACTTTGGGTCCGGTTCTGGGGAAGAAACCTTGTTCTGATGGTGATTTTTCCTGATTGTCGTTGAACATGTGGAGGAAAACAGGTGGAAAGAAAAACAGAGGAAGACGGTAAGAAGCAGCAGACAGAGAAAAGGGGGTCGCTCTGTCTCAGTTTTTAATGGGAATTTATTAATAGATTTTCAGGGGAAATTAAATGTTTCTAATATTACCGTTCTACATCCTTCCATCTTAAAGCGTGTGCTCTCAGACAGGCCGCTCTAATCCGTCTATTTCCTGTTCCTCCTCGCCGTAATCCGTCCAGGCGTTAAAACACTCCACGATATTTAGGCAGCTTCAATTCAGCGTAATTTAAAAACCAAATAATTAATAGAATTATTTCACTTTATAATCAGTGAAGTTAAGTGAAATTATATTTTCGGGGCGTCTCCACTCTGTTGATTTGTTGATTTTGGGGTCTGAAATGTTGGTGAACTCCTGGTTTAAGCCTTTATAGAGGAAGTTTTTGATCACTTGCATCCCCCATACAAACAGAGCCCCCCCCCATCCCTCAGTGAGATCTAGAAGCACAAGATCTATATCCAGCCATTCAGCAGAGATGCTGCTACATGGCTGTACATCTTATTTTGGTATTTGACCAATTAGATGAGCGCTTGAATGACTTATTTACTACCGACTGTAAATTAAGTTTCAAAAATGTCTAGAAGTTAAGGAAAAAAAATTATAAAGCTAAATGAAAAAGTTAAAAAAGTAAAAAATAAAGTGCCTGTTTCAGCATTAATACTCTAAGCCATTTGAGGCTAAATGTTTTTTAGGATTGTTTTATTGGAGCACTTTAGTTATTTTTATTAATATATCAGGGCAAGTGGCCGTTTCTTTTTATTACATTGACATTAAATCATTTTTGCCATCAAAATATTCGGGCTGCAAATACGATTATTTTGGAAATCAATTACTATGTCGATAAATTTTGAGATTAATTATCAAATAGGTTCCTTAAAGAAGACTTTTAACAAAATTAAACTAAAACTGGATAGAGAAGATTGACAGATGAATTTTTGTTTTTTTATATCTGAAATGCAATTGTTTACAATTTTTTTTATTATTTTGTAGAATTACAAACAAAAATTTGACAGAAAAAATTGTCTTTTTATCTTAAATGTAAAATATAAATTCGACCTAATTCAATTCAGTTTATTTCTATAGCTCCAATTCACATCATGTCATCTCAGGTCACTTTCCAGTTCACCAGATCATCCAGTCAGATTGATTCAAAGTTTTCTATCTAAGGAAAACCAGCTGATTGCATCGACTCATTGACTCTTCAGCAATCCCTCACACTAAGCAGGCTTGTAGCGACAGTGGAGAGGAAAAACTCCCTTTGAACAGGAAGAAACCTCCAGTAGAACCAGGCTCAGTGTGAGCGGCCATCTGCTGAGGCCCACTGGGGTTCAAGGAGACAGAAGCAGACATAGAAAAAGAAGCATAGATACAAAAGGCAACTGTCAACCAGCTCCACAGGCGGCCCCGTCCAGGAAACACACAGCCAGGCAGACGAGCTCCGAGCCAGCTCCCATGTCAGAGGATGAAGAGAGCACATCCAGTTAGTCACAGTCAGAGAAACAGGACTACACTGGAAAACAGGCCAAGCTCCAACATCTAGAAACAAAGGTGTTGATGGCAGCAGCACAGCTGATATTTCTCTCCAGGATGGAGTCACAGCCAAACAGGAACAGACCAGATGAAGCTACTATGAGGAAAAGCAGAGAGAGCAGAACGTTAGAGATTGAACTAACAGATTCTGCAGTGTGGGAGAATAGAGATAGAATGAAGCAGAATGATGAAAAAGGGGTCCCTATGTCCTCCAGCAGTCTAAGCCTATAGCAGCAAATTAGTTGATTATTATTTCACTAATCGATAAAACCCATTTATTGTTTCAGCTCTACAAAATATACAGATTTGTTAATGTTGCAAATGTAATAAGGTCTTATTCGTCCTCCAATAACACTCTTAGCTTCAGTTGGGGGCCACCATGCAGCTGAGCTTCCCTCTGAATGTCGGTTTTCCTCCTAGGAGGTCAGCAGACAGACAGACAGACAGACGCTCGGTGGTGCCAAATGATTTCAGAGGCCTGCAGGATCCCAGCTCCTTTCCTGACACCTCTGACACCCTAACCTGTCTTATTTTTCACTGCATCGGGTCTGATGTTCTGTATTCACAGCAGGGATGAACAGATTTAATTCAATGTTTCTATCTCTGCTGCAGAGTTTTTATTTTCTATAAATAGAAAAACACAAACACTTCCCAGTGGATGAACGCGGTGCCGAATTCCTTTCCTGGTACCAAGTAGCTCGTCTCTCTCTGCTCTCTGTGAAATCACTCACCACAGCGCTGCTTCTCCAAAAATAACACTGATAATTAATTTCCGCCGTGAAACGATTCATCAGTGAAACTGACTAGATTTCATATTTCACCCTGCATCGATCCCAGAGCCCACTCGCGTGCGCTTCATTAGTTAAAGGGAGCGCCAGGGAAAACAGAGGCAGACGGAGAAAGGCAGAGTTAAGTCAATTACCGCTGTTTGATAGCGCTGCGGAAAAAAAAACACAACCAAAAAAAGGCCAAACACATAACTCACAGCAGAGCTGACATGTAAAAGGGAAGTGATGAGCTGCAGAGTTGGTGCTGCTAAAGCAGCTCGTTTTATGAGGCTCAAACAACATGTAGGTTTTACCTAATTTTAGCTAAAGTGATGGAAAAAACCCGGATCCTCTGGGTCTGACAAGGGCTCCCCTATGGAGTAACTTTTGTTCCATTATTTTTTCAAAGAAAACATTTTGTAAACAGAGATATGGGAGGAAGGAAGGAATGAGAAACAAGACTTACACACATTTTTATTGAAAATATGTTTTGAGTGCAACTCTGCTGTTCACTCAGATGTTGTTATTTTTATATTTTCTTTTTCGTCTTTTTTCAGAATTAGTTTGGTTAGATTTGAAATGAAAATGTAAAAAAAAAACATTATCCAGAAAGGGAAAAAAAGTAATAAAAAAGGTTTAAATACTAATTTCAAATCTTGAAAACCAAGTCCAGTGGATATTTTTTGAATTTTTACGGAATGACTATGACCTGGATGACTGAGAACCTTCATCAGCGTTTAAATACTAACTTTACTGTTTTCTCAGATATATGTTTTGAAATTATTATTTTTTCAAATCTTTTTATTTTATATATTTGAATTTCCTTCTTCTGGACTATAGAAGATTATTATTGGTTAAGATTGAGCTTTTCATTTGGACTTGAAGAGATCGAGAGAGTGAAATTTAAGTTGGAAAAATGATCTCAATCTAAAAGGCAGAAATAAAAAAAATTACAAAATGTTAAAAACTGTTAAAATAACAAATTCTAACAAATAGCAAAACAGTAAAGTAACTCTTAAAACCTTTTTTTATAATTTTTTTTTTCTAGACTGCAATTAGTTTCAAATTTCTATTCGCAAAACGTTTCCCACGCAACAATAAAGGAACTAAATTCATTCCATACTCTGCTGGCCGGCTGGTATGGATCTGAGTCGTATTGTTTTACATTCACTTTTTTTTTTGTCATAATATGAGGGAAAATTTTGTCATTCAATATCAACTTTTATTTTTCCAGATCTAACTAAGATTTATAAGTTAATAATAATTTTGACCCACTTCTGACTCCATAGCCTGGATTTTGGTTGGGACCCCATTTAAAGGGAAAACCAGCTCCATCTATATTTTATCCGTATCGATGGAGCGGATGGACAGAAACCTGTGAGATCTTCATTAAACCGTTATTTTATGTTTTTATAACCGTCGACCTCCTGTCCCTTGTCCCCCCCCCACACAGGTCCTCCGTCTGCACCCGTCCGCCTCATCTCCAATGTGAACGAGACTTCTGTGAACCTGGAGTGGAGCCCCCCTCTGAGCTCCGGGGGCCGCCAGGACCTCACCTACAATGTGGTGTGTAAGAGCTGCGGCTCTGACGGCCGCCGCTGCCAGCCCTGCGGAAACGGCGTCCACTTCAGCCCCCAGCAGCTGAGCCTGAAGGGGACCAGGGTGTCCATCAACGAGCTGAAGGCTCATACCAACTACACCTTTGAGGTGTGGGCGGTGAACGGCGTGTCGCCTCAGAGCCCGGGGCCGGAGCAGGCCGCGTCGGTGACCGTCACCACCAACCAGGCCGGTAAGAAGAATTCAGTTTAAATCCATAGTAGGGAGTCTTGTAATGTTACTGATCGCCATAGATGGCGCCACTGTCCGGTCAGGATTATTTCCAGGTTAATGGATCCAGAATGAACTTCCTGTGTTTCTGTTAGTGACTCTAAAATCTGGATAAACTCCTTCAGTTCTTCTAAATTAGCCCGTTTAGCATGCTAATGTCCTAGCAAAATAACATTACGCTACAGTGGAGGACATTATGCTAAACCATTGTAACATGTTAGAAGACAGGCTAGCAGTTAGCAAGGTAGCTGGAGAAGCTTTATGAGGGAATGACCTCCATGGAACCAGAACCAGTTTAAAAGTTATGCTAACAGAACAAAGTCTCTCCCAGCTCTAATTGCTGGATCACAGTAACCACAGAGCTAGCTCACAGTTAGCATTCACGTCATTCAAACAAAGGTAAACAGAATGACAGTAAAGCTCTTTCCCACTGAAAATAGCGAGCTAACGCATACTTTTCAAACACGAGTCAACCCGCTAACAATCGGCATCTGGCTCCTTTCCCATTGGCTAATAAAGCTGGTCTAACCGCGGCGACATCATCTAGCAGGGTTAGCGCTGATGATGTCACTAGTGGAACAGAAATCAAGGTAGTAAATAATGGAGAGCAGCATGGAAGGAAGCCAGGTTGTAGTCAGTGTGCTTTATTGTTTCTCTCTATTATCTGTCTGAATCTCCCTCACCAGAGCTGCTCTGGAAACAGTTTTTTCTGCTTGTTAGATCAGAAGCGACTGGCGCCATGCGTCTACCTCCGTACGTTGCGTTCAATGGTAACACGTAAATTAGCGGGTCAAGCCGGCTCTGGTGTTCCCACAGTGCGGCGATCAGAGCAGAGGTGATTTTAACTCGGGTCGCTGGCCGACCCGGATAGACATGCATCATTGAGCTGTTCCCATGGCAACTAAAAGCTGATATTTCCCGAGTTTAAACAGGTTTTTCAGCCAGTGGGAAAGGGCTCTGTCTGTTAATCATAGATCTACATCTCAGCTAATTGGAAATCAGAAGAGTTTTACTTATGTTACTCTTTTTTATTAATCAGTAATCTAATAGTTTCCTGTTTCGTTTGATCATATAGATAAATTTAATAATGAGTAAGAAAACAATGATTTTTGTTTGGTACAAGCTAACAGACCATTAGCAAGGTGCACATCAGTGGAAGATGCAAACAAAGGGTTAATTTTAGGGATGCACGATATAATCGGCCCCCTATCGGTATCGGAATTAAAACTGAATAGCGGACATCGGCCACCCCACCGATATTTAACCCGATATTTGATCAGCTTCTGACTTTCTAAAGTCTAAAAATAAAAATACTACTTCTTCTTCTTCCTCAAAAACGTCTTTTTTACAGACTTAAAAACTTCTAAAGACGAGGGAAAAAATATTGATCCATTAAAATATCCCAATATCTTCATATGCTGATATATTGCCATTTAAAAACACCATATCAATCTCTTTTACTAATGAAATATTGCTATATGTCATCGTTATGCTACGAAATCCCCCGAAAATTCACCAAATGTTGCCATATTTTTATACGTTGATATATTGACGCGGTATCGATCTATTTTACTAACAAAATCTCACAAGAATTTGCAAAATATCACGAGAGTTTGTAACAGAACGATGAAATTTCACCAGATTTTGAAAGTAAAATAGATCGATACCGCGTTTTGAAAAATCAATTTGATATCAGCATATGAAAATATATTTGAGTATATTATTTTTCAAAGTGTCAGAAATGGATAACAAAACTTCTATTTTCAATGACTACTTATTTTTGTCCAGCTTTAACATCGGTATCGATATCGGTTATCGGCTGCGAGTTTTAAAATATCGGCATATCGGATATCGACCAAAATCCCAATATCGTGCTTCCTAGTTAATATGGGTTTATTTATGTAGCGGAATTCTTTACAAAGACAGTTCAAAGTGCTTTACATGAGATAAACTGTAAAAACATAAAAAACAAGATGAAAGCAGGTAGTAAAGTGAATCAAACGGTCGGACCACAATGATACCGCCGTTAACAGAAAGCTTTTAACCTTTGAACCGTCTCCCTGGACCACCTGCTGCGTGACTTTGAGTAAAGCACTTTTTTGGGCCGCGGGTTTCTTCTCTGGAACCAGATCTTTTCCAGGCTGACTGTGCATCAGAGTGGAGCGGCTGTCACAGTCTGGCTTCTTTCATTTTGCTTTCATGGAGACAATCTGCATGTAAAAAGCTGCTGTTTGCTGTTTGGGTGATTATTACTGCAGAGGCTGACAGATTCAGCAGACAGAAATGATTTTCTGCAGGATTTCATTGGAGTTTTCCATAATTAGCCTAAGATAGCGGCTATATTTAGCCGTGGTGTTAATGAATTAGATGACTTCTATCGATCTGTGGAGGATTCTTTGGCGTATCTGAATGATTGTGGTAGATTGGAGCCATAAATGCGGAGCTTTGCAGGAGTCCTTCAGCATTCAGAGCATCATTTAGTCCTTCTCTAACCTGTTGATGTGCAAATGGATTTTTACGACCCCTGATCTTTCCTCTTTGTCTCCGCCTCTTCTTCTCTGGTTATTACCGACCGGCTTGCTTTACTGCTCTGCTCCTGGGTGGCAGGCTCAGGGCCTTTAACAGCTAATTTCCCTCCATGGGAAGAGGGAACGTCTCCAATAGAGCCTGGGTCGGCGATTTAAGGACACAGAGGCTTGATTTATCAGACGGGATCCAGAAGATGGAGATGAATGGATGTGCAGCTTGTGGGAAAAGCAGCGAGTCCTGCCAGACGAGCATGCGAGTGGGGAGCTTTAACCTGGGGTCCAGAGCGCAGCGGCATCACCGCTTGTCCCATAGATTCAGTCCCACAAAGAAAGAGTGAGCGCTAATGCTAAGACACAGTAACACAGCGAGCGGGGCAGCGTCCCCCTGAGGCTGAGCTACTGCCTGGAAGCTGTTAGAAACGATGATGTTGCCTTTGGCTTCTCACTTCTGCATATTTCAAGTATTTGGATCTGCAGCTGGAAGCTCTGCTGGTGTGGAAGTTTTATGTTTTTTTAAGGTAGACCTGAACAGAGCATCTGCATTTAGAGCCGAACCAAATCACAGGAGAAGCAGGTCTGTTCATCACCGAAAAAAACAAGGATTTCCCCCAAAATTTCCTAAAATCTTTTTATTTTTATTTTAGTTCTCACTGAAGTATCCTTTACTCCCAGCGATGCTACTAATGCTAATTCATTCATTTCTATTCACACTGTAGCTTTCAGAAGATCATAAAACCCAAATTGTATGGAGTTAATTTTGTTCCATTATTTTTCCTAAAAACATGTTTTGTAAACAAAATTTAAAAAAATCTAATCCAGAAACCAAACTTAAAAAAAACATTTTCAAGATCAGTTTTCATAAACGATTCTTTCATGGTTTCTTTTTTTTTAATTATATATATATATATATATATTTTTTTTTTTTTTTTCTTCTGTTTTGTAGATTGTGTTTTACTGATCACAGCTTTCCTCTTTAATGAGGACTAAAGATGCATTTTTATTGGTCTGCTGGACGTTAGCTACAACATTTTTATCGGTTAAGGCAAGTTTATTTGCATAGCACAATTCAGTACACGGATAATTCAAAGTGATTTACATGAATTAGCTAATAAAATAGAAGAAAAAAGAAAAGCAGAATAAAAGCAAAAACATTTGTGAAAGTAATAAAACAATTGGAGCACAGAAAAGCAGAAAAGAAAGTTAAAAAAAAGGGAGCATTTGTGATATTCGCGAGAGAAGAGAAAATGATCTGCAAGACAAAATTTTGAAAAGAATGCAATTAACGAAACTGCATTAAAAAAACAGATTGGACACAAAAAGATTTGAAAAATAAATAAAAAGTTATTTTGAATTAACAACCTGAGAAAACCAAAAAGTGACCTTAAAACGTTGATTCAAACGTTATAAAGTTTTTATTCTAGATTGGATTATTTTATCTTTGTTCTTTGCCAAAATAATGAAGCATTATTGCCTCCATACATGCAGTTTGTTTTGCACGGCTTTCCATCCTGCGCTTTGTCTCCTTCCCTCTGTTCTCTCGTGGTCGTCATCCCTGCGGCGGTGAAAGCGAAGGTTTTCCTTGGACCTTCGCAGCCTCAGGTCAGCCTCGTCTCTCAGCTGAAAGATGAAGATGAGCTTCATTTCCCTTTTCCATCAAAGTCTTTGTTGCCAAATGTGAAAAAGCTGCAGACTGATTGGATTTCTGGCTGCTAATGCTCAGCAGGGCTTCGGTAGCTCTGGTTTCAGCCGCTTTAATCCAGCCAATCATCTCTTCCTGATGGCCGTCCCTCATGCAGACATCTTGGATCGCCGTGATTATGATCGATCTGTTAGGATTTAGAAGACGCCTCCGCCTTCCTCTGAGAAGTTGGAGTTTCTGCTGGATAAGATGGAGCGGCGGGAGGAAGGAGCAGCCGGTCTAAGGACCAACGGGATCGTAGATCTGTGACCGAGCCTACGTAGATGCTGAACGATTTCTCAGTCGTCTGTGCTTTGAAGTGACCCCTGGCTGTAAATGAATGTTTTCTTCTTCTTCTTCTTCATGGGATCAAGCACTTAATGTCTGAGGGAAGAATTCAGCGGGAGGAGACGTGTTTATGTTTGATACCAGATTCTTGGCAGGCTGATGGTGAATAAGAGTATGTGTCCGGGGGGGGGGGAGTCCTCCCACCCCCATGGAGGAGAGTTTCCATACATGTGGAAATGTGTTTTGGGAGGTAGAGGCGGATTCTGTTCATCCAGGATGGGAGGGGGGGGGACCCTGCAAGCGGGCGCGGTGCTTCTGGAAACGGCTCCCCGGTCGGCCATTCCTCCTCGTCGCCGGCGAGTTTTAGGACCTGGAACCTGGTGAACGGGCTCCAGTCTGGCGGCCACATGTGCAGCGCGAACCGTTTGCCTCCTGAAAGCAGAGCCGCGCCGCCGCAGAGGCAACAAGCCAAGACTGAGGCTAAGGTCATAAAAAATAAAAGATGGCAGCTTTTCTTTGAGGCCCGTAGGGAAGGTGTCCTGACCAACCAAAGGCTGACTCACTGCACCTTTATTCCATGTGCATGGGTGGTCTGATTGATTCAGGATGAGTAATGGGCTCCTGTTTGTTTCAGGTGTGTGTGTTTGGTGCTAGCAAGCATTTCTGCAACCGCTAGTGAATCTTCGTTGCCTCTAACACTTATTATTGCCCACGCCTGCAGGAGGCTGCAACAAACTGCAGCCTTTATGTATAAAGATTCACCTGCAGGGTTCTCTAATGTCTAACTTGGTCTAACAAGATTTACCAACATTCATTATAGACAGGAAGACATTTTGGCTACGTTCACACAGCAGCCTGAAGTGAAACAAATCCGATTTTTTATTTTTTTGCCCTTATAGGACCTGTATCCGATCTTTTCATGACAGTTTGAACAAATCAGATCCTGTTTTCCATTGCGATCCAGGCTGCTTGGCTTTTATGCCCTGAATCCGATACGAATCCGATCTTTTCAAACGCGACCTGTATCTGAACGGCAAGGTCGCTTTTATCCGACCTGAACCACATTAGTAGCCGACAGGGTTGTCAAAAGTATCGATACTGAAACGTTGTATCCGGATACGATACTCGTTTTTAAAAATATCGATACAGTGCCACCACCAGTGGCACCTAAACAGTCATTCATCTAAAGTGCAGAATAGTGAAAAATGCACTTTCTGAACACTGTGTGATTGAATAATTCTACGCACTTTTCAGTTTCAGACTTTTTTGTCTGAAACTGCACCTGCTGAGAAGGAAGGAACATTTAATTTTAATTTTATACGTTTTTTATCAAGCTTGCATAATATTGTGCACAGCATACAACCTCAAAATATTGTTCTTATTGTTTATTGTATTTTATTTTTTTATGAAAATATTTCTGTTGAATTTTGGAGTCTTTGTTTTTATCCTTGTGGTATCGAAAATGGTATCGAATATTTTCCTTAGTATCGGTTAGGGATGCACGATATAATCGGCTCCCTATCGGTATCGGCCTTAAAACTGAATATCGGACATCGGCCACCCCACCGATATTTAACCCGATATTTGATCAGCTTCTGAGTTTCTAAAGTCTAAAAAAAATAAATAAATACTACTTCTTCTTTTTCCTCAAAAACTTCTTTTTTACAGACTTAAAAACTTCTAAAGACGAGGGAAAAAATATTGATCCATTAAAATATCCCAATATCTTCATATGCTGATATATTGCCATTTTAAAACACCATATCAATCTCTTTTACTAATGAAATATTGCTATATGTCATCGTTATGCTACGAAATCCCCCGAAAATTCACGAAATTTTGCCATATTTTTATATGTTGATATATTGACGCGGTATTGATCTATTTTACTAACAAAATCTCACAAGAATTTGCAAAATATCACGAGAGTTTGTAACAGAACGATGAAATTTCACCAGATTTTGAAAGTAAAATAGATCGATACCGCGTTTTTAAAAATCAATTTGATATCAGCATATGAAAATATATTTGAGTATATTATTTTTCAAAGTGTCAGAAATGGATAACAAAACTGCTATTTTCAATGACTACTTATTTTTGTCCAGCTTTAACATCGGTATCGATATCGGTTATCGGCTACATGAGTTTTAAAATATCGGATATCGGCCAAAATCCCAATATCGTGCATCCCTAGTATCGGTATTGAGTTGAAAAGTTTAGTATCATGACAAACCTAGTAGCCGATATAGGTTACTATTCTCTAACGCAAAAAAGTTGGATTTTACAAAAAAAAAAACGTAATCGTGCATCAAAGCCTGCCAAGGTTCCTACAGCTTAATGCAAGTTAAATTCAAGACTTTTTAAGACTTTTTAATGCCACTTGAAGTTCCCTGGTTTTAGCCATGGAGAAAACTCTTGGCTGGAGACAATTTTGGTTACATTTACACTTGCTCATATTTTCCAGACAAAAAGTTAATGGTGCATCTCCCAAATGTCCCGGCCGCTTTATTGGTTCCGCTATCGGGACGGAACCAATAATGGCGAGCCGTTATATTTTTTTTTTGATAAAAAAAAAATGTCAATTTTATTGTTTTATTTAGATTACAACAATAAATGGTAATAAAAATAATCCCTGTTTTAAAAATTAAGACCTACGAAAGACTGATTTAAGACATTTTAATACCAATTAAGGCCTTAGTTTTATTTTGAAGAATTCAATGCCTTTTAAGACTTTTTAAGGACCCGCAGGAACCCTGCCTGCAGTGGGGACGTAGCCTTTTAATTTGCGTTTATACTGTAGATGTTCTCCTGTTGAAAACTTTTCTGAGGTTTTTTGATAATCAGTTCTTTAAATAAATCCCTTAAACTCAAAATAAAAAAACTGTCATCTGCAAAAAGGTTTTTAAACTATGGAGTGAATTTGGTTTCATTATTGTTGCAAAGAACTTGTTTTCCTTCAGATTTTTTATTTTGAATATTTATTCTAAAATATATTCTTTTATAGATTTTAAATTTCATTTCTTAGGTTTTGGTTATAAATATAATAATAATATAAAATCTTTATAATTACTGAAAAAAAATAAAATATGAAGAAAAAAAATTAATCAGGAGAAAACAGCAAAATGATCAAAATGTTATTCTAAGTTTTTTCTGGGATTGTTTTTGGATTAGAACAATAATGGGGCATAATTCTCCCCATATTTCACCGCTGGCATCTAATGTGACTCGGCATGCTGTAACAGCTAACCCCCATAGACGACTCTGAGCTGCAGTCAGATGAGGAGAAAATCCCTCATCTTTATCTGGACATTAGTCAGGGGGAAAATAAAACGTGATTACGCGGCCATATCTGTCATCTTTGGAGGAAAGATGGATGGCTGGACGGGCCTGGGGGATTTAAGCCCGCCTGACCTCTCAGGTGTTTCCTTTCTGATTCAGTGCATCCTCGGTCGGCCCCCATGGGGGCCCTTAAATTGCCTCCCGCTGCCGCGTAAGATTGATCGGGAGGGATACAAATGGCCGCCATCTAAATGTTTAACGGAGACGCAACACATTAGGCCAACAGGATGACACAACCTCGGGTTAATCCTTTTACCAAGTGATGTCTGCAATTCCATCCCTCTCCATCTCCATCATGACCCCCGCCACTCCTGAACCGTACCCCCCCGCCCCCACCCTCCTCCTGCTGCTTCTTCAGCTCAATGAAACCCAATCCATGAGCGGTGCTTGAGTTCCAGGCCTGTTTGAACTCAATCCCTGACTAAAAGCAGGGGGTTTGTCAGGCTTAGCTGGAGGGTTATCCTCCCTGGAGTCCCCGGCCCGGGTGATGAGAATGTATATGGTGTCATAGATAATCCAATCATAATCTGTGCATCGGGGCTCCCCTCATTAATCATTGCACTGTAATTTTTTAAAAAGGCAGATGGCGTGGAGCGAGTAACGTCACGGTGATGGCAGAGGTCAAAGATCTGCTCCGTTCGGACCCAGAGGAGCAGATGCAAGAGACGAGCTTACCTGCGAGTTTATTTCAGAATTCAAACTTCTGAAAGTTCTTTAAATATGAAATGATTCCATCCTGTTCAATAAATGATCAGTTTTTATTTTCATGTGAATGTGCTTTACTGGAGGCATCCATGTTTGTCAAAGAACACTACTGCCACCTACTGGTCTGTGACATCACAGTGCGGTATCGGCTGTTGATCAAGTCCCAGTGCTGACCCACGGCTTAAAACTTTCCTTTTTGATAAAGCTTCTAGTTAGAGTGGCTCAGGTTATCCTGATCTATCTCTATAGTTCTGCTGCTATAGGCTTAGACTGCTGGAGGACATAGGGACCCCTTTTTCATCATTCTGCTTCATTCTATCTCTATTCTCCCACTCTGCAGAATCTGTTAGTTCAATCTCTAACGTTCTGCTCTCTCTGCAGGGGTTGACGTTATGGATTTTTGGGCAAGTGACTTTCACATTTCATTTGCCCAAAAACAATTTTTACTTGCCCAGTATAATGTTTGATAAATATAGTTCCTAATATTCATTTTTGCATATATATATCAATGAAACATGTTTGTTTTTTAAATGTTTTTTGTAATTCAGTATTTTTTAAGTTTCCAGGTTCCTGGTGTGTATCTGCATGCGTCAGATAATGAACTCAAGCCTACATTACCGTGTTAACATGCTTTTCAATCCTTCCTGCTCATTCTTTTCAAACTAAACTTTGCTTTAAACTGTTGTGTGCTTGGAAAAATATAAATTATAATGTTAAAAATGTAAAAACTTGACAGGTTAAAAACTTCCACTACTACTACTCACCAATCTAACATGTTTAGCTCTATAACATTTAAATGCACCACTTCAATGTCTAAGAGAAAAACATTTTTTAATGTATGACCTGCATCACTGCACAGAAGGCTGCCATATGATAGAAATATTTACACTGTGCGCATACAATTATTATTATTATTTTCCTCATCCCTGACTGATCATTTTTAATCTAGTGTGTATTATAGTATAGATTAATTCATCATCCAGCTGCTGCTCTGCAGAATTCTCTCCCCAAGAGCTGAATCACGCCATCTAGCAGAAAATCACACTAGAATGTGTACAAAACAACAAAGATGGCGCCGGCAACGCTTGTGGGTCGTTTTCATCGAATGTCGGTGATTTTAAAGTAATTTTGAGTGATAAATATTTTTTTTTTGCGATCATTTTACAAATGCAATGAAATTTGTTCTCTCCCGACAATAAAAACTACTCACCCCGGGCGATCGGGCGATGGTTAACATGGAGCCCTGCTCTGCTTTTTCTCAGAGTAGCTTCATCTGGTCTGTTCCTGTTTGGCTGTGACTCCATCCTGGAGAGAAATATCAGCTCTGGTGAATTTCAATGGTGAAGTCCTCTGGAAATCTTCAATAATTGTTGTTGATTGCAGATGTGTCTAGTAGTTCCCATTGATTTAGCTTGGAAAGCGGGGAGAATGGCGCTAGGCTTACCGCACCGTGACATCACTGCTGGAAGATGGCAGGAGGGAGGGGCTACTATATTTGGTCAAAGATGGCCGCTTCCAGACTCAGTGATCGCAATGAAAATGTTTGCTTTTATTTTTTGGCTAAATTCATTAAATCACCGCAAACGTATTAGTTTTAGGTATAAATAGTGATCCATTGATTATTCCTCGCTGACCGGACTTTTCCTTTAAAGGTATACTATGCAAGCGGTGTTGATTTTCCAGCGAGGCTCCCCCCAGAGGGCGAAAGTAAAAGTGCACTGTCGTAAATACGCTCAGCTGTTCTCCTGGTTTCTCCGTCAAGCCAGGCACTGTTATTTTGAGCTTAGCAGACAGGCGAACGCAACGAATCACCATGTCTACTGCGGTAGAGAGCCCTTTTCCTCTTTCTTGCCTGCTCCGACATGGGCTTTCACTGTTTTCTCGCTGGTTCCGCCATGATAACTGCACAAATATCGCCACTGCGCTAGCAACGAGCATGCCTTTCACTGGGGGCGTGTAGCAGTTCTCGCCGTAAAGCAAGACCGACTCTCGCGACGCACGAGACTTCTGAGCCTGTGGGTGCGGGCCGAGGGCTCCTGCAATTGCAAGTACGGTATTTCCCCTACAGACCACCAGGGCGGCCGAGAAAACCTTTGTTCGACCTGAAAGGACTCATTTAATCATCCAAAACGTTATGGAACACATTAATTAACTGAAAAATGTTGCATAGTGTGCCTTTAAAGGATTATGTAAATAAAATACCAGGTTAGGACTCCTTAAAGATGCTTAAAGATGATAAATTCCCCCAAAGTCGCTTAAAAACAGCGTTTCCTTTTACCCTGTTCATCACTTCATCTCACTTCTCCTGCTAAAAGGGTCAAAGTTCAGTCTGGACATTGATGCCATCTCCTCCATTCCTCTTTGAACTTGCCAGAAGTAAATCTGATCTAATATTACGATTTAATAAAACAGAGGCTCCATATTTGGCTCGCTTTCTCTGACTCCATTTGTCGCCGCTCTTCAGGTCACCCTGAGAAAACCTACGTAGAAACGAAGAGATTGAACAAACTCAAATCAGCTCCACACCTTTGTGTTTTTTTATCCTTTGCTTTAAACACAGAAAATCAATTGGTTTTCATTAAAGCTGCGGTGTGGGATCTTATCTGGAGCCGTTTCTGCTGCAGCTGATAATGAGGCCATATTTCAAACGGCGGCGCTGTCTGCGTCCCGACGCTGTGAACACGTGAAGGTTAAAGCACCGATTACGGCCTACACTTGTTCCCTCCCCTCGGCGTATCACCGCCGCACAAATCAAACTTTTTATCTCCCGGCCGTGAGAAGAGGCCAGGATTGGGTTAAGCACACTCATTGTTACGGAGAGGAATTTATGGCCTCGCCAGAGATGGAAGCAGGAGGAACGCTTCAGAAAGGGATGAAATGTAATCAGACAAGAGGGAATGACAGATGGAGCCGTGGAGGGAAAAACATCTCCAGCACTTTTGGGGAGGAAAACATTTCACTCACTTACTTTCCTCAGCAGCTTAAAGGAAAAGTCCGCTCAGCTACAAATAACTAATACGCTCGTAGTGATTTAATTAATTTAGCATTAATGAGTAGAAAAATAAAATAATTTTCATTGCAATCACCGAGTCTGGGAGCGGCCATTTTTGCCATCTTCCAGCAGTGACGTCACGGTGCGGTAAGCCTAGCGCCATTCTCCCCGCTTTCCAAGCTAAATCAATGGGAACTACTAGACACATCTGCAATCAACAACAATTATTGAAGATTTCCAGAGGACTTCACCATTGAAATTCACCAGAGCTATAGTGAAACTGACAATGCCCACGTGCATGGCAGCTGGATGCTGGAATACATCGGGTAAAAGTGAAAAAAAGAGTTATTCCACCTTTCTGATTCCTGATCCTCCACGGACGGGTTGGTCGTTGGATCGCCAACTTGAAGAGGGAGGATTTGCCATCGAACTTCTGGCCAGAGAAAAAACCCGTAATATGTAGCCAACATTTGGAAGAAGAATGTTTTCAAGATGACTTGGATAATAGCGCGTTGTGACAAACACCAGATACAGCACTGGGACTTGATCAACAGCCGATACCGCACCGTGACGTCACAAACCGTCTTCTTTGGCTTCAACCCGAAACACCTTTACAGGGAAATAGAAGACCTCAAATATTCAACCAGGCCAACTATTCCCTCTAACGACCCCCCTTTCAGAGACATAGACAGGTATGGGGCATTGCAGGCTAACAAAGAAGCCAAACAATCCCCATTCCAAAGGGATGAACCCGTTCGTCCGTTTCTATTTCAATGTTTTCTAAACAAAAACAAGCCTTTGTTTTTGTTCCACTCTATAAAACCTGGAACTCAACCCTATTTCTGACATTTTGAAGAGAAACGTCTTCAAACTTGGAAAGAAAGTCCAGAGGATTGTTTTTGTTTTTTACTTTTTTGGAAAACCCCTATAGCCACCTTTCTCGGAAGCATTAGCAGTTAGCCGTGGTTCGTTTATCACTGATTTCTGTCTCTGAAACAACAGATAAAAAGTAAAAATAAGCAGAAAAACGAACTTCCTGCTGGTGAGTCTCTGATTGGTGGAATAGAGGCAGACATGATAGCAAGGCGGGAGAATGTTAGCATGTGGATAACTAGAAAGGCTCCTAATATTTCACCATTGTGAGGATTTCTGCTATTTTATACAAACTAACCCAAAGTGATTCCTATTTTCTACAGTTAGTGAGGTTGACTTCTTCTCTGTCTTTAATCAGCTCCTTCTCCAGTGACCTCCATCCAGGCAAAGGACATCACCAGACACACCATCTCGCTGGCCTGGCAGCCACCAGAGCGCTCCAACGGCGTCATCCTGGAGTATGAGGTCAAGTATTACGAGAAGGTGAGTTTTTTTTTTTTAATCAAGGCCCCCTTTGGTTCCCACAGATCAAACTTCAATAAAACCGACCGTTATCGACTCTTCGTCTTCCTCAGGACCAGAACGAGAGGAGCTATCGCATCATAAAGACGTCGTCCAGAAGCACGGACATCAAGAGCCTGACCCCTCTCACCTCCTACGTGTTCCACGTGCGTGCTCGCACCGCCGCCGGCTACGGCGAATTCAGCGGGCCCTTTGAGTTCATGACGAACTCCGGTGAGTCTCTCCTCAGGAAGTTGGTCCTCTAACTTCTACTAAAGTGTTTTTAAATGGTAGCACTGAAATCATTCAAACATCAGGCAATGCTAGGCTGTTGCCTAGGGCCCCATAGAACTCTGTTTCCATGTATGGTTAATACAACTATTCCTTATTTGTGCACATTAATTAGTGTCCACCATATTAGATCAGTCCACTTGCTGCACATGTATGGCGTTACATTTATGTCATAACCAACGCGAGCAAAATAAACATACTGGCATGTTAGTTAAACTGCTTCTGCGCATGGTTTATCTACCGCCGCGGTAGAAGGCGCTGCGTCACTGTCCCGCCTCGAGCCGTCGTCTTAACTGACGAGCTGTCAGTCAAATGCTTCCTGACACTACTTCCTGTGAGATCGTGTCTGCAAGGCCCAATCAGGAGGAGGCTTACAGTTGTCTCCGCCCAACCTGTCAAAACCACTTTACCTCCGCGCGAGGAGAAAATCGGTCCGAGCGCAGAGACGCTTTCAAGAGGGCGGCCGTCTTCGCGGAGAGTTTCTGAGCGCACGTAGAGGAGCTGGCGCACGCGGAGAGAGATTTTCTCCTCTTGAAGCAGCAGTTTCCCGCGCAGCGGTAGATAAACCATGCGCAGAAGTAGTTTAACACACATGCGAGTATATTTATTTTGCTCGCGTTGGTTATGACATAAATGTAACGCCATACACATGTTCAGAAAGGTCCAAACAGACAGCAGCAAACCATTTGAAAACAAGCAATGGGAAGAGGCCCCCTGCCTGTCTTTGCCTAGGGCCCCAAATTTCCTAATTCCGCATCTGGTTTCATAGTTTTTACAAACACATGGAAGGAATGGAGAATCCAATATGGAGGAAACGTCAAACACTGGATGTGAGAAAAGAGCCCAACCTCCAGTTGGTCGTTGCTCCTATAAAAGGAAACAGGAAGTTTCCCGCTAACCTGTCAGGAGTTTGATAACCTGGTTGTTACTTCTACATTTTTGCTGACATTTATTAATTTCACAGATGGGAAGTAACGAAGTACAAATACTTCGTTTCTGTACTCAAGTAGTTTTTTCTGATATTTTTACTTTACTTTACTACTTATTTTTATGGCGACTTTTTACTTCTACTCCTTACATTTTTACACAAATATCTGTACTTTCTACTCCTTACATTTTAAAAAATTGTCTCGTTACTTTAGTTTTGAATCATTTCAATGGAGTTACCGTTATTATTTTTCATGTCATCAATACCAAATTCAATCTAATTGGATGGGAATCTACGTTGCATTTGACGCACCGCTACAAGATGAATCGACAGATTCGGCGGGATTCATTGGCGGCAAATCATTGCAGCTTGGTGGCGGTGGCGTTAGCATAGTAGCATGGACGACGAGATGATTGAAAATGAACACAACGGAGATCTAGTCCTATTGGCAGACATCCATTTAAAATGTAGGCAACGGCATGAAAAAAGTGGTTTCTACTTTTACTTTTATACTTTAAGGAAATTTACAAGCCTGTACTTTGTTACTTTTACTTGAGTAAAGAAGTTTAATCAGTACTTCCACTTTTACCAGAGTATTTTTTAACACAACTATCTGTACTTTTACTCAAGTACGGAAAGTGAGTACTTTTGCCATCTCTGATTAAAGAAGCCGTTAAACAGCATCTATCCTGTTTTTTATTCAGGTTTATAGGTGATTTCCGTTAAAAGCTTCTGATTTAAAACGCTGGTTAGTGCCGTATAACTGCTCTCAAACCAAAGGGAGCCTTTTGTTTCTGTGGCTGTGATGTTTGCGGTCCGCAGAGCTAAACCATCGTGTTCTGACATCCATGCTGTGGGATTCACAGGCTGTAGATTAAATTAAAGGGACGGAGGTCGGCTGCGGAGCCAGGTGTCCTCTTTGTAACGCGGAGTCACAGCGGTGTGTGATGATGACACGGTCAAGCGCACACCTTAATGGATCATCATTGTCCCCCAGCCAAGCGTGCAGCCTGCAGGTTTTATGGGGCAGGACTGTAAAATGGAGGCGGGGGGTGGGGTGGCATATGGGGAGGAAGTAGGAGGGAGATCAGTTACTTCGACAAATACGCACAAAGCACCGCGGCTCTTTGATCCGGTCGTAACTACGTTGACTTTTCTCACTTTCTACTTCTTTTTTTTTTTTTTTCCCACAGTGCCGGCCCCCATCATAGGCGACGGGGCCAACTCCACCGTGCTGCTGGTGTCGGTGGTGGGCAGCGTGGTCCTCCTCATCATCCTCATCAGTGCTTTCGTCATCAGCCGCAGGTGAGTCCCTTCCGCTTCCTGTCTCTTTTTACGTCCAGCTGAGGGACGTCTTCCTCCGGGGTCGGAAAAGCAGCTGTCAGGACCCCCCCACCCCCCCGGGCAGCTTGTTCAACCAGCTCACGTCGGATGAGGGATGACTCGCCGCACCGGAGGTGTGATTGACAGCTCCGACAGCTGAAGAGATGCAATCAGCGACCCCCTTGCTCCCTGTCTCCTCCACCTCCCCCCCCTCCTAGCTGTGGTAATCACGGCTGCCGGTTATTTTTTTTTCTCCTGCTGCTTTTCCGGCCGCCGTTTAAAAGAAAGAGGGAAGTGAGAAAAGAAAAAAAGAGGAGTGTGAGGCGAGGCAGCGGGATGAGCGGGGAAAGAAGGAGCCAGAATCCAGAGCAAGATGGAGGAGAGGCATCAGGTGGATCTGCAGTGACCTCATCTCAGGGCGCTAACCAGGCAGAGGGACAAAGCGCCGTCACGCAGATGGGATTACATGCAGATGGGCCGTCTCTCCTCAGGGTGTTAACCACGCTCCCTCTCTCTCTGTTGGTTTATTTAGACAAAAAAAAAAGAGAAGTTGATGGTTTTCTGCACCTTATGGAGACTAAATCATTGGTTGTGTGTTTTTCCTCTTTTCCATGTGACTCCCTCTCTCTCCGTCCCAGCAGGCGGTTGTCCCAGCCTTGTTTTATATGCATGTGACGGCCGCTGTTGTTTTGCTGCTGCTGCCAGAAAGCGATTGTAGAGAGTGACTGAAATTACCGTTTACCATCAACCGTTGCACACTCATCTCTGCCTTCCCTGACCTGTGCATCAATATGAACAAATCAGGCTGCCTTTAAGAAAAGCTTCTTCTTCTGGATTGATTTAAAAACTCTCAGTTTAGATATAAATATTATTATCAGCTTGTAAAAACGTTCAGGTTCACCTGTTGTTTCGGACGTCTTTACTGTAACTGACTGGTAATTTAAAAATCCCATCTTTAACAGATGAATAAATGAATGTTTTTAACCATTTCAGATTATTTTCTACCAAATCGGATAATTTTTTTTTCCCTTGACTTATATGATAAAAAATGACACTACATCACTTTGAAAGACTAGCTTTTATTTCATACCAGTGGTGCCACCAGTAGGGTGGCCACAGCCACACGGCGCAATGCACTGGCCACCCCACTGGCCACCCCACTGGCCACCCCACTGGCCATCCCACTCACCAGTCACAGTAAAGTCATAACAACTCTTCCCAGAATCCCTTTCTTCCCTAAAATGAGGAATGTGGAGCATCATGGGAAGTTCTACTTTAGCATCGGTTTGACAAATCAGGAAATCTTTTAGCAGCAGCATCAAACTGGGCAGGATGTCAAAGTGGACTCTGGTTGCGGATTGGTGGAGCTGGTCGGCCGTCATCTGCTGGGCGGAGCTCCAAGCTTTCTTTCTGAAACGGGTTGATATATGATGACTTTATTCTTAAAAATAAAAAAAAATCTCTAGTCTGTCCCTGATACTCCGTCGTACAAACATGATGCTAGCTACGCTGCATTGCTAATAGTTTAGTGTAAGCTATGCTAACTAGAAACTAGCAGCATATTTCTAAAGATTGAGGCAGCGATACGTTCAGAGTTAATCTTAAATGTGTGCTTTTGAAGGAAAAAAGTTTAAAATCTGGAATCCCTCAGCTGAAGGTTTTCATGTATGATTCTGATTTCTAGTTGATCATAATTGAGATGCTTTGATTTCTCATCTAACTTAATGTATTGTTATGAATTACGATGTGATAAATGGTGAAATCACATTAAGAATGTTTTTTTGTTGTTTTGTTTTGTTTTTTCCCCAGAAGGAGTAAATACAGCAAAGCTAAGCAGGACTCTGATGAAGAGAAGCACTTACATCAAGGTAACTCATAGCTCACAGTCCACCTACACGCTCTCTAATTGAAAACCATTAGCGCCGCCAGGTGTGCTAACGTACACGCACGCTAAACCGCACAGTCCCATAAAACGGGGACAGAAATAAACTATTTGGAAGTTAATGTACTTGCTTGCTAACATGTTTCAAACACCTCATTATCAAGCCATCAACGTCGTTATTTGCATGCCAGAAGAATTTCAAGTTAATGAGCTCCATCTTCATCGGAGTCACAGTGACATGAAAAGCAATAGAGTCGCAGTGGGAAGCGAGGTATGGGGAGGAGGAGGAGGAGGAGAGGGTCCAGAGGAAGGCGGTGTAGCCCGCAGCATGATGGAAATAAAGAACAGATGGAGGGAGGAGAGCTGAGTTGACGGAATGAATCCATCCTTTCTTTTCATGCTTCTGTTCTCAGGAGTCAGGATTTACGTCGACCCGTTTACCTACGAGGACCCGAATCAAGCCGTCCGCGAGTTCGCCAAAGAGATAGACGCTGCCTGTATCAAGATCGAGAAAGTTATCGGCATTGGTAAGAGGAAACAAGCGTTTTGCTTTATTTTATTTAAAGTTGTCTGTAAAAACCAAACTTTCAGAAAGCCAGGATGAGAAAAAAGGAACCATAAAGAAGCTAAATCTGCTGTCTGTGCTGCTCCTGCACCCGAAGAAAAGTCATCCAATGACAAAATAATAAAGCTAAAGAATCAATATCTATTTCCTCTTCTTTTTCTGCTCCAGCGGATAATAGAAGGAGAGGGGGGGGGGGGGGGGGGATTAAAAAGACCCTGATCAATGATTAAAGTGGAACCCTTCAAACCTGCACACACACAGAAACAAACAACCTTTGATTAGATCTACAGCCCCTAGATCAGAGCGCTCATGCATCATGGTGCAGGATTTACCATTAGGCAATTCTAGGCAGTTTCCTAGGGCCCCAAGTTCCTGGGGGCCCCATAAAACTACTACATGTATGGTTAATACAACTATTCCTTATTTCTGCTCATTAATTATGGCTAAAATGCCATCAGAACGCTGATAATATTCAGTGTGTCTCAGCCCCCCCCTTCAGTGTCCGCCATATTGGATCAGTCCATTTGCTGCACATGTTCAGAAAGGTCCAAACAGACAGCAGCAAACCATTTGGAAACAAACCATGCAAAGAGCAGTGTTGCCAACTTAGCGCTTTAGTCGCTATATTTAGCCACTTTTCAGACCCCTCTAGCACTTTGATTTCTAAAAAGCTCCTAGCGCCAAATCTAGAGACTTTTTTCTGCTACTGGAGACTTTGGAGACAACATCTAAAAGCAGCGAACTCTGCTCCCCAGAGCGAGTAGATTGGTAACCCCGCCTCCTGCTCTCCTCTATCTTGTCTGCTGTCATGATTCATGCAGCTATTATTTCATCCAAATGAAAAATGGAGAACAGAGAAGCAGATCATGGCTTGTCTACAGTGAAAAGAAGGACTGGGTTATTTACTTTGGCCTTTTTGGAAACACAGGAAGGAGCAATCAGCTAAGTGAGCTTAGTGCTTGGAAAAAAAATCTTTCATTCCTTTAGAGACAGCATGAAAAGTCAGCTGAGTACAAAACATAGAGAGGAAAACAAGAAGAAAAGGGACGAGAAGAGAGGGACACAACCTAGAATACCTGTCTTTGCCTAGGGCCCTAAATCTGCTAAATCCGCCCCTGATGGCGCCGTTTTTAATGTGTTCTCAGGAGAGTTCGGCGAGGTCTGCAGCGGCCGCCTGAAGATGCCCGGCAAGAGGGAAATCTGCGTGGCCATAAAGACGCTGAAGGCCGGCTACACGGACAAGCAGAGGAGGGACTTCCTGTCTGAGGCCAGCATCATGGGCCAGTTTGACCACCCCAACATCATTCACCTGGAGGGCGTGGTCACCAAATGTACGTTCAGTATGTGACCGTTTTCCTACTTTTAATGAACCTCCCCCCCCCCCCGCTCCCGCGCTCTGCACCATTCGCTCGTTTCTGCAGCAATAAATCATAATAAATTCCATAGAAAAGGTGAACATGGGGACAAACCAGCCCAGCGGTTTACGTTTCTCTGCTGCTTCCTGTACCTGAAAGGAAATATATGATAACTATAAATATACTGGGCAGTGGAAACCCTTCATACGCCTTAAATTCTTCTTTTTCCCACATTTTTTTTTACCTCCCTTTACCTAGGGATTCTGAGAGTGAGAGTCGGCACCCCTGTGAGGTTGTGAGGCACCAAGTTTGAGGTTGCACATTTGTTTCCACAATCTTAGTGATACAGAGGCACTAAATAAATCATGTCAGCAATAAATACATGCAATGTATTTATTTATGTAAAACCAAATAACAAATATGCCATTACATTTTTAAATGCATCATTAAATGATTAAATGTCCCGTTAAAGTCGTAGAGAATTTATATCTAAATGTCAAATCATTCTGGCTTAAACATGGATATAAATGTACTCTTTATCAGACCAGATTGTCCCAAAAGTTTGAAAATTTCTATTTTTGTTTTTAGGCCAGTTAGTTAAACGTCAGCCTGAACACCTAAATTCAGCCGATAAAATTTTTTTCGGTCATAGCATCTTGATTCATGTGTCGCAGCTAATATACGCAACGGTTGAAACCAGAATCCTTTCCTTTCCCATTGAGTTGCGTCCCAGTGTTCACGGGGATGGACGTCTGTGTCTTCAGCAGGCGTAGAGCTAACAGAACTGGCAGCGTTGCGAGGCAAGGGCTCAAACATGTACGGCTGGAAGCCTTCTACACCAAACCAAGCTTCTGCCGCCCTGGCATCCTCTTCCACAACATCTTCGTCCCCGCTTTCCTCCTCTAAATAAAAAATGGATGACGGAGGAGACTCATCCACGACCTCCGACACTAAACTCTCCTCCTCTTGCATGTTTCCGCTGTCCATAGCGTTCCTTGACAGCGTCGTTTCTAAGTCATTAATTTAGTGCTACTTGGTCCCAATGGAATTTCCCATTGGGAACCTGCTAGCACTAAGATGCTAACTGGTTAGCAAGATGCTTCCCACAAACCGGCCACAACCAAACTTGCTTGCAAACCTTCCGCCACAACAACCCCGCCCCCTTGATAATCGACCAATCACATTCACTTTATTCACTCGTATAAAGTCGGGATCCACTCAGGAGAATTCGGAAATGCAACGGTTGGAACAGCCGCTTCCCTACGACTTTAAAGCTGCAAATCAATGAAGAGACTGAGCTCAACTTCTGCAGAGCTGAAATAAAGATCTGATGAAGCCCCATCTTCCAGTAGAAGCTCTTAATGCTGCGAGCTAACAAGCTAACCGGAGCTAGCATTCCTCTTGGTCCCTCCTCCAGAGGCTATATTTAGAGCTCCCCCTACAGGTTTGGTGGGAGAAAGTTCAGTAGATATGAACTTATAGCCCAGTGCGTCTTATAATGTTTCCGCTGTCCATAGCGTTCCTTGACAGCGTCGTTTCTAAGTCACCAATTTAGTGCTACTTGGTCCCAATGGAATTTCCAAAATTGCTTGCGAACCTTTCGCTACAACAATCCCGCCCCCTTAATAATCGACCAATCACATTCACTTTATTCACGTGTGTAAAGTCGGGCACCACTCGGGAGAATTCGGAAATGCAACGATTGGAAAAGTCGCTTCCCTACGACTGTAAATAAATAACAACCATTTAATTTATTATTATTAATTAAAAATTACACTGGAAAAACGATCTAGAAACAAGTTAAAATTTCTTAAATTAAGTCTATTTACCCTTAATTTGAGCAGGTTAATTAGATAGTTTGCCAATGGAATGAGTATTTTTACTCTTAAAGTAAGATATTTAGATAATATGCAATTGAAATAAGACAATGCAATAGCGTTTTCTTATTTTTAGCGTAAGTTGTCTTGTTCCATTGGCAAAATGTCTCTTTTACCTCCTCAAGCCAAAAAAAATGAAGTTATTTGAAGAAAAAATTACTTATCTAGATTTCTATTTTTTCCAGTGTAAATGTCACTAAGAAATACTTATTTTTAAAAAGTATATTACATTCACTTTATATGTTTAAAGAATAGTAAGTAAATATAGTATTAAGTGAATGTAACAATTTTGTCCTGTTTTTGGGACACTAAGGCTTTAATTGGTATTAAAATGTCTTAAATCAGTCTTTCAGAAGTCTTAAAATTGTTACTACGTCATAAATAGGATTTTATTTTTGAAATCCATCCATCTAATTTCTGCATCTGGTTCAAAATGCATGTTTTCTAAACAAAAGCAATTCTTTCTGTAAAAATTCTAAAAATGTATCCACTGGACTTGGTTTTCACGATTTTTCAAATCTTGAAAACCAAGTCCAGTGGATAAATTTTTAGAATTTTTACGGAATGACTATGACCTGGATGACTGAGAACCTTCATCAGCTAAAAGCAATTCTACGTCTTCAAACTTGCAAACAAAGTCCAGTGAATTGTTTTTATTTTTAAACGTTTTTGGAATAAAAAACTGATGTTTGCAAAAAGTTCTGCACCCAGAATCAGCCTGTGGATGGATGAACCGGGTGGGACCAACCCCCAAAACGTTTGCAGCCAATAAAATCCCAGTGAGGAATATTTTATTGGATCATCAAAATCGAAGAGAACAAAAAAAAAACTGGAATGAAAACTTGTTAGACACATAATGTGTTCTGTATCTAAAGTATCCATAGATCCAGAGTCTGGTTTGGTCCAGATGGGCTTTGTGGATGTGGAGGTGGGGGGGGTCAGAGGTAGCTGGGCATTAGGGGGTGGGTGGGGGGGGGCTAATGGGTGCAGGAACAGGCCCTTCAGCACAGCTCCAGACTCATTAATCATGATGTCAGCTGTAAATGTGTTTGGGGTTAGGGAGTGTTATCCTATCCCTTCTCTATCTGCTTCTGCATGGTCACACAACACCGGCCGACCCCCCCCTACCCCCGGCTCTGCCCCCCCACACACACGACACCCCATCCTCCCCTTCCTTTCACACCTTCCCTCCGTGCTATTAGTTGGGCTATAGGTGTGTGAACATGTAGGAAAGTCTTTCTGGTCGTTACCGTAGCTGACAGCCAGACCTATCTGAGCTAGATAACGCCGCCGCCGTGCGGAGTGACCTCTGCGCCCTCAGATGGAGCGAGGAAGACAGGACGGGTCGGACAAAAGAAGAAGCGGTGTCCAGGAAGAGGAAATGAAAGCAGAAAGAGACCAAAAGCAGCGAGGCGGAGGTAGAGCGGGAAAAAAACGGACATCCGATAACTCCCACTCTTCCCTTCCGGACTTGGTTTGGGCAAAAGGAGTCCTTCACACTTCAGAGTGTCAGTGGGATCTATTAAAAAGCCATTATTTGAATTGTATTCCTCTCTCCGTTACAATCAAGTTAAAAGGAATTCTCCATTCGGCCTCGGTTTGCTGCCGCGTCCAACTGAGCCAATTAGGGCTTATTAATAATGGAGGAACTCCAAATAGGCACTAAACTCCATAATTGTGCAGAGATCTGTCAGTGAGGCCTGCTGGCTGCACTCCACCATCCTGAAGCTCCTGCAAACTTCCAGCTCCCATCGTGTCGCTCTGTAATTAGAGCTTCAATGCTGATGGTTTTAGAGCCATTTCCATGCAGTTGGAGATTGCTGCAACTCCACTCCGACCCCCCCAAACATCCACGGTTCTGGTGGCAGGTGATAATGGGCCCACGGATGAGGCCCCCGGACCGGAGTTCATTGCCAAAGGCAGCGGGGCGTATTCAGTCAACAAGGAATTAGCATGCAAATGGGCTGGAGGGAAGAGGGCGGGGCCGATCGGGCGAGAGTTTAAGGTCGGAGGTCAGACGCTCCTCAGGGTTTATTGCACAGCTGTCAATCAGCGGCTGCCCCGGGGCAGGAGCCTGCGACAAAAGGAACAAAGATGGCCGACAAAGAGGGCCCCCAGACTTTGGTTCCACTTCCTGTTCTTGGGCATCACTGGAGTCCCCCCCAATTAACGGAGTGCCAATCATGCAGCCGGTGAGGCGGCGACCGGCGGCGACCAGCGGGTACCTCAGAGACGCTGGTGTCCAGTTCCCCACGCCACCTCCTGCTGGTTCTGACATTATTGTTGATCTTCACTTTAAATAGATTCATTTTTTTAACTTTGGAAAAGTTTTTATGTCTGCTGAACTTTTTCACAATTTTCCTTTGAATAATTTGATGTGTTTGGGGGGGGTTCGTATGTTTTGATTTATGGGATCTCTGTAGGTCTTCCTGAAATATAAACCACCTCATCAACAAAACAAGCTATAAATGAAGCTTTTCACTCATCTGGCAGCACTAGATAGGATTAATGTTTCCTCCGATTTAAGCCCATTTTGTGGCACATATTTACCGCCATATTTTGACCACAGCGCACGCGCTTTGAGCAGCAGCAACGGGTTACATGCAAAGTCTATGGTTGAGGCGCATCAAGGTGCATCAGAAGGAAAATTTGAACTTTTCCTGCTCGACGCATCAAAATACATTTAAGTAACAGAGATGAGTATAATTAGTAATATGGATCATTTTAATATCATTATAAGAAAGTGAAATTCAATGCATTTATTCCCATTATGCTAAAATGTTTATAGGAATATTGATGATAAATCATTAATTCATCCTCTAATTCAATGTTGATGCATGAAACAGTGAAGTGATGTTTTTTGGTTTTGACTTTTATCTAGAAAAGTTTGAACTTGTTATTGCGAAACTTTTATAGCAGCTCATAGGAGAACAATGCAAGATTTTAATTTAAACTCTATTTAACCAGGATGGTCCCAATGGAAAAAACTCCAGGCCAAGAAGCAGCGACAAGTAAAGAAAAACAGCAAAGGATGAAAAATAGCTCAAAAACTTTAGTTTGTAAATAAAGGCGCTTGGTGAGAAAAGTTCTGGTGATTTAAAAGTGAGTTCTAACACGGTTTGACTCTTTGATATTTGGACTTAATTTTAGGACTTATCTGAGAGAAAAACAACATTAATATGAAAAAGTGAACAGACTGAGATCAACTGGTTAAAGGGCCAAACTAAAATCACCAAAAATGATTCTTAAAAATTCAAATCTGCTGCTGATCTTCAAGCCTTTGGAGGAATCATGAAAAACTGCAGTAATGGAGGACAGTTAGCTTGTTATGGCAGGAGGAGGCAGCACTGCTGGAAGCACCACAAACATCCAGAAGATGAATAGGTTGAATATTTGTTTTATTACTTAAACGCCTGCTGTCGCTAATTAGCATCATACCTACACTGCAAAAAATTGAAATCTAAATAAGTAATTTGTTCCTAAACTAAGTGCATTTGTTCTTGAATTGAGGAGGTAAGTGAGACGCTTTGCCAATGGAACAAGAGAATTTACATTTAAAATAAGAAAAAGCAACTGCATTGTCTTATTACAAGTGCATTTTATCTAATTATCTTATTTTAAGAGTAAAAATGCTTATTCCATTGGCAAATCATTGCATTTACTTACTAAAATTAAGGTAAAATACACTTGATTTAAGGAATTTTCACTTATTTCTAGATTGTTTTTGCAGTGTACATTTCAAATAATTATGAAGGCAATTTTGAGATTAATAACTTCCATTTCATCTAACATTGATTACGATGCCTGATTCTGGTGGAGGTTTCTTCCTGTTCAAAGGGAGTTTTTCCTCTCCACTGTCGCTACAAGCATGCTTAGTGTGAGGGATTGCTGAAGAGTCAATGAGTCGATGCAATCAGCTGGTTTTCCTTAGATAGAAAACTTTGAATCAATCTGACTGGATGATCTGGTGAACTGGAAAGGGACCTGAGATGACATGATGTGAATTGGAGCTATAGAAATAAACTGAATAGAATTGAATTTTATGTCTAAATTCAGGCTTTCAGGGGTTTTAAAGGCAGGTAGGGGCTCCATGGAGGCCCCCGTCTCTCAGTGAACGGCTGTTAGCTGCCCAGTTGACTCATACATCTGGAAATAAGTAAAAATTTCTTAAATTAAGTTTATTTTCCCATAATTAGTAGGTTAATGAGATAGTTTGCCAATGAAATTAGTATTTTTACTCTTAAAATAAGATAATTAGATAACATGCACTTGAAATAAGACAATGCAATAGTGTTTCCTTATTTTAAATTTAAATAGTCTTGTTCCATTGGCAAAATGTCTCTTTTACCTCCTCAATCCAACAACAAATGCACTTATTTTAAGAAAAAATCTTATCTAGATGTCGATCTTTTCCAGTGTGGTTAGCTCCTGCAGACTTCCCATCAATCCGCTTGATTCTTCCTTTATTCCAACCTTTTCATTGAGGAGGTTTAGATGTTTGTTTTATGTATTTATTGACCAATCAGAGGAGCACCGTCCAGTCCGGCGGTCGGTGAAGGACGTTGACTCTACCGGGTTTTTAAAGGGGCATCAAAGGGGGCCGGATATAATGAAACACAACTGCTGCTTTGGGATGTAAACAAACGTTCCTTCTTTAACGGTAGCGACCGACGTCCGGCCGGTCGGCCTTCTGCCTCGGCTCAGATAAAGACGCAGACGCCCCGCCTCCGACGGCATCAGAAAGGGAAAGGTTAAAAGAGGCCAGAGAGGAGTGGCGGGGTTCGACAGAGTGACAGATGCGTTGAAATTTGACAGAGAAGAGAGAGGGCAAAGGGGCAGCCAGTGACAGAGCCATAGCCAGAAAATGTTAATAAGGGGGGCCAGGCATTAACCAAGGTACGCTGAGGGGGGGCCGAAAGCAGAGCGGCGCCGGAACCTCACGGTGAATCTATGCTGTTCCAACAGGAAAATGAGCGACCATAACATCCATATTTTCTAAATAAAGATTAACTATACTTTCCTACAGCCTTTGCTAACAAATAGACGCATATATTAAGAAAAAATTAAAGGTACAGTAGAAAACATTTCTGGGCCGAACATCTTTTCCATTTCCATACTTTTATAAAAAAAATGTTCTGCATAAAATTAATATTTACATCTACTAATATCTACATTAAATGGATTTTTAAGTTATTATTAAAGAATTTATTTATCTCTGATTTCACTGAAGACTCTTTTCTCTTTAGCACAAATAACATAAATTTAGTTCTGAAAAGAGAATGAATTCTGTATTAATCAACTTTAATGTAATTAGATGTGATATTTAACCACAGAATTTTAGTTGTCAAGTAATTGTTAATATATGAAAGATTAAAATGTTTAACATGTTTGAACATTTACCTAGAGAGTATTACTGCTGTAGGACGGAGTATTTGGGCCGGATAGAGATTTTTTTTTTTTTGAGAATAAAGTCGTAACATTAGGAGAATATAGTTGTAATATTACCAGAATGACGTCATCAAACCAAAACCTGTTTCAGAAAGAAAGCTTGGAGCTCCGCCCAGCAGATGACGTCCGACCAGCTCCACCAATCAGAGTCCACTTTGACATTGTGCCCAGGTTGATGCTGCTGCTAAAAGATTTCCTGATTTGTCAAACCGATGCTAAAGTTTAACTTCACATGATGCTCCACATTCCTCATTTTAGGGAAGAAAGGGCTTCTTGGAAGAGTTGTTATAAAATACAACTTGCTTCTTGTAATTTTACGACTTAATTCTCATAAATTTACGACTTTATTTTCATAATTTTACGACTTTATTCTCGTAATTTAATGACTATTCTCATTGCGACTTTATTCTCGTAATTTTACGACTTTATTCTCATAAATTTACGACTTTATTCTCATAATTCTCCGACTGTATTCTCATAAATTTACAACTTTATTTTGATAATTTACGATTTTATTCTCGTAATTTTATTGCTATTCTCACATTGCGACTTTATTCTCGTAATTTTATGACTTTATTCTCGTAATTTTACGACTAGCATTCTCATAAATTTACGACTTTATTTTGATAATTTGCAATTTTATTCTCGTAATTTTATGGCTATTCTCATTGCGACTTTATTCTCGTAATTTTACGACTTTATTCTCATAAATTTACGACTTTATTCTCATAATTATCCGGCTGTATTCTCATAAATTTACGACTTTATTTTGATAATTTACTATTTTATTCTCGTAATTTTATTGCTATTCTCATTGCGACTTTATTCTCGTAATTTTACAACTTTATTCTCATAAATTTACGACTTTAGTCTCATAATTCTCCGACTGTATTCTCATAAATTTACGACTTTATTTTGATAATTTACAATTTTATTCTCGTAATTTATGGCTATTCTCATTGCGACTTTATTCTCGTAATTTTACAACTTTATTCTCGTAATTTAATGACTATTCTCATTGCGACTTTATTCTCGTAATTTTACGACTTTATTGTCATAAATTTACGACTTTATTCTCATAATTCTCCGACTGTATTCTCATAAATTTACGACTTTATTTTGATAATTTACTATTTTATTCTCGTAATTTTATGGCTATTCTCATTGCGACTTTATTCTCGTAATTTTACGACTTTATTCTCATAATTTTACGACTGTATTCTCATAAATTTACGACTTTATTTTGATAATTTACAATTTTATTCTCGTAATTTTATGGCTATTCTGATTGCGACTTTGTTCTCGTAATAGAAAAAAATCTCTATCCTGGCCCTAATACTCCGTCTTACTGTTTGGCCAGAAGTATAGAATCTGCTTCATATTTGCATGAAGACAAGACAGCGTGGGTTTTGTGGAGGGGGTTTGTTTCATTGGGAGACATTTTGTTTTGAATGTGCTGATAAACAGGATGGTGAAGGAGCTGTAATTGATGGAAAGATGGCCGCTCCTTCAGCATCCCACCTGCTGTCATGTTTCCATCCATAATCACCTGCCTCTCTTTCTCCCGCTCTGTTGTCTCTCTCCAGGTAAGCCGGTGATGATTATCACGGAGTACATGGAGAACGGATCGCTGGATGCATTCCTGAGGGTCAGTCATGCGTTTTCTCTCCACACGCATCGGCGTGCGACACGGCTGTAGCCTGCCGACGCCGCCTTATCTCTGTAATGTCATCCGCTGAAATAACAAGTGTCGGTTCACAAACACAGACCCTAATCCTTATCCGCTTTGATGATCAGCTCGACAACAAGGTTTCACCTCCGTTTTTCAGGTTGGCTGAACTCCAGGGGCTCACTGATCCCAGGATACACAGAACACGCCGGGGAACAGGCCCACATTTAACGGAAATGCAAAGATTAGCTTTATGGGCCTGTAAAAACACCACGGATCCATCAGGATTAGTGGAATAAAAACACGTCTAAAGAAAGCTGCTTTTACTGTCAAATATTGTGGTTTAGGATCCTTACTTTTGGATACTTTCTCGACCCAAATCCTTAAAGAAAAAATAGAATTAACTGAAAAGTTTTTTTAGTTTCTAACTGTATAATATGAGCAGTTTTTCTTTTCTGCTTTTCAAACGGAAATACTAAAGACTGGGAAGTCAAAGGCAGGTTGCCAGCGGAAACCAAATGATTTTAAAAGTCATGGTTTGTAAAAAACTCTCATGCTGCAAACTGAGCTGCAGTTACGCATCATTTATAACCAGTGAGAGTATTTACAGTGTATTCCCCAAGATGGCCGTCCGGCAAAATCAACCCAATTCTACTTTTGCTAGACGCTGCAGAAGAACCAATGCAAATACTCACAAGATTTCACTCCTAAGGCAACCTGAATGATCGCAGCATCTGGATTTTCAAAATAGTTTACACTGCAAAAACGTTCTGAAAATTAGTAAAAATGTCTTTAAACAAGTGTATTTACCTTAAATTTGAGCAGGAAAATAAGATGATCTGCCAATGGAATGAGCATTTTTACCCTTAAAATAAGATAAATTAGATATTATGCACTTGAAGTAAGAGAATATAGTTGTTTTTTCTTATTTTAAATGGAAACTGTCTTATTCCATTGGCAAAGAGTCTTACTTACCTGCTCAATTCAAGAAGAAATGCCCTGTTTTAGGAAAAATTTACTAACTTAGATTTACATTTTTTGCAGTGTACTTAAAGGAAAAGTCCGGTCAGAAAGGAATAATCAAAACGAATATGTTTGCTGTGATTTAATAATTTTTAGTCTTAATCAGTGAAAAAAAAAATAAATAAAAAAATTTTGTCGCGGTCACTGAGTCTGGGAGCGGCCATTTTTGCCCAAATATATTAACACCTCCCCCCTGCCATGTTCCGGCAGTGACGTCACGGTGCGGTAAGCCTACACTGGAAAAACAATCTAAAAATAAGTAACAATTTCTTAAATTAAGCGTATTTACCCTTAATTTGAGTAGGTAAATGAGATAGTCTGCCAATAGAATGAGTATTTTACTCTTAATATAAGAAAATTAGATAATATGCACTTAACATAAGAAAATGCAATTGTTTTTTTTCTTATTTTAAGTGTAAATTGTCTTGTTCCATTGGCCAATTGTCTCTTTTACCTCCTCAATCCAAGAACAAATGCACTTATTTTAAGAAAAAAATACTAGATTTCGATTTTTTCCAGCCTAGCGCCATTCTCCCCGCTTTCCAAGCTAAATCAATGGGAACTACTAGACACATCTGCAATCAACAACAATTATTGAAGATTTCCAGAGGACTTCACCATTGAAATTCACCAGAGTTATAGTGAAACTGACAATTTAAATTTTCTTTAAGACGCCTCAATAACTGTTGTTCCTTCCAAACGTCACAGCAATTTTGGACATATTTTTTAAAAATGTGTAAAATAGACACGTTTCCATCAATTGGAGGGAATTATGCAAAGCATAATGTCATCATTTAGGTTTAGGTTACTCTGGGCTGTAGTAAAGAGGAAATAGAGCTAGCTAGGTAGTTCGGTAATAGAGCGAGATGTTTTCCCGACTTATCATGTCAGCTGTCATTAGTGAAGGTTCATGCTGTCTGGAGACGTTCTAATGCTGCTTTTAGGACGCCAGCAGTGGAAACAGGTGATTAGACTTTTGAGTGAAATGTTTCCTAGCCTCGTGAGACCATCCTGATCTCGCGAGCTTTCAAGGTTTCACTCGCAGATCAGTCTGGAGACTCTCCCTTAAAGAAAACTTGGAGCCGTTCACCAAACGAACGTCCAATCAGCGTTGGCTTTGAGGCGGGTTGAGGTGTGACGCAACGAGAAGCGCGACAGTTCAGTCTAAAGAACATGACGGCTTCAGCCGATGAAACTAGCGTTAGCGTGGCTATCGAGCAAGTTTTAACGGAATTACAGAGTATTTCTACACTGAAAGAAGAGCAAAACACTGCTCTGGAGGCTTTTCTCAGAGGAAAAGATGTTTTTGCTCTTCTCCCGACTGGTTTCGCCAAGAGTTTGATCTATCAATTGGCTCCTCTTCATCGTCGCTCTGTTAGTACGTCATATGCTTCGTTGATCTGATTGGTTTATTTGGCCCGTCTATCACCAACATAGGCCAATCAGCTAACCAGTATTTTCGCCCCTTCCCAAAATTACTTCAGCGGAAGGTTTCCAGATGGATATGCGGAGCAAATCCATCTGGCGGAGTCAGGTTAAATGTTTCCTACTTCTTCTGCAAATTTCCTTCTCTTCTTTAGCGCAATATTTTGAGAAAAAGTCAAACACTTCTAGCAAATTGCTTTATTGAAGCTCCTCTAGTGTGAAATACATCAAAATATGCATTAAAAAACAATGATGGAAATGTGTTTTTTGTTGCTTCCTTATGTTCCTAACAGTGCTCTGTTAGGAACATAAGGAACAATCAGATCTCTGATATCAGATGGAGCTTGGCCATTTAAGGCTTTATATGTGAGAAGGAGGATTTTAAAATTATATTCTGGGTTTCCTTTTATATTATATAATATATTCATCTGTTAGTAAAATTCTGTTTATAATAGTATTCATCTCTATACTCATTCAGTAGAAACCCATGTCCTGTATTTATAGAACCATTATTTATCCTGCACTTGCTGCTATTGCACTTCTGGTTAGACCTAAACTGCATTTTGTTGCCTTGTTTGTACCTGTGTAATGACAATGAAGTTTAATCTAATCTAATCGAATCTTTTCTTGCAGAAGAATGACGGTCGCTTCACCGTCATCCAGCTGGTTGGTATCCTGCGTGGCATTGCATCAGGCATGAAGTACCTCTCCGACATGAGCTACGTTCACCGTGACTTAGCCGCTCGCAACATCCTGGTAAACAGCAACCTGGTGTGCAAGGTGTCTGACTTCGGCATGTCTCGAGTGCTAGAGGACGACCCGGAGGCTGCGTACACCACCAGGGTGAGCGTGTTAGTGTGAGCGCTCTGTCTGCCTGTCACCTTATTTGCCAGCTTTAATTAATCAGCCCGGCATTCAATTACAGGGAGGCAAGATCCCCATTCGCTGGACGGCCCCAGAGGCCATAGCGTACAGGAAGTTCACCTCAGCCAGTGACGTGTGGAGCTACGGCGTGGTCATGTGGGAGGTGATGTCGTACGGGGAGCGACCTTACTGGGACATGAGCAACCAAGACGTAAGTCAGAGGAAAAGTGCATAAAAGGTCGTCAGTAACAGGAAGCTTGGGTTAGGTTTTATCATTCAACCCCTTAACTAAGAACTCTCATAACACCAACAATACGATCTGGTTTATTTGTCTCTATATCATAAATGACCTTAAATGAACCTACCTGAAGCTGAGTGTTTCATGCCATCTTCTGTTTGGTAGGTGATCAAGGCTATTGATGAAGGCTACAGGCTGCCTCCGCCCATGGACTGCCCCGTGGCTCTCCACCAGCTCATGCTGGACTGCTGGCAGCGAGAGAGAGCCGACCGGCCCAAGTTCGGGCAGATCGTAAACATGCTGGACAAGCTGATCCGCAACCCCAACACCCTGAAGAGGACAGGGGGTGAGGCCGCTGCCAGGTGAGGGAGCAGTGACGCTAAAACTGAGGCTAAACTTTCACCCAAACATAATGTGGACTCTGACATGCTGGCTCTGTGTGAAAGGAAATGATAGCCTGACGTAGTCCGACTCAATTCTAGTCAGAATGAGTCTGATGCTGCTCCATAGAGCTGTGATTATGGGGCGTGTTTCGAACAAACCAGGAAAAAAATGCCTCTGCACTCAATGGGATAGACCTACAACCAATAAGAGCAACGGAGTGCGTGACGTATGTTAAACTTCCCGACCTCAAACGTACGTTTCCTACTATGTTTACAACATGGGATTAATATCACGACATTGCGAGTTATTTACAAAATCAGAAGGTCAGATGATCTGTTACCATTTGTAAGTTAGATGAACTTCGTCCACGACGATACCCATAACGTTGGCTTGAAAACATCGGAGCCTAGCATGTTGTTCAGCAGCCAGGATTCCGGGCTTCCGAAAAGGAGCTGGCAACGACCGCTGGCTATATCCGCCTCGCCGTTCACGCCGAGTTGCATCGCCGTTTGGTGACGTGGTTGATTATGTTACTGTTGATCATCTGTCCATCATCGTATAAAGCCCGCCCTGACAATTTGATTGGCCCGCCAGATATTGTGCTAGCATACTTGCACTACTATTGAGCAATGCCAGACCGAACTTCCCGACCTCAAACATTGTGGGCGGGACTAAGTTCGGAATGGCACCCAGGCTAAGGAAATGATGCGTTCAAAAGAAAATTGCGACGTACTTTGGTGTTCTTCAACAATCTTTACTTTGATACCACTAATGGTGTTATAAGTTACGCTGTATTCAAACCGAACATGTTTTTAGCTTCAAAGAGGCGTCCGATGCCTCCACTTGGACTCTTGGAAGCATTTTTGAAACCCTTGATTTGCATCAAATGTTTCAGCTGGTCTCTGTGAAAAATGGCAGATACGATCAGAATAGTTGCTCTGTTGTTTTTTTTTTAGTATTTGGGAATAAAGTAGTTTTAAGAAATTTTCATGGGCAGCAGAGCTCAACATTAGAGACTGACACGAGAGTGGATTTTCACTCCTGTCTCGTCCCACTCCCACAGAAAAAAATGGTGTCCCGTCCCGATCCCGGGCCAGAGTAGAAATCTAAATCCTGTCCCATCCCACTCCTGGTGAAATTACTCCCACTCCCATTCAGAATGACTCCCGCTCCTGCACCACTCCCATTCTTGTTGTCTTCAATAAGATTTCTGCCAATGCATTGAATCTGAATTTCTATGAAGGGTCAGTTAAGTTCCTGTTTCTAACTGTAGTAAAGGTCAGTTAAAGTAAAAGGAATAATAATTATAAATACATAATAAAAATAACAAACAAGGAAACAGACCATGCTTATCTTAGGTGAATAAACAATCAAAACAATCAAACTTTTCGAAGTCGAGTTCGCCGCTAACTGTTGGTCCCTCCATTGCTGTTTTTGAGCGCGGGTGAAAAACTCAGAGCGGAAGCACTGTTGGTTTTTGGGTCGCGTAGTTTTTTTGACTTGCATTATAGTGTAGGCTTCAAGGAAAAAAACTACAAAATGGCGGCGCCAGTACTGGATTTTTTTTCTTTTTCTTTTATTTTATTTTTTAGCATCGATCCTAGTTTTTTTTAGTTACTATTGGCTTGCTCCCGCTCCCGTCTGCTCCCGTTAATGTTTAATCCTGTACCGTCCCGATCACGTGATCGCTACTAATACTGACTCCCATCCCACGGGAATCCCGTGACCTGTGGGATTCCCGAAAAAATGTCAGTTTCTACTCCACATACAGGCAGGTAGGGGCTCTGGAAATCCCCCGTCACAGCTCCCTCGGACCACCTGGTCACTGCGGGATTTCCCACCGTCTGCAGCGGCTGAATGATTCTTTATGCCAAAAAACGCCCAATGCTGCAAACCAGTGTGGTCGGAAAATTTAGATTTCTCTTGTCTTATATATTTATTTATGCTATTTATCCGTTAAAAAATGTTTTTACTCTGTTTCTTTCACCTGCAAAGCTGAGAAAATGTCTGAGTGAGGGGTGGTTGTAGACAAAACATATTTAATCCCACGACAAGTCAAGTCAAATTCTCTCCCAAGGTTTGTTAAAATGTGTGTAATTTGTTTAGACTCTGACACAACCTTCGCAGTTTTTTCATCAAAATAAGGGAAACAAACTCAGTCTAGTCAGAACAGGGCTGATTACCGTGCTTAAGGGCCGTATGAGGAACTGTTCTCTCTTTGCAAAGATACGAAAATAAAATCCCGACTTAGTGAAATCCGTCAATCTCTGTTTATTTAACTAGGGTGAATAGTTGAATACTTTTTTTCCGACTACAACAGTGTTGCGCTTTTGTTGCTAAAGCTAGCATCTTTTCAGACCCCTTCAGCGCCTTTGTTTCAAAAAAGAAGCTAGCGCCAAATCTAGTTACTTTTTTCTGTGTAAATGGAGACATTGGTGACATAAAAGCACCAAAGTCTGACCCCCTCCATGAGATGAACATAAGCCTGACTCTCTCTCCTCGCCTGCAGCAAAGTAAATCTTTCTACTTTAAATCAAAATTAAAATACTTTTTAACTGACATTTTGGATCTACGGCCTCATTCTCTAACCTGACTCCGCCAGATGGATTTGCTCCACATATCCATCTGGAAACCTTCCGTTGAAGTAATTTTGGGAAGGGGCGAAAATACTGGTTAGCTGATTGGCCTATGTTGGTGATAGACGGGCCAAATAAACCAATCAGATCAACGAAGCATATGACGTACTAACAGAGCGACGACGAAGAGGAGCCAATTGATGGATCAAACTCTTGCTGAAACCAGTCGGGAGAAGAGCAAAAACATCTTTTCCTCTGAGAAAAGCCTCCAGAGCAGTGTTTTGCTCTTCTTTCAGTGAAGAAATACTCTGTAATTCCCATAAAACTTGCTCGATAGCCACGCTAACGCTAGTTTCATCGGCTGAAGCCGCCATGTTCTTTAGACTTCTCGTTGCGTCACACCTCAACCCGCCTCAAAGCCAACGCTGATTGGACGTTCGTTTGGTGAACGGCTCCAAATTTTCTTTAACGGAGAGTCTCCAGACTGATCTGCGAGTGAAACCTTGAAAGCTCGCGAGATCAGGATGGTCTCACTAGGCTAGACCGTTGATCTATGATTGGCCAAATTTAGGTGTTCAGGCTGACGTAGAACTAACTGGCCTGCAGAAGATAATAGAAAAAAAAAACGATTTTAAGACAGGATTTTTTTAAATAGAAATTTTCAACATTTTCTGACAATATCGTCTGATAAAGAGTATATTTAAATACATGTTTAAGCCTGAATGATTTGACATGTATGATTTCCCTACGAGTTTAATAATTATGTGTTTTATCTTATAATAATCTCTAAAGTCTGACTCAGCTTGAGCTTCTTTCACAGAAAGCTTAGAAAAAAAAATATTTTCTAGAAGCAACCTGCAAATATGTGATTAATGATATACTAGCCGCTAAATGCAGGTAATGCGCTGCCTATATATTATGTAGTTAGTGTTTGGCCACACAAGCCGACCCACACTCATGCTTTCTGTTCACATTAACCATTATCCTGCTGCATTTTGTGGCCGTTTTCCGCACAGATACCCTCCCTAATGGATTTCTCTACATACTCGCTTTAATGGCGCCGTACATTCAGGAATCTCTCTAAAGGGGGGGGAGGGGATTACGATGTTACGCCGAGTTAAAAACAAACACAGCCCTGCGTCTACGCCACCATTACTCTCCGGTGGCTAAATGCGAGGAGGATGACCTCTGTGTGTGTTTACAGACTCGACGCGGAGCGGCGGGAGTCTGTTAGACGTTGACGAGCGTGTGAGCGGCAGGCGGGCGGGAGGCGCCGTCACCTAATGGGACACAGTAGGAGCTGGGAGGGAGTCCTGGTGGAGTAATTAGCTGCCCTGAATCCTCTAAACGAGGCTCTTTATAGTTACAGAGCAGGAAGGAGTTTAAAGGGATCTCTGCAGCGGAGAAGCGTCGAACATGACCTCACTTCACCTTTTCTAAAGAGAACAAAATCATAAAACAGGATGGAGAGCGTGGAAAAGGGAGAGAGTAACCAGAGCGGGACGGCAGCCTATAAGTCTTTGGCTCCATGAACATTTTTCATGGTTGAGAGGGAATAAAAACAAAAACAGGGGGGGGGATGGTACGCTGATGAATATGTGAAGGTGGCGAGGGACTCAGCTGTGCTGCAGAACGCCCCGTGGTGTGCAGGTTTGGTTCCCTTCTGTAAACTACGGATGAACTAAGCAACGTCGGGCTCATCGGGGAGGAACTGGTTGCAGGAACACAAACCAGCGGCGAACCCGACAGATGTGCTCGTTCCATCAAACACTAACAGCTAAGGAGAAATGTAGCGTGACCATTTTCTCCGCTTTCGCTCTGCTGCGCCGTTTCCATCACAGACTTCTTCTGTTTCTGCTGTTTCCTCACAGATCAGCAACTCAAACCTGAAAACCAGACAGAAGATTAACCAAGAGAAAAAAAACAAGCAGTTCTGAAAAACATGGTTTCCTTTATCAGGGGGGGTGGGGGACGTTTAGCAGAGCAACGTCAAGATACATTAGAAAGTAACTTCCCACCAAAGCTGATAACTGGCGCCATCAAACACTCCCAGTTAGTTATGGAGAAAGTATTTAGAGCTTACTGTCCTCCCAACACCCTGCTGTCCCATTTGACCCAAACTATGACGAGGTGAAGCTCCTGGAAACACCTTGATGATTTAGACCAGCGTATGCCGACGTACGAAAACTCTGGCAAAAATGTTAGCATACGTTGGATAAGTTATGACATCATGTCATCTCAGGTCACTTTCCAGTTCACCAGATCATCCAGTCAGATTGATTCAAAGTTTTCTATCTAAGGAAAACCAGCTGATTGCATCGACTCATTGACTCTTCAGCAATCCCTCACACTAAGCATGCTTGTAGCGACAGTGAAGAGGAAAAACTCCCTTTGAACAGGAAGAAACCTCCAGCAGAACCAGGCTCAGTGTGAGCGGCCATCTGCTGAGGCCCACTGGGGTTCAAGGAGACAGAAGCAGACATAGAAAAAGAAGCATAGATACAAAAGGCAACTGTCAACCAGCTCCACAGGAGGCCCCGTCCAGGAAACACACAGCCAGGCAGACGAGCTCCGAGCCAGCTCCCATGTCAGAGGATGAAGAGAGCACATCCAGTTAGTCACAGTCAGAGAAACAGGACTACACTGGAAAACAGGCTAAGCTCCAACATCTAGAAACAAAGGTGTTGATGGCAGCAGCACAGCTGATATTTCTCTCCAGGATGGAGTCACATGCTCAAAATTTCCCGATGTGGGATGTTCATGTCAAAGATCGGATGTTGATGGGATTAATTTGTTGCTTTTCAACCTGCATCATCTTCTCAAAAAATTCAAATTAGCTCCAAATAACAACATGTGATCAGTTTAACCAGATTCATTCTGACCCCCAAACATTAGATGTTGGTTTTCAGGCTAAATCTGGTCGGTCCGTCATAATCTTGGTTTAGTCCAGACCTAGTTGTTGAAAATTGGGCTGAAACGCAGTTTTCAATTTCTTTCCAACAACCTGAGAATTATGGCTTTTCTCTTTTTAACCAAATGTGGAAACCTTTGGGTGTAAATCATGTCGTCTTTTCGGTGCCTTCTCAACTGATTTTTGCTCAGTGGGAGATCAGTTAAACCTTTCTGTCTAAGAAAAGCAGCTCGTTGCATCACTCTAGGTTCCTATCTTGTCTTTTATGACCTTAGACTGAGACTTTAGACTTAGACAACTTTCATTGTCATGTTGTATACACTGATCGTTTAGCACAGCTTTCCAGACAGTAAATGAACATTTCCATTCCATAAAGTGAAGCAGTGATCAAATGTAAACAGTGTGGGAGAAAAAACATCATTAATATATACAGTACAGTTCTCAGGTCGGTTTGAGTCTGGCTCCACGCGTCCTGGATGGGATCGATGAGTTGGACAAAGGATTAAAACGACTTTATAAAAATGAAAAAGTCGATAGTTTGTATTAAATAGTTTTTGTTCTGTCTTTCACCCACTAAAGGCCAAACACCACCCTACTGGAGCCAGGGAGCCCTGAGGCGTCCTCCGCATTGGGCACAGTGGAGGACTGGCTACTGGCCATTGGCATGGAGCGATACGGCGACAACTTCACCGCCGCCGGCTACACCACCCCGGAAGCTGTGGTTCATATGACACAGGAGTAAGTTCAAACGGGAGGAGAAAGTATGTAGAAGGCTGTAATTTATTTAAACCAACGAAATGTTAAAGTTTCTTCACTCGTTTTATGATTTTATTAGCCTGAAAGGGAAACTCACTGCATGACCTACTTTTTGACTAAAACGTCCAATATTTCCTAGCCTCGTGAGACCATCCTGATCTCGCAAGATTTCACTCGCAGATCAGTCTGGAGACTCTCCGTTAAAGAAAATTTGGAGCTGTTCACCAAACAAACGTCCAATCAGCGTTGGCTTTGAGGCGGGTTGAGGTGTGACGCAACGAGAAGCGCGACAGTTCAGTCTGAAGAACATGGCGGCTTCAGCCGATGAAACTAGCGTTAGCGTGGCTATCGAGCAAGTTTTACGGGAATTACAGAGTATTTCTTCACTGAAAGAAGAGCAAAACACTGCTCTGGAGGCTTTTCTCAGAGGAAAAGATGTTTTTGCTCTCCTCCCGACTGGTTTTGGCAAGAGTAGCCTGGCTTGTGGTTGTGTTTTCGTCGTCGCTCTGTTAGTACGTCATATGCTTCGTTGATCTGATTGGTTTATTTGGCCCGTCTATCACCAACATAGGCCAATCAGCTAACCAGTATTTTCGCCCTTTCCCAAAATTACTCCAACGGAAGGTTTCCAGATGGATATGCGGAGCAAATCCATCTAGCGGAGTCATGCAAATATTTCGCACGAACATTAATATTTACCCAGATGGTCAGTTGATCCCATTAGGATCACATCCTCATGCAGCAGAACATTGAGTTTCACAGACTTTTGATCGCCTCCCCCTAGTGGCGTGGAGTACTTCCATCATGCGCCGTAGTTTGCAGCTATTTTTTAAGCTTTAGTTGTTTTTTCCACTTGCAGAATTTTCCCATTTTTTTGTTTTTGCTAGGCTAATTTTTTAACTTCCGGGACCTTTACAATTTTTGGCGCAGCCATGAATTTACACAGCATGTTTATTGGTTATGTTATATTGAAATGGTTTTATCTAAAGCTCTAAAGCTTGCTCTGAAATCTGCTCACCGAGAACTGGAAAGTGAGGGGAAGACACAGCGATTTGTTCAGGCTCAGTGGGAAATTTCATTTGTGGATTTGGAGAAGAGGATCTGGTTGTTCACTCACGTTTCCAGAGAAGTTGTAGAATCTTTGACTCCAATCTGATTGCTGTATTCCAGTGTTAGTCTGAATCGGTGGAGGGCGGAACAGGGTTTACCCGGAACACGGTCGGTTGTAGGTGAACGGAGAAACTGACTGCCACTCAGATTTCCTGCGGTACTTGAACGGGTCGTAGTGGAGATGATCCCCTTGCTCAGTGTGTAAACTCAACGTCCTCTCTGGGAAAATGGATCCAAACCTCCAGTTGAAACCCCAGCTCAGTTTGAGGCTCAGTTAATCCTTCCAGGGAGTGAAGGTCCGAAAAGGTCCAGTTTGCTGGACAACTTCCTGCCGAGAGGCAAAGACAAAAAACAAAGTTAAAACTCAGCTTGGCTAGAGTACCAAAAACTGGCAAACACTCTGGCGTCGAGGTAGTGGCAGTCAGCAGCTTAAGAACACTCCGTTAACGAGGAAACCATCAGCCGGTGTGTGAGGAGGCGGACCAGAACCAGGCGCCTCCTGGTGGATGAAGGGAGACAAACACAAAAAAACAAACACAGACTGGAGTCCTGACAAAATATTTCATTTCTGTGCTTAAAATATCGCCAAAAAATATTAAGAAATGAAGCGACACAGATAGTTACAGCATGTAGCCAACCGTGTGAGCTAGCATGTAGCATCTTGAATAAAGGACAACGTTTTTTTTAATGTAGCACATATTTATTTTCCCAGTTAGAAAAAGGAAGGTTTGTTTTTTTTATCGTCCTTTTCGGTCCTAAAAGATTGATTTTGTGCTCTGTTTCAGGGACATGGCGCGCATCGGCATCTCCTCTGCTGCACATCAGAACAAGATCCTGACCAGCGTCCAGACTATGCTGTCCCAAATGCAACACATCCAAGGCAGAATGGTTCCTGTCTGAGAGGCGCTAACAAAGGAATCAAAGACACTTTTTTTCCTACAAAAGAACGAATACGTAATAAAAAAGAATAAATATATAAAAAAAAAAAAACTGGCAAATAAACTATGAAGAAGTAGTTTACCTCACCAACGCACTTTAAATTGGATTTAAAAAGTAAAGAAGACCTTGATGAAGAAAAAGGGGCTTCTACGTTTTTTCAAAAACCCGACCTTTACTTTGCTCTCTTTGTTGTTTTGGAGAACGGAAAAACTTTTAGGATTTACGGGGAGGGGGGCGCAGCTGAAAACGTGCTTCCGAGAGGCTGATCTGGAGTGCCTTTAGGTCTGAGAAGATGGAGGGAGGCGGCGGGATGTCACTTCCTCCTCTCTCTCTGGAACAATCCGAGGAGCAAACTTTCTGAATTTCCTGACTGTGTTTATTGTAAATGACTTGTTTGTGCGGGACCGGCGCCCCCCCCCCCCAGGCCGCCGTCGCTCTGGTTTTTCTCTCTCGGCCGGATCTGTTCCATCTGATCTCAGAAAGCGGTGGATTCTACCTGCCAACATCTCAGAGGTTGAGGACTGCATGGTTTTTATTTTGTTTGTTTCTCTCCGGCCTCCTTTTTTCTCCCAGAATGCACCATTTTCTGTCCCTCGGGGGCGTCAAAGAGAACGTCTTTGATCTTCCCTAACCCCTGTCTTCCCCAAAAAACACCAAGCCCTCCTTCCTACACCTCAGATAAACACACTTTGGATTCTTCCATCCGGGTTTCAGGCCCTCAGGAGCCGCGGACTCTTTGCTCGTTATGAATCGTTCAATAAACCAGAAACAGACGATGAAATCTACGGAGAATGTGGAGAGAAACGGAATCATCGGCAACCAGAAAACAACGGAGGGTTTCCTGGAGCTGTCGTCTAGGTGAGTTCTGTTTCATTCTGGGTCTCTAACCCCCCCGCCGGCCCCTCGGCTTCAGAGGCTGTTAATTAACACGCAGGTTGCAGCACCCCAGGCAACCGGAGCAGATCAATGGCCACTGTTCTGTGATCAGTCTGCAGGCCGGTGGCCTGTGGCATGTTAATGAGAGGAATTAATCAGCAGCTGACAACCAGTCAGCCCAGCACAGCTCAGAGAATTCAAAGATCCCACTCAGAGGTGCAGTTTGCTGAAATATCAGCCATTAATATCTTGGTAAACTTTTTATGATTTAGGCACAAAAAAGATTAAGCTTTATTCTCCGCTGAGCTCTACTGGGGCGATTCTACACTGGAAAAAACATCTAGAACGTAAAAAATGTCTTAAATTCAGTGTATTTACCCTGAATTTCAGTAGGTGAATAAGATAGTTTGCCAATTAAATTAGTATTTAGATATTCACTGCAAAAACGTTCTGAAAATTAGTAAAAATGTCTTTAACCAAGTGTATTTACCCTTAAATTTGAGTAGGAAAATAAGATGATCTGCCAATGGAATGAGCATTTTTACCCTTAAAATAAGATAAATTAGATATTTTGCGCTTGAAGTAAGAGACTATAGTCTTTTTTTCTTATTTTAAATGTAAATTGTCTTATTTCATTGGCAAAGAGTCTTACTTACCTGCTCAATTCAAGAAGAAATGCACTTTTAAGAAAAATTGACTTACTTCGATTTACATTTTTTGCAGTGTTTAGATAAAAGGTAATTGAAATAAGACAATCCAATTGTGTTTTCTTATTTTATATCTAAATTGTTGCGTTCCATTAGCAAAATGTCTCTTTTAGCTCCTCAATCCAAGAACAAATGCACTTATTTTAAGAAAATCATCTAGATTTCGACTTTTCCAGTAAAGGACCAAAGGTTTAGTGTTGCTCAGCACCCAGAGAGCTGTCCGGCCCGACAAGATTCATTTCACTGTTTTCTACACATATTTATGAAATTTGTTTAGTGCGTTTCACTAATGACTGACTAATGCATCATATCTGAGACGTGCGTCAAAAACGAGCAACAAGCAAAAAGCAGCATTTCTTTAGAAGAATATTTCAACTATTTCATGGAAACCTTTGAATCAGTTTTAATTAAATGATTTTTCTCTTTTGTTCGCCAAAATTACGGAAGAGGATTAGGGCCACTGAGAGAAAAAAGAAAAAAGTTAACTGTTTTTTAAGTATTATTTCAGTTTAATAGGGGAAAAAAGTCACACTTCTGACTTTTTTCTCTGAATTTTGACTTTTTAAAATTAGAATTCTGACTTTAATCTCAGAATTGTGGATCTTAATGTAGATGGGCTCCATGGAGGCAGAGATGTAGAGAACTCAGCTGCAGTTGTTTGGGAAACAGGAACACATTGGTGGAAAATGATGGAATTAGGCGACTTTTTCCTGAGATTAAAGTTAGAATTTGGAGAAAAAAGTCAGAATTCTAAGAACAAAGTGAGAATTCTGATACTAAAATAAGAATTCTGAGAAAAAAAGTCAGAATTTGGAAAGAAATTTCAGAATTCTTAAATTCTGGGATTAAAGTCAGATTTCTAACTTTTTTTTCCTCATGTTATACCGAAATAAAATTTAAAAATCAGTTCAGTTTTTTATTTTTTCAGTGGCTTTAATCGTCTTCTGTACAAAATCCCTTCAATGATAGATGTAGAATAATAAAGAATGAAATGTTTTCTCTGCCAGTCCGTTTTTTCCTGACCACCTCTCCCTCGTTAGACTGGCAATCAGAAAATAGATTGTCAATCCAAATAACTAGAAACTGGAAAAAAATTAATAACGATTTAATAAAGATTCAGTAAATTTAAATATTAATATTGAGTTGGTGTTTTAAAGAGCAGCCTGATACACATCAGAGCACCTCGCTGGTGAACGTTTCACCAACACACCATCAATAGGTGCAGACATCTGACGGATTATTTCAGAAACACCTGAATGCAGCATTTTCCTCAAAGCGTTGCTCAACATTTTAGTGAAGGAGCTCCATCAGGCTGGTTTACTGGTTTATGTTTTGTTTATTATTATTTCTGATGAACTAGAACATAATTGAAGGGGTTGAATAACTAAATACAGTATAGTTTTTACAATGTCAGTTATTTTTTTTCTGTTTTGTGTTTTATTTATTGTAAAAAGTGCATAGAGTATATATATAAAAAAAAAAAAAACTGATATTTTAGGGGTGCTTTGATTCATATTAGGGTATCTTCAACACCCCACAAATAGACTAAGACCAGCATACGCATTTATGCCTGTAGTTTTGTGCTAAACAAAGACTTTAAACTACTTCAACAGGCGTGCATTCATTTAGTAATGTACAAAAAAGCATTTAAGTACTTACTTTTTGGTATTTTTTGAAGCGTATGGCGATCTGACCTAAAATGTATTTTTTTTTTTGTAAAAGACTAAAGTTGGGGTAGTTTAAAGTCTTTTTTGTTTTTTAAAGGTATAAACGCAGATCTGACTCTAGGTATGCAGGTCTGACTGGGTGATCCTGGGACAGAACATCAGCTGCTGGTATAGATATTGGTCAAGTAACAAAATACAAAGACTTTACTTAAGTAGAAATCATGGCTATCTTTTTTTTTTTTTTTTTTTTTTTTGCTTTAATCTCTAATTTCTACTGCTTACATTTCAAAAATAGAATACAGTTATGGCCAGACACCTAATTTCTTTGTGGTTGGACTCTGTGCTGCCCCAACTCGTTGTTCACCACATACCAAATTAAACCGTTTATAGAGACAAAGCAAAGTGAAATTTGACACTGTTACTGTTAGCTATTAAAACTAAAATCAAGTGTAACGCCAGTTCAAACCTAAAGCAGCAGGAGCAGCAAAAATGCGCGTCCTGCTTCATTTCTGATGCTTGTACCAGTTTAGTTCTGATGCGCGGCCGAAGCATCTTTGCTGCTCTAGCTGCGCGGCGGTAAAGCGGGTCTGATGCGCGGTGGGCGGAGCTACTCTATCCTTTCTCTGCCTGGAACAATGGCAGCTATATTAGCTGTGATCAGCGGGTAGAAAGTAGTTAGAATCTATGTTGAAGTGAGAAAGTCCTCCTGAAAACATGGTCTGTGCAGTCAGTTCATCCAGATTACCATCCTGCCTTCAAAGATTATTTCTCTGTGGGAGCCGCTCAGACCCCCACATACCGGCGCTGCGCTGTCACTGGGAATCCCCAGCAGCAGCTGCCTCAGGCCCGCTCGCCTCTCCAGGGTTTTCCCCTCCTGTTGGTGGCGGCTGGAAGTAGATGTTAGCGTTTTTCAGGTCTGTGCTACAAACTGCAGGCAGCAGGATAATAAAAGCCAACATATTCTGCCGGCAGGTTTCTACATTTGAAGTTAATTTAGGCGTTAATAAACTGTTTCAGAGGAGTGATCATAGCGCTCTGCATCAGCAGTGCTGCGTCTGACTCCCTGCCAGCTCCCAGATCAGCTTCTCTCATTGGTTGATGTCCAGCAGCTAAAGTTACATTTTTCCAAGATAATAATTTAATGTCGGTTCTTTGCTTTTGTACATAACAAACCCCTAATTGTTTAAAATGACTTAATTCAGAATTTTTTTGGGTTATCCATAAGTACTGAACTTTGCAGTTTCAGCTGACGGTCTTATAAGTGGCGTAGTAGCACAGGCACACTCAGTAGGGTTAAACAAGCGCACCCTTTCCGAGGCTGTCGTTCTATTGGCTGGAAAGGTTGCTAGGTGACGATCCAACTGCAATCTGAGAGAGAGCAAAAAAAATTCGCAAGCAGAGCCTACGGGTTTGCGAGCGTATCTGAGACTCGAGCAGAGCGCGGTGTGTGCGCGAAGAGAAGGAGGCAAGCGAGAGGAGAAAATATCTGTGGAAGAAGCATTAAATCTGAGAGAAGAAACAAAGATTTAAGAGAGAAGAGAAAATATTTGAGAGAGAGCGCATGTTTTGAGTGTGAGCATTATAAGTTTAGAGTGCAAGAAGATGAAATTCTTTTCTCAAATTGAAATGATATGCTCTTGCATTATGGCAGGATAATTCTCCCATAACTGCAGGACCTTTTGCTGCGTCTTGATGCTCTTCAACCATTGACTTTGCATGAAAACTAGCTGCTTCTGCTGCCTCTACAGCACGGTCTGAACGTAGCATGAGGAATTTATCCTCCAGAATTGTAGAACAATGTTCCTTTAATACACTAAATGATGCACAAAGTTGGCCTGATTGAAAAATTCTCGCATAACTGAGGAATCGGCCCGAAAAGTGCAAAAAATTATAGTGTATGCCCAGCTTAAAGGAATAGTACACCCAAAACATGATTAGCCTTCATTTTCTACTCACCCCCATGCTGAACAACACTCTGGAGTACTTTTTTGATATCTCAAATGCATCTGGAGATCTGGGAGGCTTCTTGCTGTCTGCTGACATTCAAATAATGGAGGTCTATTGTGCCCGAGGCAGAAAGGTCCATAAAAGTCCACAAAAAACGTGTCAATATTCCTCCATACTGCTCGTCCAATGTATTCCAAGTGTCCTGAGTGGGTAGCGTCCAGAATTTACTGGAAACGAAGTCATTTAGAATGTTTTTAGAGCATAAACAGTAGTGTATAGGATTTCCTAAAAGCGCGTTCACGAGTCTATGGAAACCGCGGCAGACCAAACCAGACGAAAGTGCGCATTCAGCGTCTGCTCTGCCGATAATGCAAGCGTAGAAGAAGAAATGTGCTGTTTACCTGTGCAAAGAAAGAAACAACGAAAGAAAAATGTCTGAGGACTTCAGCGTTGAGGAAGAGCATGAGTTCTTTGCCGAGCTGAATGCGCACTTTCATCTGGTTTGGTCTGCCGCGGTTTCCGTAGACTCGTGAACGCGCTTTCAGGAAATCCTATACACTACTGTTTATGCTCTAAAAACATTCTAAATGACTTTGTTTCCAGTAAATTCTGGATGCTACCCACTCAGGACACTTGGAATACATTGGACGAGCAGTATGGAGGAATATTGACACGTTTTTTGTGGACTTTTATGGACCTTTCTGCCTCGGGCGCCATAGACCTCCATTATTTGAATGTCAGCAGACAGCAAGAAGCCTCCCAGATCTCCAGATGCATTTGAGATATCAAAAAAGTACTCCAGAGTGTTGTTCAGCATGGGGGTGAGTAGAAAATGAAGGCTAATCATGTTTTGGGTGTACTATTCCTTTAATACAGTCACCAGCTGCTCCTTTTCAACTTTTATTGTTTTTCTAGATTAAAAAAAAACTCCCAAAGTTGCTCTTTAATATTAAACATGGCAAAACAAAAAAATTGGTTTCTTTTAGACATTTTTGTCTGGAAATGTGAAAATCAAACTAATCTTTCCATATTTCTGCATAAGAAACTGTTAATGTCTGAACAAAAGAGTTATTAGAGTTTGCCAATATCTCTGAGGGTCGGAGCGATTATCAGAAGCAGACGCTCTATAACTGCCAATAAATCAGGGACACGTATCATTTATCGCAGACGCACTAAAGCATGTGGCGCGCACATGTTGAAAGCGTTGCCACAGGATTCATATTTAGTCGGGTAGATCGGCGGTCCCTGGCATCGGCGTTGTTTAGCCCAATGTGCCGTAATTAGAAGCAGAGCCGTTTACGCCAGAAACCGCCGTGACTGATGCAGACCGTCATTCCTGAACTTTCTCTCCTCTCTCCACAGACGCTGCCGTCCATCTAAAAAAACAACCCGGGGGGGGAACGGCCCGGCTTCCCGCTCTTCCTCTCCGTCCTCCTGCTTCCTCATCATCCTGCTTCCGCCTCACCTCTCCGCCGCGGAGGACGACTCCGTCAGCCGCGTCCGAGTCGGCCGCCCCGACGCCAAAGTAGCCGCCCCCGATGGAGCTCAAATGAATGAAATAAAACAGTTTTTTTTTTTTTTAAGAGGCAAGAAGAAGAATGTAAGAAAACCTAGATTACAGACTGAAACCTTTTTCTTCCGTTGATCTCTTTGCATGTGACGCGACGAAGGTTTGATGTGAGAATGGGAGCGGCGTGCGCGTGCGTCTGTCTTCTCCGATTGTAAAAGTCTTCTCTGTTATTGTGTTTGTTGTTTTCATGCCACCGTGGAGAAAGGAGCGCGATTAAAGAGTTGTATAGTTTTTGATATGAAAAAGGGAAAAGAAAAACTGGACTATAGTTGTTTTTTTTTGTGGCTCACTTCCAGCAGCGTTTATTGAACGCACCCCCTTTGGTGCGGCCCAGAGGGACGCGACCGGGGGAAAAAAATGTCTCCGGGAAATTCAGTTGGAATTTGGAATATCGTGGATTGTGGAGGAAACGCACAGAAGTGACGCACCTGGACTGAAACAAAAGGAGGGGGTCTAAAAATTATTTGTTGTTTAATTTTCCAGAGTTCATCTTCCAGCTACAGGTTGAACACAACGGACTTTCATCCTTTTCTTCCTTTTGTTTATAAAGTGTAATTATGTCAAATGTTCCTGAGAGACGCTTCATGTACACTAATACGACACCTCCATCCTTAATACCGCTCTGCAATCCTTTCTCTCTAGTTTTCCTTTGGCGGGGGGATTTGTTGAAAACGGACCTGTTTGGATATATGCAAGACATGCTTGGAAGGAGAAGGAAACCAGAATGTACTGTAAAATACTTTTTTCCTTTACTCAAATGTCAAATAAGTAAAAAAAAAAGAGAAAAAAAATGAAAATAAGGGTTAAAGTTTGTCGTTGTATGCCTTCCGATGCCATAATGATCTAGTCATGTAGATCTAACATCCTCTTGATCCTTTTTGTATTTTTTTTTTTCCCTTTTCTTCAGAAATTATTTGTTTTCTTTGATTTTGTTTTGGTCAAGGAGTTATAGGTACATGTAACTTATGTCATTTATTTATGTCCTTTTATATCTAGTTTGTAAAATAATAGCCTAAAGTGAAGTAAATAAAAAAGGGTGCAAAGGTGCATTCTTATTAAAGTAGAAACTATGTGAGCGTCTCTGTGGCTTTTCTCTGATATTCCTTCATCATCTTATAGGAATCTATAAGTAGTTTCACATGTCAGCCTAAATATGATGTAAAAACTCACTGGCCGTTTCTCAATTTACAAGAACGTTCTTGAGAAGAACACAAGAAAGTCTGACCTCTGGGAGAACGAGACCACAAAGAATAAATCTGGATCAACTGGAAAAGAAGCGTACTGATGACATCGCCATATCACCGCTAGTCTGGAGCTGCATTTAACCTCCTGTTATTAATAGTCTCTAGATAATAATAAATTCTGACTTCTTTTCATTTAGGCGGGGAATAATGATGAACACAGTCAGATAAACACAAATCAAATTATTTTGCCAAATAAAACATAAAAACTAGCCGCTGCAGACGTGCTAACGTTAGCCCTGGCTGCAGCAGCCAGGGCTAACGTCAGCCTGTCTGCAGCAGCCAGGGCTAACGTTAGCCCGTCTGCAGCGGCAAGGGCTAACGTTAGCACATCTGCAGCGGCCAGGGCTAACGTCAGCCTGTCTGCAGCAGCCAGGCCGCTGCACCCTGGCCGCTGCAGATGTGCTAACGTTAGCCCTGGCCGCTGCAGACGGGCTAATGTTAGCCCTGGCCGCTGCAGACGTGCTAACGTTAGCCCTGGCCGCTGCAGACGTGCTAATGTTAGCCCTGGCTGCTGCAGACAGGCTGACGTTAGCCCTGGCCGCTGCAGATGTGGTAACGTTAGCCCTGGCCGCTGCAGACGTGCTAACGTTAGCCCTGGCTGCAGCAGACAGGCTGACGTTAGCCCTGGCCGCTGCAGACGGGCTAACGTTAGCCCTGGCCGCTGCAGATGTGCTAACGTTAGCCCTGGCCGCTGCAGACGGCCTAACGTTAGCCCTGGCTGCTGAAGAGGGGCTAACGTTAGCCCTGGCCGCTGCAGACGGGCTAACGTTAGCCCTGGCCGCTGCAGATGTGCTAACGTTAGCCCTGGCCGCTGCAGACGGGCTAACGTTAGCCCTGGCCGCTGCAGATGTGCTAACGTTAGCCCTGGCCGCTGCAGACAGGCTAACGTTAGCCCTGGCCGCTCCAGACGGGCTAGCGTTAGTTCTGACTGCTGCAGTGTTCACTCTTAATTTCATTCAAATTAAGTTAAAAGTAATTTTCATGTGAATGTGCTTTACTGGAGGCATCCATGTTTGTCAAAGAACACTACTGCCACCTACTGGTTAGTGACGTCACGGTGCGGTATCGGCTGTTGATCAAGTCCCAGTGCTGTATCTGGTGTTTGTCACAACGCGCTATTATCCAAGTCCTCTTGAAAACATTCTTCTTCCAAATGTTGGCTACATATTACGGGTTTTTTCTCTGGCCAGAAGTTCGATGGCAAATCCTCCCTCTTCAAGTTGGCGATCCAACGACCAACCCGTCCGTGGAGGATCAGGAATCAGAAAGGTGGAATAACTCTTTTTTTTTCACTTTTCCCCGATGTATTCCAGCATCCAGCTGCCATGCACGTGGGCATTGTCAGTTTCACTATAGCTCTGGTGAATTTCAATGGTGAAGTCCTCTGGAAATCTTCAATAATTGTTGTTGATTGCAGATGTGTCTAGTAGTTCCCATTGATTTAGCTTGGAAAGCGGGGAGAATGGCGCTAGGCTTACCGCACCGTGACGTCACTGCTGGAAGATGGCAGGAGGGAGGGGTTACTAGATTTGGGCAAAAATGGCCGCTCCCAGACTCAGTGATTGCGACAAAAATTATTTGTTTTACTGATTACCACTAAATTATTGAAATCACAGCAAACGTATTAGTTTTAAGTATTAATAATGATCCATTGATTATTCCTTGCTGACCTGACTTTTCCTTTAGCGGTTACGGTTCCCTTGTTGCAGGGAAAATATATTACATTTAGTATTTTCTCTGCTTTTTCACACAGAAACCTGAATGACTTGATAAAGAACACAGACTGAGGAGGATTAAAAGGGCCCCTCGGTCTGCGGTTTGAGCCTCTGCACATGTTCAGCAGATAACAGAACTTTGGACGTCTCAGAGACTTGGCCCCTCGGCTCCTTTCAGGCCTGAAGGCCTCAGCTAGTTACGGCCATTTGCTGCTTGGCAAAGACATGTTTGTGTGCGTAATCGGAACAACATCTGCTTCCTGTTCTCATTTCCAGCAATGATAAACCTCTGGGTCTTTGATAAAGGTTGGGGGGGTGAAGAAAGGACGCTTTTAGAAATAGTTAAAGCAAACCTTTGGTTTCCAAACTCTACTCCAGCTATGAAAGGCACGCTTACATGAGACCTGGGAAGTCTCTTATCGTCCTCAGAGGAAATGTGTGCATTCACTACGGACTGCTGGCTAGCTTATCGGGAAGGTAAAAAAGAGCATTGTCCAGGCTAAGATCAGTTAATCTGCTCCATCTGGAAACAATCCTTCTCCCTTTGAATTAGATAGATCGGAAAATAGTTAAAATAAAATAAAAAGTACTTAAAGTAATTCTGTTATCCTGAAGGAGTTTTCTTGTATCCATGGTCCTTTCTGTGACATGAACCCCAAACACTTATTTTCACCACAATTTATAAATACATGTGTTGTTCTGTTTTCATTATATTTATATTTTTCCTTTATGTGTCTCTCATAGTTAAAGTGCATCAATTATGAAAATTACCAACATCTAATGTTTGTAGGATCTTAAGCAATCAGTGGCTGAATAAATACGTTTGCAAATTGTCCTAAAGGCTAAAAGTTGCCTTTGGGAAAAATGTTGCTTTCTCTCATTTTATATATTCATTTATGCTTTTTAATCATTATAAAAGTTTTTCACTCAGTCTGTTTCACCTGCAAGGCCACACAATGCCTGACTGAGGGGTGTTTGTAGACCAGACATACTTCTTCCCATAACAAACCAGATTCTTTCTCAAGGTTTATTCAGAACCTTTTACTGTTTAACACTAGAAATCCTAGCCTGACGTAATCCTACTCAATTCTAATCAGAATGAGTCTGATGCTGCTCCATAGAGCTGTGATTATGGGGCGTGTTTCGAATGAACCAGGAAAAAAAATGCCTCTGCACTCAATTGGATAGACCTACAACCAATAAGAGCAACGGAGTGCGTGACGTATGTTAAGCGATGCATAGTTGTTGTCAACAAAAATCAAAGCGTGCAGTTTCACGCCTAGAATAAGAAGATGAGCCTTGATCGCGTTTCTCAGTTCCTCTTTTAAAATTAATTAGCTGTCGATATCTTCTAGAACAGACCTAATCGCAGAATCTACACACCTCAACTCTCCAGCGGCAGCCATTGTTGTTGTCACTCAAGCGCGCTTTGGTGACGTGGTTGATTACGTTACTGTTGATCATCTATCCATCATCGTATAAAGCCCGCCCTGACAATTTGATTGGATCGCCTGACAGTGGGCGATAATACTCGCGCTACTATGGAGCAGAGCCAGACCGAACTTCCCGACCTCAAACCTTGTGGGCGGGACTAAGTTCGGAATGGCACCCAGGCTATAGAAATCCCACAGATACGAGAATTTTCGTCAGCCTGCAGTCCCCCTGCAGTATTTATCAACTCATCAATCCCTTTTCAGATATAAATGCCCTGTTAGCGCTGTGGCTGGAGAACAAATCCACCCCCCTTCAGTTTCGGTTTTAGCTGAAGTCTCTCTCTTTGAGGCCCCGTCCACACGAAGTCAAACCCTGGCTTAAACGCACAAATTTTTCACCAAACCAGCCTCTCATCCATACGAAGCCGGCGTTTCGGGGGTCTGTAAACGTTCTTTTTTTTATTCAGCCTTCAGAGTGGGAAGATTTTGAAACGCCGTTTTCGCGTTTCCATCTTTAAGCTCTAACCGCATTTTTTTTCTTACACGCATGCGTCATAGCGTCGCCTCTAAACACGCATGCGTGACACAGTATCACAACAACAATGGCGCCGTACTGTGTTGAATGGTTGCTGCTCATGCTACTCATCCTGCTGTCGGGCTTACAACAGAATCTTCTTCTTCTTCTGGAATATCTCCAGGAGGAACAGAGCAATATCGACCACATAGTTCAGCACCTGAATTTGACTGAACCACGAAAATGGACCCGCAGGGCAACCATGTATAAATATTAGTGCACATGCCCAACATTTCGTTGCCTATTTTTGCTTTGGCACCACAGCGCGACTTACACGCCTGGCATACATTTTGCAGCGTTTTCATGCATTCGTGTGGTCGATCACATTTATTTTACGTCTCCGTCTTTACGACAGACGTTCTGGAAAATATTTGTATATATTGTATCATATCATATTGTATCATATTTGTAATTAAATATAACTAAATCTACGTCATCAGTGTCGCCAACAGCGCAGCGATCAGATGATAACTGATCTGTACAATGAAAATAGCTGCATGAGGTGGAACGCTGCAGAAAGCAACAATATTTATACAATAATGACCGTTATTTATTTGGGGGGAAATATAACTCAAGCAATCTCTCCTCCCCTTCTCTCTCCTCCGCTGCAGACACGCAGACGGCATGTGAGACTGCAGTTAAGTTGGAAATAAATTCACAGATTCGGCTTTTACGGATTAACCAAAGTGTCTGTAATTAGTTTTGACTCTGACTGTTTTCCATTGTTGTAAGTAAGGAGGAACGAACGCTGCCCAGATCAGAACAGGGCTGATTACCGTGCAATAAGATGAACTGTTTTCTCTTTGCAAAGATAAAATAAACTGCAGACTCAGTGAAAAACATCGATCTCTGTTTGTTTAACGGGAGTGAAAAGTGAATACTTTTTTTTTTTGTACAAAATCCCCAAACAGAACAATGAAGTGTGTGTTAAATTTGGAAATTTAAAAGCTGCAGAGAACAACATCCTTTTTTCAAACCTGGAGAATTGTGATGTTACTAGTGGAATCCAGAGGTATGCGGTATACGAGCTTTCCGCCAGCAGCACCGCTGATTAAAACATCTGCTAATCTTAAACTGAGAGCATCTGTCATTTCTCAGCCATGCCAGAGGTCTCTTCCTACTGGAGGATGTTAGCCTTAGCTTAAACTCGCCGCTGACATAATTCACTGACCAGCATCCTACCACTAAACTAAGGTCCAACTACCACTTTCCTTTTTCCTCATTTCTAAGGCTGATGCTATTTTCTATTTTATAGTATGAATGTTTGAATTATTATTGATTAACTGGCTAATTTTGGTTTGCAAATTATATATTTGTAAGTATGTATAAAGTAATTATAACTAATACCTAAACAGAGTCACAGCCAAAGAGGAACAGACCAGATAAAGCTGATGAAAAAGGGGTCCCTATGTCCTCCAGCAGACTAAGCCTATAGCAGCATAACTATAGAGATGCTCAGGATGTGTCAGTTGTATTTAACTATCGCAACCATTGTTGTGAAATATATGTGGATTAACAAATATCTCAAATATCAACCAACCATTAAATGCTGATGCTCCACACATTTATTGGGAGGGTGTTTCCTTTATACCCAGTAGAGACCAGCAGCACTCTGGGTGTTTTTTTTTTTTATAGCACTAGTTGTGTTCACCAGTAGAGACTGTTACACTGCTGTCTATGGGGTTAGGTAAGAGAAAATAAATGTATCAGATCATGAGCTGTATATGAAAATCTGAAAAATGTTTTTTTTAACCTATTCTTCGTGAACCGTAACCTGTTCCCTTCCTGTTTGGCTGTGACTACATCCTTGATAGAAATGTCAGCTGATATGTTGCCATCAATGCTTTAGGTCATAGATGATAGAGCTTAGTCTGTTTTTCAGTGTTAAGTCCTGTTTCTCTCCTATAGCTATGTGCTCAGCTTTTACTAGGATGACTGAGCTCATCTGATTTACCGTTTTCTTTTTCCCAGACAGAGTCACCCATGGAGCTTGTTAACCATTAGCTTCTCTAAAACGAAGAATTCATGGATCATTGGTTCTATGTTTTGTTTCTATGTCTGCTTCTGTCTCTTTGAACTCCAGTGGGCCTCAGCAGATGGCCGCTCACACTGAGCCTGGTTCTGCTGGAGGTTTCTTCCTGTTAAAAGGGAGTTTTTCCTCTCCACTGTCGCTGCATGCTTGCTCTGTGTGAGGGATTGCTCTACATATGCTCATTCAGAAGGAGAGAATCAGGTGGTTTTTCTTAGAAAGAAAACTTTTGACTAATCTAACTGGACGATCTGATAACATTTAAGCAGAGGTGTCAAATAACGAAGTACAAATACTTTGTTACTGTACTTAAGTACACTTTTTAGGTATCTATACTTTACTCCATTACTTATTTTTCTTCCTACTTCTGACTTCTACTCATTTTCACACCAGTATCTGTACTTTCTATTCCTTACATTTTTAAATCAAACGTTACTCGTTACTCTTGGCTTCAGTTTAATGTTTCTAAATATTTATTTCCCGTCATGTGCTCCATCCAATGCAGATCATTGGCTCCGCCCACATCTAGTGAAAACTAGTGTGATTGGATGAGTCATAGAACGCAAACACTCATTGGTTAGCTAAAGGAAATCATCAGAAGCAAGCAGGTGTTCTTCAAACTGCTAACGTGAATTGTCTATGCCATGCTACAATGTGGGATTCAGAAAAAGATGTTGAAATGTCTGAAAGGTCGGACACAGGCGAGAGCGTATCGGGAGACGGAGACCAACAAGACCTCCCTCATCCATGGCCCTATCTCAGAGATATACTCTTTAGATAAACATTAAACCACATTCCTGCTTTCAAAACCCTTTTATCATTATTAGCATAATTCCGCCATACCTTAGCGATGGGTTCCTTTACGGCGGTTTCTTTGTGTGTCATGCAAACAAACCCTGAAACACACTGGAAACCTCAATATTCCCGTCAGACAATTTAATTAAGAAAGCATAAGGTGAAGAGCCTTCCCTGAAAACAGGCTTAACTCCAGCCGCTCAGCACCGTCGCTCCAATCTTTGACTTTGTTTCATAATTAAATTCCCTGATTTGGGATAAAAGCCTCTCTGTTCGACCTCTGAGCCGTTCGCAGCGGGAAGCAGCTCTTCACACTTGTTTTTCTTCTTTTGTGTCGTCATTATTAAGTGCATCCTTATCCGTCCTCCAATCTCTAATCCTGCTCCTTAGTGTTAATTCCCCCCAAAAAAGGTTAGTGGGTGTTTTTTAATAAAAAAAAAAAAAATCCAATGCAATTGTTGAACTTTCATGGAACCGAAACAATAGAAAAACAACATTTAAGAAGATAAAAAAAAGACCCTGAAATGTGTGAGTATTGATTGGAGGTTTTCCACCAGAGCTGGCCTTGTGTCTGTGAGGGATTATCTCAGAAGACTTTAGATGGACAACACAGATGCAGCACCACAGAGACGAGGCCCAAAGGAAGGAAAACTAAGAAACCATGAATTGGAACAAAAACAAAACAAAGAAATAAGTTTAAATCCTGGCAAAATGATAACAGGCCTTAATTTAAACCTGTATCAAATCCTGACCATGTAGCCACCAAACGCCCTGGAGCGCAATAAAGGAGATTAAAAGAACAAAAGTAAAAAAAAAAACATAACTCAAGAGTAATGAGATGACTGAGAAAACGGAGACAGAATGTTTAAACCACATCCAATAAAATCTAAGACTGTATTTTGTAGTTAAAGTTTAAAACTAATGTAAAGTTTAAAACCAAAAGTTGAAAGGATTATGTTCCTAACAGAGCACTTCGCTCTCAATCTGCAGGTTTACTAGTGGTTCCTAGAATTTCTAAAAGTAGAATGGGAGGCAGATCTTTTAGTTATCAGGCTCCTCTCCTGTGGAACCAACTACCTGTTTTAGTCCGTGAGGCAGACACCCTGTCTACTTTTAAGGCTAGGCTTAAAACTTTCCTTTTTGATAAAGCTTCTAGTTAGAGTGGCTCAGGTTATCCTGATCTATCTCTATAGTTCTGCTGCTATAGGCTTAGACTGCTGGATGACATAGGGACCCCTTTTTCATCATTCTGCTTCATTCTATCTCTATTCTCCCTCTCTGCAGAATCTGTTAGTTCAATCTCATATCAGCTGTGCTGCTGCCATCAACACCTTTGTTTATAGATGTTGTAGTTTTTCAGTGTAGTCCTGTTTCTCTGACTGTGACTAACTGGATGTGCTCTCTTCATCCTCTGACATGGGAGCTGAAGAAATACTCTGTAATTCCCATAAAACTTGCTCGATAGCCACGCTAACGCTAGTTTCATCGGCTGAAGCCGCCATGTTCTTCAGACTGAACTGTCGCGCTTCTCGTTGCGTCACACCTCAACCCGCCTCAAAGCCAACGCTGATTGGACGTTTGTTTGGTGAACAGCTCCAAATTTTCTTTAACGGAGAGTCTCCAGACTGATCTGCGAGTGAAATCTTGCGAGATCAGGATGGTCTCACGAGGCTAGGAAATATTGGACGTTTTAGTCAAAAAGTAGGTCATGCAGTGAGTTTCCCTTTCAGGCTAATAAAATCATAAAACGAGTGAAGAAACTTTAACATTTCGTTGGTTTAAATATATTACAGCCTTCTACATACTTTCTCCTCCCGTTTGAACTTACTCCTGTGTCATATGAACCACAGCTTCCGGGGTGGTGTAGCCGGCGGCGGTGAAGTTGTCGCCGTATCGCTCCATGCCAATGGCCAGTAGCCAGTCCTCCACTGTGCCCAATGCGGAGGACGCCTCAGGGCTCCCTGGCTCCAGTAGGGTGGTGTTTGGCCTTTAGTGGGTGAAAGACAGAACAAAAACTATTTAATACAAACTATTGACTTTTTCATTTTTATAAAGTCGTTTTAATCCTTTGTCCAACTCATCGATCCCATCCAGGACGCGTGGAGCCAGACTCAAACCGACCTGAGAACTGTACTGTATATATTAATGATGTTTTTTCTCCCACACTGTTTACATTTGATCACTGCTGCACTTTATGGAATGGAAATGTTCATTTACTGTCTGGAAAGCTGTGCTAAACGATCAGTGTATACAACATGACAATGAAAGTTGTCTAAGTCTAAAGTCTCAGTCTAAGGTCATAAAAGACAAGATAGGAACCTAGAGTGATGCAACGAGCTGCTTTTCTTAGACAGAAAGGTTTAACTGATCTCCCACTGAGCAAAAATCAGTTGAGAAGGCACCGAAAAGACGACATGATTTACACCCAAAGGTTTCCACATTTGGTTAAAAAGAGAAAAGCCATAATTCTCAGGTTGTTGGAAAGAAATTGAAAACTGCGTTTCAGCCCAATTTTCAACAACTAGGTCTGGACTAAACCAAGATTATGACGGACCGACCAGATTTAGCCTGAAAACCAACATCTAATGTTTGGGGGTCAGAATGAATCTGGTTAAACTGATCACATGTTGTTATTTTGAGCTAATTTGAATTTTTTGAGAAGATGATGCAGGTTGAAAAGCAACAAATTAATCCCATCAACATCCGATCTTTGACATGAACATCCCACATCGGGAAATTTTGAGCATGTGACTCCATCCTGGAGAGAAATATCAGCTGTGCTGCTGCCATCAACACCTTTGTTTCTAGATGTTGGAGCTTAGCCTGTTTTCCAGTGTAGTCCTGTTTCTCTGACTGTGACTAACTGGATGTGCTCTCTTCATCCTCTGACATGGGAGCTGGCTCGGAACTCGTCTGCCTGGCTGTGTGTTTCCTGGACGGGGCCGCCTGTGGAGCTGGTTGACAGTTGCCTTTTGTATCTATGCTTCTTTTTCTATGTCTGCTTCTGTCTCCTTGAACCCCAGTGGGCCTCAGCAGATGGCCGCTCACACTGAGCCTGGTTCTGCTGGAGGTTTCTTCCTGTTCAAAGGGAGTTTTTCCTCTCCACTGTCGCTACCAGCATGCTTAGTGTGAGGGATTGCTGAAGAGTCAATGAGTCGATGCAATCAGCTGGTTTTCGTTAGATAGAAAACTTTAAGTAAATTTTACTAGATGACCTGGTGTCATCTAGTAACGATGTCTGCTATTGGTTGAAAATTGAAAAGCCATAATTTACAGATTGTTGAAAAGACGTTGTGGTTTTTGTTCTGTTTAGGTTTTATGTTTAATTTTTAATTGGTTTTATTTCCATTGTGTGTTATTCTAGTTATCTTTGAATGTATTTGAGTTCTTCGGTATTTCTTGTTGGACTGCACAGTGGCACAGTGGGTAGCACTGTTGGCTTGCAGCAAGAAGATTCTGGGTTCGATTCCCAGCCTTTGGTCTTTCTACGTGGAGTGTGCTGTTCTCTCTGAGCATGCGTGGCTTCTCTGGGTACTTCCCTAAATTCTCCTTAGGTGTGAATGGCTGCTTGTCTCTGTGCTGCCCTGTGTTAGAGTGGCGACCTGTCCAAGGTGGACCCTGTAGACAGCTGGAGATAGACACCAGCACCCCCAGTGTCAGAAAATGGATGGTTTGATGGTATTTCTTGTTTGCCCTCTGCTGCCCCCTTGTGTCAGTCTCCTTCTCCCAGCTTCCTTCTAGACTCCTCTGTTCACACCTGCTCCCAATCTGCTGATTAGTCTGGTCTTTGTTTCTCTCTCTCATATATGCACCTCCTGCTCAGTCACTGTGTAATGAGCAGCTGAAGCAGTGCGTAACGAGCTTCTAAGCGTCTGAGGTGCGTGACGCGCTTTAGACCAGCAGCTGCTTTGAAAAAAATTTAGCTTTAGCTGCTGGACGCGCCGCATCAACCAATCAGAGAAGCTGATCTGGGAGCTGGCAGGGAGTCAGACGCAGCACTGCTGATGCAGAGCGCTATGATCACTCCTCTGAAACCGTTTATTAATGCCTAAAGTAACTTCAAATTTAGAAACCTGCCGGCAGAATATGTTGGCTTTTATTATCCTGCTGGCTGCAGTTTGGATTACGTAGGTGGAAAAACGCCTTCAGGCCGCCGCAAACAGTAAGGGAAAAACCCGAAGGGGGCGAACGGGCCTGAGGCAGCTGCTGCTGGGGATTCCCAGTGACAGCACACCGCCGGTACGTGGGGGTCTGTCTATGGAGGATAAAAAGTGCCAAAATTAAATAAATGAATACAGCATTAAATAAATAATAAAATGTGTCAATAATCAATTAAATGTGGAATTAAATAAATAAATGTGTCATTAATTAATTAAGTAAGGGGGTGGGGTTAGAGTCTCTGTAATCGATTTGCTTCATCTTAATGTGCACCTTAGGTGACCAATCAGGTGTTAGATAACCGCCCCCTAACCATCAAGGACCATGAAATAATTAAATGCACACTGAAATAATTAGGCCCGAGCAGCGAAGGCTGCAAGAGCCTATTGTATTTCGAAAGTTTCTTTTTATTATTCTTTTCTCACTTCGAACGCATTTTACGGGGACTTCGCATATTCAAAAACTCAGGAAAACGTGGCAGTAAATTGTCCCCCGCGTGAAATAGCCGGTCTATAATGGAATCCAAAATGGCCGCCCCCAAATTACGCCACAGCGCCCCCTAACGTGAATTGGGGGAAACTGTAAGTCACAGAGATCTGAAACTTGGCACACTGGTAGATCTCTTCAATTCTTGAAAAAAAGTCTCTTGGAGGTATGCCCTAAAACCCACAGGAAGTCGGCCATTTTGGGTCAAAGTGCGATTTTTGGCCATTTTTCATTTTCGCTCATGTCGAACTTTAACGAACTCCTCCTAGGGATTATGAGCTATCGGCTTCAAACTCGGTCATTATGCAGTTAAGGCATTGGAGATTAAAAGTTATCAAAGGTTTTCGTTTTTGAGCATGTTTAAGGGGTCCCCAGGGGCCCCAAAGTTAGGCTACTTTTGAAGAATTTCAAAGTTGAATAACTTTTACAAAAAAAATTCAAATCAAACCAAGTTTGGCAGTAAGGAGCCCCTTTGGGTGCTTGACCATACTGGATGGTCAAATGATGACATCATCTAAGCCCCGCCCCCTAAGGGAAGAAAGTCGCTTTTTTCACTTGGGAGGGTCCCTTTCACTCATTTTAAACACCAGCACCTTGAAACTTTGTCAGATGATAGAAAACATGTTGGTCTAACTTCGTTTAAAGCACAGAGAGTCTGAGTTAAATGGTGTTGCCGTGGCGCCATGGCGAAGTGAGGCGTTTCGCCATGAAAATACGATTGGCTCTCATTTCCTCATTAATAATCAGATCTGCACCAAAATCACAAGAGATGATCCTAGTCCAACTCCAAACAGGAATCCAGAGCAATATTTTGTGGGCGGGGCTTAATTTTCCTACAGCGCCCCCTAGAAATAACAAACTTCAAACCACCAGCCCCAAGCCGTTTTTAGTCCAAGAATATTGAAACTTTGAACACATTTGCATCTCATCAGGCCCTAACTAAAAGCCTCTTGGAGCCATGGTCTAAACCCCACCGGAAGTCGGCCATTTTGAATTACATTTTACCCTGTTGTGAAATCACGGACCTCTTTTCAAAAAATTGTATAAAATCAGCCTTTTATCCAAATGAGCTAAAACTTTCAAAATACGTTCTTTACAAAGCCTGCTGTAAGCTGGTTACAATAGCAAAGCGCTTCTTTAAAGTCCGTCACTCTGATTTTTCAAAAGTTTGCGTTCTCGCCTAATAGTTGGTCAAGTGGACAGATAATGCCAGGAAATAATTCAGCCCCTAGCCATGCTCGTTCCTAGGATAATGAAACTTGGCACACATCTGTATGAGCTCTCCACCTACAAAAAGTTTCATTGGAGCCATGGTCTAAACCTCTCATGAAGTCGGCCATTTTGAATCAAACGGCACCCTTATGAAAATAGAATCACTATGTTAAAATATTTCTAAAAAATCAGTCGTTTTCCCAAAAGAGCTAGGACTTTTGGAATATATTCCTCTAATCGCTACTTGTTTGATGGTAAACACAGCATAGCTCTTCTTAAAAGTCCGTCACTCTGATTTTTCAAAAGTTTGTGTTAACAGGAAATTGTTGTATCTCAAAAAGTTTTATAGCAATCCTAGCCAAATTTGGAACAGTTATTTATCCTTTGATTATAGAAAAGACTGCCAAGTTTGGCGTGAATCTATGCATGTTTGAGCATCTTATGGGGTTTTCAACTGCCGCAGTATATGGCATTCAAGTTTAAAGATTTTTCTTTCTTTAAATTATTTAATAAATCATCTAAAAAAAATCTAGGACATGCAAGATGTGTTCCTTGACATTTGTGATTTTTTTCGGGATTTTATTGCAAACTATGGATTTTTAATGATTTTTTTTGTTTTGAGTAGAGTCGGCCATTTTGAATTACATTTCACCCTGTTGTGAAATCACGGACCTCTTTTCAAAAAATTGTATAAAATCAGCCTTTTATCCAAATGAGCTAATACTTTCAAAATACGTTCTTTACAAAGCCTGCTGTAAGCTGGTTACAATAGCAAAGCGCTTCTTTAAAGTCTGTCACTCTGATTTTTCAAAAGTTTGTGTTAACAGGAAATTGTTGTATCGCAAAAAGTTTTATAGCAATCCTAGCCAAATTTGGAACAGTTATTTATCCTTTGATTATAGAAAAGACTGCCAAGTTTGGCGTGAATCTATGCATGTTTGAGCATCTTATGAGGTTTTCAACTGCCGCAGTATAAGGCATTCACGTTTAAAGATTTTTCTTTCTTTAAATTATTTAATAAATCATCTAAAAAAAATCTAGGACATGCAAGATGTGTTCCTTGACATTTGTGATTTTTTTCGGGATTTTATTGCAAACTATGGATTTTTAATGATTTTTTTTGTTTTGAGTAGAGTCGGCCATTTTGAATTACATTTCACCCTGTTGTGAAATCACGGACCTCTTTTCAAAAAATTTTATAAAATCAGCCTTTTATCCAAATGAGCTAATACTTTCAAAATACGTTCTTTACAAAGCCTGCTGTAAGCTGGTTACAATAGCAAAGCGCTTCTTTAAAGTCTGTCACTCTGATTTTTCAAAAGTTTGTGTTAACAGGAAATTGTTGTATCGCAAAAAGTTTTATAGCAATCCTAGCCAAATTTGGAACAGTTATTTATCCTTTGATTATAGAAAAGACTGCCAAGTTTGGCGTAAATCTATGCATGTTTGAGCATCTTATGAGGTTTTCAACTGCCGCAGTATAAGGCATTCACGTTTAAAGATTTTTCTTTCTTTAAATTATTTAATAAATCATCTAAAAAAAATCTAGGACATGCAAGATGTGTTCCTTGACATTTGTGATTTTTTTCGGGATTTTATTGCAAACTATGGATTTTTAATGATTTTTTTTGTTTTGAGTAGAGTCGGCCATTTTGAATTACCCGGCGGTCGCTTGGTTCCCGCGGTCGCAACATACCAGGCGGTGCGAGCTGCGAGGGCCGCTCAATGCCACTTGTGGCTTTAATTATATATATTTTTTTTAATAAAATGAAGACGTATTTTATGAAATTAATAACACATTTATATATTTAGTTCCTTTTTTATTTAATAAATTACACATTTAATTAATTGTTTATCGCTGTATTTATTTATTTAATTGTTGCACTTTATATTAGTGACGTGGTTTTAATTAATGAATGACACATTTATTTATTTAATTCCACATTTAATTAATTAATTCAACATTTAATTAATTATTTAATGCTGTATTTATTTATTTAATTTTGGCACTTTTTATCCTCCATACCTGAGCGGCTCACAGAGAAATAATCTTTGAAGGCAGGATGGTAATCTGGATGAACTGACTGCACAGACCATGTTTTCAGGAGGACTTTCTCACTTCAACATAGATTCTAACTACTTTTTACCTGCTGATCACAGCTAATATAGCAAAGCTGCTCTCTGGCATCGAACACAGGAGCAGCAGAAGCATCTGGACTCACTTTACTGGACGGCTGACCTTAATGTGGACAAACAGCAGAGATGAAGCAGCAGAAGCTTCTTTTCTGCTTCCACTGCCTGCGGTCTGAATGTAGCATTAGAGATTATAGATTCTATAATAGCTCTTTACATCTGGACTGTTTAGGTCTGCAGTTAAATGCATCCAGGTTTTCTTTTTTTTTCTTTTTTTTTTTTTGTTTGGGCCGAGGTCAAAGTTCATCCAGGTTCTTTTGTGGACCAATCCAGTAAAATAAGGTCCGACTGGAAACATGATGAGATTCACCTACAGTGGGAATCCAGCAAACATGGAGAGTAAAAAGGAGGATATTAGTTTTATTAACAAACATAAACTTATAAAAAATGTTTTTTTAGAAGACCTTTTTCTCTCTGTATCCTGCTAATATGAGACGTCTTTCTGAATTACAGCCCTAAAAAGAAAGTTTTATATTTGCATGATGGAGACTAGGAGGTTTAATTTATAGAAATTAATATGCAGCATTTTAGCTGCTCAACTCTGAACTCATAAACTGTTTTTATTGGATGTAATAATAAAATGTAGGGATGCACGATATAATCGGCCCCGTATTGGTATCGGCCTTAAAACTGAATATCGGACATCGGCCACCCCACCGATATTTAACCCGATATTTGATCAGCTTCTGAGTTTCTAAAGTCTAAAAAAAACGGGGAAAAAAACTTCTTCTTCCTCAAAAACTTCTTTTTTACAGACTTAAAAACTTCTAAAGACGAGGGAAAAAATATTGATACATTAAAATATCCCAATATCTTCATATGCTGATATATTGCCATTTAAAAACACCATATCAATCTCTTTTACTAATGAAATATTGCTATATGTCATCGTTATGCTACGAAATCCCCCGAAAATTCACGAAATTTTGCCATATTTTTATGTTGATATATTGACGCGGTATCGATCTATTTTACCAACAAAATCTCACAAGAATTTGCAAAATATCACGAGAGTTTGTAACAGAACGATGAAATTTCACGAGATTTTGAAAGTAAAATAGATCGATACCGCGTTTTTAAAAATCAATTTGATATCAGCATATGAAAATATATTTGAGTATATTATTTTTCAAAGTGTCAGAAATTTCAATGACTACTTATTTTTGTCCAGCTTTAACATCGGTATCGATATCGGTTATCGGCTACATGAGTTTTAAAATATCGGCGTATCAGATATCGGCCAAAATCCCAATATCGTGCATCCCTAATAAAATGGGAAAAAATCAAAATCTAGATAAGTCATTTTTTCTTAAAATAAGTGCATTTGTTCTTGAATTGAGGAGGTAAAAGAGACATTTTGCCAATTGAACAAGACAATTTAGATTTAAAATAAGAAAACACAACTGCATTGTCTTATTTCAAGTGCATATCATCTAATCACATCTAATTATCTTATTTTAAGAGTAAAAATATTCATTCCATTGGCAAATCATCTAATTTAACTACTCAAATTAAGGGTGAATACACTTAATTTAAGACATTTTTACTTATTCCTAGATTGTTTTTCTAGTGTATTGATGATAGAATATTTATAGCACTAGGAAAATACTCTTTTTATTGAAATAAATGATTTTGTTGGATGTTCGGTGGTTTTTATAGGATGAGAATCCCATCGATACTGAAACCTAAAATACAGCGAAGCTAAACCATAGTGAGATTAAAAATTATTAACATTAACTATAGATTTACTGAAAATATTTAGATTACTTTAAAATTGGACTGAACATCCGGTAGATGAGCAGTTTTTGCAGTTTTCACCTCCTCCGCCTCCTTCCAGCAGCAGGATCCCGTCTGATCGTTTGTCTCCTGGGAAAATGTGGCGTTTTATCAACCAGACCGCGCTAATCTCCCCTCTGGGCCAAAGAGGACTGCTGGGTGGCCTGTTCCCAAACCAGCAGGATTTCTTCTTGGCCACTCCATCTTCTTACTGCTGGTCCCTGCTGATAGGCTGACCTTTGACCTTCCTCGCTGCAAAAGCTCAGACTGAACAGAACCAAATCAGCAGAAGCAAACATGTTAATCTGAAAAGCAAAACACTTTCTCCTTCCACCAGGTCTCAGCTTTAAGGGGGGGGGGGATTTTACCTCCATTGATGCAAGAAAAGGGAGAAGGTTAATCAAGCCATTCCTTGCCCCCGTCTTCCCCCCCCCCCATCAGGGTCTGATGAAGGTTCAGCAGGCTATCGCCCAGCAGAAACCTCGTTACCACAGTCATCCTAACGTCCCTGATAGACTCAGATAGATATGTGTGTATAGATAGAGAAAGACCAGGGAAGAAAATTGAAAACTAGAAATAAAAAGAAACTCAGTGAGAACTTCTGAAGTAGTCGGGTTATTCAATCTATGTTCAGAATCCTTTTTCTTTTTTTTCCACCTTTATTTGATTTAGAAAGTGGACGATGACGAGTAATATGAGAAAATGATTGGATGAACGGCCCACGTCGAAGAAGAGACGACAAACGGTGACGCAGCAGCTATCCATCATCTGCTGGGTGGATCTCTGAGGAGCGTAGATAAAAGGCGGGAGTCCGGCGGCGGGATTTTCCCCGTCGGCCTTTGGACCGCTGACAGCAATCAGGTTTCCATCACGGCTCACGGGTGAGCGTCCAATCATGCAGCACCCAGAAACGCCACGGCCGGTCCATACAGTTTTAATCCCCGTTTTTCAGCATGTCAGAGACAGGAATAAAAAAAAACACCTCCGCGTGAGATTAGATCAAAACTAGGGAAGTAAAGGATGTCAAAGCTTCGTTCATTTCAGCAGCAGCATTCCTCCATGTTTCTTGAAATGAAGCTAAGATAAGAGGTGTTTGCTTTGCAAATGGCTAAAACAAACCCATCCAGACTCATGATGTGTTCTGAGTTTATTGAGCTGTAAAACAATGAACATATCAGACTGTTTATGATGTATTATAGTTTATTCTTTAAGTGATTCTATAAAACTGTCTGCTGAACAAACCTACAGTTACTGGAAACTGACGTGTTGAATTCATTTTGTCCTTCAAGATTTTAAACCTTTTCGGTTTTGTTTATCAGACTTGGGTCAGAAACGAGTCAATGGTAAAATTTCAAATGTTTAGTTTGTACCAAATTTGATGAATTTTTGGCTTTGATCATTTAATAACAGATAAAAGAAAAGTCCTTTCTTTTCCTATGTGAAGGTGCAGAGTCGTGTTCTGTTCCTCAACAAAAAAGTCCAAAAAGCATTTAGTCCTGATAAAAACAATAATAAATACCCAAGCAGGAGAAGGTAATCCCCAGAGTGAACTACTGGTGAATAAATTGACGAAGTCGGGTATAAATAACGTGGGCAGCACCTGTAAAGGGGTCATAGAATGTAAAACCGAGTTTCCATTGTCATACATAAATAATAGTTCAGTGGGTGAAATGGACGTACAGGAAGTTCAAACCCCATCAACTCCTCCTTTCTCTGCAAATCTCACTATTCTAAACTTCCACCATAAAACAGTGAATCCAACTCTTGTAATGACTGTTGCCTTATTAAGCAACAGTCATTACAAGACTGTAATGTTCACCTGCACTCCTGACTGTTACTGTTGTCTTTATATGCATCTTGCACTACTCACTGACTGAATACTGATCTGCACTGCCGACTGCTTTGTTGCTGTCCATTCACTTCACACTAGTAGCAGCTGCAGCTTTCACCCCTACAGTATATTCTCAAAAACATCAGGAAAAATGTGCTGCTTGAATGGTCTTTTTATGAGGAATTATTAAAAGAAAAACAGGAAAGTAGTCTATAAGGAGCAAGTGTTTTTTTTTATTTTAATATTTTTTTTCCATTTCAGTACATATGCCGTTTCAGATTTGCTTTGAATGTTACTGAAGTGCAGATTTTTTTACTGAAAGCCGGCGGGCAAAGTTTCCAGAGAAATGTAAGATTGTTGCCATCATCCTCACCGACCACCTGGTCATAAACCTGTTTTAAGTGATCATGCTGCTGCTTTGTCGCCTCCACGGTCGCCTCCATGCTGCTGTGGCTTCCACGCTGCATTTTGTTTTGATGACGCACGCGGCTGTAGGCTACGACGCTGGTAGCTGGTGTTGCCAGATTGGGTGTTTTTCCCGCTACATATTAAGGCCTGTTTACGGTTTGATTTAGCCGGGGTTTCGCCTGGAGGACTCTATAGAAATCTGGCAACCTATTGAACGGAGCTGAACTGAGAGAGCGTGCCGTTCACAGACACCAGAATGAACGAGTTCACAATAACTTTAATACGTAATACGGTACGTTCAGTTCACGTTCGCCCAAAATATGAACGAGTTCATGAACTTTCGTTCAATGAACGCGTTCAGGCACAACACTGTATATACTATTGTACATAACTGTAAAAAACCTTTTTATAGTAATATCCACGTATATTCTATTCAGTACATATCCAGCTTTAAATTTAGTTCATAACAGTAATTATCTATATATTATATTCATCTATTAAAAATATTCTGCTTATAATGGTCTATACTCATTCAGTAGAACCCATGTCCTGTATTTATGGAAGCATTATTTATCCTGCACTTGCTGCTGTTGCACTTCTGGTTAGACCTAAACTGCATTTCGTTGCCTTCTACCTGTACCTGTGTAATGACAATAAAGTTGAATCTACTCACTGTTAAAAAAGTAAATGGCAAGTGTTGTTCTAACACACAATTGTATTGTAATCTGACTCAGAAATATAAATTTGACATCTAACAAATAAATACATGTTTGCCCGAATCAAATTCTCAGAAGTTGGTTTAACAAGGAGTTTTAAATCGCCTATACAAGATATTTTGAGTTCCCTCAACTGTAAACTCATGGGCATGCGCACTGCTCATGTTCATGGACACGCCTACTACGGTACGGGGTTTCCTATCCCTTTCTGTGATAGTGATGCAGTGCATGCTGGGAACGGCTCCAGGTAAAAAAAAAAATGAAAACCTGTAAAATTAAAAGGGATCAGCTGAACCAGAGATTCCATACAGGGATGTGAGGGACGCCGTAGATCTCAGCAGGTGTTCTTTACTCTGTTAAAATGAGTTGTGAATCAAATGCAGTGAGAATAACCAGCCAGGCTGTTATTCGCCGTCAGATTTTTCTCCATATTGTCTTTTTTTCTCTCTGGTCTCAGTCAGCCAGTATCGTATTTAAGACGGCAATTGCTCTCTGAACTCGGGGCCCCTACAGTCCTGGCTCTTGGACCCCCCCACCATGTTGGAGCAGGGCTGAATTCCTCACCCACAGACGACCCCATCGACTCAGGAGCTCTCAACCAGCTAAATGATTGATGCAAGCTGTGGATAACTAGACTCCTGAGTTCTTAAACAACTGAGGCTCGCTGGCCAGTGGGGGGGTGGTGGTGGTTGTGTGATGTGGGGGGGAGGGGGTATCAGCCCAGGAGACCGAGTAGAAATGAATGTTCTGGAAAGGAAGCTTGTTTGTGTCTCAGAGAAATGTGCTTGTGGCTACAAGTTTAAAATAGTGAATCTTTTGGCCGGCTTGGTAATGTTCGCTCAGAAGGTGAGATTTGTTGGCTGTCTGTAAGCACACTGTAGGTCAGAAGTTTACATACACCCAGGCTCGGACTGGTAATCTGTGAAAGCGGGCATTTGCCCTATGGGCCGGTCCTAATTTCAGCGTGCGAGGGCCGGCCCTCCTTAAATCATAGCGGCCCCGACACTTCCTCTCCGTCTGAAGCTCCTTAACCTGACTTGCTCCGCATATCCATCTAGAAACCTTCCGTTGAAGTAATTTTGGGAAGGGGCGAAAATACTGGTTAGCTGATTGGCCTATGTTGGTGATAGACGGACCAAATAAACCAATCAGATCAACGACGCATATGACGTACTAACAGAGCGACGACGAAGAGGAGCCAATTGATAGATCAAACTCTTGCCGAAACCAGTCGGGAGAAGAGCAAAAACATCTTTTCCTCTGAGAAAAGCCTCCAGAGCAGTGTTTTGCTCTTCTTTCAGTGAAGAAATACTCTGTAATTCCGATAAAACTTGCTCGATAGCCACGCTAACGCTAGTTTCATCGGCTGAAGCCGCCATGTTCTTTAGACTGAACTGTCGAGCTTCTCGTTGCGTCACACCTCAACCCGCCTCAAAGCCAACGCTGATTGGACGTTCGTTTGGTGAACGGCTCCAAGTTTGCTTTAACCGAGAGTCTCCAGACTGATTAGCGAGTGAAACCTTGAAAGCTCGCTAGAATCAGGATGGTCTCACGAGGCTAGCAACTTCCAGCCACTGGCCTTCTCCTGGGCGTGCATTTTTATTTTTTACTCTGCCTCCCCGCCTTCACTGAATTCCAGGGTCTGACCAGGAGAAGACGCTTCTCTTTAGATCTTAATGTCCACAAATCATGACAGAATATTGTAGATCTTTAAAAAGGAATTGTAGGGGACGAGCCAAGGACCAACCAAGGGTCCATCTAACCTGACTCCGCCAGATGGATTTGCTCCGCATATCCATTTGGAAACCTTCTGTTGAAGTAATTTTGGGAAGGGGCGAAAATACTGGTTAGCTGATTGGCCTATGTTGGTGATAGACGGGCCAAATAAACCAATCAGATCAACGAAGCATATGACGTACTAACAGAGCGACGACGAAAACAACCACAAGCCAGGCTACTCTTGCCGAAACCAGTCGGGAGAAGAGCAAAAACATCTTTTCCTCTGAGAAAAGCCTCCAGAGCAGTGTTTTGCTCTTCTTTCAGTGAAGAAATACTCTGTAATTCCGATAAAACTTGCTCGATAGCCACGCTAACGCTAGTTTCATCAGCTGAAGCCACCATGTTCTTTAGACTGAACTGTCGCGCTTCGCGTCACACCTCAACCCGCCTCAAAGCCAACGCTGATTGGACGTTCGTTTGGTGAACGGCTCCAAATTTTCTTTAACGGAGAGTCTCCAGACTGATCTGCGAGTGAAACCTTGAAAGCTCGCGAGATCACGATGGTCTCACGAGGCTAGAAGCTTCTACCTGTGACAGTAAATAACTGAAGGAGATGAAGCAGTAATCCAATGTTAACTCCCTAAATGACGCATGCAGTATATATAGACCTTCCTTGTGATGGTTGCCATACGGTGTAATTTTCTATTTCTTCAAACTGTAAAATCCTTGCAACAAACTAAATTATAATAAAACTAAAATGCTTTCTTTAACCCAAGCTACGATGTTCCTCTTATATTTGGCGAATTTATGTTTGAATATTTAGCAAAAATATGTTGCAGTGCATGATGGGATTTAGCATCTAAAGGCTAACGTTTCCTGTCTTACGTCCATTGTTGCCAGGTTGGGATGTTTCCCAATCTGGCAGTTTAGGACGGCCGTCTATGGGTAAAAGATGTTTTTCTTTAGATTTATGGCCTAAGAGATCAATAGACTTTGGTATCCAGGCGGTTTATGAACGTTTTTGGGCTGGAAAACGTGAGACAGTGAAATCTGGCAACCCTGGTGTTTACTTTATTCCATTTCGTTGCCCAGAGGCCACCTAGACTCTGACACACCGCTGGATCGGGCCCCGACTGATACTGGTATCGCTGCAACACTAACATATATGCACAAATATAGAAATATAGATGTTTTGTTGTTCTTATATATATTATTTATTCAAAAATTGAGGAGAAAAAAGGTATTTTTTTAATTAAAAGATGATTTATTTCAATTAATTAAAGACAGTTAAAGTTTGTTAAATAGATTAAATATTCTATATGCATAACTCAACTAAAATCTACGGAAGAGGATTAGGGCCACTGGAAAAAAAAAAAAAGTTAACTGATTTTTAAATTTAATTTCAGTTTAACATGGGGAAAAAAAGTCAGAATTCTGACTTTTTTTATTGTCAGGATTCGGTCAGAATTCTGAGATTAAACTCAGAATTCTGAGAAAAAAGTCATAATTCTAACTTTTTCCCCATGTTAAACTGGAATTAAATTTAAAAATCAGTTAACTTTTTTTTTTTTTTTTCCCAGTGGCCCTAATACTCTTTTGTAAAAATCAGATCTAAATTTATGTTTTTATGCTGCTTTGTTTTCATTTGACCACAACTGGATCAGAGGAATCAAGTTTGATTAATTAAAAACCGTTTTTCTTCCTTTTGCATTTTGGAAATCAGAACGTTGAATTAAAAACTCAATCCTGGAATCATAATTAGTTTAAAGCCGTCCTCCATTGGCTGCAGACCGTATATATGGAAGTAAATCTGTGTCGCTGGGATTTGAATTAAAAATGCCGCTGAAATTTAAATGTTGTATGTTTGTTCTTACTGTTTCAGTGTTAAAATATATTCAGAACACATTTTTGACCTAAAAAAATTCATTGTCATTATTTCTACACAGTTGAAATTTCATTTGTTATTTTCTCTTCAAGCTAAAAATTCACATTACTATTTCAAACTGATTACAATCAAGCTAACGCTAACTAAATTACAGAAAAATGAAAGTAATAAACTCACCTTTGATCAGAGATGGCAAAAGTACTCACTTTCCGTACTTGAGTAAAAGTACAAATACTTGTGTTAAAAAATACTCTGGTAAAAGTGGAAGTACTGATTAAACTTCTTTACTCAAGTAAAAGTAACAAAGTACAGGCTTGTAAATTTACTTAAAGTATAAAAGTAAAAGTAGAAACCACTTTTTTCATGCCGTTGCCTACATTTTAAATGGATGTCTGCCAATAGGACTAGATCTCCGTTGTGTTCATTTTCAATCATCTCGTCGTCCATGCTACTATGCTAACGCCACCGCCACCAAGCTGCAATGATTTGCCGCCAATGAATACCGCCGAATCTGTCGATTCATCTTGTAGTGGTGCGTCAAATGCAACGTAGATTCCCATCCAATTAGATTGAATTTGGTATTGATGACGTGAAAAATAATAACGGTAACTCCATTGAAATGATTCAAAACTAAAGTAACGAGACAATTTTTTAAAATGTAAGGAGTAGAAGTAAAATGTCGCCATAAAAATAAGTAGTAAAGTAAAGTAAAAATATCAGAAAAAACTACTTGAGTACAGTAACGAAGTATTTGTACTTCGTTACTTCCCATCTCTGCCTTTGAGTTAGCGTTAGCTAGCATGACCGGCTCGGTCATGCTGGTTTTCCTTCACTATGAGCGCCACAAGCGTCACGTCACATGACCAAGAAACCGTAACGGGATTGGCTGGGTGTTGGACGCCACAATCCATTGCTAACGTCTGTGACGTGAAGTAACCCTTCCCTTTTTACACTGAATTTAGACGCCGAATTTAAGACGGTGAAATAGAGCCAGTTGAATCTCAGGAGGCTGAAAATATTGAGTTTGAATTTTGAAAGGTTGAATTTTTTTATATGCAGATTTTTTTAACCCTGAAAAATGTAACTGAAAAATAAATTAATAGTAATAATAATAAATAAATTTCAACTGTGTAGAAATAATGACACTGATTTTTTTTAGGTCAAAAATGTGTTCTGAATATATTTTAACACTGAAACAGTAAGAACAAACATACAACATTTAAATTTCAGTGGCATTTTTAATTCAAATCCCAGCGACACAGATTTACTCCCATACGTATATATTTATCCATGTACTGCGGCCTACGAAGCCTGCGTGTGCTTCCACCTCCCAGGACGTCTGTGTTGGAGAAATTCTATCAAGATTTAGGATTTTCTTTTTTTTCCCAGTAGAAGTCAAAGCCCTGCGTTCTGACGGAGACGGGGTAAAATCCTGATCAGATTAGCGCAGAGCTAACCCAATCAAGCTGCGTGTTCGCTGCTCTTTTTGAACCCCTGACTCTGATGCCACTGTCCATTCAGCAGCAATAAAAGCCCAACTGTAAACAACCATTGCTTTACACAAGAAGAAGAAGAGTCAAAGGGAGACGAGCTTTAATGAACAGACGCTCATCCCTCTGCATGGCAGCAACACGCCATGAAATCCACGGAAACCCGCCGCTCGCTGGAGAATTTCCCTTTCTAGATCGGGTCGCTGACCTTTATTTTCCACTCGGCTCTGTGTCCTGTACCCATTTATGACGATAATTGGTATATTTTTACTATCATTACCGCAGGTCAATGGTTCCATCTAGGGAACTTAAGGTTAGGCGGTCGCCATGGAAACCAGCCTTTCCTCTCATTAAACGGCAATTAAAGTGGGTCGAGGAACCTTTCCTAACAAACCGCTCAGGTCCGCCGACTTAAATTTCCTTGTCGTTGGACAGGCGCGCTGCGTCTCCTGAGGATCGGTGATATTACCATAACTGCTGTGAAATATGAAGGCGAGGTTCAGCCTTAAAATGGCCTCCAGGAAACCAGACATTAGGTGGAAGAGGAAGATGAACGGGGGGGGGGGGGGGGCTATAAAACAAGATGCAGACGAAGACGCGTCCAAACGCAGCAGCCTCTGACCTCTTTGTCGATTTTTTGTTGCGCTCTCATCATGATGAAGTGATAACACCAAAGGTGAGATATGTTTCTAGAATAACAGACGCTTAGAGTTGTGTAAGTTTTTAATTTGAAGCAGAAGAAGCTGAGATGCAGCCCTGAGGGAGACGTTCTGCTGCTTTTTACTTCATTTGAAGGATGATGTTTCATCTCCAGCCTCAAAGATTAACTAGAAGACGGATGTTTGACTAAAATCATCTCAGCTTTTCTCACTGAACATGATGGGAAACGATGTAAGGACTGCACTTTAAAATGGCAATGTTCATTTTTACTTTTCATTTACTGTGAAAAAGCGGTTTTTATACAAGCAGGGGCGGATTTAGGAAATTTGGGGCCCTGGGCAAAGACAGGCTTATTGAATTATTGAATTAGCTGCAGAGCTTATCAATAAATAAATACAGTATATTTGAATCAAACATAGTGGTTCATAGCATGGACAGGTCAGGCAGCATGTTCCGGTATGGAGTCAGTTTTGTTCCATTATTGTTGCAAACAAAAAATAAGGTCTGAATATAGGAAATATTTTTGACATCGTCTTTGGTTTTATAAATAAAAAGTTATTAATCATATACATTTTTTAAGAGTGAAGTTTTTTTATTTCAATATCCTTGTAGTATTCTTGAATTTTTTAAATTTTTGTTTATAGATTTAAAATTTTCTAATTTTACATTTTAATTTTTTTTTTATTAAATTTTTTTTTATTTCTTTTGAAATTGTGTTTTTGTCCTTCTCTTCTTCCCTGGTGGCTGTATTATTATTTCTATTGGTCTGCTAATGTCAGCAGACCAATAGAAATGCCAGGAGCCTGAAAAACATTTTTATTGGTTATTCACTTTATGCTTGTTTGGTTCGGGAAGCAGCTGTGAGGCTTTTAGCAGAAAAAAAGTCTTTGATGAGTCTTTAATGGACAGTCTCTGCATTAAATCAAGAAACAGTTTGGTATTCATGACACGTGTGGACTCATTACTCCTGTTTTTATACAAGAAGGGGCGGATTTAGGAAATTTGGGGCCCTAGGCAAAGACAGGCAGGGGCCCCTCTGAATTGATAACACATAAACAACCCCATTCTCCAGATAGATAAATGTTAATAGAATAGACATCCATTATCTGTTCTAGGTTGTGTCCCTCTCTTCTCGTCCCTTTTCTTCTTGTTTTCCTCTCTATGTTTTGTACTCAGCTGACTTTTCATGCTGTCTCTAAAGGAATGAAAGATTTTTTCCAAGCACTAAGCTCACTTAGCTGATTGCTCCTTCCTGTGTTTCCAAAAAGGCCAAAGTAAATAACCCAGTCCTTCTTTTCACTGTAGACAAGCCATGATCTGCTTCTCTGTTCTCCATTTTTCATTTGGATGAAATAATAGCTGCATGAATCATGACAGCAGACAAGATAGAGGAGAGCAGGAGGCGGGGTTACCAATCTACTCGCTCTGGAGAGCAGAGTTCGCTGCTTTTAGATGTTGTCTCCAAAGTCTCCAGTAGCAGAAAAAAGTCTCTAGATTTGGCGCTAGGAGCTTTTTAGAAATCAAAGTGCTAGAGGGGTCTGAAAAGTGGCTAAATATAGCGACTAAAGCGCTAAGTTGGCAACACTGCTCTTTGCATGGTTTGTTTTCAAATGGTTTGCTGCTGTCTGTTTGGACCTTTCTGAACATGTGCAGCAAATGGACTGATCCAATATGGTGGACACTGAAGGGGGGGGCTGAGACACTTAATATTATCAGCGTTCTGATGGCATTTTAGCCAAAGGATTTTGATCAAAAACATAATGTGAATAAATAAGGAATAGTTGTATTAACCATACAGGTAAACAGAGTTTTATGGGGCCCCCAGGAACCTGGGGCTCTAGGCAGCTGCCTAGTATTGCCTAATTGAAAAATTAGCACCCCCCCCATATACAAGATAACAATAAAGTTTAAGTCTAAGGTGAGAAATCATATATTTATTTATTTTAAACTCTCAGATATTTCCTGAATTCTCTCATCGGCATCCCTGTTTCTTCTTTCTCACTCTATCTGTAGCCTAAATGAAGTGTCTGTGGGGGGGGGGGGGGGGGGGGGGGGGGGGGGGGGGCACGGGGCTTGGTGTCTGAAACAGAGGAGATTAGCGTTTCCACAGGGGAAAACAGAGAGCAAAGGGAGAAAGATGGAAAGAAAGTGTGAGAAATCCAGTTCATTTAAAAATAGACTTATTGCTTTTTTTTCTCTCTCGCTGAGGGGCACAAAATCCTCCCCGTTCAACAGATCAGAACCGCCTGTGTGGGCCTTAAAAACAACTACAGACTATAGATCTGTAAAATGAAACATATTATAGGTATTTCATTGGGATCTAATGTGATTCGCCAAAAAAAATCAAATTAGTATGTGATTATAAGTTATCAGGAAAACAATTCGATGTTTGCAGCTGTTTGTATTCAGCTCTGTTGGATCATGTGTAGAACACCTGAAGCCCCATGCTTGTAGCGACAGTGGAGAGGAAAAACTCCCTTGGCCGGTGAGTGTATATTTGTTTAAAATCTCTATGAAAGTCATCTGAGATGTTCCTCTGAATTCAGATCTTAATAAAAGAATAAAAATAATCTGACTTTTTTGTCACCTTGTTAAATTTCAATTCTATTCAGTTTATTTCTATAGCTCCAATTCACATCATGTCATCTCAGGTCTCTTTCCAGTTCACCAGATCATCCAGTCAGATTGATTCAAAGTTTTCTATCTAAGGAAAACCAGCTGATTGCATCGACTCATTGACTCTTCAGCAATCCCTCACACTAAGCATGCTTGTAGCGACAGTGGGGAGGAAAAACTCCCTTTGAACATGAAGAAACCTCCAGCAGAACCAGGCTCAGTGTGAGCGGCCATCTGCTGAGGCCCACTGGGGTTCAAGGAGACAGAAGCAGACATAGAAAAAGAAGCATAGATACAAAAGGCAACTGTCAACCAGCTCCACAGGCGGCCCCGTCCAGGAAACACACAGCCAGGCAGACGAGCTCCGAGCCAGCTCCCATGTCAGAGGATGAAGAGAGCACATCCAGTTAGTCACAGTCAGAGAAACAGGACTACACTGGAAAACAGGCCAAACTTGAAAATGTTATTAGCACCCAGACCAGTAGCGAGAGGTTCGGTATTGATTTTTTTCCTGATTTGTGTGTCAACTGTCTCGGTTGCTAGGCGACAGAGCATATGGGCATTGAAAGCCAGAGAAGGCTGGACCTGTTTGAATCCACAGCCAGACTCTTCCCATCCAGACACACCGGGTCCTTAGAGGAAGCAGCCGCTGAAATCAAATGCATCCCTTATGTTTGTTGTGCTCCAGCTGTTCCTCTTTCGAAGATAAAATCTTCTGACCAGACAGATGCGATAGCTTTATCACAGCTTTATGTCCCGCCTTAAACATCTTACTACAACCTGATTGGTCATAATTGCCTTTTTTTTGTGGTTTTTAAACAATCAAAGCAGAAGCACCTAAAGAGGGATTCTGTTGTGCGTCTGAACGGGAAAAAAAACACAGCAGGAATTCATGTAGCGTATAAAAAACAGCTTATTGAATTAGCTGCAGAGCTTATCAATAAATAAATACAGTATATTTTAATCAAACATAGTGGTTTATAGGAAATGGCTCCAGGAAGAGCATGGAGTACAGAGTCAGTTTTGTTCCATTATTGTTGCAAACAATAAAAGGTCTGAATATACAGTAGAAAATAATTTTGACATTGCCTTTGGTTTTATACTTAAAATGTTATTTTAATCATATAAAGTTTTTAAGAGTGACGTTGCTGTTTTCTCTTTTTTTTTTTTTTTTTTTTTACTATTTTTCAATGTTCTTGTATTATTCTTGAATCTTTTTACTTTTTGTTTATAGAATTAACATTTTCTAATTTTAAATTAAATTTTTTTTTTAATGTAAAACAACCTATAGCTTTTTATTCTAAATAACAACACTGCCCTTAGCAAAAAGTAGTTTATTCTATACTTTCGTCTGGTTTGGTCTGCCGCGGTTTCCGTAGACTCGTGAACGCGCTTTTAGGAAATCCTATACACTACTGTTTATGCTCTAAAAACATTCTAAATGACTTTGTTTCGAGTAAATTATGGACGCTACCCACTCAGGACACTTGGAATACATTGGACGAGCAGTATGGAGGAATATTGACACGTTTTTTGTGGACTTTTATGGACCTTTCTGCCTCGGGCGCCATAGACCTCCATTATTTGAATGTCAGCAGACAGCAAGAAGCCTCCCAGATCTCCAGATGCATTTGAGATATCAAAAAAGTACTCCAGAGTGTTGTTCAGCATGGGGGTGAGTAGAAAATGAAGGCTAATCATGTTTTGGGTGTACTATTCCTTTAACAATAGTATAGTCAAGTGTACATGAATTACACTGAGAAGTTTACTAAAGTATACTTTAAGTATACTCCAGTAAAGTCAAAACTGTCCCAGTTTAGTATACTTCAAGTAAACTACTTTTTGCTAAGGGTGTGTTGGTCTCTCACATAAAATGCAAATAAAAATGTTAAATTTTATTTTTTATTTTCACTGTAAAAACCAAAAAAACGTTGAATAATACAGAGCTTAGAAAAACAAAGAAGAAAAGACTTACAGAAGCCATCAGAATAAACAGACAGACAGACAGACAGACAAACCCTCAATTCTCTCTGGTAGCAGCGAGCCACCAGCGCAGGGCAAAGCTAAAATGGAAACTCAGTATCTGACCTTTAATGTGATACGGCACCACAGAAAGGTAGCATGGGAACGTCTGCAGCGTGTGTGGATGTGTGATGAGTTACGGCCGCTTCTCATGGCGGCATTTAGGGAGCTGAGAGGCAAAGCCAGGTGGATTAAGACGAGTTGCCTCTGAGTGAGCTCCAAGTGGGTTTTTTAAAAGTTTCCATGCATGAGAAACAGAAAAATACACGACAGCTTTGAAGGCAGCAGCTTAAATTCGTCCAAAGAAAGAAAAATAAAGAAGAAAAAAAAACACACGGAGCGTAAAATGTGAATAACAACACATGACTTTGGAAGTCTGACGCTGGAAAAGCAAACGGTGGCTTTGTGGCCTGACGGCTGGTCTGAGTGTCTGAAGCTTCTGATCCACACTTCCTCTGCTGAGGTCACGACCTCCCTGACCTCCAGCCAAGGTGCTGCTAGAAATGAAAACCAGGAAAACTAGACTCTATAACAGGAGTAAACAATTAAAAATCAGCAGAGTCCGAAGAAAGAAAAACACATTTTTTATTTTATTCTATTTCTTTAAACATTTTATGTTTAAAAAAAAAAAAGTTTAAAATCTAAATTGTTTTTTAAATTTATAACAATGGTTCAGTTTAGAATATAGAAAATATCCGGATTCCCATATTTTCTCAAACACCTGAACTAAGCGTTTCTCTTTCTTTTTTCTGTCTTAATGTTGGCAGTGGGCTTTATGCTGCCCTGCAAGGCTTTAAACCTGGGTTTAACCGGAGACTAAGCCATTCTCAAGCACATATCAAGGAGCTCATTTTGAGCCTGGATCCAGATTTATTGTTGATTCTGTTCATGGTGGAGAATCCTGCTTCACAGCAGCAGGTTGAGCCAAACATCCTCTAAATGTGCAGGGTCATCTTTGAGCACGCCATTTCACTTTTCTTTCACCAGTTCACCGCAGTTCTTCCAGCAGTCAAAAGGCACTGATGTTACTTTAAATGTATTTTATGAAACCAAACTTTATAAGTCAAAAAAGCTTAAAGGGGAATATAAACTAAATTGTTTGCTGTACATTCTGGGTAGCGCTAAATGTTTATGCTAATTACTAGGGGTGTAAATCACATCCATCATGGCGATTCAATTCACTATCGATTTCCTGACCCAACGATTTGATTATTTTCGATACTCAAGAATACACCACGATTCGATTCGATTAATTTGTTTTACTTTTTTTTTTTTATTTTTTTTTTACACCTTACAGGCTAAACAAAATTTCAAGTTTGAAATAAATCAATGAAAGCTGTAATATCGTTATGCATTTTTTTTTTTAGAAACAACAGCAAATAACAGAAGTAGAAAAGTTGCATCAAAAATCTTGCATTAAATCAATGCAATACCTCGGCTCCAGACGTCCCCCCCCCTCCACAGACGCTCCGCTGCTCCTCTCTCAGATTGTAGCTGACCGCAGACAGGAGGCCGGCTTGGTTTGTTTTTATGACCCAAATTGCGGAAAACAACTCGTGAAGTTTGACCCGCTAGAAGAGCGAGGTGCGCGAGAACGCTGGGAGCCTTTTTCCACCTGGATCTCCGCTCTTTTTGGCCCTCATGTCCCTCCGTCGTCGGACTAAACTCACCCCCACTTCCTCGCCGCCTCCGCCGTATCTAGACCCACAGCGTGTAGCACAGACCACGCTTCAATATTGAGCATAAATCAAAAATGTCTGCATCAAGCTCACTGCAACACACTGCTGTAAGAGTATAACCAGGAAGCGAGGTAGGAGGGCAAAATAGGTTGAGCGCCACCACAGCACGGGAGGGAGAATTACGCCCAGGAGCAAATGGATAAAAATAGACCGGAGGAAAAAAAACATGAATCGATTCTCTTGCGGACAAATCGATGCATCGGATCGTCGGCTGTTGGATCGATACAAAGCGATTATTACAACCCCTGGCAAAAAGTATGGAATCACCAGTCTTGGATGAGCACTCATTCAGACATTTCATGCTGTAAAACAAACTCAGATCAAAAACATGATACAATATTAAGGTCGTTCCAAAGTGCAACTTGTTGGCCTTCAGGAACACTCAAAGAAATGAAGAGAAAACATTGTGGAAGTCAGTGAATGATACTTTTATTGACCAAACACAGGGAAATAAATATGGAATCACTCAATTCTGAGGAAAAAAGTATGGAATCATGAAAAACGCATAAACAAAAGACCATTCAAAATACATCACTAGTATTTAGTTGCACCACCTTTGGCTTTTATAACAGCTTTCAGTCTTTGAGGCATGGACTTGATGAGTGACAAACAGTATTCTTCATCAATTTGGTGCCAACTCTCTTTGATAGCAGTTGCCAGATCAGCTTTGCTGGTTGGACCCTTCTTGTGGACCATTTTTTTCAATCTCCACCACAGGTTTTCAATTGGGTTGAGATCTGGACTATTTGCAGGCCATGACATCGACTGAATGTGTCTTTCTTCAAGGAATGCCTTCACTGTTTTTGCCCGATGGCACGATGCATTGTCATCTTGGAAAATTATTTCATCATCACCAAACATCTGTTCCATTGAAGGGATGAGAAAACTGTCCAAAATGTCAATGTAAACTTGTGCATTGATAGAAGAATTAACCACAGTCGTCTCCCCAGTGCCTTTGCCTGACATGCAGCCCCATATCATCAAGGACTGTGGAAATTTGGTTGTTTTCTTCAGGCAGGCCTCTTCATAAATCTCACTGGAACGGCACTAAACAAAAGTTCCAGCATCATCACCTTGTCCAATGCAGATTCTTGACTCATCACTGAAGACAACTTTCATCCAGTCATCCACAGTCCATGATTGCCTCTCCTTAGCCCATTGGAGTCTCGTTCTTTTATGTTTAGGTGTCAATGCTGGTTTTCGTTTAGCTTTCCTGTATTGAAATCCCATCTCCTTTAGGCGATTTCTTACGGTTCGGTCACATACATTGACTCCAACTTCCTCCCATTTATGCTTCATCTGTTTAGTTGTACTTTTTCGGTTTTCAAGACAAATGGCCTTAAGTTGTTTGTCTTGACGCTTTGATGTCTTTCTTGGTCTACCAGTACGCTTGGCTTTAACAACCATTCCATGCTGTTTGTATTTGGTCCATATCTTGGATACAGCTGACTGTGAACAGCCCACATCTTTAGCAACCATGCGTGAAGGGTTACCTTCTTCAAGAAGTTTCACAATCCTCTCTTTTGTTTCAAGGGACATTTCTCTTGTTGGAGCCATGGTTCTCACCACTCCACTTGGTCCAGCAGCCCTCCAAGGTGTCATGACTGCAGGTGTTTTGAACTGCACACTAACGGGCACATCTAATCTGGGGCAGGTGTCCATTTAGGGAAAGGAAATAGACTGGGTGTGTGCTTTTTTTTCTACCTCCAATTTGAGTGATTCCACACTTTTTTCCTCAGAATTGAGTGATTCCATATTTATTTCCCTGTGTTTGGTCAATAAAAGTATCATTCACTGACTTCCACAATATTTTCTCTTCATTTCCTTGAGTGTTCCTGAAAGCCAACGAGTTGCACTTTGGAACGACCTTAATATTGTATCATGTTTTTGATCTGAGTTTGTTTTACAGCATGAAATGTCTGAATGAGTGCTCATCCAAGACTGGTGATTCCATACTTTTTGCCAGGGGTTGTATATACAGCCCTAGTAATTACCGCAGCGTAAACCTCTGCCAGAATTTACTGCTTGGTGGCGGTCTGCACCCTCTGAGAGCTTTTCTAGTTTGTAGTGATTGTGAGGGAACCGAGATAAAAAGCATGAGGAGTCACAGGAATTAATTCAAAAATAGTTTTTTTTATTTTTAACCCAAAAAAGAAGCTTACAAAAAATACATGGGTTCAAGTAATAAAAGAGGCCAAAAAGAGAAAATTTAACTCAAGCAAACTGTGCCCAAACTAACTGGCTGCATAACAAACATAACTGACCTCACAAAGAAATGACACACAAGGGTATATATATATATATATATATATATATATATATATATATATATATATATATATATATATATATATATATATATATATATATATATAAATAAATAAATTCAAACAACCACCAATTACAAACTAATCTATATCTTAGAAAAATGAAAACACACCAACTGCAAAATAAATCCTAAGTGAAAGATTCAAAAAATTAGAAAAGGAAAATTCAAATTCCCCCTTTAAGCTGCTGATGGAACAGTCCAATTTCCCCCACTTGCATTTAGCAGATCTGAACCCTGGCTGCCATCTTTGTCTGGCCAAACTCCTAGGCATAAGAAACATTAGTGACAAAAACAGAAACATGAATGAGTGCAAAAAATTACAGTGAACTAAATGTGCGCGCTTACAAATAGAACACCTGCGTTTGAACTAAGAATAACGTTTTATTGCAAACTAATGTGTATGCTACGGAAGAGGATTAGGGCCACTGGAAAAAAAAAAAAAAGTTAACTGATTTTAAATTTTATTTCAGTTTAACATGAATTCTGACTTTAATCTCAGAATTCTGAGATTAAAGTCAGAATACTGACTTTAATCTCAGAATTCTGACTGAATTCTGACAATAAAAAAAGTCAGAATAAAGTCAGAATTCTGAGAATAAAGTCAAAATTCTGAGATTAAAGTCAGAATTCTGACTTTTTTCCTATACTATACTGAAATAAAAAAAAAAAAATAGGTTAACATTTTTTTTTTTTCAGTGGCCCTAATCCTCTTCCATAGTATGCAGTAAATAAATAAAGGTGCATGTATAGTCCAGACTTAAGGTTTGGCCATGGGTTTGGCCATCACAGTGTTTTCAAGTCAAATTTTTCATGTTCAAATTAATAATGTCTCCATGCTGCATTGTTTCTGCAGAGTAGAAGTGGATGAAGAGTCCAGGGAGCACATTTAAGGGTCAAATGTTTAAATGTTCTCATGTACTGAAAAGAAAAAAATAGGATTTTCTTTAAGCCTAAGCAGTAAATACTAAAATAACATAAAATAACCTAATCATAGACAATAGACAAGATGGCTTCATTTGTTTTTCTATTTTCACAGCTTTAAAAAGGCTTTTTTCTGCTAATAATTGTTCCTATTTTTCTGTTTAATAATGAACAGATTTACCTTTTTCATCTTTTTTAATGCATTCATCAAAGCAGCACTAATCCCATGTTTTGTTAGCACCAGTTTTTACCGGCCATCGGTGAATACATGTCAATAATTCCCCGGCCCAGGTGTAAAACATGGCGTGGCACATAATGGCAGCGAAGGAGACGTGGAGGAGCTGCATATAGGAGACATTGTTTGAGTCAGTCGAGGCGAACGCCTATCGATTTACATCCAGCGCCGCTGTAGGCCGCGGCGAGGCCTCATGCATAATTCATGCAGAACCTCTGAGAGCCGTAAAAACAGCTCGTCATCTTTGCACACCTTCAGCTCCACGGTTAACTGTGGAAGTGTTCAGATTAAGGGATGCAGATTAAAAAGGGGCTGGATTTAGGATGGAAAGGTGATCTTGTGTAATTGGGGATGGTGAGCTGCCGCAGAGGAACGCCGCTCCTGAAATCTGATCTTATTTGAAGCCGCCGCGGCCTTCAGCTGGGTCGGCGCTTCTTTGATGACACGGTGGATTTACGTGAGCCGTAAACCGACCACTCGTCTTTTATTCCTCTCACCTCGACTTTACAACTTTGAGGGGAAAGGAAGAGTGAGTTACGGCGGTTTGTTTGGGACAGAAGGAAAATAAAAATATTTTACAGCGAGCCATTTCAGAGATGTGGAGACGGACCGCATGCTTGTGGATTTATTGGGTCCTGTAACAAACAGAGCCACATTTCCAGTTAAGCCCATCACCTTCCAGCCCAGCCCAGTGACAATTACATCTCTGGAGATCTATTAATCAGGATTCCCTCCTCTGGTGAAGATTTGGACTGTTTCTCATTTCTCTTTAGTAGTAATAGTTTTGAAAATATATCTGATACCCCAATTGCTTTAAAACAACAACAAAACAGAAGTTAGCTACATTGTAGCCGCCGCTGCTGTGGGGCGGGCCGCCAGAAGTGAAGCTGCTGTACACAGGCGCCACCCAGCCCTCTGACTGCCATCAATAGCCAATATGGATATCAACTTACCAAAGGAAACAACCATGACTAACACAGCTGGTGTTCAAAGCGGAGACCCAACAGTCGCAGGACGAACTCATGCATCCAACGCCACTGTCACAAAGATAAGATCATATGAGGATTTTGAGATTAACAGATCTATAAAATTCCATGGATGACTGTAATTTATTCATGCCACCGCTGAGCTGAGCGACTTTTCAGTCTGTGTAGAATTTTGTCTTTTAGAAATGACAAATCTATTAACTTTCCGTTAATGCAGAGGCCTTGGTCTCACTGAGTCTACCATCTTAAGGGAGCAGTGAGTGCTGCTGTGAGCCTCTGCCTCCTCCAAAGCTCTGACAGATGGTCAGCAGTCAGAGAGAGAAGAGCCACTTTCCTCATTCGCCCCATTAGTAATTAATCACACGTGTGCAAAGATTCCAATGATTCTGCCTGGATTAAAAAGCAAGATATAAATACATTAAACATATTCCGTGGCGTAGCCAGAAATCTTTCATAGGGGTGTTCAGCCGGGGAGCGAGGTACAAAATATCAATTTTATTGAAAGAGAAGTGGTTTGAAAGTACAACAGAGTATTAGGGCCAGGCTAGAGATTTTTTTTATTTTGAAATAAACTTGAAGATAAAGTCCTAACTTTATGCTCATAATATTACAACTTTATTCTCGTAATTTTATGACTTTATGCTAGTAAAATTACGACTTTATTGTCGTACAAATACGACTTTATTCTCGTAATTTTATGACTTTATTCTAGTAAAATTACGACTTTATTCGCGTAATTTTATGACTTTATTCTAGTAAAATTACGACTTTATTGTTGTACAAATTTGACTTTATTCTCCTAATTTTATGACTTTATTCTCGTAAAAATACGACTTAATTCTCGTAATTTTATTATTTTATTCCTGTAAAATTACCACTTTATTCTCGTAATTTTATGACTTTATTCAAGTAAAATTACGAGTTTATCTCGTAAAAATACGACTTTATTCTCATCATTTTATGACTTTATTCTAGTAAAATTATGACTTTATTCTCATAATTTTATGACTTTATTCTAGTAAAATTACGACTTTATTCTCGTAAAAATCCGACTTTATTTTAGCAAAATTACGACTTTATTCACGTAAAAATCCAACTTTATTCTCGTAATTTCATGATTTTATTCTCATAAAATTACGACTTTATTCTCGTAATTTTATGACTTTATTTTAGTAAAATTACGACTTTATTCTCATAAAAATACGACTTTACTCTAGTAAAATTACGACTTTATTCTCGTAAAAATACGACTTTATTCTCGTAATTTCATGATTTTATTCTCATAAAATTACGACTTTATTCTCATAAAAATATGACTTTACTCTAGTAAAATTACGACTTTACTCTAGTAAAATTACGACTTTATTCTCATAAAAATACGACTTTATTCTCGTAATTTCATGATTTTATTCTCATAAAATTACGACTTTATTCTCGTAATTTCATGATTTTATTCTCATAAAATTACGACTTTATTCTCGTAATTTTATGACTTTATTCAAGTAAAATTACGACTTCATTCTCGTAATGTTATGACCTTATTCTGGTTGCGACTTTATTCTCGCAATTTTATGACTATTCTCGAAATAAATAATAAATCTCTAGCCTGACCCTAATACTCGGAGGAAAGAGGCGTCAGTTGGAAGGATTAACTTAAGAGGAACACATAGAAAAATAATTATTTCGGGTGAATTGTTCTGCAGTTGCAGTGTGAATAAAATGTTTCTCTCTTAAAGATTGTCAGGTTGTTCTCGTTGTTCAAATGAATAAATAAATACAGATGCTTTTAACTTTCTCTGATTGTTCATGTGGGCTTTTTTAGCCGAAAGTTTCTACAGACCGAAAAGAATCAAGTTGAGATCATCACAGGTCAGAAACGGAGAAAGGATTTGCAGGTACTGCGGACAGATCTGCCAAACAAGAACAGGCGTTGACAGAAGACTCTCCTCTTCTGCACAATAAACACTCTGTTTGCCTCAGTAGTGGAACAAGCTGCCTAATCAGTGGAAATACACACCGCTTCATTTCTCCAGCAGTGTTTCTCTGAGACACTAAATCTCCACACCACTCAGGTTATCACCTCACAATGACTCCTTCTCATCGTCTATCTCTGCAAGCTCTACGCCCACCACTCCACAGCCACAGAGCAAACATATTTCTGCCCCCCCACTACCACCAAAAAAAAAAAAAAACAAGCTTTCCTTCCAGGCCCGCTCCTCTGCACCATTAGGCAGTAAACGGCTGATCTGTCCTTGAACATGAAAGTATGAGGCAGCCTGAGAGGTGGAGGAGGAGGAGACGGACGGCAGAGAAGGAAAACAAGCTGAAAGAAAGAGCTTTTTCATAATGACAGTCAGCTTAATGAAAAGGCAGTTAGGGCTCGTATATCTACTGGCCCCAAGGCCCCCTCCCTCCGAACGCCAAGGAGAGCCTGTCCCGGTGCTCGGTCAGGCCGCAACGCGGAGGGTCGGGTTCGGATACAGGCAGGTAGCGGAGACTCGGGGGAGGGGGGTGCAGTTTGAGGTATTGCAAGGGAGGGTCAAGGAGGGGTTCGCCTTGAGTGCGGTACACTGGGGGACATCAATCCTCCGAGGCGGTCTAGGAAGGACATACACTATATTGCCAAAAGTATTTGCTCACCCATCCAAATTATTGGAATCAGGTGTTCCAATCACTTCCATGGCCACAGGTGTATAAATTCAAGCACCTAGGCATGCAGACTGTTTTTACAAACATTTGTGAAAGAATGGGTCGCTCTCAGGAGCTCAGTGAATTCCAGCGTGGAACTGTGATAGGATGCCACCTGTGCAACAAATCCAGTCGTGAAATTTCCTCGCTCCTAAATATTCCACAGTCAACTGTCAGCTGTATTATAAGAAAATGGAAGTGTTTGGGAACGACAGCAACTCAGCCACGAAGTGGTAGGCCACGTAAACTGACGGAGCGGGGTCAGCGGATGCTGAAGCGCATAGTGCGAAGAGGTCGCCAACTTTCTGCAGAGTCAATCACTACAGACCTCCAAACTTCATGTGGCCTTCAGATTAGCTCAAGAACAGTGCGCAGAGAGCTTCATGGAATGGGTTTCCATGGTCGAGCAGCTGCATCCAAGCCATACATCACCAAGTGCAATGCAAAGCGTCGGATGCGGTGGTGTAAAGCACGCCGCCACTGGACTCTAGAGCAGTGGAGACGCGTTCTCTGGAGTGACGAATCGCGCTTCTCCATCTGGCAATCTGATGGACGGGTCTGGGTTTGGCGGTTGCCAGGAGAACGGTACTTGTCTGACTGCATTGTGCCAAGTGTAAAGTTTGGTGGAGGGGGGATTATGGTGTGGGGTTGTTTTTCAGGAGCTGGGCTTGGCCCCTTAGTTCCAGTGAAAGGAACTCTGAATGCTTCAGCATACCAAGACATTTTGGACAATTCCATGCTCCCAACTTTGTGGGAACAGTTTGGAGCTGGCCCCTTCCTCTTCCAACATGACTGTGCACCAGTGCACAAAGCAAGGTCCATAAAGACATGGATGACAGAGTCTGGTGTGGATGAACTTGACTGGCCTGCACAGAGTCCTGACCTCAACCCGATAGAACACCTTTGGGATGAATTAGAGCGGAGACTGAGAGCCAGGCCTTCTCGTCCAACATCAGTGTGCGACCTCACAAATGCGCTTCTGGAAGAATGGTCAAAAATTCCCATAAACACACTCCTAAACCTTGTGGACAGCCTTCCCAGAAGAGTTGAAGCTGTTCTAGCTGCAAAGGGTGGACCGACGTCATATTGAACCCTATGGATTAGGAACGGGATGTCACTTAAGCTCATATGTGAGTCAAGGCAGGTGAGCAAATACTTTTGGCAATATAGTGTAAGTCAGCACAGCTGCAAACCACAGAATGCACAGCATCAAATACTCACTTATACACAAACTACACTTTTTTTCCCCCCTTTTACTGCAGCAGCATCGGATCCCTTCACAACCGCTCGGCTTTTCCCTGCATCCCATTCCAGGAACAAACACATAATGCCGAATTAGCAGCAAACAAATACATCAAAGAGTCGGTACCAGCGGAGTGAATGCACGAGTCCTAGGCTTATTTCCCTTCAACATGGCCGCAGTGGGAATGCACAGCTCTGATTCATGAGGCTTTTTGTTCCGCCGTGGAGTGAATGATGTGGTCAATAAAGTTCAACAGCATGTGAAACAGCCTTTACATGGCCACCACGCCGCCACGCTCACGTGATGAGCTACACGGCAGAACTGGGCCAAGGGTATCTGCTCCACGCGCAAGGGAGCCTCTCTCCACTGAAGAGCAGGAGTCTTTCTAGGCCAGGACAGTTGGTGGAGTGGCAGGAAGAATGAGACCGGGGGGGGGGGCTATTTAGGAGAGGATTTTTAATCAATAAAATGTTAACTGGTGGGAGAGGATGTTGGTTTTTACATTTGGAGTAAAAAAACAAAACAACTCCAGGGAGCATGTTTAAGCAATCCTTGGGAAAGATCTATCGATCTGTATCTATGGGCTAAGATAACAGTCAATAAAATGGAAGTTATGAAATATCAATACATTTTTATTTGTTCTTAGTTGTCATACGTATGACATTAGGTGTTTGATCCGTGAAAAGATACAAAAAACTTTTCAAAACTACAAGTTAAAATTACATTTATAATTAAGGATCTAGAGCTCTGATGAAGCTGTGATACTCCTCACTAGTTGGTGGCAGTAATGCACCTGAAGGTATTCCGTCAACAGCTATTAAACGAGTAATTGAGGAAGAATAGGAAAACAGAATCAAGGGCCGTTTCTCAATATGTGTACTTGTGCGTTCTCGTGAAACGTCATCATCCTCAGCCCTAGCACTGTTCCAATTCACAAGAACAGCAGACCGAGGATGGACAAAGTCCCCGGATGTTGTTCTGGCCCCTCCCTCTTTACCCAGCATGCATCAGAGCAGACTTGTCCGTTCTCCAGACTGACAGCTGTCCCAGCATGCACTGCGGCAGCAGCTTCCAGGTTAGCGCTCACAGAGCTCAGAGTATTAAGTTAAAAGTTCTCTTTTCTGTTGCTGTTGTTCAATAAAAGTACGTTTTAAGATCATTTGAGGCGAGAAAATTATACTTTTAAGCATCAATATAAGGTCCATTTACTGATTTAGTGCGTAATTTAAAAAATAAATTTCCGAAGTTGAGAGGACCGCGGCCATAGTAGACCACCAAGGGAAACGGCAGCCAAGGCTACCATTACCGTCTGGAGCAGCCAGGGCTAGCGTTAGCCCGTCTGCAGCAGCCAGGGCTACCGTTAGCCCGTCTGCAGCAGCCAGGGCTAGCGTTAGCCCGTCTGCAGCAGCCAGGGCTAGCGTTAGCCCGTCTGCAGCAGCCAGGGCTACCGTTAGCCCGTCTGCAGCAGCCAGGGCTACCGTTAGCCTGTCTGCAGCAGCCAGGGCTACCGTTAGCCCGTCTGCAGCAGCCAGGGCTACCGTTAGCCCGTCTGGAGCAGCCAGGGCTACCGTTAGCCCGTCTGCAGCAGCCAGGGCTACTGTTAGCCCGTCTGGAGCAGCCAGGGCTACCGTTAGCCTGTCTGCAGCAGCCAGGGCTACTGTTAGCCTGTCTGCAGCAGCCAGGGCTACCGTTAGCCCGTCTGCAGCAGCCAGGGCTAGCGTTAGCCCGTCTGCAGCAGCCAGGGCTACCGTTAGCCCGTCTGCAGCAGCCAGGGCTACCGTTAGCCCGTCTGCAGCAGCCAGGGCTACCGTTAGCCCGTCTGCAGCAGCCAGGGCTACCGTTAGCCCGTCTGGAGCAGCCAGGGCTACCGTTAGCCCGTCTGCAGCAGCCAGGGCTACTGTTAGCCCGTCTGCAGCAGCCAGGGCTACCGTTAGCCCGTCTGCAGCAGCCAGGGCTACCGTTAGCCTGTCTGCAGCAGCCAGGGCTACTGTTAGCCCGTCTGCAGCAGCCAGGGCTACCGTTAGCCTGTCTGGAGCAGCCATTAAAAGACCATTAGCTTTACAGTCAATAAGTTGGACTATTTATTCCCTGAGCTCCTTATTACAGTATTTTATAGTCAAATGATCTAAATAATTGGCAATAACTAATCTATTTAGCAAAGAAAGCAGCAATACCCTGAGATAATGAATGCTGTAACTCAAACTGTAGGATTTTGGCCAATGTGATGCTCATTCCTCCAGAATGGAGCCACTGCCAAACAGGAACAGAGCAGATGAAAATATGATGACAACAAAAAGCAGAGAGAAGATAAAGTTAAAAGGTTGAACCAACAAATACTGCAGAATGAGAGAGTAAAGAATGATGGAAAGTGGTCTCTATGTCCTCCAGCAGTCTAAGCCTATAGCAGCATAACTATAGAGATAGCTCAGGATAACCTGAGCCACTCTATAAGCTTAATCAAAAAGGAAAGTATAAACTCAATATATCTCACTTACTCTTACTGGTGTAATTGTGGGAAAATTGTAAAACATCACACTCAGCTTAACTTTAATCCGCCGATCAAAATAGAAAATATAATTGTAAAGCAGAAAAAAAATTATACCTCCATTTTCTCAGAGACAAAAAACAAAACAAAAAAACAAACAAATTAAACTGATAAAATGTTTTTAACTTTTTAAAAATTAGGCATAGTAAGGTCATAAGAAGCTAAATTTTCCTGCTTTTGTTGAGGAAAACCTTCCAATGTTGTTCACTTAAGATGCCAGGAGAGAACACACACAGACGCATTCTGATTTTCTGCAATTATCTAACAGGTTTTACATTAAAAGTAGGCTGTATAGAAATTGGAAAATTGTGCCCAAACCCAGGAACGGGACCCACTCTATGTATAGAATGAAAAAAAGCTTTTTTCTAAAGCTATCACTCAGGCAGCGGCCTCAGAAAGTCAAAATGCGCGCTAAAGCACAGAGGGGATATTTCCTCCCAGATTCTTTCCTTTAAGTAGAACTGGGAAAAGCATAATGCAGAGCAGGTGTTGTCCAGTTCCTTTAACCATAACACTCAGTCTTCCATAATAAAAAGAAATGCTCTATTGTAACCTTAAACCAAGCCAGGTTATGGTGGCCGGCTTAGTTTAAATTCAGGTGCAGAATTTCCAAACCCTGTTCCACCTTAGACAGTTTCCTGTAAACAGAAGAGCACCAGAGGAGCCAGACTGGACCAGGATTCTATAGCGTTCAAATCCTCAGTAAGCAATGTCAGGGGAGTTAGCTTTATAAGGCATTATAACAACCGTTTCTGTGTAAGTGAAATGACTAAAACTGGCTTATAATCAATTAAATATAATTTAATTTTAGCAAGTTATCCAAAGAAACAAGAAAATAGCAATCTCTAATAAAGTAAAACAAATTAACATATAAAAAAACTCAAAATTGATGTTTAATTCCTGATAAATAGAAAACTTTAAAAGCAATCTGACTGCATAATCTGGTTAAATTGTTTCTATAAATCACTTTGAAATGAAATGTGGAGAATTAGTGCTACATAAAGAAACTGAATTGAAATGAAATGTAGTATCTACAGACAAAGATGCAAAATACTTTACCGTCAGTAGCTGTTTTAAAAAAGCTTAAATTACAAGTTTTTTGCAGCCTAAATTCACTTTTAATATTTACATCCAAAATGAATCCAAGAACAAAAAAAAACATCTTTGATTTATCTGCTTTCAGCACCAGAATTTCCACAATAGACCTGAAAGGAACCCAGATTATTTCCAACCCTCCGTCGCTCCCCTACAGATGGATAGCTGAGTTCTGCTCCAACAGCGGCTGGTGCTCGCCAGAAATCAGCGGCGAGCTGAAAGTTCTGGCTCAGAGACCGGACGTCTTTAGGCTTCCAACTTTGGATCATTTATGGAACCAGAATAGGCACAAAGAGGGACGTTTAAAAAGTTACTGTGTAATGTTGAGCTTCGGATGGACAGGAAAGGAAAGATAACCTGCAGCAATCAGATCAGTGCTCTTTGACCTGAGCGGGCAGAACTTGATAAGATCCAAACTGCTCTTTAGTGTCCAGATTTAGCTGCTTATGCTGCCTTCATGTGGTAAAGATGATAGAAGTTAGAGTGGCTCAGGTCATCCTGATCTATCTCTATAGTTCTGCTGCTATAGGCTTAGACTGCTGGAGGACATAGGGACCCCTTTTTCATCATTCTGCTTCATTCTATCTCTATTCTCCCACTCTGCAGAATCTGTTAGTTCAATCTCTAACGGATTCCCTTCAAGTCAATGAGTCGATGCAATCAACTGGTTTTCCTTAGATAGAAAACTTTGAATCAATTTAACTGGATGATCTGGATGAATTTTCTCTGGAAAGTGCCTTCAACACACAGTAGTAAACCGATAAATGGAGGCAGAAGATGTCTTTCAGTCATCAATGCAGATTTGCGTTTCTGAGTTTGCGTTTCTGAGTAAAAATAAGTCAAATATCTGACAAAAGAGTGGAAATTAGAAGATTATATAAAAAATGTTTTGTTATTGTTGTTCCAATAAGTTTAATAGTAAGAACAGAAACAAAGACTCTAGATTCTTTTAGTTCTTCAAAAAGTCAGAGAAAGAATATCAAGATTTGACGCATAAAATATCTAAAAACATGACTTATATTTTTAGATAGTCTTCAACATAAATGACAGATGAACCAGAGAAAAGAGGTGAAACAGGTATAGGATAGCTGTAACCTAAACCTTTTTTTTTAATTCCCCCTGCATTTTTTTCCACTAATTGAAATATCTTCAAATCCACATGAACATGAATTCAACACACAGTAGTAAACAGATAAATGGAGGCAGAAGATGTCTTTCAGTCATCAATGCTCACATTCAGAGACACACAGGAGCTCTTTCAAGCTGGGCACCGTTTCGTTCACAACATTTGTCCCATCAACCAGGAATCAGAATCAGAAATACTTTAATAATCCCAGGGAGGGATTAGTTCCATTACATTACTCCATCTGTAATAGAGTAACTATAGAGCCAGTTTAATATAACACAATTTCATACAATATATAAAATTAGGGGGTCCCCACTTCCATCTCGCCATCAGTTTTGGGGTCCTTAGTCTGGAAAACGTTGAAGACTCCTGGTCTAAAGTATTGATAATTGTCCAAAAGTGGAATGTTCAATAACTGATCATAAAATCAAAAAACATTTTACCTAACCTAAAAAGTTTAGGTTATGAAAGTAGGCTCTTGTTTTTGATTGATGTTATGCTGCCAGAGAACGCCTTGAAGGCCCTGATCACCCACTACAGTAGAGTCGCCCTGAGGGCCTGGTCAGCCAATACGAAGGCGACTTGGTGTTTTGGATGCAGCATCTCTATTATTATATTTTTGACAATACAGATTGATCTGCTAGTATATATTAAAGGAATAGTACACCCAAAACATGATGAGCCTTCATTTTCTACTCACCCCCATGCTGAACAACACTCTGGAGTACTTTTTTGATATCTCAAATGCATCTGGAGATCTGGGAGGCTTCTTGCTGTCTGCTGACATTCAAATAATGGAGGTCTATGGTGCCCGAGACAGAAAGGTCCATAAAAGTCCACAAAAAACGTGTCAATATTCCTCCATACTGCTCGTCCAATGTATTCCAAGTGTCCTGAGTGGGTAGCATCCAGAATTTACTGGAAACGAAGTCATTTAGAATGTTTTTAGAGCATAAACAGTAGTGTATAGGATTTCCTAAAAGCGCGTTCACGAGTCTACGGAAACCGCGGCAGACCAAACCAGACGAAAGTGCGCATTCAGCTCGGCAAAGAACTCATGCTCTTCCTCAACACTGAAGTCCTCAGACATTTTTCTTTCGTTGTTTCTTTCTTTGCACAGGTAAACAGCACATTTCTTCTTCTACGCTTGCATTATTGGCAGAGCAGACGCTGAATGCGCACTTTCATCTGGTTTGGTCTGCCGCGGTTTCCGTAGACTCGTGAACGCGCTTTTAGGAAATCCTATACACTACTGTTTATGCTCTAAAAACATTCTAAATGACTTCGTTTCCAGTAAATTCTGGATGCTACCCACTCAGGACACTTGGAATACATTGGACGAGCAGTATGGAGGAATATTGACACGTTTTTTGTGGACTTTTATGGACCTTTCTGCCTCGGGCGCCATAGACCTCCATTATTTGAATGTCAGCAGACAGCAAGAAGCCTCCCAGATCTCCAGATGCATTTGAGATATCAAAAAAGTACTCCAGAGTGTTGTTCAGCATGGGGGTGAGTAGAAAATGAAGGCTAATCATGTTTTGGGTGTACTATTCCTTTAAAAGGCCATAAAGGAAACATTAAAAGCTTTCTAAATAGGACCCTTTTCTTCATCCTCTCTCTCTGACTCCTCTGCCTTTATGAATGTGGGTCATAACTTTCTCCATGCTCATTCCCACACAGCAGCCCATTTAATAAACTATGAGTTCCAGCCTGGGCCTTTGCCCCTAACGTGAGTCCTGAAGACGTAGGAGTGTAATAATATGTAAGTGCACGATAATAAACAGGGAATGTGTCTCTGGGTTGCCGTGGCGCTCCTGACCCCGAAACCCAAACGTGTGATAAGATGTAATGAATTTCTGTGGCCTGACATAAAACACATGACATGACTTGGTGTTTACACTGCACTGCGCCAACGCCGCCAACGCCACATTTCATGCAGGATGACCGCCGACTCACACCGACACCCTCGCCCCGATAGGAGCTTTAAATCTGCTGCAATTTATTTTACTTTTCTTTTTACAAGGCTGTTAAACGGAGGACGGGGTGTCTGGGCACGCGTGTGCGTACGCTGGAGACCGTTCAAATACCTGCCGTCCTTTCATCCAGTCGTTGTCTTTACCGTCTCTGAATTTATTCATCTGTGAGCCGACCTTCAGGACTAACTTTATGTAATTGTTCCCCTGTGCCAGGATTGATAACTGGATTATGGGCTCAGCGCTGAGTACACAAAGGCTTCTTTGATTAAGGCGACGCAGACAGGAGACGGAGGCTGGGAGTGGAACTGGGCCTTGCTCAAACCCGCTGTGGATTACTAAATAAAAGAGCTATAAAACTCAGCCCTTTGGCTCTGGCAGGGGAAAGCTTACACTAACACACAGCGGTAATGATTTTAATACCTATGTTCAGAGCGAAGGACCACACGCTGTAAATTACCAACACTGCTATTGCTGAAATACTCCTCATACTAGGCTTTCTTCCATTTTCCTACTCCTCAACAAAGAAACATCTCCTCTTTTAAAATAAAATCCTCCCTTCTAGAATGTTTTCTTTTAAAAAATATGGAATTATATAAGAGTTAATCTCTTAAACCTTCTGACTTCCTCAATGGAATCATCTGCGGATTGATTTACACTTTGTTTTAATGACTGTTCATGTTGACAGGAATCCTTTTGTCTCTGCTTATCAGTCACAGGCTTGGAGAAAATCGGGTGTCTGAGCTGCGCTGGCGTCCGCAGAGTCGTGTCAGGCAGCTTCCAAGTGAATGAATCACTGAATCAGCAGTTTTTCCAAATGATGAGAAAGAAATTATAAGAAATGATAAGAGACAAATTTTTTTTGCAGTCGAATTCTTTTGTAGTTTACGGAGCCCCTCTGATGACATGGTCAAATATTTTTTTTAATTGTGGCCACGAAGTAGTATTTCGTGGCCACGCAATAAGTTTAACGTGCGCACGAAATACTATTTCGTGGCCACGCAATAAGTATAACGTGCGCAACAAATACTATTTCGTGGCCACGCAATAAGTTTAACGTGCGCAGGAAATACTACTTTGTGGCCACGCAATAAGTTTAACGTGCGCACGAAATACTTATTAATAATATTAATATAATTCCTGGACAACTGGGTAAGCAAATAGAGCGCGCCTTCTCTAAGGTCTAAGGCGCGCTCGATTTGCATACCCAGTCGGTCTCCGCCAGTCACGTGACATTTGTTGCTAAGACGCCATTTTAGGTCGAAAAGGCGTAGTGTAAACAACTGCAGCATAGCTAAACGAAGGACAAAAGGCCCGTTTACATAGCAGCCTGTCCAAGATAAGTCATTACAGTTAACATAAGCCTGAAAACGGGCGGATTTATTGATATTATTAATAAGTATTTCGTGCGCACGTTATACTTATTGCGTGGCCGCGAAATACTACTTCGTGGCCACAATTAAACATTTTTTTTGTCCATGTCATCAGAGGGGCTCCGTAGCACTTTAATTTTTTGCAGGTACATTTTTTTCAGAAATTTTTTTGCAGAATTTTCTACCAGAAATTTAGTGTTTAAAATTCGGTGTACAAAAAAAGACAGATTCCAATGAGACTGTTTTTCTTCCATAGTTTTTCTCTCTCAGTAGTTTGGCTGCCTGGTGGCACAGTTCGTAGCACTGTTGCCTTTTAGCACGGAGGTTCTGCAAAGTGTAAATCTGCTCAAGTGTTAGAGATAGAATAGAATAGAAAATCCATTTATTGTCCCACACGGGGAAATTTTGTTGTTTACAGCATTTAAATTATTATTTCCCCACTAGATGAAAAAAGTCAGAATTTATTTATATCTACAGACTATGGAGTTAGAGGAGGTGAAATGCAGCTCCAGATGAGCTTTGAATGTGGTGATGTCATCAGTACGCTTCTGTTCTATATTCAACATTTAATTTTTGAGAACTGAATGTGAACTTTAAAAAAGCACTAAGCTGAGAGGGAACTGCTGACAGGCGATCACAAGATGTCCACAAGAAGAGATGCCAGCACCAGGCATGGAAGATTTTCTCAGACTCCTCTCATCGGGCCATACTCTTTTCTGTTCCTCCCCCAGGCTCTACCATTTACGCAGTTTGCAGACTAACACAAGAAGCTTCAGAAACCACTTCTTTCCTACAGCGGTCACCTTATTGAACTCTAATTTCCCTCCTTGCATACTGCAGGAGGGAAATTAGTGATTCGACTGAATGTGAGTTCTCAGGTTGGTGTTGGATGTCCTGGATGTTGACAACAGTTTTTTTTTATTTATTTTTTTATTGCAAAGCAGACATCTGTACACTTATTTTTTTATCTGAGGATTCAACAAGTTTCATAATCTCTGAAGATAAGGCCACGGTGTGGTAGGGACAGTTGGCTGCTCTTCTCGCTCTGCTTCTGTCTCCTCCTCCATCCTGTGTGTGTCATCCTTTGAGTTCCACTGCAGTGCGCATGCGCATGTTTCAGTAGATACAGACAGAAGAGGCAGAATAGAGGCTAATGCGTGAATGTCCAACGAATAACTCTGTTGTTTCAAAACAGAAAACCTGGTTTCATTTCTTAGTTATGCCCTGGATTTTGTAGCGTTTGTGGACGCTACGTCGCTACTTGATCAAAGCAATAACGTCACTACAGGAAAGTTACTTTATAAATAAAGCAGCGACGCTACAGTCAAGCTACTGGAACATGTAGTTAAACTTATAGCTTCGCTACATGTAGCGGCGCTGTCATTACCCGATCCTTACAGGAAGCACGATCCTTACCATCAGCTCATTTGCGCGTGCGCAAACAGAATAACTTTCGGTGGCAATATTTCCTTTTTCTAACTTTTTTATTCTTTTGTATTTTTTAGAGGCATGGGTATCTTTTTGTATATCTTTGTATTTTCGTCAATATTGCATTTTCTAAAAATAAAAAAAAAGAAATACATAAAAAAGTTCAATCGCCTTGTGATAGTTACTTTGACTGCTCTGAGCATGCGCAAATATACGTCACACAGTGTATATATTTAAATTTGTTTAAATATTTGATTTACTCTGTACTTAACTATGCACTCCAGCAGTACTGATCCCACAATGGATTAATTTGCTACCTTTCGTGACCTGCAGTTTTTCATTGATAAGGGAACATTTCCCGAAAATTTTGATTTTTATTCCAGAAAAAAAATAAAAAGGATTGAATTTAAAAAGCATCCATTTCTTCCAGAAAAGTCTTCAATATTGTCTTTACGATGTAGTTTAGTATTCTTTAATTATTTAAGGATATAAATAAAGTTTTTTCAGTACCGTAATTACATTATTTTTTGGCGACCCGGAAGTTATTCTGTTCGTGCAGGCGCAAATGAGCTGATGGTACGGATCGTGCTACCGGTACGGATCGGGTAGCGACAGGCGCTACTTCCCATCACTGTTTGATGCGCTGCTTGAGCTGTAATAGAACCGTCCGCTCGCTTGCTGTTCCTCAAGGAGGCTCCACCAGCACAGGATGGATCATCAGAGTGGGAAATATGATAGAGACAAGGAGCCGTAGCGCGAAACGGCGATACAGGGCGCGAAGCAATAAAAATATCATTACATATTTCGCAAAGGTTTTCCTTTATATTTTTAAAAAATTTTACTAAATTTGTAATTCTCAATATTTTCAGAAGTAACTGTAACTGAATTACAGTTACTCTTTTTTGTAATTAAATTACGTAACATAGTTACATGTAATTCGTTAATCCCCAACACTGTATGTATATTAGCTGCGACATATGAATCAAGATGCTATGACCAAAAAAACATGATTGACCGACCGTTGATACATAATTGGCTGAATTTAGGTGTTCAGGCTGAAGTAGAACTAACTGGCCTGCAGAAGAAAACGAAGAAAAACACAGATTTTAAGACAGGATTTTTTCTTTAAATAGAAATTTCCTAACTTATAACTCTGATAAAGAGCTTATTTATATACATGTTTAAGTCAGAATGATTCGACATTTAAATATGATTTCCCTACAACTTTAAGTAATAAGACAACTTGTGCAGTTAGCGCTAAAATCAGACCAAATGGTTGCGAGTCTTAAACACAAGACATTCCGCAGATTTAAGAATCTCAGAAACTTTGGGAAATCCCTCCACAGGATTCTGACAGGAATTCAGGTCAGATATTCTGAAGCAGGAAAAATAGAAGTAGAAGCTAAGCGACACAAACCAGATGGTTTTTAGCATTTCTCATGTTTCTGTTGTGAAATGCGGGTATCTGTTGTGCGAAGCAGAGCCTGCTTTTATTGGAGCGCCATCTAATCTTTTCCACATCTGTCAGGTCTCTTTGCCGCAGACGTGGAGTGCTGACAGCCTCAGTTATTTTTTAGCGTTGTGTAACCTGCGACTGTGAGACTGAGAAAACCAAATATGAACAGGAATCTACAATGGCATGTGCCTTAATATTGGACGGTGGAGAAACAGCTGTGGATCAGTCCCCTGACAAACGATGGCTAAAAAAAAAAGCCCCTGGAAACACTTATTAAGCACTTCTCATTCAGCCGCAGAACACGGCGAGCTGGGAGGAAACTGCTGGACAGCTTAGACCGCTTTATGGAGAACTGCTAACATAGATTGTCATTCATCATTTGACTTCATCAGCTCTCACACTGTGGACGAATCCTGGCCCTCGTTTCCATGTTGTTTCAGTTTTGCTGAGATTCTTCCAGCGTTTTCATCCTCTGTAGTAAAATGTTATGTTTAGGGTCGTTGTCCTGTTGAGCACCACTATGTTTAAGAGAGGGAAGGAAGGGTTTGTGCAGATGGTTAAAGACAACACGCCGATTTTAAACAATACTTTTTTATTGATATCTTTATAGCCGGGTATACACTGCGATTTTTTTTAACCGTTGCACGCAGCTACAGCTCACACTCTACGACGAAACAGCAGGCTTTCATGGTACGGTGTGAGGTCACAGCTCACTATGTTTGTTCTCACATTGTGCGACCATTTGTTTTCTACAAGTAGAATAACTGTTTATATTTGTTTAAAATCTCTATGAAAGTCATCTGAGATGTTCCTCTGAATTCAGATCTTAATAAAAAGAATGAAAATAATCAGAGTTTTTTGTCACCTTGTTAAATTTCAATTCTATTCAGTTTATTTCTATAGCTCCAATTCACATCATGTCATCTCAGGTCACTTTCCAGTTCAACCAGATCATACAGTCAAATTAATTCAAAGTTTTCTATCTAAGGAAAGCCGGCTGATTGCAGTGATTCATTGACTCAAAGGCAATCCCTCACACCAAGCATGCTTATGGCAACCTGGAAGAGGAAAACTCCCTTTTAACAGGAAGAAACCTCAACCAGAACAAAGCTTAGTGTCAGCGTCCATCTACTGAGACCGACTGGGGTTCAAGGAGACAGAAGCAGACATTCAGAAAGAAGCAGAGATTCAAAAGTAAACTGTCAATCAGCTCCACAGGCGGCCCCGTCCAGGAAACACACAGCCAGGCAGATGATCTCCGAGCACGCTCCAACGTCAGAGGACGAAAGAGAGCACATACAGTTAGTCACAGTCAGAGAAATAGAACTACACTGAAAAACAGACCAAACTCCAACATCTACAAAAAAGGTGTTGATGACAGCAGCACAGCCAAGATGGTGTCACAGCCAAGCAGGAACAGACCAGATGAAGCTTCTCTGATGAGAAAAAGCAGAGAGAGCAAATCATGGAGATTGAACTAACAAACACAGCAGAATGGAAGATTAGAGACGGAATGAAGCAGAATGATGAAAATAAGTCCCTATGTCCTCCAGCAGTCTAAACCTATAGCAGCAGAACTATAGAGATAGCTCAGGATAACCTGAGCCACTCTAACTATAAGCTTTATCAAAAAGGAAAGTTTTAAGCCTATCCTTAAAAGTAGACAGGGTGTCTGCCTCACGGACTTAAATAAGAGAGCTTAGTCTTAGTCTTAAAAATAGTACTTTCCTTCAAGACTGACAATGATTGTTTTTATACTTTCAGCTACTTTATATCGCCAAAGAAATGTAAAATAATAGCAAATATAGGTAATAATATGTTGAGACTGAGTGGAGTTGCCATATGATGATGTCGTAAGGAGGGGCCCCGAGCGGATCTGGTACCTACAACGGCCTTACGTAAACATTTTACCAGAATGATTGACAGTAAGGAGGACCACTTATTTAGATGATCCACCCTGAAAAAGAACATCCTCCAATATACCTTTAAATATGATAAAGAAATTTGAATAAACAAAATGAGAGAAAACATCCAAATTACATCAATTTTTTTTTTTTTTTTGTCAAAGCACCAATATTCCATTTCTGGATTACTCAAATTTGTATTTACAAAATGCGTGTTTTATCTATTCACAAACATTTAGTTTGCAATAATAATGGAACGAAAGTCACTCCATATTTTTGCATACTTAGCAATTACCGTTACTGGAAAAGCGTATTTTCCAGTCCATCAGGGCCATTCTAAGTCACATATTCACACAGCAACTCATGCAATCCACAACAATTCTCCCAGTGCAGCTGTCCTCTGGCTATATATGTCCACTGTGGTTTATAGCAGGAGCATGGCACCTCATTAGCGGACAGCGGTTGCTGCACCTCCTTCCATACTTCACATCTTCCATCGCTTCCCGCTTCATCTTGCCCTCACCCTGAACCTGTCCTGAGGGGGAAGATGGGGAATCGGGGAGGAGGAGGAATCATTTTTCCTGCTTTAAAAAAGGAGGGAATGTGTGGCTTTGCAGCCTGGGTGGGTGACCTGTGATGATGAAGTGTCTACTGAGAGCGTCTCAGGGCTGAAATCCCACAGTGAGTCCTGTCAGAAACCTGTTAATCCCCTGTGAAGCTCACTGCGACGAGCATCCGCATCTCTGACATGATTAACAGACTCTTTGGAAGAATTTGCCTCCTGAAGAGAACGTGGGAAATAACCGTGAACTCTCAAGTTAGATCATTCCATCCATCTAAGAAAATTCATATCTGTCCGATCTGGCGCAGCGTTTTTTTTTTTTTTTTTGGCTAGTAGAATAAATCCAGGTTGTTCTGCTCAAGATCTTCTTTCATGTCTAATCGACTTTTAAAGGGCCCTGCCCTCATGGGCTGGCTGCTGCAGCGTCAGCTCCTGATTGGCTGCAGGGCAGAGCGTGGCCGAGCAGCACAGGTGCAAAACATTACTCCTCCTAATTAGAGCCGATCAGAAACAGGTGTGAGCAGGGAAGGTGACTTACGAGCAGATCCTAAGGCAAAGGACCCGTTACATGCCTGCGTGACCGGTTGCATCATGGAGTGGAGCAGCATTTTAATAAGTGGTGGACGCCGCTTCTGGTACCGCTGGGACTTTGGCTACGTTAGCTCTGCATTTGTTCAAATGCGACCCAGACCACGTGGCCATGCGGTCCTAAATCCGAAACGTAACTCCACCTTTCAATTGTGACCTGTGTCTGGATGGCCAGGTCGCATTCATCCGACCTGAACATCGGCAATACTTAACAAAGGTTCCTGCTACGCAGAAGGAAGATGGAGTGGACAGCAGTCTTTCATTTTTCCATCCATGTTTACTTCCATAGACATAGAACACGCTCGCTACTTGTGACATCATTGTGCCTGTATGCGGGACGCTTAAGCTGCATGAATCCAGTTCACACAGTAGTAGGGGGGGGATTCACCATTAAGCAATACTAGAAAGTTGCCGAGGGCTGCAAGTTCCTGGGGGCCCCATAAAACTCTGTTTACATGTGTGGTTAATATAACTTTTCCTTATTTGTGCACATTATGTTTTTTATGAAAATCCTTTCACTAAAATGCCACCAGAACGCTGATAATATTAAGTGTGTCTCAGCCCCCCCCCTTCAGTGTCCACCATATTGGATCAGTCCATTTGCTGCACATGTTCAGAAAGGTCCAAACAGACAGCAGCAAACCATTTGGAAACAAACCATGCAAAGAGCAGTGTTGCCAACTTAGCGCTTTAGTCGCTATATTTAGCCACTTTTCAGACCCCTCTAGCACTTTGATTTCTAAAAAGCTCCTAGCGCCAAATCTAGAGACTTTTTTCTGCTACTGGAGACTTTGGAGACAACATCTAAAAGCAGCGAACTCTGCTCTCCAGAGCGAGTAGATTGGTAACCCCGCCTCCTGCTCTCCTCTATCTTGTCTGCCATACCCCGACTGGCCATAGGGACGCAGAATAAATATGGGTCGATTAGTTCGTCGTTGGATCGCCAACTTGAAGAGGGAGGATTTGCCATCGAACTTCTGGCCAAAGAAAAAACACGTAGTATTTAGCCAACATTTGGAAGAAGAATGTTTTGCAAAGAGATGCAAAGAGCAGTGTTGCCAACTTAGCGCTTTAGTCGCTATATTTAGCCACTTTTCAGGTACCAGATGGCCGCTCACACTGTTCAAAGGGCATTTTCCTCTCTACACTCGCTGAATGCATGACCTGAGAACTGATTTTGGTTTATTCCCAAGTTCTCATGGTCTTGGAAATTTTAAAGGTTTTTTTTTTCTTCTGAGACTTGAACATATTTTTTTTCCTGTCACCTGAAACCTTTTTTGTAAATCTGATAGAACCTGTTTTTTTTTCCAGAGACAAGGACCTTGGACTTGTTAAAAGTCAATCCTTCTGAGTTTAACTTTTGTTTGAAATTATTGTCATTTTTTTTCATTGCTATTTTATTTTAATTTCACATAATATTTAATTCTATTCAGTTTATTTCTATAGCTCCAATTCACATCATGTCATCTCAGGTCACTTTCCAGTTCACCAGATCATCCAGTCAGATTGATTCTAAGTTTTCTATCTAAGGAAAACCAGCTGATTGCATCGACTCATTGACTCTTCAGCAATCCCTCACACTAAGCATGCTTGTAGCGACAGTGGAGAGGAAAAACTCCCTTTGAACAGAAAGAAACCTCCAGCAGAACCAGGCTCAGAGTGAGCGGCCATCTGCTGAGGCCCACTGGGGTTCAAGGAGACAGAAGCAGACATAGAAAAAGAAGCATAGATACAAAAGGCAACTGTCAACCAGCTCCACATTATTTACTTTACTAATCGGGAGGAGGCTCATGTACTTTTGCTTTTTTCTGCAGTTATCATTAATGTTATTTTAAATTGCTATGTTTTGTATTTAAACTGTACAAAATAAAGTAAACCAAAGTAAGAATGTGTCCCGCACATTTTTTTACTCAGGTAGCTCATGATGAAGGATGTTTAGCTGGCGCCATGACTTGACGTCTCAAATGAGATTATTACTTCAACCGGCGTTTGTCATTGCAGATATTTTGACTGGTTACAGCGGAAAGAATGGGGTTGAACTAACAACATTAACAGTGACTCCGGTGAAACAGTGAGTGTAGGAGGTAATGCTGTTAGTTCCGCCCGTGTTTGACATATCAGGACGACCAAGCCAACAGAGTCTGTTATGATGCAGATAAAATCAGCATGTTTCCTCTAAGCCAGGACTGTACATGCAGCAAAGACTCCAATGTTCAGAGGACCTCAGAAATATGAGAGTCTGGTCATGATGCATGTCAAAGATGTGGTGCTGTGGGCTGTTTGTTGGGTTATATGAAGATAACGTCTGAAAGTAAAATAAATTCCTTTAACTTAAATATTTTTTAGGAACTTGGTACCTTGTTGTCAAAATATAATTTTGACTGATAGTAAGGACGTTAGCTAAAGGCTTTGTAGATGATGTTCTCTCAAACGTTTCATTTCCGTCTTCTCCTGAGTGGTGCCCGACTTTACACGAGTGAATAAAGTGAATGTGATTGGTCGTTTATCAAGGGGGCGGGATTGTGGTGGCGGAAGGTTCGCAAGCTATTTTGGTTTTGGCCGGTTTGTCAGAATTATCTTGCTAACCATTTAGCAACTTAGTGCTAGCAGGTTCCCAATGGGAAATTCCATTGGGACCAAGTAGCACTAAACTGGTGACTTGCTGAACTACAACATCAGTCACCATCTATGCAGATGACACCCAGCTTTTCATCACCATTTCACCAGGTGACTATTAACCAATTCCATCTCTGATTAACAAAATGATAAATGAGTTTCAGACGCATCTCAGAGAAAAATACTACTATAAAATTCTTCTGTTGGTGTAGAAATCACTGAATAGATCAGCTCCAAAATGCATTACAGACTGGTTGGTAGGGGAACAAAGCCAGACCTCTCGGGTCTACTGGATCAGAACCAGAACCAAACATGGAGAAACAGCTTCTAGTTCTTATGCTCCACAAATCTGGAATAAACTCCCAGAAAACAGGAAAAGAGTAGCCTAGCAAACTAGCCCCATCCACCAGTGGGCAAAATGTAGCCTCGATCAATGCCCCAGGCCCTAGAACTGGCGGGCCAATCATAACGCAGAGATGTGTTTTGAATTTTTGGATGCAAAGTGGGCGGGGTTTTGAGGGCGTGACGACAAAGCTGAGAAAGCACAACAAGGAAAATGGCAGCAACTATTGAACAGTAGCATGATGCACTGCGGCGGCGGCTTTAGTTGGAGCGCTCAATTCAAAGTTAAAAGTTCTGTTTCTGTTGTTCAATAAAAGTACGTTTTAAGATCATTTGAGGCGAGAATATTATACTTTAAAGCAGGGGTCGTCAACGTTTTCCAGGCCAAGGACCCCCAAACTGATGTCTAGATGGAGCGGGGACCCCCTAATTTTATATCTTGTATTCAATTGTGTTATATCAAACTGGTCCAATATGTAACGAAAGTAATTTCTCCGTGGGATTGTTAAAGTATTTCTGATTCTGATTCCTAGATTGGGTCAGGTGTTGTGAATAAATCGGTTCCCAGCTTGAAAGAGCTCCTGCACTGCAAAAACATTCTACAAATGAGTAAAAATGTTTTAAAATAAGTGTATTCACCCTTAATTTAAGCCGGAAAATAAGATGATCTGCGAATTGAATGAGCATTTTTACCCTTGAAATAAGATAATTAGATATTATGCCCTTGAAATAGGAGACTTCAGTTGTTTTTTCTTATTTTAAATGTTAATGGTCTTATTCCATTGGCAAAGTGTCTGCTCAATTTAAGAAGAAATCAACTTATTTTGAGAAATAATTACTAAATTAGATTAACAGTTTTTGCAGTGTGTGTCTCTGAATGTTTGCATTGATGACTGAAAGACATCTTCTGCCTCCATTTATCTGTTTACTACAGTCTGTTAAATTCATGTTAATGTGGATCTAAAAACATTTCAATGAGTGGAAAAAATTGCAGGAGGAAATAAAAGAAATTCTAATCAACCAAAACTTTCGCGACCCCCATGCAGAACCTCCGTGTACCCCCTAGGGGTCGCGCACCCCCTGTTGAAGACCTCCGCTTTAAAGCATCACTATCTGGTCCATTTACAGATTTAATGTGTAATAAAAAAAAACCATTTCCCAAGTTGAAAGGATCGCGGCAACCAGCGGAACTCCGAGGCTAACGGCAGCCAGGGCTAATGTTAGCCCGTCTGCAGCGGCCCTCTCTCGGCATAGTCGTGTGTGAAGGACCGCTGGCTCTGATGGCGATTTTTAACTCAACTTTGGAATCAGTTTCGGAAGGATTAGACTTTAGGTTTTCTTTGAAACGTGAGCAGGAAGAAGCTCTACGCTCGTTCATTTTTAAGGACGTATTCTATTTTACCAACAGGCTGTTTGTTTCCAGCCCACCACCAGCTTTCTGACGCGCTTCCTACGTCACAGTCAGTTGCTCATTGGTCAGAGCGTTGGCCAATAGGCACAGACATGGTTTGAAAAACGGGTTGTTCTCATCAATAATCTCCGATGTCTCCTTCGTCGGGGCCAGACTAGATTTCACAATTAATCTCACATTTAGTCTGGTTTATCAGGCTAGGAAAAGTGCAGAAACCCTTTAAAAACATGTTTAATGGCTTTTGACTGAGCTTTCCAAACATTATTATTGGTTATTAGTTGTGTTTTTGTTGTTTTTTTTCCAATCATCTGATTCTATTCTTACTTGTTCTTTATTAATTCTATGCATGTTTTCATTTGCAGGACTTTTTTTCTTGCGATTAAAATGTGCTTCATACAGTAAATATACTTTTCTTGCTTTTAGTTTAATGGGAAAGTTCAACCCTCATAAGCAGCTTCTCTGTAGCCTTCATGGTGGATCTTTCAAGCGTTATTTATTTTACCACATGCCGGGTTGATCATTTAGAGGCTATTCGTACATAAAATACCAAGAATTACTGAGATGGATGTTTTTCTGACTCAGGAGAAGAAAACAGGGTCGAAGGCTCCTTCTGGCTCTGGGCCCGACCACAGAAGCTTTTCTATTTCTGTTCCTCCCACATTTCACTTCTGTTCCTTCGCTGTTACAGATATAACTCAGAGGACATGGACCGTATTATCTGTTTTGGTGAATGAAAAAAAAATCCTGTCGCTCCAATCTTTGTGTGATTCATCTCACTAGCTGCTATCCAGATCCAGCAGAGAAACTTTGATGGTTTTAGTTGAAACCTCGATGGGATCGTATCCGTCTGAAGAAAGACACAAATAAAATACAGATAAGCAAAGTTTAATGGTTATTTTGCCAAACTGCTCTAAATGAATCAATGATTGTCAGACAAGCATTTTATTGGGGATCAAAACGTATCCAACTCTTTCAGGAAAGTCCTTACACAATTTTTTTTTTATTAATTGTAGTTTCTCTTTTTTTTTGGTGATTTAAGGACTAATGTGAGAAGAACAAACTTAACACCAGTAAGACCAAAGAGATGGTGATTGATTTCAGAGAAGAGCCCCACCTCAGTCCCCCATGAACTTCCAGAAGTAGGACATAGAAACTGTTTCAGATCTCTTGGTTTTAACATCAATAATAAACTGGACTGGACTCATAACAGCGACGCCCTGTAGAAGAAGGCCCAAAGCCTCCCTCCACCTCCTGAGGAGGCTGAGGTCCTTTGCAGTGATCAGGCCCCTGCTTCAATCCTTCTGTGACTCTGTGGAGGCATCAGCCCTCCTCTATGCGGTTGTCTGCTGGGTCCCTGGCAGCGCAGAGCGGGACAGAAAGAGACTGAATAAGCTGGTGAGGAAGGCCGTTTCTGTCCTGGGCTGCACTCTGGACTCAGTGGAGGAAGTGGCTGAGGGGAGGGTGCTGTCCAAGCTTCCATCCATCATGGATGCCACCTTCCACCCTCTGCAGCAGACTGTAGAGGAGCTCAGCAGCTCCTTTAGTCAAAGACTTTTACAGCCTGTTTGGATAAAGGAGCGCTACTGCAGGTCATTCGTTCCTGCTGCAATCAGACTCTGCAATGCAACAATAGAACAGCAATAACTGAAGTCCATCTATATAAATACCCATGTAGATACACTGTATAATAACCCTATATATATAATATGTGTGTGTGTGGATGCACTATATATACTGTATATATCAATGCACTTTTTCTCTCCTTGACACCTTCTTGTTCTACTATGACTATCTGAGCCGATGTAATGATTATATTTCTCCACTGTATGATCAATAAAATCAATCAATCAATCCAATAAGTACCATCATGACATTATTTATATTGATCTGGATGACCTTCTGCTTCACCTTTCAGTAGATCTCTAAGTCAATAGTATGATTTTTTTCAAAGTTTAATTTAGCCCCCTAGTTGCTCGTAAATTGAATAATTTATGATTTTATGGAATTCAAAGTTCGGCAAATGGAAAAACAGAACTTCAAGTCCCAAACTCGTTTTATTGCCTTAAAACTGTGATTTTTGCCTAGTCTTCTTAATTATTATTATTATTATTAATATTATTATTTTTAAAGAGTGCATCTCCAGGTACTTAGAGATTCACTTCCATACAGAAACCCCACATTCATATCTTCAGGTAACACAGAGTAATGAAGTGATGAAGCAGACTGAAAATGTTTCGTCATTGTCTCCTTTCTTTCATCTTCTTTTCTTTTTTCCTTTTTCTTCTTCTGTTTTTCTGCTCTATTTACATTGCAGTTTCCATATACACTCACCGGCCACTTTATTAGGTACACCTGTCCAACTGCTCGTTAACTCTTGATTTCTAAGCAGCCAATCACATGGCGGCAACTCAGTGCATTTAGGCATGTAGACATGGTCAAGACAATCTCCTGCAGTTCAAACCGAGCATCAGTATGGGGAAGAAAGGTGATTTGAGGGACTTTGAACGTGGCATGATTGTGGGTGCCAGAAGGGCTGGTCTGAGTATTTCAGAAACTGCTGATCTACTGGGATTTTCACGCACAACCATCTCTAGGGTTTACAGAGAATGGTCCGAAAAAGAAAAAACATCCAGTGAGCGGCAGTTCTGTGGGCGGAAATGCCTTGTTGATGCCAGAGGTCAGAGGAGAATGGCCAGACTGGTTGGAGCTGATAGAAGGGCAACAGTGACTCAAATAACCACCCGTTACAACCAAGGTGGGCAGAAGAGCATCTCTGAACGCACATACGTCGAACTTTGAGGCAGATGGGCTACAGCAGCAGAAGACCACACCGGGTGCCACTCCTTTCAGCTAAGAACAGGAAACTGAGGCTACAATTTGCACAAGCTCATGGAAATTGGACAATAGAAGATTGGAAAAACGTTGCCTGGTCTGATGAGTCTCGATTTCTGCTGCAACATTCGGATGGTAGGGTCAGAATTTGGCGTCTACAACATGAAAGCATGGATCCATCCTGCCTTGTATCAACGGTTCAGGCTGGTGGTGGTGGTGTCATGGTGTGGGGAATATTTTCTTGGCACTCTTTGGGCCCCTTGGTACCAATTGAGCATCGTTGCAACGCCACAGCCTACCTGAGTATTGTTGCTGACCATGTCCATCCCTTTATGACCACAATGTACCCAACTTCTGATGGCTACTTTCAGCAGGATAATGCGCCATGTCATAAAGCTGGAATCGTCTCAGACTGGTTTCTTGAACATGACAATGAGTTCACTGTACTCAAATGGCCTCCACAGTCACCAGATCTCAATCCAATAGAGCATCTTTGGGATGTGGCGGAACGGGAGATTCGCATCATGGATGTGCAGCCGACAAATCTGCGGCAACTGTGTGATGCCATCATGTCAATATGGACCAAACTCCCTGAGGAATGCTTCCAGCACCTTGTTGAATCTATGCCACCAAGAATTGAGGCAGTTCTGAAGGCAAAAGGGGGTCCAACCCGTTACTAGCATGAGGTACCTAATAAAGTGGCCGGTGAGTGTAAACTGTAAAACTCCCTGCATAATTATAATAAAGCAATTTATATGCATGAAACAAGTGGAGCAATATGGCGATAGCCGTACTGCTACACTTGTGAAAGAAAGAGTGCATGTGATTTTTTTGTTGTATCTTTTAATAAAACCAAACTCCAGCTGTGGAGTGCTGCATGCAGTAAGGCCTGCATCACTGATCTCACACAACAGCCCGAGTCAAAGACTTGTATAAACAGACTAACCGGCACAACTTCTGCTGCCAAACGCCGGCTTTCTCATCAACCTCAGCCGACCGCATACGAGTATCAGTGTGCAAACATATAAACAAGGAGACAAAGTGAGAAAGAAATGCAGGCATGCACATAAATGTATGAGAATGTCGAAATTTTTTCATTCAAACAAAAAAAACAAAAAAACAACAGAGGCAGAAATGTGTGTGATGGAAGGAGGGCAAGGCTCAGACAGACCGGGTAAAAATGTGACCTTGTGGCTCACGTCTCATTTCATTACAGCGGTGTGAGATGTTGCAGGAGCCCAGCAAATCACTGTCAGCTTGGATCCAAACTAAACATGAAACCGCATATCCGCCCGACCTTCTACAGGAAAACACACATAGATATGTTCTGATCCAAATGTGAAGCGACGGACAAACACCGATTTACTTCGCAGAAACAGTGGATCCAACCAGGGAGAAATACGGAAGAGTTTGGAGCGAGAGGTGAAGAGTTTTCCCACATTAGAGGAGAAACATCCAGATAGGAGATAAAGGCAGGCGGAGGGAGGTGGGAGTTGCTTTGGTGATGAAATCCATTCAGATAGATCCTGAGAAATGAGAGAGGGCTGGCATAACCTCCGCCTCAGCTTCTATCTGGCACATTTCTGATCTGACAGAAAAGTAGGGATGAAAGCCAACCAGCAGGGAAAGCGTCCCACCGGTTCCCAGGAGGGAGTTCCGTCCGCTGGGCATCGGCATGAACGGCGGGAGAGTATGGAGGGTCAGAGGGGTCAAATTTAAAGAAAAACACTGTGAGCAAACTATAAAATAAACACCAATATACCATTTAATTATAAATAAATAATAATTGTCATTTAATAAACATTAATAAATTATCACGATAAACAAGATTTCATTTTTTTATATTTTTCTTTATTTATACATATTGTTTTACTATGTTCCAAAGCCCTTAAAACACATTTTACTGGACTTTGTTTCCAACTATGAAGACGTTTCGAAGCTTTTTCAATTCAAAATGTCAGAAATAGTGCTTCTGACATCAAACTATAAAGCTTATAGTTAGAGTGGCTCAGGTTATCCTGAGCTATCTCTATAGTTCTGCTGCTATAGGCTTAGACTGCTGGAGGACATAGGGACCCCTTTTTCATCATTCTGCTTCATTCTATCTCTATTCTCCCACTCTGCAGAATCTGTTAGTTCAATCTCTAACGTTCTGCTCTCTCTGCTTTTTCTCATAGTAGCTTCATCTGGTCTGTTCCTGTTTGGCTGTGACTCCATCCTGGAGAGAAATATCAGCTGTGCTGCTGCCATCAACACCTTTGTTTCTAGATGTTGGAGCTTGGCCTGTTTTCCAGTGTAGTCCTGTTTCTCTGACTGTGACTAACTGGATGTGCTCTCTTCATCCTCTGACATGGGAGCTGGCTCGGAGCTCGTCTGCCTGGCTGTGTGTTTCCTGGACGGGGCCGCCTTTTACTAGCCTCGTGAGACCATCCTGATCTCGCGAGCTTTCAAGGTTTCACTCGCTAATCAGTCTGGAGACTCTCCGTTGAAGAAAATTTGGAGCCGTTCACCAAACGAACGTCCAATCAGCGTTGGCTTTGAGGCGGGTTGAGGTGTGACGCAACGAGAAGCGCGACAGTTCAGTCTAAAGAACATGGCGGCTTCAGCCGATGAAACTAGAGTTAGCGTGCCTATTGAGCAAGTTTTATCGGAATTACAGAGTATTTCTTCACTGAAAGAAGAGCAAAACACTGCTCTGGAGGCTTTTCTCAGAGGAAAAGGTGTTTTTGCTCTTCTCCCGACTGGTTTCGGCAAGAGTTTGATCTATCAATTGGCTCCTCTTCGTCGTCGCTCTGTTAGTACATCATATGCTTCGTTGATCTGATTGGTTTATTTGGCCCGTCTATCACCAACATAGGCCAATCAGCTAACCAGTATTTTCGCCCCTTCCCAAAATTACTTCAACGGAAGGTTTCCAGATGGATATGCGGAGCAAATCCATCTGGCGGAGTCAGGTTAGCCTTTTACAGCTGCTTTTTGAATCTCTGCTTCTGTCTCCTTGAACCCCAGTGGGCCTCAGCAGATGGCCGCTCACACTGAGCCTGGTTCTGCTGGAGGTTTCTTCCTGTTCAAAGGCAGTTTTTTCTCTCCACTGTTGCTACAAGCATGCTTAGTGTGAGGGATTGCTGAAGAGTCAATGAGTCGATGCAATCAGCTGGTTTTCCTTAGATAGAAAACTTTGAATCAATCTGACTGGATGATCTGGTTGAACTGGAAAGTGACCTGAGATGACATGATGTGAATTGGAGCTATAGAAATAAACTGAATAGAATTGAATATAAAGGGGGTGAGGCAGGTGAGCTGGATGGAAAACTCAGAACAGGACACAGGCGAATGGTATGATGGGTAATTAGTGACAGCAGCCTGAAGGGAACAACAGGACATGGCAAGGTGAATAGGACAGTTCCTCTATTTTCTATTCAGACAAACACAGTTAGAACTGGTTGTACATACCCACCTGCTCCTAGTTATGATAATTAGCTTAGCACAAGCAATGGAGCCACTACCCTTTGGTGGTGACACTCTGATTATGTTCACCAGCTGATTCATTGTAAAATTGCTCATTTGCATTTTGTTTTTTTACCCCCAGTTTAAAAAAAATAATAAGACAGTTATAATATAATAAAATGTGTTTCAGAAGTTGATGCCTGTGAGTTTCAGTATAACTATGGTGTAACACGGTTCAAACATTCATTTAATTTTCCTCTTGGAACCAGAATTAGCGTGTCAGCCTAACACGTTAGCATTCCTGCCAAATGGATTTGGAGCTGACATAACCTCCTAATGACGGCCTTTAAACGCACCACAGAGTTAATGTATCGGTTTCCACTGCAGACAGAAACCAGGCATTAAAAAGTGTCAGAGGATTTTCTTTTTGTTCATTTTTTCTTGTTTTTAGTTTGGAAAAGGCTCCAGTGGATAGATCTGCTGTGCCGATAGAGTAAAGGTATCCCTCCTACGTTATGTGGAAACTGCCCCGTCACAGATTTCTTCTGTTTTTGCTTTATTTGGTGCGAAGGTCTGGGATTTGCTTTGCTGCTTCAGGACTTGGACAGCCGCTGGTCGTTGATAGAAACCATGTATTCTGCTCTCTGGCAGAAGACCTTGAAGCGAAAGTGTTTGGCCATCAGTTTGTGAGTTAAAGATGCAGATACTTTAGTTACGCAGCAGGAAAATGATCCAAAACACTGCTGCACTTTTAAACACTAAACTGAACTCCAAATTAAAGCTTTGAAGAGGTCTAGTTAAAGCCTGAGATTTAATCCTTGTTCAAACGGGCCTTTCATTCCTGAAAATCCTGCATTAGGACGACGCTTCAGCAGGACCTGCTCAAAGATCGGTGGCATGCAGGTCAGGATTTACCATTAGGCAATACTAGGCAGTGTCCTAGGGCCCCAAGTTCCTGGGGGCCCCAAAAAACTCTGTTTCCATGTATGGTTAATACAACTATTCCTTATTTCTGCACATTAATTATGTTTTTGATGAAAATCCTTTCTCTAAAATGCCATCAGAATGCTGATAATATTAAGTGTGTCTCAGCCCCCCCCTCAGTGTTAGTGTGACTGTAAAGTACCTTCACTTTGCTCTGGATCCAGACCCAGAGTTAAACAAACTTTGCTTAAAGGTACAGCGTGGCATTTTGTTCGAGTTAAATGCTGGATGCTGGTCACTGGCAGCGGGAGCCATGTCATAAATAGAAGGAGGGCTGCTGTGGTGAGCATGTTAGCGACGGATGCTAACTGCTACCGCTTTGTTAACGTCAGTTTAGCTAGGGTGACCATATTTTCATTTGGGAAAACCAGGACACCTTGGAATGCGGGGGGGGGATCTCTGTTCCCATGCATACAGATGTCTGTGGCATTACGTAATCCTACAATAACATGATATTTACAGTTGATTTATTAAAAATGCTATTCAGTAAAAGTCATCTGCAATAACTCCAATAACAAACAATGATTTTATTCAAAATGTATTTATTAAAAATGCTTAACAATTGCTGTAATGAATGAATAGCACAATGAAAGAAATAATGTCTCATCTAAACATCCCTCACTTAACAATAAAAGTTAACAATAACTCTCAACTCCCAATAACAGATGATACTCACCAATGAACGAAATAATGTCTGTTCTGTAGGCTATTGGAAAAAATAAATTTACAAATGAGCTAATTAACAAAAAAAACCTCTTGTGTAGCAAAAATTATTCAAAATGTACCAAAAACGAACAAACATATCAATAGACTATCTTTACTTTCGGTGTCCAGGTGGCTTTTCAGATCCCTTTCACCTCCATTGGACACGGAGACATATGTGCCTGCTTTGCACACTGTGCACAAGGCCTCCCGTTTGTCTCGACCCGGCCTGAAAGCGGGGAAACTCTTAAGTAAATCGTCAGTAAACATAAATTTGCGCTTTTGCATGTCGTTGGCGTACTGACAGCCACGATATCTATATTCTGATTAAGAACAGGGCTGCCCGCACTGACGCGTCTCAGGGATTACGTCACACGCAGCGTCGTGCGCAGGGCCCTAGTGCCTGTAAATTTAATGGTCCAATTAAGGTAATTTAAAAAACAGGACATTTCCTCACTTTCTAAAAAAAAAGCCCGGGACAGGACGTGAAATACGGACGTTTGGTCACCCTAGTTTACCTCACCTGGATTTACACCATTTAAGGCTTTATTAACAATTAATAAATACATTTAAAGTAATCTGTTGGCCAGTTTTTTTTTTCTTTATAGAGTTTGTAAGATAGGAAATGTAAATTATTTTTTAAGTAAAGTCAAATGAAATGTGAAAATTATAATTCGGTTATATTTAAATTAATTAACTGGTGTCAATACAAACATTAGTTAATTTTAATTCAGTTAAAAGTAAGTAAATTAGTTTGGTTCATCAACTGAAATCATTTGGAACAGGAAAAAGATTTAAAGTTGGGTCCAGTGCAGTATTTATATTTACATCAACATAAAATTATCAGGTCATAACAAGAGAATCAATTCAGATTCTGTTTTATATGTGATATCTGGGCATATTTTTTATTTATTTTAGCAAGGTTATATTTTTTTTTCAGCGTAAGCAGCTTTTTTTCGTCCATCTCCTCGTCTTTTTGACTCGCTGCGAGCGTCCAGAGGCGATGCTCTCCATCTGGACGGAGCGTTAGCAGGCTCACTGGAGAGGAAGCTTTTGGCAGGGGACACGTCAAAACTTCTAACATACCGAGTCCACAGCATTATAACGCAGGAAAATGTCTGGAAAGACAACAAAGCAGCGGTGACTGTTACCGAGACGACCACCAGACCGCTTTATTTTCCTTTGGTTGGTTTTAGCAGCCTGAGCTGGACGTCTGGGAAGGAAAATCAAACCAGTCAAGAAGCCGAATTTCTCAGATATCTTCCCTTTGTCTGTGGAAATCAGCAGCTGAGATGCATGCATGCCTCTTTCTCCCCGTCGCTGCCTTTGATCAACTCGGAGACAGATGCACTCAGCAGGACTTTTTGGCAGCAGGCCGCCATAAAACGACTCACAAACATTTAACACCGTAGCACTGGAGCGTGGAAGATCAGATGGCCTGCCATGGGGACCGGCATTCTTTACACTGACAGTTATAGAAGCGCACATAATGTTAATGATGTGCTTGTCCGCTCTTAGGAAAAGTGATATACGATGAGGTCATACGAGTTTAAGCTTCTTTTAATTCAGGTGTAGGTTTATATGTATCAAACTGGGAGCTCAGCAGGGGGCCACAGTGATCAGGTTGGTCTGGAATCAGGCATCCAGAACAGATCAGGAAAGAAAAGCCACAGACACTGTGTTGTTTTGGGCCTCCTTCCATCGATGTTATTTATGAATTGAAATGTGAAACTAACCAAAGAAAATTCAGTTCTATTCAGTTTATTTCTATAGCTCCAATTCACATCATGTCATCTCAGGTCACTTTCCAGTTCACCAGATCATCCAGTCAGATAGATTCAAAGTTTCTATCTAAGGAAAACCAGCTGATTGCATCGACTCATTGACTCTTCAGCAATCCCTCACACTAAGCATGCTTGTAGCGACAGTGGAGAGGAAAAACTCCCTTTGAACAGGAAGAAACCTCCAGCAGAACCAGGCTCAGTGTGAGCGGCCATCTGCTGAGGCCCACTGTGGTTCAAGGAGACAGAAGCAGACATAGAAAAAGAAGCATAGATACAAAAGGCAACTGTCAACCAGCTCCACAGGCGGCCCCGTCCAGGAAACACACAGCCAGGCAGACGAGCTCCGAGCCAGCTCCCATGTCAGAGGATGAAGAGAGCACATCCAGTTAGTCACAGTCAGAGAAACAGGACTACACTGGAAAACAGGCCAAGCTCCAACATCTAGAAACAAAGGTGTTGATGGCAGCAGCACAGCTGATATTTCTCTCCAGGATGGAGTCACAGCCAAACAGGAACAGACCAGATGAAGCTACTATGAGAAAAAGCAGAGAGAGCAGAACGTTAGAGATTGAACTAACAGATTCTGCAGAGTGGGAGAATAGAGAGAGAATGAAGCAGAATGATGAAAAAGGGGTCCCTATGTCAGGATAACCTGAGCCACTCTAACTAGAAGCTTTATCAAAAAGGAAAGTTTTAAGCCTAGCCTTAAAAGTACAGGTGCTGGTCATAAAATTAGAATATCATGAAAAAGTAGATTGATTTCAGTAATTCCATTTAAAAAGTGAAACTTGTATATTATATTCATACATTACATACAAACTCATATATTTCAGATGTTTATTTTGTTTAATTTTGATGATTACAAATGACAACAAATGAAAATCTCAAATTCATCATATCAGAAAATTAGAATATTGTGAAAAGGTTCAAAATTGATGGCCCCTGGTGCCACACTCTAATCAGCTAATTAACTCAAACCACCTGCAAAAGCCTTTAAATGGTCTTTCAGTCTAGTTCTATAGGCTACACAATCATGGGGAAGACTGCTGACTTGACAGTTGTCCAAAAGACGACCATCGACACCTTGCACAAGGAGGGCAAGACACAAAAGGTCATCGCTAAAGAGGCTGGCTGTTCACAGAGCTCAGTGTCCAAGCACATTAATAGAGCGGCGAAGGGAAGGAAAAGATGTGGTCGAAAAAAGTGTACAAGCAAGAGAGATAACCGCACCCTGGAGAGGATTGTGAAACAAAACCCATTCAAAAATGTGGGGGAGATTCACAAAGAGTGGACTGCAGCTGGAGTGAGTGCTTCAAGAACCACCACACACAGACGTATGAAAGACATGGGTTTCTGCTGTCGCATTCCTTGTGTCAAGCCACTCTTGAACCACAGACAGCGTCAGAAGCGTCTTGCCTGGGCTAAAGAGAAACAGGACTGGACTGCTGGTGAGTGGTCCAAAGTCATGTTCTCTGATGAAAGTAAATTTTGCATTTCCTTTGGAAATCAAGGTCCCAGAGTCTGGAGGAAAAGAAGAGAGGCACTTCATCCACGTTGCTTGAAGTCCAGTGTAAAGTTTCCACAGTCAGTGATGGTTTGGGGTGCCATGTCATCTGCTGGTGTTGGTCCATTGTGTTTTCTGAGGTCCAGGGTCAACGCAGCCACATACCAGGAAGTTTTAGAGCACTTCATGCTTCCTGCAGCTGACCAACTTTTTGGAGATGCAGATTTCATTTTCCAACAGGACTTGGCACCTGCACACAGTGCCAAAGCTACCAGTACCTGGTTGGAGGACCATGGTATCCCTGTTCTTAATTGGCCAGCAAACTCTCCTGACCTTAACCCCATAGAAAATCTATGGGGTATTGTGAAGAAGAAGATGCAATACACCAGACCCAACAATTCAGAAGAGCTAAAAGCCACTATTAGAGCAACCTGGGCTATCATAACACCTGAGCAGTGCCACAGACTGATCGACTCCATGCCACGCCGCATTGCTGCAGTAATACAGGCCAAAGGAGGCCCAACTAAATACTGAGTGCTGTACATGCTCATACTTTTCATGTTCATACTTTTCAGTTGGCCAACATTTCTATAAATCCTTTGTTTTTATTGGTCTTCAGTAATATTCTAATTTTCTGATATGATGAATTTGAGATTTTCATTTGTTGTCATTTGTAATCATCAAAATTAAACAAAATAAACATCTGAAATATATGAGTTTGTATGTAATGTATGAATATAATATACAAGTTTCACTTTTTAAATGGAATTACTGAAATCAATCTACTTTTTCATGATATTCTAATTTTATGACCAGCACCTGTATATGCACCTCTCATTCAGAGTTTTGGTGCCAGAGTATCGATCTTATTCATTATCAGTAGTATGTCTGGACGACATAGGGCCCCCTTAAAAGTTAATTCAAATTTTACATCACGTTGTCTGTAGTTATGAAGAGTTGGTTCTTTGTATGTCAAAATAACCAACCCCCTTCCTGTTAAAAGGGAGTTTTTCCTCTCCACTGTCGCTACAAGCATGCTTAGTGTGAGGGATTGCTGAAGAGTCAATGAGTCGATGCAATCAGCTGGTTTTCCTTAGATAGAAGACTTTGAATCAATCTGACTGGATGATCTGGTTGAACTGGAAATCTGTGAATTGGTGCTATAGAAATATATTAAATTGAATTGAAATAAATGATCATCTTAAGATTTTGGGAAGTCATAACGCTTTCTTATTAAGATTTCCCCCGAAATACTGAACAAACTTGTATCCTGACATTGCAGATCAGACAGAAGAGGTCTGCAGATTTCTTGGATTCATCACATTTTCGTGCTCCTCCCATCACTCATGATGGATGTTGTTTTGAGCACAAAACTTGAGTGGTGAGATCATGGTTATTAATTATTATGTTGGAAGCATATGTAGGTCTTAGTAGCTGGAGTGGGCAGTTATCAGAACAGAGTGGGTAAGTCTTTAGGGAATTTGAGGGAGGGGTGGCAGTCTGGGCCTTACGCCAATGGTACGACTCCATCCCTCCCATATTGGACTGCCAACAATTTCTTTCTAAAGCCTTTGCCCTGCAGCTGGTGTGTGCGTTAAGTCTGACTGCTGCCCTTGCTTCAATTTCAAGGGTCACACAAAGCTGCTTTAAAGGAACAGTCCATGATTTTTTTTGAATGTGTGCCCATGGTTAAGCCTCTAGCATGGATAGACCGCTGTATTCTGAGCTTTTGTTGAAATAGGGCCCCCAGCTGTTGAGAAACGCTCACGTCTCCAAACTGCACATAGGGTGGTGGGCTAAAGCAAGTTTGAAGCCAAGACTTTAACTATGACAACATTAAAATCTGGGAGGGGAGTGATCATTGCTAAATAAGGTTTTAATCAGTGTTGAGAGTGACAGCGTTACATAATAATAGCAATTTTAACATAGTTATTTTTTTAATTATTCCAGCTGTAACATCTGTTTGGTCAGAATCTATGATTTAATCTTTGAGAGAGGAAAAGCAAGAGTGTAAACTGATAATTTTTCTTGGTCTTTTTCGAACGGCGTCTGCTGCTATTTCATTTGCTACCGTGATTAACTTAACCAAGCTTCGGTGACAGGTCCAACAGGCTTCAGACAGGCTAACCCCTTGCTCACACTGGCTCCGGTGCGGTTACCGAGCCGACGGAGACCGCAACTCCCGCACACCCCCTCTCACACCGCCCTTTTGACTACGGTGCGGTGCGGCTCTGTGGCTCCGGCAACAGGTCCGGAGATTTAACTTGCGAGAACAGAAGTTCACTTGAGTTCACGTAACTTCACGCGATAACACGGCCCAAATAAGGATATTTGCGAGAGGTTGTTGCGGAGGGCTCCAGCACGCCGCAAGGATAGCTTTCTTGCGGAATTTTCTGCAGCGCCGGAGTGTCTCTGTAACCGCAGCCGGACAGCTCAGCAGCCGGTGAGAGAGGTTTACGTCTTTTTAATGACTTGGAATCACTGCGGCGCCGCACCCACCGCACCCCAACAGTAAGACCGGAGTCGGTGTGAGCCTGGGGTAAGAGAATCTGGAGGCAGAATCAGGTCGGAATCAGGCAGGCAGACAGGTAACGTGAACACTGGATAAAATTCACAAATGGCTCTTAATAATCTGGCCCTAGTGACTGGTCTGAAAGATGGTTATATAGCCAGGTGAGCAGGTGAATCAGATGGAGGCTGATTGGAAACAGGGTGGAGCTGACAGGTGTGTTGAATCCTGAATCGAACCAACAGTAGTGCCAGAAATCGTGACAGAAGCAGACATAGCAAATTAACATGGAGGCACTTACAGCATCTATGGGAAAAGTTAAATGACCTGTACTTATATAGCGCTTTTTTTATGTCAGGAGACTTGAACAAAGTACTTTATACCACCTTCACGCACAGACTGATGAAAACTATGATAACTTCCTATGTTAGAAAAGATAACCGAAAGCACTGATGGCAGCAACTCAGCTGATGGTGTCACAGCCAAACAGGAACAGACCAGAACATGAAAAAAAAAAAGCAGAGAGAGCAGAACGTTAGAGATTGAACTAACAGATTCTGCAGAGTGGGAGAATAGAGATAGAATGAAGCAGAATGATTAAAAAGGGGTCCCTATGTCCTCCAGCAGTCTAGGCCTATAGCAGCAGAACTATAGAGATAGCTCAGGATAACCTGAGCCACTCTAACTAGAAGCTTTATCAAAAAGGAAAGTTTTAAGCCTAGCCTTAAAAGTAGACAGGGTGTCTGCATCACGGACTAAAACTGGTAGTTGGTTCCACAGGAGAGGAGCCTGAGAACTAAAAGATCTGCCTCACATTCTACTTTTAGAAATTCTAGGAACCACTAGTAAACCTGCAGATTGAGAGCCAAGTGCTCTGTTAGGAACATCAGGAACAATCAGATCTCTGATATCAGATGGAGCTTGGCCATTTAAGGCTTTATATGTGAGAAGGAGGATTTTAAATTCTATTCTGGATTTAACAGGAAGCCAATGAAGGGAAGCCAGGATAGGAGAGATATGATCTCTCTTTTTCATTTTCATCAGAACTCTGGCTGCAGCATTTTGGATCAGCTGAAGGCTTTTAACTACAGTTTGTGGACTTCCTGATAGTAAAGAATTACAATAGTCCAGCCTTGAAGTAACAAATGCATGGACTAGTTTCTCAGCATCACCCCTGGACAGGATATTTCAAATTTTTTGCAATATTCCTCAGATGAAAGAAGGAAATTCTAGAAACCTCTTTGATCTGGGATTTAAATGACAGGTCCTGATCAAAAACAACACCAAGATATCATCAGCATAACAGTGGAAATTAATCCCACGCTGTCTAATAACTACCGATTGGGATTATATATATATATATATATATATATATATATACACTGCGAAAACAACCTAGAAATAAATACAAATGTCTTAAATTTAGAGTGTTTATTCTGAATTTGAGCAGATAAATAAGATGATCTGCCAAAGGAAAGAAGATTTTTACTCTTAAAACAAGATAATTAGATGATATGCACTTGAAATCAGCCAATGCAATTGTTTTTTTCTTATTTTATATGTAAATTGTCTTGTTCCATTGGCAAAGTGTCTCACTTACCTCCTCATTTCAAGAAAAAATGCAATTATTTTAAGAAAAAATGACCTATTTAGATTGACATTTTTTTGCTGTGTAGTAAAGAGAATTGGTCCTAGCACTGATCCCTGTGGTACTCCATCGGTAACCTTTGAGCATGAGGAAGATTTGTCATTAACGTGAACAAACTAAAATCAGTCAGATAGATACGATTCAAACCAGCGTAGTTCTGTTCCGTGAATTTCAAAAAAAAAATCTAGTCTTCTAAAATGAATATTAGACCTGGATCGCTCCCAGACTCGGTAATTGCGGTGAAAAATATTTAATTTTTTTACTGATTAATGCTAAAATCATCAAATCACCGCAAATATATTAGTTTTAGGTATAAATAATGATCCATTGATTATTCCTTGCTGACTGGACTTTTCCTTTTTTTTTCATTAAAGTTTTTTAATTTATTTTTCTTTTATAACACAGTTACAAACAGATGACATTCAACAACAAAAACATAAACATTGGCAGCAACACAGAACGTGACAGCACTCATCAGTTACCTATTCATAGATATAGCAATGCACATATTCATACTCACAGCATACATCACACCCCAAATCCCTTAAAATTTTTTTACCAACATTGTAGTCAAAATATACCCATGCTTGGCTAGCCTTACGTGGCTCTTTCTGCACCCTAGAAATCATGACCTCATAAGCAGCTGTCTCTGACATAAGTTGAAGCCATTCCTTGATTTCTGGTCTATATGTACGTAGCCCCTCTGATGACATGGTCAAAAAAATTTTTTAATTGTGGCCACGAAGTAGTATTTCGTGCGCACGAAATACTACTTCGTGGCCACGCAATAAGTTCAACGTGCGCATGAAATACTTATTAATAATATTAATGTCATTCCTGGACAACTGGGTAAGCAAATCGAGCGTGCCTTCTCTAAGGTCTAAGGCACGCTCGATTTGCTAAGACGCCATTTTAGGTGGAAACGGCGTAGGGTAAACAACCGCAGCAAAGCTAAACGAAGGACTAAAGGCCCGTTTACATAGCAGCCTGTCCAAGATAAGTCATTACAGTTAACATAAGCCTGAAAACAGGGGCGGATTTATTGATATTATTAATAAGTATTTAGTGCGCACGTTAAACTTATTGCGTGGCCACGAAGTAGTATTTCGTGCGCACGTTAAACTTATTGCGTGGACACGAAGTAGTATTTCGTGCGCACGTTAAACTTATTGCGTGGCCACGAAGTAGTATTTCCTGCGCACGATAAACTTATTGCGTGGCCACGAAGTAGTATTTCGTGCGCACGTTATACTTATTGCGTGGCCACGAAATACTACTTCGTGGCCACAATTAAACATTTTTTTTGACCATGTCATCAGAGGGGCTCCGTATATATGGGCTCTTCCATTTACAAAGAATAATTCTGGCTGCTACTAGAAAACCTGTCATCATTAGTCTACCTTTAGCTGTTGGAAGCCCTCTGGCATCAATGACTTCTCTCCAAAAAGGCAAAATTGTGCAGACTCTGGTAGAGGTTGACTAAGCCAGTCCTCCAATTTTTTCAAGACCTCCGTCCAAAACGGCATTATCAAGGGACACTCCCATAATGCATGGAGAAATGTGCCAACCTCTTTCTTACACTTCCAGCATTTGTTATCCTTTATTAAACCCATTCGACATAACTTACTTGGTGTAAAATAATACCTATGTACAATTTTGTAGTGAATAAGTTTATTTCTTGCGTCCCTTGTAGCCCTTCCCACGTTTGAGATAATATTTTCCCGCACAGCGTCATCAATGTCTGTATCAAGGTCTTCCTGCCAGATAGTTCTTAGATTTTCACACATTTTTGCAGATACCTCCAGAAATCCCCTTTGTCCGTTAAGTTAAATTGTTGTTTAAGTTCCTCCAAAGACATGAATGTTTGATCTCTATATAGATCTTGGACAGTACGTATGCCCTTCTCTAACCATGTTGACCAAAGAAATACCTTTTTACCAATGCAGATGGAGGACTGGACTTTTCCTTTAACAGAAATGGCGTCCTTCACACCCAGGGTTACCAAAATATGGATAGCATGGAGAGACAAGGGCAACAGCACCAATGGAAGGGAAGGTAAGGAGGATATGGGAAAAGGGAGGGAGGGGTGAGATAAGAGAGACATGCTTAGTGGGTGAAGATGAGGTTGAAAGAATGTGACGAAGAAGGACCAACAGAATAGGGGTTAGAGGTAAGATGAGGTATGACATTAACTCCGTGTTAAAGGTCTCAACCCACAGAAGAAGGATATTTTAAAAGAATTTCAAGGGATTCCCATGTAGTCTATGTAAAAACTTTCATTATCTTGTAAATTATTCTGTAGATCTAACCCTGATCCGCCTAGATCATTGATCTAAATTTAATTCTAGGTCTATACATCTATCATCATCAATGCTGGAAAGGTTTTTAAAAGACCAAATTACATAAGCTCAGGAGTAAAACAGGCAATAGTGAAGTTATTCATTAACAGATTTAATGTAAGTAAACTTTTCCAAGAAAATACAAGCAGCTGTGTGTGTATGAAAACATGCACACACACACATTAGTATGGACCTACAGAGAGCCCTCGCTGATTAATTAGGTCCTTCTGCAGAGTAAAATATACAGGTAAACACTAAAGAGCGAGACTGTGGGCGGCAAGCTGGTGGGATAAGAAGAATCATCCTCCGCGCGCGGTTCTCCCCAAGGAAGCTGGTCAAGGCTAATGTTAATGGGACAAATGATCAGTGTCTACTGGAGGCAAACTGTGCCACGGAAAACGCTTTTAAGAGCTCAGCAATAAAATAAGGTATATTTTAATTTGCAGATTCCAAACGCTAACCACAGTAAGTTGCAGGTAACTTCCAACTTTTCTAAGTTTGCATAAATGGCTGGATAAAAAGCTCACAGGCAAGAAACAAACATTAAAGGAAAAGATTGGTCAATAATCAATGGATCTTTATTTATATCTAAAACTGTTCACGGCGATTTAATACATTTAGCATTAATCAATAAAAAATTTAAAATAAAAATTTTCGTCACGTTCACTGAGTCTGGGAGCGGCCATTTTTGTCCAAATATAGTAACACCTCCCTCCAGCCGTGCACGTGGGCGTTGTCAGTTTCACTATAGCTCTGGTGAATTTCAATGGTGAAGTCCTCTGGAAATCTTCAATAATTGTTGTTGATTGCAGATGTGTCTAGTAGTTCCCATTGATTTAGCTTGTAAAGCGGGGAGAATGGCGCTAGGCTTACCGCACCGTGACGTCACTGCTGGAAGTGCGAATTTAAGTGCTCCGTCCTCCGAAGGCCGGATTCGAAGGACGATGATGTCGTAGCGCGGCGCCGAGGTCTGGTCGGATTCCAAGACTCCTCATTATGCGGCCTTAAAATGCGTCCTTCTTTTTGCCTGATTTGAAGGACAGGCCGCTGTAGCCTTCGTAGCCTTGGTTTACACAGGATTCATTGCGAGACCAAGCAAACCGGCTGCTCCGTGCTCAGAGGAAAAAGGTAAATGGCGCCAAACAGTGGTGAATGTTGAAAGTTCAGTTTAATATAATACAAGTCATTGAATAGTTCCGTCTGAAATGAATGAAAATAGTTGTTTTAATGGTTATAGAGTCAGATATGTGGCTGTAATGTTTGATTTATCTAAAGGTTTTTATCTGTTACTGTGTAAATGAGTTTGGCTGGAATTTAAGGACAGATTCTAATATATCTGCAGTGTGGGGACTATAAATCTGATAGGATTTTAATTTTTTTACTGCTATTTTGCACAATGTGTGTTTGCACAAAGTATTTTTTGTTATTAAATATAAATATTAGAGATTTTGCAGAAATATTTTTTATATATACATTGTTTAGATTTACTTATATATTTCTAACCCTTTTATAGAATAGAAAATCTCTTTATTGTCCCACAATGGGCAGATTTACAGCAGCAGAAAGATTATTGAAAATGGTCACACAAATGAGGACCTTAGAAAAATATATAAGAATAACATAATAGTGAAGTTAAAATATAAACAATGAAATACTGTAAAGTGTTTTAACAATATCAAACTGGAGAATTAATAACCAATATGCAGCTATGGACATTTTTACAGTAATGGATATTTGAAAATAGCAGCAACATCAGAGATGTGCAGAATGACAGCAGCAGGTTATTTAACAGGTTTCTATCATTACATTTGATTTGATTTGTTCCTGCTGTGGGTGGCTGGCACCCCTGGATTCTCATGAGCGTAGTCTTTGTTCACTTTACGGTAAAAAAAAGTTAAAGAAAAAAAAGAAAAAAAGAGACAGTTTTGAAAAGTTTGGTATTCATTCTTCTCCTGCTTTGTGTGTAAATTATCGCTGTTGCCAAATGACGCTGAAAGCTAGACCTGTTTGAATCCACAGCCGAAACCCTTCCGGTCTCCTTAATTTCACGGACTACCAGCCTATATTTGGGCAAAATGGCCGCTCCCGGACTCAGTGAAGGCAAAGAAAATGATTGTTTTTATTTTTTTACCGATTAACACTAAATTCATTAAATCAAAGCAAACGTATTAGTTTCAGGTATAAATAATCATTAGCGATGCACGATATTGGGATTTTGGCCGATATGCCGATATTTTAAAACTCATGTAGCCGATAACCGATATCGATACCGATGTTAAAGCTGGACAAAAATAAGTAGTCATTGAAAATAGAAGTTTTGTTATCCATTTCTGACACTTTGAAAAATAATATACTCAGATATATTTTCATATGTTGATATCAAATTGATTTTTAAAAACGCGGTATCGATCTATTTTACTTTCAAAATCTGGTGAAATTTAATCGTTCTGTTACAAACTCTCGTGATATTTTGCAAATTCTTGTAAGATTTTGTTAGTAAAATAGATCGATACCGCGTCAATATATCAACATATAAAAATATGGCAACATTTGGTGAATTTTCGGGGGATTTCGTAGCATAACGATGACATATAGCAATATTTCATTAGTAAAAGAGATTGATATGGTGTTTTTAAATGGCAATATATCAGCATATGAAGATATTGGGATATTTTAATGTATCGATATTTTTTCCCTCGTCTTTAGAAGTTTTTAAGTCTGTAAAAAAGAAGATCAAATATCGGGTTAAATATCGGTGGGGTGGCCGATGTCTGATATTCAGTTTTAAGGCCGATACCGATAGGGGGCCGATTATATTGTGCATCCCTAATAATGATCCAGTGACTACTCCTTGATGACTGGACTTTTCCTTTATTGCTATAATGGCAGTTCATGCCCACCTCTGTAGGAAGCTTTAAAACTAAGATAAAAAAATGCTTACCGTAACTCCTCTAATATTGGCCCGTATTCCATTAGCGGCGGGGTCTCTAACAATGGCCGGTCTCGCTGTCGGGGGAGGTAAATAATGGCCGGACTCGTATACAGTACCACAGGGGGGCAATGTTTGCTAACGAATCCAAGCCATTAGCATGGGAAGTCCCTTCCTTACACAGAGATCGTAGTGGCTTTACGCAATCGCTCTGATCTGAAAGACACATGTGATCGCCGGTAGGTCTGATGGTAACCAGGCAGCGTTAAAATGACAGAAATTCGTTGGCCTTCAATGTTCTGAATTTCCCTTGAAATATACGATAGTGCTAGCCTACTTCCACTTAGCCTGCCTCAAATTAAATTTCGCTGTGATGGCAGAACAGTTTCCATTAATTTTTTAAAAAACTTCGTTTCGCAGGTCATTTCGGCCAAGATTCCATTCTGTGCAGAAAAATTGCAGCTGCTGGAAGATGTCTGAATAATGTTCTGTATATCGTTATGGTAGCTGTACTTTTTCAATAAATGAACCTAATATTTTATCGGTTCAAAGAGACACAAAATCTGTTTTTATTCATTCCACTGGTCGTCTGTTTTGGTCAAATAGAAATACAGGCCTGCCTCTAATTCTGGCCTCCTTCCAATAAGATGTACCCGAGTGAAATAAAGGCCCCGGCCTATATTAGAGGATTTACGGTATATAGAAAGTTTGATCTAAAGGCACAATATTCTTAATATCCATGCATGAACATAGTGAAGGAAAAGATAAACCTTCACCCCTCTCTCTCTCTCTGCTCTGTCCTGTTCAGTTCTCTTCTTTATTTTTCTTCATCAACATCAGGCGCAGCGTCTCGTACTGCTCCGGATTTAAAGGTAGAAACTGAGACCCAAAAACTTCAACCTTAATTTTCCACTTAGCCCGTGTCACGTCTTATCCTCGGCCAAATACTTGAGGCTTGACTCCCCCCGCCCTCTGCACCAGCATCTACTTCCTGCATCCATCCCAAATGGCTGGTATCATTTCGCAAATCCACACCGAGGCTAGAATTAGTCGGTCTGAGTTTCAAGCAGAGACATGACAATTTCAATTAAATCAAGGCCAGACCTCCCCCCCTTCTCTCTGCTTTTCCCCCCTAAGTTCCTATGAGGATTTCTTTTCCTCTCTGTGTTTATGAGTTTCCGTGCACACCCCCCCACCCCCACCGGCTATTCTGCAAGGTCCATAATCTGCTTAAAAACCTCTGGGCTGTGCCGTCTATGAGGTGCGGCCAGGCATGGCACCGAGACAAGGGAGGAGAGAGCGAGGAGATCCTGACGGGGTCGTCTGAAATGAATGTGGATTTGTGCAGAAGTGGTGGTTGGTGATGAGGGGGGGGCTTGGAGGATAGATTTCCATTTAAATACGTCTCACTCTCTGGATTTGGCAGGTTGTTCCCATGGCAACAGCGGCCCATCTTCCCGTTGTGAATGTCTTATTCCATGCAAGCAGGAGTCGTGACCTCTTAGCTTGACAACTTTAGCCGGTTAGTTTCGCTGCAGAGGCCGGGGCCAGCCAGTCGCTCCCAATTCGGGGGAAGATTTTTTCTGTTGCTGTCTTCTTCTACATCAAACGCTGCTCTCGTTCTGCTGAGCTTTGAGCTTCGCATCCCGCTACTCTGCAGTCATGGCAGGTGCTTAACCTACCGCTGTGGCTCTGCTGCTTTGGCTTAAGCTGAAACAAGACAGTTAGACACCAATTTAATTGTTTTGTTTAAAAAAAGTAGAAAGCACCTTCTTTTAGCAGTCTTTATATTAGAATGTACATGTAAGCAACAATATTTGCCAAATCAGATGTTATTGCATTCGCTTTATCAAATTAACCTTTATAAAATAGTTTCCACCTCTTTTACCATCTGGTTTATATTTCCCCAGATAGTATATAGCTGTCATAAGGCGGCTTAACTATTTAACTTTACTTTGTAGTTACTAGGGAAAACTTTATAAACTCTATATTTCTAGTGAAAAGCTGTGATCATCATTTTAGTTTTTTAGTTCAATAGATTTTGCCTGAATATTTCATTTTCAAGGTTTGTTGCTTAAAGCAGAGAAATACATTCAGCTGCAGAATAAACTATACTGATAAAACATGAAATGAATTAAGAAAAATTCCCAAATTATCCTAATTTTAAATCATTTATTTAGAGTATTTCTTCTTATTTGTGTGCCTGCTTAAAAAGCCCAAATATCATCTAATGACAATCACTTGTTCTGTTTGCATAATTCATATTTGGTGTGAACCATACAATATAAAAACAAGCAAAAGGTGAATAGAAGTGAAGTAATAAGCTATACTGAAAGAAACTATGTCACTAAAATAAATTTGTTTAATAGGAATAAACTAGCTGTGATGCTACGTTCAGACCGCAAGCAGCAGAAGCAGCTAGTTTACATGCAGAGTCAATGGATGCATCATGCGCAGCAAAAAGTCCTGCATCGCGTTTCGAGCAGCAGGAGGCGTGACGCGTAGAGAAAGCAGCAGCTGCTGGAGTTGGAAAAATTTATCTTTTGCTGTTCGAGGCGCCGCATCAACCAATGAGAGAAGCTGATCTGGGAGCTGGCAGGGAGTCAGACGCAGCACTGCTGATGCAGAGCGCTATGATCACTCCTCTGGAACAGTTTATTAACGCCTAAATTAACGTAAAATGTAGAAACCTGCCGGCAGAATATGTTGGCTTTTATTATCCTGCTGCCTGCAGTTTGTAGCACAGACCTGAAAAACGCTAACATCTACTTCCAGCCGCCACCAACAGGAGGGGAAAACCCTGGAGAGGCGAGCGGGCCTGAGGCAGCTGCTGCTGGGGATTCCCAGTGACAGCGCAGCGCCGGTATGTGGGGGTCTGAGCGGCTCCCACAGAGAAATAATCTTTGAAGGCAGGATGGTAATCTGGATGAACTGACTGCACAGACCATGTTTCAGGAGGACTTTCTCACTTCAACATAGATTCTAACTACTTTCTACCCGCTGATCACAGCTAATATAGCAAAGCTGCTCTCTGGCGTCGAACACAGGAGCAGCAGAAGCATCTGGACTCACTTTACTAGACGGCTGACCTTAATGTGGACGAGTATCAGAAATGAAGCAGCAGAAGCTTTTTTGCTGCTTCCAGCGTTTGCAGTCTAAATGTAGCATAGGAAATTAGCTACACTGGTAGAAACTTGCTAATTAGAAAAATATAACTAAACTAGTAGCATATACATTAACTGGAAGAAACTAGCTGTATTGGAGGAAGATGGGGGGACTGATCCAATATGGAGGACACTGAAGGGGAGAGGGGGCTGAGACTCACTTAATATTATTATAAGCGTTCTGATGCCATTTTAGTGAAGGGATTTTTATCCAAAACATAATTAATATGCACAAATAAGGAATAGTTGTATTAACTATACATGGAAATAGGATTTTATGGGTCCCCCCCAGGAACTTGGGGCCCTAGGCAGCTGCCTAGTATTGCCTGATGGTAAATCTCCTCTGCGCTGATCAGTTCAGCACCAATGGCTCTTAAACTCTCAGCTGTAAGACGCTGCACCAGGGCGGGCGGGGGGGGGTGATAAAGGCGTTAAGACCGGAGGCCGTGTGCATAAGCTAACTAGATTACTTCTAGTTAAATTGAGAGATCATTGCGTGTCAGAAAACCCAGATCCCCTGCTGGTTTTCTCATACCAGGGGGTGCATTGAGGGGTTGAGGTGTCGGTGAGCGCTTCCATTCACTCATTTGCAGACAGAGCAAAGAGACGGGCTGAGCCTGATCTAACAGACTGCAGGAAGGCTGAGCTGGGAGTGAGCTCTGAAAATATCTCATACAGAGAAGCCAGTCCTGATTGAAAAAAATCACCAATCCCTCCTGCTGCGAGGGTGCAGCTGTGGCTGTGAATGCTAAAGGCTTGCTGATGAATTGGGGTGAGATGGGGTGAGTTTCGGTGCCACGGGGAATGTGAGACGAAAGCGCATGTAAATGAATATGTTTCTGCCTGCCTGAGCTCAGAGCTGCGTCGCTGCACGGTTCTTCATTGCACTATCATCAATGTCTTCTGCAGGCAGTTATTAAAAAACTTTGCATTTTTTTAGTGTCTGCTGTAATTTTATTCTGCATGTTACCTCATTTCTTCTCTGATCACAGAGTCATTTGAAGAACAACACATAACCAGCAGGAAAGTAGTGAAGGGTTATGTTCCCAGTTCAATTCTATTCAGTTTATTTCTATAGCTCCAATTCCCATCATGTCATCTCAGGTCACTTTCCAGTTCACCAGATCATCCAGTCAGATTGATTCAAAGTTTTCTATCTAAGGAAAACCAGCTGATTGCATCGACTCATTGACTCTTCAGCAATCCCTCACACTAAGCATGCTTGTAGCGACAGTGGAGAGGAAAAACTCCCTTTGAACAGGAAGAAACCTCCAGCAGAACCAGGCTCAGTGTGAGCGGCCATCTGCTGAGGCCCACTGGGGTTCAAGGAGACAGAAGCAGACATAGAAAAAGAAGCATAGATACAAAAGGCAACTGTCAACCAGCTCCACAGGCGGCCCCGTCCAGGAAACACACAGCCAGGCAGACGAGCTCCGAGCCAGCTCCCATGTCAGAGGATGAAGAGAGCACATCCAGTTAGTCACAGTCAGAGAAACAGGACTACATTGATAAAGAGACCAAGCTCCAACATCTAGAAATAAAGGTGTTGATGGCAGCAGCACAGCTGATATTTCTCTCCAGGATGGAGTCACAGCCAAACAGGAACAGACCAGATGAAGCTACTATGAGAAAAAGCAGAGAGAGCAGAACGTTAGAGATTGAACTAACAGATTCTGCAGAGTGGGAGAATAGAGATAGAATGAAGCAGAATGATGAAAAAGGGGTCCCTATGTCCTCCAGCAGTCTAAGCCTATAGCAGCAGAACTATAGAGATAGATCAGGATAACCTGAGCCACTCTAACTAGAAGCTTTATCAAAAAGGAAAGTTTTAAGCCTAGCCTTAAAAGTAGACAGGGTGTCTGCCTCACGGACTAAAACTGGTAGTTGGTTCCACAGGAGAGGAGCCTGATAACTAAAAGATCTGCCTCCCATTCTACTTTTAGAAATTCTAGGAACCACTAGTAAACCTGCCGATTGAGAGCGAAGTGTCTGTTAGGAACATAAGGAACAATCAGATCTCTGATATCAGAAACATCATTTCTTATTAACTTAACTGTTTCTTTAGAAGATTTAGACTAAGGTTTAAAACCATAAGGAGGAAACCAGCTTTTGACCTATTTGTAGAGGATATACCTTCTTCTGTTCATATAGTAAGGATTTTTTTTGTATATAAAACGTCTCCATCTCAGTTATTCTAAATGAAAGAGGTTTTTTATGCAGTCGGGGCGGATTTGCAAAAAATCTGCTGGTGTGCAAATGAGTCATTCCTCACTTTTTTTTTCTGTTTACTCCTAACCTAATGGTTTCCTGTTTAAGTATATCTCATCTAGATAAGTTTAATATCTGTTTATCCAGCTAATATTTAAAACAGTTAATACAGTTAAAATATGAGGTATTACTTTTTTTTTTAAAATCAGCTTATTGTAAAAAGCTATTTTCTATATTAATTCTGCTATATGTTTAGGGTGCTGGAGGACATAGGGACTGCTTTTCCTTCATTCTCTATTCTCCCATTCTGCAGTATTAGTTAGTTCAACCCTTAAGATTATACTTTTTTCTAGTCATAATAACTCCATCTGGTCTGTGTCCCATTTAACTGTGACTCCATCTTGGAGAGAAATATCAGCTGTGCTGCTTCCATCAACACCTCCCATTATAGATGATAGAGTTGGGCCTGTTTTTCAGTGCTTAATCTTGATTCTCTCTTACGCAGATTTTTTATGTACATGGAAAAGAGAGCGAACTCTGATCATTATTACTCCACTCCACATTTTGCTATTGATGATGTTAGGTTTATTATTTATACATCATGTGCATTGTTACTTTGTTAGCCAGATTAGAGAGAGTAGAAGGTCTTCCTTCACATTGTGGATGTCACTGTGTGTACGGAGGTCATCCAATCAGGACAGCCTTCATGTCTTTAAAAATACACAGGATATGGGCACATCTTGGAGCCGGACTGATAGAGGAGAGCTATCTGTAACCCTGAGACATAGAGGCAAGCTGCATAAAGGTCAAGGCATTGATGGCGTGTCAGTTGCTGATACAGACAGCTAAACATCCACATGATGCAACACATAGACTCATGAGCTATAAGAAGGAGAAGATGGCCTTGCTTGGGGCTCAATTTTTGCTCGCGGACGTGATTTTTGAGCCCACAGCTGTGCAGCTCCAAGCATTTTCTCTGTCCTGTAATGACCTGATCTGGAATAAACTCTGTTATTTATTTGACTCCTGTTTTTATAGTCCTTTTTATATGGTTTTACCCAGTTTGAGTTAAGAGTAGGAAAAAACTTGCTCCCAGGAAAAGAACCGTGAGGGAGCCCCCGAGGCGCAACGGCTTTTTTAGGAGACATAACTTCCTCATTTTAACAATGATATTGAGAAGGCCATCATCTCTGCCTCCCTCATCTCTACATTTGGGTCCTCGAACCTCCATCCAACCCGACAGAAACGCTGAAAGCAGTGAAGGTCCTGATGAAGTGGGCGTGTCCTTGGAGGTCACAGGTAGAGCCACCTGTGCAGCCAAGCACCCCCCCCACAGACTCACACATGCAGCGCTGCTGAGATGACATGGTTCTGTTCCTCCCTGGAATGGCAGCAGACAGCGGTAAATTAAAAAGCTCTTTTCCTAATAATTAGCCTCTCAGCGGGGACAAACTTTGTGCCTCCCACAGCAGGAGCAGCACACAGGTAATTAATGCCCCAAAGCCGCACCTTCTCCTCTTTATCACGACAGGCAGACTCAGACACACACATATCCTGCCTGGCAGGCTGACGCGAGCCAGCGGGTTCCCCCCACCACCCCCAAAATAATACGGTGTCATCAGTGCCCCCCTAAGGGCATCCTGCCTCGGCATCCATGGGCAGTGGAAAGGAAACAGGAGGGTCTGGTTGCTGCTTTTTTAAAACAAAACATTGTTTAAAAGGATAAAACATTGTTGTTTTAAATGGGAAACTATTTTTCTGCTTTTATACTGTCTGTCGACTGATTGTGCTTTACATTCTGCTGCATTCCAGACACACTGTGCTAAAGTAGGTTTAGTATTTTATTATACAGAGCGGGAAACCAGTTCATACAGTGCAAAGAGACGCACTTGAAAATGTTTCTGTATTATTATTAAACTTAAATGTCTGATAATAAATACCTAACATTTATAAAGGCGATCTGTCTTCAAGCATCACATGACAACCGTCACCAAGACTTCTATAATGCGGTTTTACCAGCTTTGTTATTAACACGGATGCAACAGTGACCTCAGCAGGGTTTCCAGATGTCACTGACTCACGTTTTCCTGCCCAAAATATGTCCCTAAACCACCAGGATGTATGAATTCTCTCCCAATTTCAACCAAAGTCTATTGATCTCTAAGGCCATCAATTTACCCATAGACGGCCGTCCTAAACTGCCAGATCGGAAAACATCCCAAACTGGCAACAATGCATGTAAGACGGGAAACTAAAAGCATTTAGATGCAAAACCCCATCATGCACCGCAACATATTCTTGCAAAATATCCAAACATAAATTCGCCAAATATAAGAGGAACATGGTAGTTCGTAGCATTTTTGTTTTATTTTAATTTAGTTTGTTGCAAGGACTTTGCAGTTTGAAGAAATAGAAAATGACACCATATGCCAACCGTCACAAGGATGAGGATGGCAACACTAGATACACCAGAGGGGAGTATTGGCATGAGTGTTGCGATTCGATACATGTCACGATACTTGGGTCACGATACGATATTATCACGATATTGCAGTATCACTATATATTGCCATATTTTCCCCAGCTATCAAAATCAAATGATGAGATAAAACTGCAAGTGTTGTATATTTTCATCAGAAAATATTGTTTAGGTACTATTATCCATGTTGTTTGGGGTTTTCTTCCACTGTCACTGCCTCAAATACAGATTTGGTGCTGCACGCACAGTTAAAGGGCTCCACAGCGCTTCCTGCCAGAGTGGTGGTGCAGAGGTAGCCCATTTTCCCATCAATGTTTTATGTAACCATTTTTTTTAAATCGATACTAAGAAGTGAAAGATCGATATTATATTGGGCAGCCGAATATCACGCCAAAACGATTATTTCCCACACCCCTAATATACACTCACCGGCCACTTTATTAGGTACCCCATGCTAGTAACGGGTTGGACCCCCTTTTGCCTTCAGAACTGCCTCAATTCTTAGGCGCATAGATTCAACAAGGTGCTGGAAGCATTCCTCAGGGAGTTTGGTCCATATTGACATGATGGCATCACACAGTTGCCGCAGATTTGTCGGCTGCACATCCATGATGCGAATCTCCCGTTCCACCACATCCCAAAGATGCTCTATTGGATTGAGATCTGGTGACTGTGGAGGCCATTTGAGTACAGTGAACTCATTGTCATGTTCAAGAAACCAGTCTGAGATGATTCCAGCTTTATGACATGGCGCATTATCCTGCTGAAAGTAGCCATCAGAAGTTGGGTACATTGTGGTCATAAAGGGATGGACATGGTCAGCAACAATACTCAGGTAGGCTGTGGCGTTGCAACGATGCTCAATTGGTACCAAGGGGCCCAAAGAGTGCCAAGAAAATATTCCCCACACCATGACACCACCACCACCAGCCTGAACCGTTGATACAAGGCAGGATGGATCCATGCTTTCATGTTGTAGACGCCAAATTCTGACCCTACCATCCGAATGTCGCAGCAGAAATCGAGACTCATCAGACCAGGCAACGTTTTTCCAATCTTCTATTGTCCAATTTCCATGAGCTTGTGCAAATTGTAGCCTCAGTTTCCTGTTCTTAGCTGAAAGTAGTGGCACCCGGTGTGGTGTTCTGCTGCTGTAGCCCATCTGCCTCAAAGTTGGACGTACTGTGCGTTCAGAGATGCTCTTCTGCCCACCTTGGTTGTAACGGGTGGTTATTTGAGTCACTGTTGCCCTTCTATCAGCTCGAACCAGTCTGGCCATTCTCCTCTGACCTCTGGCATCAACAAGGCATTTCCGCCCACAGAACTGCCGCTCACTGGATGTTTTTTCTTTTTCGGACCATTCTCTGTAAACCCTAGAGATGGTTGTGCGTGAAAATCCCAGTAGATCAGCAGTTTCTGAAATACTCAGCCCTTCTGGCACCAACAATCATGTCACGTTCAAAGTCACTCAAATCACCTTTCTTCCCCATACTGATGCTCGCTTTGAACTGCAGAAGATTGTCTTGACCATGTCTACATGCCTAAATGCACTGAGTTGCCGCCATGTGAGTGACTGCTTAGAGATTAAGTGTTAACGAGCAGTTGGACAGGTGTACCTAATAAAGTGGCCGGTGAGTGTATACTGCATGCATCATTTAGGTAGTTAACATTAGATTACTTCTTGAGCTCCTTGAGTTATTTACTGTCACAGGTAGGAGCCTGGGCCGGAGAGGAAGTGTTGGGGCTGGTATGTTTAAGGAGGACTGACCCTCGCACGCTGAAATTAGGACCGACCCACTGGGCAAATGCCCGCTATCACAGATTATCCGTCCAAGCCTGCTAGTAGTTCCCATTGATTTAGCTTGTAAAGCGGGGAGAATGGCGCTAGGCTTACCGCACCGTGACGTCACTGCCGTCAAAGTGCGCATTCAGCTCGGCAAAGAACTCATGCTCTTCCTCAACACTGAAGTCCTCAGACATTTTTCTTTCGTTGTTTCTTTCTTTGCACAGGTAGACAGCACATTTCTTCTTCTACGCTTGCATTATCGGCAGAGCAGACGCTGAATGCGCACTTTCATCTGGTTTGGTCTGCCGCGGTTTCCGTAGACTCGTGAGCGCGCTTTTAGGAAATCCTATACACTACTGTTTATGCTCTAAAAACATTCTAAATGACTTCGTTTCGAGTAAATTCTGGACGCTACCCACTCAGGACACTTGGAATACATTGGACGAGCAGTATGGAGGAATATTGACACGTTTTTTGTGGACTTTTATGGACCTTTCTGCCTCGGGCGCCATAGACCTCCATTATTTGAATGTCAGCAGACAGCAAGAAGCCTCCCAGATCTCCAGATGCATTTGAGATATCAAAAAAGTACTCCAGTGTTGTTCAGCATGGGGGGGAGTAGAAAATGAAGGCTAATCATGTTTTGGGTGTACTATTCCTTTAAGGATTTCATATTTAAAGTACTTTCAGAAGTTTGAATTCTGAATATAATCAGACTTTTCCTTTAAACACCTTGAAAAAGGCCGTCTCTGTACTGCAGTCTTAATATTTAGCTTAATGATATCGTATCGTCATAATTTCATATCTTATAAACATGCAGCGTTAGCTGACCTTCATATATGAGAAAGATCTGAGGTAAATTCAGGGCCGTTTTCTCTGCAGTCTGACATCCAGCAGCAGGAAGAACAGTTTGAGTCTCTTTTCTCGCTTGAGGCAAACTTAAGGTTTATTATCTGTTCAGCAATTAACAGGCAATCTGCTCATTATCAAGCCAATTATCCTGCACTAATAACAGGCTTAATCAATCTCATTTTTTCAATTATTACATTTGGAGCAGGTGAGCGGTGGATAATGACGCGGTAATTCGAAGTCAGAAAGAGTTTTAGAGATAAGGACTAAGTTGTTTAGACTGTTGGCGATGGCGTGTGGTGCAGAGCACATGTGCAGAGCATTTCCCGCCTGGAATAAGAGCTCAGTATCAGAAATCTTCATTGCTGTGTTTGTGTGGGTTGTAAAGCTGAGCGTGTGGAGATGAATGCAGAGCCGGAGCGTGTGAGCTGGTGTGTGTGCTGCTCTGAGTGAAACATTGTCCTCTGTAGATAAGAGGACGGGTCTCCACTGTAAGACTTATCAAAGGGACCACGCACCATTACACAGGTATGTTGACTGGCCCCCAAACCCGCCATCATGCACACACAATAACATCCAGACTCACTTTAAAACCATATGGGACGACGCTTCAAAGGATTCCTTTTACTGTACAAACTAACGCATTTTATATTAAAACATAATCGAAAGCAGATGGATTCCTGCATGTGCATTAATGCACCAGGTTTTACCCACGCTGGAAAAGATCTATAACTAGATCAGCCTTTTTTTTGTTAAGATAAGTGCACTTATTCTTGAATTGAGAAGTTTAAAGAGACACTTAACCAATTTAACACGACAATTTACATTTAAAATAAGAAAACATGATTGCATTGTTTTATTTCAAGTGCATTTTATCTAAATATCTTATGTTAAGAGTGAAAACACTCATTCCATTGGCAAATCGTCTAATTTTCCTACTCAAACTAAGAGTTAATTACGAATTTACGAAATTTTTAGATCATTTTTCCAGTGCACAGTCTTTTTTATGTAACAGGCAAAGAAAAGCTAATGGGACAAGTAGCTAAAACTTCCAAATTTGGTAAAAATAAAACTCTGTGCAGGTGCAGCATTAATGAAGCAAAAGTCACAGAAACTTTTCACAAACAGCAGATTATGTTCATTTTATTCACCTTCCAGTTTTTAAAAAGAATAAACAATCACAAACACAATCTCAGCCAGATAGTTTTGTATCTCAGAAGATAGAAATTCAACCTTTAGAAAGGTTAGAAGTCACAGCAAGTTTATTTATAGTAAATGTTTCTACAAGAAGACAATTCAAACACTGCAAAAAATGTAAATCTCAATAAGTCATTTTTTTCTTGCAATTAGGAGGTAATTGAGACCCTTTGCCAATGGAACAAAACAATTTACATTTAAAATAATAAAAAGCCTTGTCTTATTTTAGTGCATATTATCAACTTATCTTATTTTAGGAGTATAAATCCTCATTCTATTGGCAAATGATCTTATTTATCTACTCAAATTAATGGTAATACACTTAATGTAAGACATTAAATTAGACACAATTTAACATTTTATCTAAATTATTTTTTAGCCCTATTTTGGGTGCTTATCTGATTAGTTTGATTCGGTCGTTTGCTCTTTAAATGATGCAGTAGTAGTTTTGCAGACTCTTTGGGGATTTAATCTGGCTTTGCAAGGCTGAACTCATCCCTAACGTTCCGTCTAAACTGATTATTTCTTTTGCTTCCTGGTTGATCTTTATGCAAAGATGTTGGGAGGTTTTGAATTAATCGCTGAAGAGCCTCGGTCTTAAGTCGGAGGTTTAGAGAATTAACACCTCTGCATCTCATCCTCTTCTCCACCATTTCCTTTTTGCTCCCCCTTTCTTCCTTCTAGTCCGTATTTTGAAGGTTTCTTTCAGCCTCCCTGTCAATGCGACGGCCATCAATGGCCCTCTGTCCTCCTGCCCGGCCCTCTGTTTGCCTTAGGGCTTCCCCCTCTCCTCCCTTTGTGTGGGAGAATCACAGGAAAGAAAAGCAAAGATGATGGAAAGGAGAGAGCGGAATGAGAGCTTTGGTAAACAGCGGCCTGTCACAGCTCAGCAGGAGGCTCTTCGGCCGCTGCCTCCGCCGTCGACGCCGGGGAGGTTTTCTTTTTTAATGGCAGGGGCATTTAAAAGAACCATCAGACAAAGGAAGGTTTTGTGTCGCCTTCGAGAGCGAGCTTGGACATTGACAAACAACTTAGCAAGAACTCAGCCATGTTTGCGGTGCTGTAGAGGCGGTCTAATGGTCAAGAGCTGCCTGATTAATTGCTTCTTATAGATGTTGTTCTGCCAGAGAGGCTGACGGCTCCTGACTCCCTTCAGAGAGGAGTCTGGGCGGAAGTCAGCTTCGGAAAATCTTGAAAGTCCAACATCTCCTCCTTTCATATTTCATCCCAGGAGGGCTAGAAGAGTTTTAACACGTGGTGCACGTTTTTATTTGTCTCCCTTTTTATTCAGATACCACAAATACAAACTTTTACAAAGAAAAAGGGGAAAAGAAAAAGAAAATCAGGTATAAGTGATTTAATCTCAGTATAAAATGCTGTTCTGCAGGAACGGATCTACCATTAGGCAAAACTAGGCAGTTAACTAGGGCCCCAAGTTCTTGGGGCCCCATAATTTATGGTTAATGTAACTTTTCCTTATTTCTGCACATTAATTATGTTTTTGATAAAAATCCTTTGCCTAAATGCCATAAGAACGCTGATAATATTAAGTGTTCAGACGCCTCTAGCACTTTGATTTCTAAAAAGCTCCTAGCGCCAAATCTAGAGACTTTTTTCTGCTACTGGAGACTTTGGAGACAACATCTAAAAGCAGCGAACTCTGCTCTCCAGAGCCAGTAGATTGGTAACCCCGCCTCCTGCTCTCCTCTATCTTGTCTGCTGTCATGATTCATGCAGCTATTATTTCATCCAAATGAAAAATGGAGAACAGATAAGCAGATCATGGCTTGTCTACAGTGAAAAGAAGGACTGGGTTATTTACTTTGGCCTTTTTGGAAACACAGGAAGGAGCAATCAGCTAAGTGAGCTTAGTGCTTGGAAAAAATCTTTCATTCCTTTAGAGACAGCATGAAAAGTCAGCTGAGTATAAAACAGAGAGGAAAACAAGAAGAAAAGGGACAAGAAGAGAGGGACACAACCTAGAACAGACAATGGATGTCTATTCTATTAACATTTCTCTATAATGGGGCTGTTTTATATGTTGGCTTCTCTATTCAAAGGGCCCCCTGCCTGTCTTTGCCTAGGGCCCCACATTTCCTAAATCCGCCCTTCTGTTCAGGGAAGGTTTGTTAGAGAAGATCAAACAAACAGCATCTACCTCTGGTCAGAATATAAAGAGAATTAAAGCACAGCTACAAACCTACTTAGAGCCTGCCGGTCCTCTGGTTGGATAAGATTAGAACCAAACTCTTTGGACGTGCAAACGGTAACAGGTGGCCGAAGATACAAGTCGTCTCTCCTCCTCTTTCCTGTCAGCCTACTGTCAGAAAAATGCACCTCTAATGCTGTAAAAAAATAAAATAAATAAACTAAAAATGTGTAAGTATCACTTTTGTAAGCAGCAAAGTGGCTCTGCTCAGTATTATGGGTATCACTACCTGATCTCTACCAGTATGGAGGGAATTATATTCTGTTATGGTTGCAAGTAGGGCTGGGCGATAATTCAATAACGATATAAATAACCGATATATATATATAAACGATATATATAAAAGTTCGATAAAAAAGAAACGCAGTTTTCCTTCCTTCTCATTGTAGCCTAGCATGTAGGTTTATGCTAGTCACTGCTTCCTCCCAACCAATCACAATCGCGGACCCAGATGTCACATGAAGATGTCGCAGCAAGGAGAGGAAATTGTTTCAAAGAAGGGTTTTTGCAGTTCGGCAGTCTGGCAGTATTTCGGTCATGGCAAGTCGGACAAAAAACAAACCACAGTCATCTGGAAAATGTGTCGGGAACCAGTGAATACCAAGTCTGATAACACAACCAACTTTTTTTTTTTTTTTATCATCTCAGCCGCTCACAGCCGCAGGAGTACGAGCTGTGTAGGCCCCGACGCGGCTCTCCTCCGAGGAATCTTCGGGAATTTATATATATATTTTCAGTTCTGGGCAGTTTCCCACGTAGTTCTAACAATTGAGATAAAAATGCTGAGGGCCCAGAAACTTCAAAGTAATAACTCAGGTTAAAGCAGGAAACGGGGGCGGCGGCGGGGGGGCATTTATTTATTTGTTATATTTATTTTGGTCACTTTAGTTTATTCTTTGTCAGTATTTAATAACATAACTCAGGTCTCTTAAGTTATTTTTCTTTAAAACAATTCTGTTATGGTTAAAAAAGTTGGTTAAATAAAGATTTAATTCGAAGTCTGTGTTTGTGTTTTTTATTAAAATTAAATCATTTAGCAATATTATAAAAAGTCCAGGCAGAGCTGCACATAAAATATGGTTTCAAATATTTTCAATAATTATCGATATCGATCAATATGCATTTTTTTTATCGATAAGCTTTTTTTCTATATCGCCCAGCCCTAGTTGCAAGCAAAGAACAGATTGTATATGGGAAAAAAATGCCTCAGCAGATGGCCGCTCACACTGAGCCTGGTTCTGCTGGAGGTTTCTTCCTGTTCAAAGGGAGTTTTTCCTCTCCACTGTCGCTACAAGCATGCTTAGAGTGAGGGATTGCTGAAGAGTCAATGAGTCGATGCAATCAGCTGGTTTTCCTTAGATAGAAAACTTTACTGGATGATCTGGTGAACTGGAAAGTGACTTTAGATGAGCTATAGAAATAAACTGAATAGAATGGAAATTCATTCACAACACTGCCTATAACTATGTGGAAATTTGGCCCATAAATATCGCCATGAACAAGATGCTCAATAACTGAATTCAATTGAATTAATTCATGTTTGCGGCTTAGAAAGTTGAAGAAGTGTAAATAGTTCTGAGTAAAGGCACAGCATCCAGCTTCCATCCAGATTATACGGCTACTTGGACTCATCTGAAGATGAGACGGAGAAACAATATGTCAGAAAACCCAGGCTGGAGCGAACTTCACCACCAAGCCACAGTGGCTGCTACACGTCTCCGCTGTCATTAACCTACATCGCTCTAATTTGCTTCCTATTCCCAGGGAGGAAAGGAAATCTGTGCTGGAAGAAAAGAATGGAAAAGCAGAAGAAACAGGAACGATAGTGAGAAAATTCCGGAGGTGTAGGCAGGAGAATAGAATAGATGAGGACGGTGATAAGAGCTGACAAGGAAGAAAAAAAACGGATAAATGGGAGCAGAGAAGCTGGAAGCATTAGGAAATGAAAGCAAGCAGAAAACTCTGTCAGATGTTGTCATCGAGTCCCGCAGAAAATGTGAAAACTATGATTTATTAGATGTAGGATTTCAGCCTGAAATGTTTGTTTCAGGAGCTTTCAGCTCTGAATTACAATATGTCTCGCCGCCAGGGGCGGATTTAGGAAATGTGGGGCCCCGTGATATAAGAAGACGACACATAAAACAGACCCATAAACAGCGGCGAAGAAATAACTAAGGTTAAAAAAAATAAAAAGGAAGAATAAGAGACAAAAATATTATAACATGCACATAAATAAATACTTAAAAACATAAGTAATTTAAAAATAAAGTTCAAGATTATAAAGGACAAAAAAATAAATAAGCTAATTAAGAGTTATAAACATTTATGTCTCACTTTATAATTTAATTTCTACTTACATTTATTTCTTTATTGTGTTTTTGTTGGCAATAAATTGTACGCTTATATATTTATTGAGCATTTATTTATTTCTGTATTTATTTTTAAATATGGCAGAGTTGGTCCTCCATAGTGCACAGGGGCAGATTTAGGAAATGTGGGGCCCTAGGCAAAGACAGGCAGGGGGCCCTCTGAATTGAGAAAACAACACATAAAACAGCCCCATTATAGAGAAATGTTAATAGAATAGACATCCATTATCTGTTCTAGGTTGTGTCCCTCTCTTCTCGTCCCTTTTCTTCTTGTTTTCCTCTCCATGTTTGGTACTCAGCTGACTTTTCATGCTGTCTCTAAAGGAATGAAAGATTTTTTCCAAGCACTAAGCTCACTTAGCTGATTGCTCCTTCCTGTGTTTCCAAAAAGGCCAAAGTAAATAACCCAGTCCTTCTTTTCACTGTAGACAAGCCATGATCTGCTTATCTGTTCTCCATTTTTCATTTGGATGAAATAATAGCTGCATGAATCATGACAGCAGACAAGATAGAGGAGAGCAGGAGGCGGGGTTACCAATCTACTCGCTCTGGAGAGCAGAGTTCGCTGCTTTTAGATGTTGTCTCCAAAGTCTCCAGTAGCAGAAAAAAGTCTCTAGATTTGGCGCTAGGAGCTTTTTAGAAATCAAAGTGCTAGAGGGGTCTGAAAAGTGGCTAAATATAGCGACTAAAGCGCTAAGTTGGCAACACTGCTCTTTGCATGGTTTGTTTTCAAATGGTTTGCTGCTGTCTGTTTGGACCTTTCTGAACATGTGCAGCAAATGGACTGATCCAATATGGTGGACACTGAAGGGGGGGGGGGGGGGGGGGGGGGGGGCCTGAGACACACTGAATATTATAATCATTCCGATGACATTTTAGCAAAAATATTTTTATCAGAAACATAATTGATGAGCACAAATAAGGAATAGTTGTATTAACCATACATGGAAACAGAGTTTAATGAGGCCCCCAGGAACTTGGTAGCCTGGTGAGACCCTCCTGATCTCGCGAGCTTTCAAGGTTTCACTCGCTAATCAGTCTGGAGACTCTTCGTTAAAGAAAATTTGGAGCCGTTCACCAAACGAACGTCCAATCAGCGTTGGCTTTGAGGCGGGTTGAGGTGTGACGCAACGAGAAGCGCGACAGTTCAGTCTAAAGAACATGGCGGCTTCAGCCGATGAAACTAGCGTTAGCGTGGCTATCGAGCAAGTTTTATCTGAATTACAGAGTATTTCTTCACTGAAAGAAGAGCAAAACACTGCTCTGGAGGCTTTTCTCAGAGGAAAAGATGTTTTTGCTCTTCTCCCGACTGGTTTCACCAAGAGTTTGATCTATCAATTGGCTCCTCTTCGTCGTCGCTCTGTTAGTACGTCATATGCTTCGTTGATCTGATTGGTTTATTTGGCCCGTCTATCACCAACATAGGCCAATCAGCTAACCAGTATTTTCGCCCCTTCCCAAAATTACTTCAATGGAAGGTTTCCAGATGGATATGCGGAGCAAATCCATCTGGCGGAGTCAGGTTAGGAACTTGGGGCCCTAGGCAACTGTCTAGTATTGCTTGATGGTAAACCCCCCCCCCCCGCTCGCCGCTTTGTGCCCGCATGCTCACCACAGACATTCTGTTTTAGCTTTTTACGGGACGCCCTGTTGGTTTCCAACACTGTGCATAGTTTCACCACCACCATCACACAATGCCCTTACAAATGCGGACAAAGCAGGAGAACACTGAGAGACTGCATGATAGAGCTGACCTTCCTGAAAAGAAACACTTTTAAACACCTCATTGCCTCAATTAGCAGGCAGAAAAGAACCAAACTGACTAATGAATTCAGCAATGATTTCAGCTCAGGCAGTAATAAGTAATGGACATGTTGAGCAAACTGATTAGGAGGTAGAAATGGCTGTGAAATGGGAGAAATGAGAGTTATTGTGTAACGAAGATCTGAAACAATGGGAAGCATTAAGAGAGACAGCTGAGATGGAGCAGAGCGACGGACGGTTATAGGCAGGTGATGAATGGATCAGCACACCTGATGCCTTCAGGCGCGGAGGCCAGGCAGGGAAATCTCAGATGACGGCGAGAAGTGGTGGAGGATTCAGAGCGTGACGCAGGTCACTCCGATTGCGACCACCCATGACGGGTCACAACTGCTCTCCTGTCTTCTCATGCATGTAAGCCTACTAACCCCCCCCCCCCCTCCCTCCACACACAAACACACACATCAAACAGCATCACAAAGAAGACTTCTGTCTATTTTTCCATTAGATCAATATAGACCAGGGATGCACAATATTGGGATTTTGGCCGATATCCGATATTTTAAAACTCATGTAGCCGATAACCGATATCGATACCGATGTTAAAGCTGGACAAAAATAAGTAGTCATTGAAAATAGCAGTTTTGTTATCCATTTCTGACACTTTGAAAAATAATATACTCAAATATATTTTCATACGCTGATATCAAATAGATTTTTAAAAACGCGGTATCGATCTATTTTACTTTCAAAATCTGGTGAAATTTCATCGTTCTGTTACAAACTCTCGTGATATTTTGCAAATTCTTGTGAGATTTTGTTAGTAAAATAGATCGATACCGCGTCAATATATCAACATATAAAAATATGGCAACATTTGGTGAATTTTCGGGGGATTTCGTAGCATAACGATGACATATAGCAATATTTCATTAGTAAAAGAGATTGATATGGTGTTTTTAAATGGCAATTTATCAGCATAGGAAGATATTCGGATATTTTAATGTATCAATATTTTTTCCCTCGTCTTTAGAAGTTTTTAAGTCTGTAAAAAAGAAGTTTTTGAGGAAGAAGAAGAAGTAGTATTTTTTATTTTTATTTTTAGACTTTAGAAACTCAGAAGCTGATCAAATATCGGGTTAAATATCGGAGGGGTGGCCGATGTCCGACATTCAGTTTTAAGGCCGATACCGATAGGGGGCCGATTATATCGTGCATCCCTAATATAGACCATAATGTCTAAATTTTCATTTAAATTGCATGCATTAAAGAAGTAGTCGATTATTTTATTAAATTAGGTTCTAGTTCCAGGTTATAAGAAGTTAATATCTTCATTCAGCATAAATCCACATTAGTTGCTCCACAGATTGAAGCTAAAGTTTAGCAGAAGAGGAGCCAAGACCAAAGCAGACAATAGACTGCAGTTTGAGGGCAATTTTTAAACTGGTGTCACTCTGGATTGGGCATTTATACAGAGATAACCTGATGTGGAGCAGGCTGGGCTTCTGTGCATTTTTTTTTTATGCACTATTTTTGCACGCCATGTATCACTTTACTTGGATTTTCACTTTATTTGGATTTAGTTTTTACATATGCATAGATATACACTCACCGGCCACTTTATTAGGTACCTCATGCTAGTAACGGGTTGGACCCCCTTTTGCCTTCAGAACTGCCTCAATTCTTGGTGGCATAGATTCAACAGGGTGCTGGAAGCATTCCTCAGGGAGTTTGGTCCATATTGACATGATGGCATCACACAGTTGCTGCAGATTTGTCGGCTGCACATCCATGATGCGAATCTCCCGTTCCACCACATCCCAAAGATGCTCTATTGGATTGAGATCTGGTGACTGTGGAGGCCATTTGAGGACAGTGAACTCATTGTCATGTTCAAGAAACCAGTCTGAGATGATTCCAGCTTTATGACATGGCGCATTATCCTGCTGAAAGTAGCCATCAGAAGTTGGGTACATTGTGGTCATAAAGGGATGGACATGGTCAGCAACAATACTCAGGTAGGCTGTGGCGTTGCAACGATGCTCAATTGGTACCAAGGGGCACAAAGAGTGCCAAGAAAATATTCCCCACACCATGACACCACCACCACCAGCCTGAACCGTTGATACAAGGCAGGATGGATCCATGCTTTCATGTTGTAGACGCCAAATTCTGACCCTACCATCCGAATGTCGCAGCAGAAATCGAGACTCATCAGACCAGGCACCGTTTTTCCAATCTTCTATTGTCCAATTTCCATGAGCTTGTGCAAATTGCAGCCTCAGTTTCCTGTTCTTAGCTGAAAGGAGTGGCACCCGGTGTGGTCTTCTGCTGCTGTAGCCCATCTGCCTCAAAGTTCCACGTACTGTGCGTTCAGAGATGCTCTTCTGCCCACCTTGGTTGTAACGGGTGGTTATATGAGTCACTGTTGCCCTTCTATCAGCTCCAACCAGTCTAGCCATTCTCCTCTGACCTCTGGCATCAACAAGGCATTTCCGCCCACAGAACTGCCGCTCACTGGATGTTTTTTCTTTTTCGGACCATTCTCTGTAAACCCTAGAGATGGTTGTGCGTGAAAATCCCAGTAGATCAGCAGTTTCTGAAATACTCAGCCCTTCTGGCACCAACAATCATGCCACGTTCAAAGTCACTCAAATCACCTTTCTTCCCCATACTGATGCTCGCTTTGAACTGCAGGAGATTGTCTTGACCATGTCTACATGCCTAAATGCACTGAGTTGCCGCCATGTGATTGGCTGCTTAGAAATTAAGTGTTAACGAGCAGTGTACCTAATAAAGTGGCCGGTGAGTATATATATATATATATATATATATATATATATATATATATATATATATATATATATATATATATATATATATATATATATACATATATATATATATATATATACATATATATATATATATATATATATATATATATATATATATATATATATATATATATATATATATATATATATATATATATATATATATATATACATATACATACCACCCTGCATATTATTGTTTAATCACCATAGGTTTTGCCTTCCATACGGGGGGATATCTGCTGATCTGGAAGCTTTTTTGATGTTTACTTTGGTTGTCTCATCTCACACAGGTGGAAGCAGACTTCTAGGAGTAACTCTAGATCTTATATTTCATCTACGTTTCCGTTTTTTTTTTATTTTCTTTCTTTTCATGCTCTCCTTCCTATCTCTTTCTTTCCCTCCTTTGGTCATATCCACTCTTTTTTTCCTCATACCTCCTTCCATCTCCGTCTTCATTGCATATGATTTTACTCCCTGAATAATTTTGCAATAAAGTTTCATAAAAGTATCAAATAGATCTTTATGGTAACATTCATACTGGTCTGCTTGTGAAAGCATGTTTGGCTAACATCTAGTGCTGGGACACCGATTCCCAGAGCTATATTGGCAAAACAGGACAAACGCACACAAAAAAAGACAAAAAATAAGTTTCAAGTAGTGCTGCTTCTACTTGAGTTGCGTTTTTTTCAGACTGTAGCGACCCCTGATTGGCTAGAGAGAGCTCCACTTTGTGGGTACAACACTGTTGCTGCATTCATGGTCGCTGTGAGGGATTGATGCAAAGTCAGTGACACAATGCGAGAGAACGTCTACCGTCGTTACATTCTCATCAAGTTGGAGGGAAGTCTGAAAGTCAATGACTGGATGCAATCAGCTGTTTCCTTACAAAATGTTTTAATTAACCAGTCTGGATGGTTAACTGAATTGTCACAATAAAACGCCTTGAGATTACGTATGTTTTCACGTTGTGCTTAATAAACGAACGGAATTGAACATGACAATATTTTTAATACCTTTTTTTTCTATACAGCAGACAGACTGTCCTGATTTGGTCATGTTTCTCAAAAAAAAAAGCGCTGAACGTTGGAAACTGTAATTCATATAACAGTCTCGTGTTTTCATTTTTATCACTGCTGCATTTTAAAAATGGAAATGTCTTGAGAGCTGTACTGAAAGAAATTTCTTTTTGTATACACCCAAAATGAGAATAAAGTCTAAGTTTTTCCAGTGTAGTCCTGTTTCTCTGACTGTGACTAACTGGATGTGCTCTCTTCATCCTCTGACATGGGAGCTGGCTCGGAGCTCGTCTGCCTGGCTGTGTGTTTCCTGGACGGGGCCGCCTGTGGAGCTGGTTGACAGTTGCCTTTTGTATCTATGCTTCTTTTTCTATGTCTGCTTCTGTCTCCTTGAACCCCAGTGGGCCTCAGCAGATGGCCGCTCACACTGAGCCTGGTTCTGCTGGAGGTTTCTTCCTGTTCAAAGGGAGTTTTTCCTCTCCACTGTCGCTACAAGCATGCTTAGTGTGAGGGATTGCTGAAGAGTCAATGAGTCGATGCAATCAGCTGGTTTTTCCTTAGATAGAAAACTGAATTGAATTGACAAGTGTTTTACGTGCCTTTGTTAAAGCTACTCCTCACTGTCAAATACTGTCACACAATCAGATGGTTGCGTTCATGCTTCTATGGATTCTTCTTTGTTGGTATTCGTCTTCTTCTTCCGTTCAGAAAGGAATGAGCCTTGAAATTTAAGGTCGAGATTTAAACATTTTAATGATTCCTGGAGAATCGAAAGGATCAAACCAGATGTAATAGATTCATGATTCTATGTGTCCAACCCTTAGTGCAGGTGTTATAAAGCCACATAAGAGCAGTGACTTGCATACAGATAGATACCCTATTAGACATAGACAAGGTCTTAGCATATAGATCCACATGCACATCAAACAGCGTCTGCAGGCAGGTAATGTGTGCTCCCTAAAACAGGAAGGGGAGAAAGCATCGGACAGGAGCAGCATGCAGGCTTTGATGTCGTTTGATGTCTGATGCATATCGGCCCATTCTCTTTATTCTATAAGAGCCAGATGAAGGCAGAGACGGGCGACGAGACGAAGCGACGGGGGACATGAAAGCATCATTACAGGGCAGTGGATTTAACCTCTCACAAAAGGCATGTGAATCAGATGTGAACGCCATGCCTTATTATTAATTTGGACGCCTCATCTGTGCTCAACCCTGAAACACCAACAAGCATGAGGAAATTCAGCAAACTTCTTTGATAAAATGTAATCCACAGCCTGAGATGAACACATAAAGCTAAAAGGCTTTGAAACGGGACAAAAAATGGATCTCGATTAAAGTTCTGTGTGTGTCGATCCTTGTTCCATATAATAAATGCCAACTGGACATCGTCCATGTTACACAGTGTTCAAGCTAAAAAATGCAGAGTCTAAGTTAATTCCTGCGCCAGTGCAGCTGTTTGCAGGCTTAGGTCGTCTTCAACTCAGTGCTGGTTGGTTTTACAAGCCACTAATGTTAATGTCAGAGGTTAACAGACTGACTGGAAATAATAGAAAGGCAGTAAATGTCTCCAAGTACGCAGGACACCATATCCACATGCAGAACATATTGGGTTTAAAAGGATTCATCCATCCATTTTCTCCCGCTTAGTCTCTGGGCGTGTATGAGCGAGAGGCGGGGTCACCCGGGACAGGACGCCAGTCTGTCGCAGGGCAACATGGAGACACACGACCTAAGGAGGATTTTAATGTTTTGGAGGAATGAAAAAAAACCGAGGGATGGATTATAAACAGGGGAAATTGGATTGATGAATAAAAAGGGATTGGGATAACGATGGATGGATTGATTGGAAATTTTACTATGGATAATGAATTAAAATTTGAGGAGGAATGATGAAAAGAAGGGGGGAAAAATGGGAAGGAGGGATGGATTTTTGATGGTCAATGGATGGAAGGGGAATTTTAATAAAAAGGATGAAGGAGAGACGGGATGAAAAAGGGGGGGGAGTTTAAAGTTTTGGGATGGTTTTAATTAAAACTTAAAAGAATGGAAAAATGTTTTTTATTTTTTGGAGTTTTGGGAATAAAAAAGAGGGAAAAATAAAAATTTAAAAAAATTTAATGGAAATTAAAATGGAAATTTGGAAAAAAAGGGGTTTTTGGTGGTGTTTTGATTAAATGAAGGGGAAATGGATATGAAAATGAAAGTAAAAAAAATGAGGAATTAATTTGGAAGGATTTTTTTGGGATTATGGAATGGTGTTTGGAAAAATTAAAATGAAGGGAAAATTAAAATTGAGGGAAAATAATAAAAAGGAAAAATGTTGGAGGGGAAAATAATATTGAAAAGGAAAATTGGGTTTAAAAAGGTTTAGGGATTTTTTTGGATTTGGGGTGATGACGAGGAGGGGGGTTTGGGAACGGATTTTTGGGGAAAAGGGAAGAAAGATGGAGGATTAAAAAAAAACGAAGGGTTTTTTTGGATGGGGGGAGGAAGCCGGATGAGAAAAAGATGGGAAAAAAAGGGATGAATATGAGGGGGGAAAAGGAAATTTGGTGACGGATTTAAAGGGAATGGTTTGGAAAAAAGAAAAAAATTTTTTTAAAATTTTTTAAAATAGGGATGGAGGGTTGGGAAATTTTTGGGGGTTTGGGGGGGGATGGAGGGAAAAGGGATGGATTTGGATGGATAATAGGGGATGGATGATGAATGAAATAAATGGATGGTGAGGGAATGAGGGAATGGAGGGATGATGAAGGGATGGGGAGGGATGAATGATGGATGGATGATGAAGAGGGAAATGGATGGATAAAGAATGTTTAAAAGGATGGATGATGAATGTTTTGATGGATGGGAGGGATGAGGGAATGGATGATGGATGAAATGATGGATGGATGGATGGTTTGGATGATGAAAAAGGGAAAAAAAAGATGAAATGATTGATGGATGGAGGGATGAGGAAATGATGGGGGGAAAAAAATGGAGGATGATGAACGATGGATGGAGGGATGAAAAAGGGAAATGGATGATGAAATGGTTATGGAGGGAGGGAACGGATGATTGGGAGGGAAGTGGATGGAGGGATGGTTAGATGGATGGATAAAGGATGGTTTTGGATGATGAATGTGGAGGAAGGATGGATTTATAATGGATGGAGGGAATGAACGATGATGGATGAATAAGGATGGATAAAGAATGATGGATGGGATGGTTTGGAATGAGGGTTTGGGGGATGATAAATTGGATGGATGGATGATGAAGATGGATGGATGTAAATAAATAGGAGGGATGTTTAAAGGGAATGATGGATGTGAATGGTTTGATTGGATGGATGATGGATGGATAAATGGAGGATGATGGATAAATTGATGGTTTGATGAGGGAAATGAGGATGGATGAGGGAAGGGTTTGGATGATGGATGGAAGGTGGATGGGGGGGATGGAAATAAATGATGGATGGATGGAGGGAAATGGAGGGATGTTTTGGAGGGAATGATGGATGGTTTGAGGGAGGATGGATGGATGGAGGGATGGAGATTGGATGGATGGATAAAGGGATGGATGGATGAAAAGAAAAATTTGGGGGGGTTTGGGAGGGAAAAAAAAGGGGGTGGAAAAAAAAAAAAAAAAAAAAAATTTTAAAAAAGGGATGGAAGGGATAGGGGGAAAGGAGGGAAAGGGAGGGATGGAGGGATAAAGGGTGGATGGTAAAAAAGGGAGGGGAGGGATGGATGAAAAAGGGAGGGATGGAGGATTAAAAGGGTGGAGGGATGATGGATGGATGGATGAGGGAAGGGAAGGATGGTTTGGATGATGGAATGTTTGGATAGATAGGGATAAAAGGGATGATGGATGGGATGGATGAGGGATGGATGGAAGGATGGAAAATGATGGATGGAATGATGGAGGAAAGGATGGAGGGATGGTTTGATGGATGGATGATGAGGGAAGGGATGGAGGGATGATGGAGGGATAAATTTGGGATGAGGGGGAATGGAGGGAAGAGGGATGGATGAGGGAATGATGGAGGGGATGTTTGGAGGGATGGATGAAAAAGGAGAGGAAGGATGTTTGAAACGTTTGGAGGAAAGGATGAAGATGGGGAAAGGATGAAAAAATGATGGTTTGGATAGGGAACGGATGGATGGATGAAGATGGGGGATGATGAATGATGGAAGGGAAGATGGAGGGAGGGATGGATGGATGATGAATGAGGGTTTGGAAAGGATGATAATGGATGGAGGATAAAATGGAAGATGGATGGATGATGAATGGATGGGATGGATGGAGGGGAGGGAAAGGGATGATAGATGGAGGGAGGGTTTGGGGATTTGGGTTTGGATTGGATGGATGATGGATGGAGGAAGGGATGATGGAATGATGGAGGGGATGGATGGAGGGTTTAGGGAAGGGATGGATGAGGGATTGAGTTTGGTTTGGATGGATGGATGGATGAGGGAATGATGGAGGGTTTTGATGGGATGATGATGAATAGGGGATGATGGATAAAGGGGGATGGATGGATAGGGAAGGATGGATGGAGGAGGGAAAATGGATGGAGGGATGGGATGGATGAAAAAAGGAGGGATGGATGAAAGGGATGGGATGGAGGAAATGAGGGAGGGAAGGATGGATGGATGTTTAAAGGATGATGGGGGAAGGAAGATGGTTGGAGGGAGGGAAGATGGAGGGATGAGGGAAAGGGTTTAAATGGAGGGAAGGAGGGATGATAATGAGGGAGGGAGGGATAAAGGATGGATGGAGGATAAGGATGGATGGTTTGGAGGGGAAAGGGATGATGGATGGATGTTTGGATTGGAGGGATAGGGAAATTGGATGGAGGGATGAGGGAAACCATGGATGGATGAAGGGAAGGAGGGATGGAGGGATAAATGATGGATGGAGGGATGACAATGGGGGAAAATTGGAAAAAAAATAAAAAAAAATGGATGGAGGGATAAAGTGGATGGAGGGATGAAAATGAGGGGATGGAGGGAGGGATAAATGGAGGGATGGATGATAAAGGGAGGGTTTTGGAGGGAAAATGTTGGGGGGAAAAGGAATGTTTGGGATGATGGAGGGAGGGAATGTTTGATGGATGGATGGAGGGATGGAGGGAGGGAAGGGAAGGGAGGGAAGGATGGAGGGAGGGATGGATGAGGGAAGGGAAGGTTTGGGTTTGAGGGAAGGGTTTGGATGGATGGTTTGGGAGGGAGGGAAGGGATGATGGAGGGAGGGGATGGAGAGGGAATGGATGATGGATGGGATGAGGGGAATGGATGATGGAGGGTTTGGAGGGAAGGATGGATGGATGGATGGATGATGAAAGTTTGGATGGATGGATGGATGGAGGATAAAGAGGGGAAAATTGAGGGATGGAGGGAAAATGGAGGGGATGAGGGATGGAGGGTTGGGGATGGATAAAGATGGAGGGAGGGATGGAGGGATGGATGGAGGGTTTGGATGGAGATAAAGGGAATGGATGATGTAATTGATGGAGGGAAATTAAAGATGGAGGGAGGGAGGGGGGGGAAATGGATGGATGGATGATGGATGGAGGGATGAGGGAGGGAAAGGATGGTGGATGATGGAGGGATGTATGGAGGGAGGGATGGATGAGGGATGGATGGAGGGATGGTTTATGGATGGATGATGGTTTGGATGTGGAGGATGGATGAAAAAAGGATGGATGGATTGGATGGATGGATGGTTTGATGGATAAAGAGGGAATGGGATGATAAAAGGATGGAGGGAGGGATGGGGGGGATGGATGGATGATGGATGGATGGATAAATGGATGGATGGATGGATGATGGTTTGGAGGGTTTGATGGAGGGAGGGATAAAAGGAGGGAGGGATAAGGGGGGGGGGATGATGGAGGGAAAGGTTTGGGATGATGGATGGTGGATGTTTGGATGATGGAGGGATGGAGGGAGGGATGGATGGAGGGAAGGAGGGAATGGATGAGGGAAGGATATGGATGTGAGGGAATGGATGATGGATGGAAGGATGGATGTGGATAGGATAAAGGGAAAGGATGGATGGATGGAGGGATGGATGAGGGATGGAGGGATAAAGGGATGGAGGGAAGGGAAGGGATGGAGGGATGTTTGGGTGGATGATGGAGGGAGGGATGGATGGAGGGATGATGGATGGAGGGTTTGGATGATGGATGGATGGATGATGGAGGGGAGGGAAATGAGGGAATGGATGGATGAGGGAGGGAAAGGAGGAGGGAAAATTGGATATGATGGAGGGAGGGATAAGGGAAAGGATGGAGGGATGATGGAGGGATAATGGATGGAAGGATGAGGGAAAGGATGGAGGGTTTGGATGAGGGTTGGAGGGATGGAGGGAGATTGGATGATGGATGGAGGGTTTGGATGGATGGATGGAGGGGATGGATGGAAGGATGTATGGTTTGATGGATGGATGAAGGAAATTAAAAAGGGGAGGGGAATGTGAAGGGTTTGGGAAGGTTTGGAGGGGGAAATAAGGTATGGTGGCAGGGGAATGATTTGTGGAAAAAAGGATGGTTGGGTTGATGTAAGTAAGGGAGGGAGGGAAATGGATGTTTTATTAAGGATGTTTTGGAAGGATGATTTTTGAATTTTGATTTTTATAAGAATATTTTATTATTATTTTTAAGGTTTAATATAATTATTTTTAAAATTAAATAGGTTTTTATAATTAGGGTTTTATTTTTAATTGGAAAAAATTTGGATAAGGATTTTTAATATATTTTTTATATTATTTTTTTATTTTAATTTTTGGATTTTTAAAAATTTTTTAATTAATTAAGGTTTTATTTTTTTAAAAGGGTTTTATAATTTTTATTTTTATGGGTTTTTAAATTTTTAACTTAAATTTTATTTTTATTTTTGGATTTTAATGTTTAAGGAAAATTTTTTCTTATTTTTTGGATTTTATTTTTAATTTTATTAACCGGAATTTTGGTTTTTTATGTATATAAGGTTTGGATAATTAATTTTTTGTTTTTTGATAATTTTTAATTTTTATTTTTAAAAAATTTTTTATAAATTTTTCATAATTTTTAATGGTTTTTAATTTTAATAAAAATATTAATTATATTTTTTGGATAATTATTATTTTTATTTTTATTTTCCAATTTTAGGGTTTTATTTTTTAATTGGGATAAGGATTTTGATATTTTATTTTTATATTGGTTTTTATTTTTTATTTTTTTAAATGGATGTTTGGATTTTTATAGGGTTTATTTTATTTTTAAAGGTTTTTAATTTTGATGTTTTTAAAATTGTTTGGATTATTTTGGAATGGGGTTTTATTTTTTATTTTTATTTTTAAATTATATTTTTATATTTTTTAGGGATAAGTCTTCATTATAATTTATTCCCGGGACTGAACCTTAAATTTTCCAGATAAATTTCTTTTTATTTTATTTTTTTCCATTCCAAAGTTCTCCTTCCCTTTAACTTCATTTCAACTCCGCTCTCCCAAACCCCTTTCCCAACCATCCGGGCCCCTTTCTTTAAAAAGCAAAAAAAATAAAAAAACCTTTTGGTAGGGGGAAAAATTTTTGGTTTTGGGGCGGGGGGGGGGGGGGGTTTAAAACCCCCCCCCTTCCAATTTCCCCCCCCCCTTTCAAAACCAATTTTCCTGCCGGGGGAGGACCCCCCTCTTTGTAAGGGGGGAAGGTTTCTCCCGGAAGATAGAATACCATACCATCCCATCCCCAAACCCTTTAAATTTTATAAAGCCCCTTTTACCCCAAAACGAGGCCCCAAAGTGCGCCCAAAAATCAAAAAAATACAATAAAATTAAAAAATTAGAGAAAAAACGAGAAAAAAATTTACATTTTAAAAGAATACAAAAAAATAAAACAAAGAAAAAGGGCCCAAATTTTGGGTGTAAAAAGGCCAAGGAAAAAAGATAGCCCTTAAAAAAGGGGATTTAAAAAACAGCCAGAGAAAGGGGCCGTCTTCTGCTCAGGGGCAGATCGTTCCACAGTTTGGGAGCTCCCACAGAAAAAGCAAGGGTTTCCTCCTCTGAGCTTGCTTTTCGTTTTTGGGGCCCCCTCAGAAAGCAACGGTTCAGCTGACCTGGGGGAAAACGGGGGGGTAAAAAAATGTAACACCCTCAACAGATAAAAAAAGGAAAAGGGCCCATTAAGAGTTTTAAAAACAAAATAAAAAAATTTTAAAAAAAAATCCTAAAATGTAACTGGCACCATGTAAGGAAGCAAAAACGGGGGAAAAATGTGGTAATTTTCGTGAACCTTTTAAAAAAAGGACTTGCACAGCTTTTTGAACCCTCAAAAGGTTTGAAAAATATACAAGTGGGCTGACCCCCTGTATAAAGTGAGTTTTCAAAATTCCAGCCGGGGCCCGTCAAAAATTTCTTTGGATCACTGTTTCAAAATGCTGTCAGGAAAGAAGGGGTTTTACTTTTGCTAGCTGCCTTAAGTGGAAAAAGCTGGACTTTATAACGGCTCTGATGTGCGCTTCCATTTTAAGACCAGCATCCATCTTAACCCCTAAATTTGTAATAACCGGCTTAACGTACTGAGCCAAGGAGCCAAGACTAGTCACGGAATCAGCAGTGGATCTGCCAAAGATCATTACGTCCGTCTTGTCCTCATTGAGTTTTAAAAAATTTAGGGCCACCCAGGCCTTCACATCTTCAAGACATAAAAACAGAGACCGAAGAGAGGTGGAGTTTACATTCTTTAGCGGTAAGTATATCTGTGTGTCATCTGCATAGCAGTTAAAGGCAATCCCATGTTTTCTTAAAATAGAGCCGAGCGGAAGAAGGTAAAGTGAGAAAAGGAGCGGGCCTAGAACTGAGCCCTGTGGGACACCACACGACAGTGGAGCAGAGGGGGACCTATGGCCATCAAGACAGACACAAAAAGTACGTTCAGCCAAATATGATCTAAACCAATCTAGAGCTATGTGACCGACGCCCACCCACTGTTCCAGACGGGAAAGTAAAATGACATCATCAACTGTATCAGAAGCAGATGATAAATCCAACAGCACCAAAACAACAACGTCACCTGAATCAGTTGCTAAAAGTATATCATTAAAAACTTTTAAAAGGGCTGACTCTGTGCTATGAAATGGTTTAAAACCACACTGAAAAACCTCTAATACATTATGTCCATTAAGATAGGCCATTAACTGATTACAGACTACCTTCTCAAGAATTTTTGAAATAAAAGGCAATTTAGAGATAGGTCAATAATTTGCCAGAACAGTAGGATCCAAAGCTGGTTTCTTAAGTAGAGGCTGCAGAACTGCATGCTTCAGAGCGTTAGGAACAATGCCTGAGGACAAGCTACTATTTACAAGAGCAAGGACAGAAGGACCTATAGTAGAGAAAGCTTCTTTAAATAATTGGGGCGAAATAACATCATCTGGAGAACCAGTTGGCCTTAAGTGATTAACCACCTCCTGCAATGATTGCAAGTTCACACATTCAAAGCTGTGGAAAACACCAGAACAAGGCACCACAACTGAAGGATCATAAGAAGAGGGGATAATCTGGGCCCTAATAGAAGCAACTTTCTCATCAAAAAAGTGTAAGAAGTTTTCACATGCAGCAGGTGAGGTCTCCATAAAGCCACTATGTGAATCATTTAGAACAGAGTTAATAATTTTAAATAGGATAGCAGGATTCTGACTATTTGATACAATCAAACCCGACAGGTATTTTCTTTGGCTGCCTTTTGCAATCCTTTGATAACGGCGCCAACATTCCTTTAATGTTTGGAGAGACACCTGTAATTTGTCCTTTCTCCATTTGCGTTCTGCTCTGCGGCAGTCTCTCCTGGCAGCCCGAGTGACCTCATTTAACCAGGGTTCATGCTTGGATTTTGGAAATCTAATTTTTAGAGGTGCCCCCAAATCCAAGGCTGCTTTACTGGTAGAATAAAACCAGTTGCTGAGTTCCTCAGTGTTATTTCCCACATCCTCTGGAATAGTACAGTTCTGATTAAAAACAGAAGAAAACTGACCAGCAGTAGTAGGGTTAAAAACACGACAGAGCCGAGCTGCAGCTCGAGTTTTAGCTTTTCCATGGGACAGCGTTGTCTCAAACAAAACAGGCATATGGTCAGAAAAGAATGAGTCACCAATTTCTAAGTTAAAGACTGGTAGACCATAAGATAAAACCAAATCAAGAGTGTGACCATGTTCATGAGTAGCACCAGTCACAGACTGCACAAAATTAAAAGAATCAATAACATTAAGAAATGACTGAGCCATAGGTGAAGTCGGACAGCAGACATGAATATTAAAATCACCAACAATGAGAACTCGGTCATATTTTGGCATGATATCGGCCAAGAAATCAGAAAAGTCATTTATAAAATTTTTGTTATACTTTGGTGGCCGATAGACTGCAGCACACAACACAGTGTGAGAGCTTCCAAGTTCAAATAGGCTCAGCTCAAAGCTACTAAACGAGGGTACGGGCAACTGCTTGCAAGTAAAACTACTTTTAAAAACAGTCACTATTCCTCCACCAGAGCCCGACATCCTTGGAGAATTAAAATAGCTGCAGTTCCCTGGGACAAGTTCATTAAAAATGCTGGAATCACCCAAGCCACGTGTCCATGATTCTGTTATAAATAAAAAATCTAATCCTTGAGAGGAAAAGAAATCCCTAATTACGAAAGTTTTTGCTTTCAGATATGCAGATATAAGATTTAGAAAAACTGAAAAAGTCAACAGATTAAAAATCAGTTAGTCATAAACTTTTCTGTGATGTCAACTCGAGGTTTTACAATTTTGTATCATGAAATCATAATATCTCCAAGGAGATCCATTCAGTTTCTATGGAGTGAAACTCCACAAACTCCTCTGACAGCCCCCCCTGAGGACCCCAGCGCCCCCCTCCTCCTTATCAGTGCAGATTATCAGCACCTACTGTATTGTTGTGGATGGGCGGCCCGTTCCAGGCCTAATAGGCTGCCTAAGTGATTTTGTCTCTGTCCTTTTGTGTCCTTGCCTTTCAATCAGCCTTCGCTGATTGCAATCTAGTCAACCAGGTGAGTGGATTCATGAGGGGAGTGACAATTGGCTGCTGAGATGGTCCAGATCCTTTATCTCAGCGGGACTTCCTGGATTAATTGAGCTGGGTTTGGTAGAACGGCGGAGCGAAACCTAAACATGGAGCAGAGGATTGCAGGGTCAGAGCGCAGTGCTGACAGGGACTTTATTCTGGGTCATGGAATCAGCAGTTTTATTTTGGGGGGGATTTGGAAAGGATTTCCTGTAGAAGATGATTTTTTTTTTGCCCTTTTTTGTCAAATAAAACTGACTGGTGAGATGATGGGTCAGCCATGACTGTTTTTTTATTTATTTTCATGACGGTCGTGTGTGGACCAAACAGTTTACTCCTTCTACTTGGCCAAACAAATTAAAGAAGTAATCTTGTCTTAAAATGAGTCAATTTTGCTTTGAATTGAGGAGGGAAGTGAAACAGTTTGCTAATCGAACGGAACAAGAACAGAAATAAGAAGCAACAATTGCAATGTCTTATTGTTACAACCCCCACCCTTAAGAACACTAAAAGGTAAAGCCGCACCAGACGTACCTTTAGACGTGCCTCAACACTAGGATTTGGGGACTCCATAGAGAAAGGCTCAAACCGTGGGATGGAGGCTGGTGGTTTTTCCAACTCTGGCTTGGCAGCAACAGGAGGTGTCTTCACTCCCTCCCCAGCACAAACCTCAAACTGCTCAGCAGTTTCAGAAGAGCTGGCCTCCTCCTTATCCATTCTCACTGGGAGTACTCCTTTCTCAACCAAGCCACTGAAGACATGAGTTTTCAGTTCACGTTTAAGCAAAGACTTAGAGACACGGATACCAAAATGTGATGCAATTTCATATAAATCATCTTTTCTACAGACATCAAAATGTTGTATGGTAGGGTTACCCAAAAACTCCTCCAAACTAAACTGTGCCATGTTCAAAAAGTAAATCAAATCCCGGACAAGCCCCCCACTTATGTTATAACCCCCACCCTTAAAAATACTAAAGGGTAAATTCTGGCACTGGGTGTAACACAAAAGTCAGTAAACTAAAAGATGATGTCAGCAGGAAAATATGATTTATTTACAATTTGCAGGGGTCACAAAAAAACAAACAGCAAAACAGGGAAGCTTAAAGCCTCAGGGTCTCCAAGGCCAAAACAACAAACAAAACCCCCCCATTACTTATAAAACAAAACACTTTCTAACATAAAAAATGAAAAGAACATACAATTAGTGATGGGCTATCTGAAGCCCCGCTTCGAGGCCTGTGTTGTCTTGCTGAAAACCACGTGACTGGCAACAAACGAGGCCTCGCATTGCATTGGTCACGTGACTGCTTCATTTTGCGTGTCGGTTTTCAAAATAAAAGCACGATGAATCCTGTTGCTTCGTGGGTTGTAGTAGGTGGTTTGGTATCAGCAGAACAGTTTTCATCAGCAGTGGTTGAAATGGAGCCGTCAAAAAAGAGAAAAACCTCTCATATGTGGGAGTATTATGAGATGACAGATCACAACCTGAAACAGTGAAAAAAGTCCTATTCCTAAATAAAAACAATTAAACCTAAAATCCAGAAATTTCTATATTTTCTTTTGTTTAATCAGGAGATGCATCAGAATCACACATCAAAACCAGACTAAAAGCCATTAGAAGAGGCAAACTCTATGTGTAACTTAATATTAAGAATCAGAACTAGAACTCCTAGGAAGAGATGATTTTAAACAAATTCTGTCTTTAAAGGAATAGTACACCCAAAACATGATTAGCCTTCATTTTCTACTCACCCCCATGCTGAACACCACTCTGGAGTACTTTTTTGATATCTCAAATGCATCTGGAGATCTGGGAGGCTTCTTGCTGTCTGCTGACATTCAAATAATGGAGGTCTACGGCGCCCGAGGCAGAAAGGTCCATAAAATTCCACAAAAAACGTGTCAATATTCCTCCATACTGCTCGTCCAATGTATTCCAAGTGTCCTGAGTGGGTAGCGTCCAGAATTTACTCGAAACGAAGTCATTTAGAATGTTTTTAGAGCATAAACAGTAGTGTATAGGATTTCCTAAAAGCGCGTTCACGAGTCTACGGAAGCCGCGGCAGACCAAACCAGATGAAAGTGCGCATTCAGCTCGGCAAAGAACTCATGCTCTTCCTCAACACTGAAGTCCTCAGACATTTTTCTTTCGTTGTTTCTTTCTTTGCACAGGTAAACAGCACATTTCTTCTTCTACGCTTGCATTATGGGCAGAGCAGACGCTGAATGCGCACTTTCATCTGGTTTGGTCTGCCGCGGTTTCCGTAGCGTCGTGAACGCGCTTTTAAGAAATCCTATACACTACTGTTTATGCTCTAAAAACATTCTAAATGACTTCGTTTCAAGTAAATTATGGACGCTACCCACTCAGGATACTTGGAATACATTGGACGAGCAGTATGGAGGAATATTGACACGTTTTTTGTGGACTTTTATGGACCTTTCTGCCTCGGGCGCCATAGACCTCTATTGTTTGAATGTCAGCAGACAGCAAGAAGCCTCCCAGATCTCCAGATGCATTTGAGATATCCAAAAAGTACTCCAGAGTGTTGTTCAGCATGGGGGTGAGTAGAAAATGAAGGCTAATCATGTTTTGGGTGTACTATTTCTTTAAGGAAGCAAGTTTAAAGCTCAAAGTATACAGAGTCTGCAGCAACAGTCACTCAGTTCTCAATACATTAAAGTAACACATATCTTCATTGTCTAATAAGTCCATGACATAAAAGAAAACCTAACACCACCACTGATGGTCAAGGATTAGATTGGCTACAAATCATTTTAATCATTAAAACATGACAATTAAATAGGATTCTCCTCTTACTAAACATGAGTTTGATGAAAACTTTGTGACAATATTGCATTTCCTAATATTTGGAAGTATGATCCAACTGAGTAACAAGGCTGTTACAGTTTCACCAGCAGATGTCACTAGTGAGAGATGAATGAAGCATCGAGTAATGAACTTTTTTCAACACTTTGCGTTGGAAAGCTTCATTGCTTCATGAGGCTTCACTTGCCCATCACTACATACACTATATTGCCAAAAGTATTTGCTCACCTGCCTTGACTCACATATGAGCTTAAGTGACATCCCGTTCCTAATCCATAGGGTTCAATATGACGTCGGTCCACCCTTTGCAGCTAGAACAGCTTCAACTCTTCTGGGAAGGCTGTCCACAAGGTTTAGGAGTGTGTTTATGGGAATTTTTGACCATTCTTCCAGAAGCGCATTTGTGAGGTTGCACACTGATGTTGGACGAGAAGGCCTGGCTCTCAGTCTCCGCTCTAATTCATCCCAAAGGTGTTCTATCGGGTTGAGGTCAGGACTCTGTGCAGGCCAGTCAAGTTCATCCACACCAGACTCTGTCATCCATGTCTTTATGGACCTTGCTTTGTGCACTGGTGCACAGTCATGTTGGAAGAGGAAGGGGCCAGCTCCAAACTGTTCCCACAAAGTTGGGAGCATGGAATTGTCCAAAATGTCTTGGTATGCTGAAGCATTCAGAGTTCCTTTCACTGGAACTAAGGGGCCAAGCCCAGCTCCTGAAAAACAACCCCACACCATAATCCCCCCTCCACCAAACTTTACACTTGGCACAATGCAGTCAGACAAGTACCGTTCTCCTGGCAACCGCCAAACCCAGACCCGTCCATCAGATTGCCAGATGGAGAAGCGCGATTCGTCACTCCAGAGAACGCGTCTCCACTGCTCTAGAGTCCAGTGGCGGCGTGCTTTACACCACCGCATCCGACGCTTTGCATTGCACTTGGTGATGTATGGCTTGGATGCAGCTGCTCGACCATGGAAACCCATTCCATGAAGCTCTCTGCGCACTGTTCTTGAGCTAATCTGAAGGCCACATGAAGTTTGGAGGTCTGTAGTGATTGACTCTGCAGAAAGTTGGCGACCTCTTCGCACTATGCGCTTCAGCATCCGCTGACCCCGCTCCGTCAGTTTACGTGGCCTACCACTTCGTGGCTGAGTTGCTGTCGTTCCCAAACACTTCCATTTTCTTATAATACAGCTGACAGTTGACTGTGGAATATTTAGGAGCGAGGAAATTTCACGACTGGATTTGTTGCACAGGTGGCATCCTATCACAGTTCCACGCTGGAATTCACTGAGCTCCTGAGAGCGACCCATTCTTTCACAAATGTTTGTAAAAACAGTCTGCATGCCTAGGTGCTTGAATTTATACACCTGTGGCCATGGAAGTGATTGGAACACCTGATTCCAATAATTTGGATGGGTGAGCAAATACTTTTGGCAATATAGTGTACAATACCTGGACTCCCTGGCTAACCACAAAACAAGGAGAAAACAGTTCAACAAAAATGGCAGAGAACCCCTACCAGCTTCCACTGTAAACAGAAAAACAAAACTTTAGTCAATCAATTGTTCAACATGACCACACACAGAGACACTCAGCTCATGAACAAGATCACTTCAGATCAAGGCCCAGTGAATAAGAGAAGGGGCCTGACATCTTCTTCTTCTTCTTCTTCTTGTTTTATGGCGGTTGGCAAACAATTAAGAGGTGCATTACCGCCACCAACCAGTAATGAGTGTGGATCAAGACAGACATGCTCAAAAAAAAAAAAAAATAAAAAAAGGGGGGAAAAAACCTAAATTCTTTTCACTAAACCTGTAGCCAATAAATAACGAAAAAGTAATCTTCCTTTGAATCTTCTTCCCACTGTTTTAGCCAATCTTCTCGGATCTTTCTTTTAAAAACTTTTAACTTCTAATTTACTCATATCGATTTTTATATCACTCTTACTTTGGTTTATTGCCATCTGCCTCAAGTTTTTGTATAACTTGATCCAACGACATATTCCTCATCCCTAAGAATTTCTCAGCTCCTTTAACAATGATTTTGATTTTCTCATTTTTATGTTTAACCTGGTCCGTGCAGTTAATAACATAAGCCACAAACAAAACTAGTTTGTCAAAGTCAACAGGGTTATAAACCCTGGCATGCTGCTCTGGTTCTCGCCTTAATACTTGAATGTTACTCACAGTTTCCTTTTGCTTTTCCTGAACCTTCTTTAATGCCTCAGCATAACTTAGGTTGTTTGTTGATTTCACTTTTTGAACCTCAACCGCTTTCTTCCTAAATTCACACCCTCCATATGTTGCCCTGTGCTCTCCACCACAATTACAGCATTTAATCTGAGTGTTTTCACCACATTCTTGTATTTTGTGCTCCCCTCCACATTTTAAACATCTGTTTGCCCCTGCACACTGCAGCAATGTGACCATATCTCTGACACTTGTAACACCGAAGTGGAGGAGGAACATAAGGCCTGACTGGATAGCACATGAAACCCACTTTAACTCTCTCCGGGACTTCTGGAGTAGAAAATTTCAGAAGCACAGATAAGCTGTCAACTCTCTCATTGTTCACTGTTTTCTGCAATCTCTTTATATCACTGACTTCAACATTATGGATGTTATGCTTTAATTTCTCCAGATCTTCATTAACCGGAATTCCGTAAATAACTCCTCGGGATTCTTTCTTTTCTCCCAACACTCTTTTACTCTCCACTCTTTTCTTTCCAATGCTTTCAACACTCATTGCTTTCCTTTTATGCTCTTCTGATTTACAGACAATTAGCAAGTTTCCATCTCTCAGAGTTTTAGCCATTTCAACTTCCCCCACTTTCTTTTTTAGCTCCTTAGAGACTATTACTGGGCTCAGAATAATATTTTCATCTTCCTTTCTGAATTTTAATATTATCTTCACCTCTTCTTTCATGATTTTTTTACGTACACCCTTGCTTCCATCATCTGTGCTTTCGTCTTCAAGGTTTCTTTTGATTCCTGAATTCTCACAAGCTCTGCCCGCTTCACTACTTTTGGATTTTCCATTTCTCCGGTAACTACCAACTGGCATCCAACTATCCATATCCGAATCACTTTCTAGCTCTTCCTCATCTTCTACAACTTGAGCCGCCATCTTGATCCCACAAACTGGCTTTTGACTCGGATCAGTGTCATTGTCATCGTCTCCTTCTTCCGACGAGGACCCCCAAACCATTTCGCGTCGCTGAGATCTCGGAGACCTCCCCGTCTTTCCTGTGCTCTGCTGCTGCTGCTGTTGATGTCTGCTCTGCTCGCTCGACACTTCGGGCCTGACATCTCAGGATTGAAGCTCTTTATGAGGTGGCTGACGAGCTTCAACGCATTGCACCTGCAACAGCCAGGGAGACCTGAAACACAAACAGAAAGCTCTCTCATGAAGAGAGCTCCTAGAGGTCAGTGACCGTAACACTTATTTCAACTGCGTATTATCTACACTTTATTTTTGTGATGTCTCGCATTCCTTTCAAATTGCATTGACGGGTCGAAAGCTTTAAAAGCAGAAAATGTGAAAAAAATTTTACTCGTTAAAGTTAATTTGAAAAAGTATATTAAATACACTAAAATCTTCAGATTAAATGGGAAAAAAAATGTAAAGGTTGGAAAAAACATCTTATAAAATAAAATGTGAAAATATGTTTTTTACATGATAAATCTGCACTCTAAAAAGAAAATTCAGCTTCAAATTAATTAATAATGGATTTCACTGGTATCAAACAATTGAATTAGGTTTGTCCAAGTTAATTTCTTAAATTTTTTAACATATAAACTTAATAAAATAAGTTTGATCGACTTGATTCCATTACTTGTGACTAATTGAAGCTATTATTTTAATTTAGAGCTGCATTTTTAGTTTTAGAGTGTAGAAAAAAAGCACATTTTCTCTAAAAATGATCTTAAAAAAATCCAGAACTGACTCCATACAGGCTGGAGAATATCGTGGCTTTTTGAACAGCCAGGAAAGGTTCATGAGGGGGAAATGAACTTTAGCGTCAATTCAATCTAAAAGACTCTTATTAGCTTCACCTGAACCACCTGCCATGTCCCTCGTTCAGCTCCAGCCAATCAAATCAGGGCTGCACCTTCTCCAAAGCCAATCATCTCCTTCATTTACCTTCTGGCCGGGCCCCATAAGCCTGGCGGGCCCCCGTACAGGGCCCCTCTGACACCTTTACCTATTTATAGAAATAGCCAAAACACAGTCACATGGTGTTTAATCCACATTCCTTTCAAATTAGCCTTTAAAATTTATAAAACATGTTTCAAAATGATTTTTTCCACAATTTATTTTTATAGCTTTGTAAACAAATAAAACGAGATTTAAAATTCCACCTGACATGTGTGACTCTGTGGGAGTAATGCAACAGCAGGTATTCGTTTTTAGCCACACCCCCTAATGGCCGCCATATTTGGAAACTAGAGACATTTTCAAATGAAAATTACTCTGAATTACAAACACTGATCATTTATTAAACAGTATGGAATAATTTCATATTTAAAGTTCTTTCAGAAGTTTAAATTTTGAATATGAGTGGACTTCTCTTTTTAAAAAAACAGATGAAAAAACCAGCAGACGTCTGTTTATGTTTCTGTCTCCTCGTCATCCACGCTGATGCTTCTCCTTTCCAGATCGTCGGGTCTAAATCCTGTAAAACCGTCTCTGCAGCCCAACCGGTCCCTCCATCCCAGCCTGCTCTAAATCTCCTCCTGCTGACGCCAAGGGGCTCCAATGTTCCCCAGTGCTTCTGCGACTCTTGTTAAAACCAGCGGCTTCCTTTATGAGACCTTTGACCTCTCGTGACACGCTGCTCCCCCCCCCGCTGGCCTCGCTTGTTTAATAACAAGACGTGAGACCCTTGGATTAAAGCCGTTCGTGTAAAAACTGCTGCCCTGGAAAATAACCTTGAAACACGTGTTTACGGCGGTGTGCATGTCCTGCATGTGCCGGAGCGCTCTCCCGCTGCACGCTGCACGCTGTTAAAGGTCACCCACGACTCCCAGCCAATGATGTGTGACAGTCAGGATCTCGTGTTTCACTTTGGAAACTTCAGCCTCTGTCTCATCCTGCCTCCACAAGAGACTGAACTGTGATGCGTCCCGATAAAAGCCGCCGCTGAAACAAAGTCTGCGTCTCCGTTAAAAGGTTTCCCACCTGAAGGTCAAAGAAAGACAGACTCAGGTGAAGATTGAAGAAGCAAACATATTGTCTCCCTGCAGGTTCTGTGTTGCAAAGCAAACTACAGGAGATGATGATTTGCTTTAAAAAGCATTTGAACCTTTTTTTATAGCTAAGATCTTAGCAACCAAAACCTTACAGGTAATTTACTGTGATTGTTTTATGATAGATCGACTCATGCTTTGCAAAAATAAAGGAATGTTCTGTAAAGGACACAAGCTTTTAAACTACAATTAAATTTTTTTGTTTCTATCCTTTCTAGCTTTGCTCATTCAGAGACAAATTTTCTTCCTTTTCTTTTCCTTCTTTTAGCTAAAGAAGTTAAATCGGCTGCAGTCATCAGTCTATTAAATCTACAGATCATCAGGGTTCAATGTTAACCATCGCCCCATCGCCCGGGGCAAGTAGTTTTTATTGTCGGGAGAGTACAAAAAATCGCAAAAAAAAAATTATTTATCACTCAAAATTACTTTAAAATCGCCGACATTCGCTGAAAACGACCCACAAGCGTTGCCGCCGCCATCTTTGTTGTTTTGTACACATTCTCGCGTGATTTGAAAAAGCCGGGTGAAGCAGCGTAGCCGGGTGTAGCAGAAAAAAATCAGTTGTTGTGGAGAATTGTGTGGGTATGGCGAGTGGGAAAGAACAGGAGTTGGAAGACGCGCCAGCAGCACTTTATAGGTCTGCTGTATGGGACCACTTTGCATTTAGAGTGACCTACGATGACGGCGGAAAGAAAGCTGTGGATAAAAGTGCAAGAGTGTGCAAGCATTGTGCAACAGGTTTTGTTTATGCTAACAGCAACATGACCAACATGTCATGCTAACTCCGAAATCCCTCATACTCCGTCAGCGCTCCGCCCCGCTGCGCTCCAGACCGGCTGCTCAAAGCAAAGCCTACAGCCTCCACTGTGGCTCCCGTCCGCTCCGCTCTGAGTTCCTTGGAGATCGTAGAGGGCATGCGCCAGATGATTAAATTCAAAGCAGCAAAACTTGCGGAAATTAACCAGGGTTTCCGCGGATCATTAAAAATAATTACAATTCATTAATTTTTTTTTTTCATTAATTTCATTAATTTTTATGGGATTTCGGGGTAACAATAAACCTATACCGAACCGAAAACCGTGGATTTTGTGAACCGTTCCACCACATATATATATCCAAATTGACTAAATGAGGAAATAAAGCAACATGATTGGCTGTGAGGAGACAGAGGAGGAGTTTACTAAAGCAAACCAGCTGCTGACCAGGTTAGCTCTAGGAGAAGGTTACTATGGTAACTTAGGATGAGGAAACTCTCTTTGTGAACCACAAAAGTCAGTTTCCCTGTTTTCAGGTTTAGAAAACTTAAAGTTTTCGATAAACCAGCTTCGTAAAACGGACCCCTAATGATTTTCTTTTTTTGACTGAATTCCCTCCATTGCAGGTCTGGATGATTTTTAGATCATTTCCATCCTTTCAGTATCAAACATCCAACGCCCAGAGATTATGGAGTGAGTTTATTTCCAATATAGTTTCAAGCAAAGGAAACATTTTGTAAATGTAAGTTTGAACTGTTGATTCTTTTTATCAATCAATCAATCTGCAGGTTTACTAGTGGTTCCTAGAATTTCTAAAAGTGGAATGGGAGGCAGATCTTTTAGTTCTCAGGCTCCTCTCCTGTGGAACCAACTACCAGTTTTAGTCCGTGAGGCAGACACCCTGTCTACTTTTAAGGCTAGGCTTAAAACTTTCCTTTTTGATAAAGCTTCTAGTTAGAGTGGCTCAGGTTATCCTGATCTATCTCTATAGTTCTGCTGCTATAGGCTTAGACTGCTGGAGGACATAGGGACCCCTTTTTCATCATTCTGCTTCATTCTCTCTCTGTTCTCCTATTCTGCAGAATCTGTTAGTTCAATCTCTAACGTTCTGCTCTCTCTGCTTTTCCTCAGAGTAGCTTTGCCTCGTCTGTTCCTGTTTGGCTGTGACGTCATCCTGGAAAGAAACATCAGCTGTGCTGCTTCTATCAACACCCTTGTTTATAGATGTTGGAGATCGGCCTGTTTTCCAGTGTGGTCCTGTTTCTCTGACCGTGACTGAGTGGATGTGCTCTCTTCGTCCTCTGGAATGGGAGCTGCCTTGGAGCTCGTCTGCCTGGCTGTGTGTTTCCTGGACGGGGCCGCCTTTTACAGCTGCTTTTTGTGTCTCTGCTTCTGTCTCCTTGAACCCCAGTCGGCCTCGGCAGATGGCCGCTCACACTGAGCCTGGTTCTGCTGGAGGTTTCTTCCTGTTCAAAGGGAGTTTTTCCTCTCCCCTGTCGCTACAAGCATGCTTAGTGTGAGGGATTGCTGAAGAGTCAATGAGTCAATGCAATCAACTGGTTTTCCTTAGACAGAAAACTTTGTATCAATTTGACTGTATGATCTGGTTGAACTGTAAAGTGCCTTGAGATGACATGTGTTGTGAATTTGGCGCTATATAAATAAACTGAAATGAATGGAATTTTTAGTTTTCTCTTTGAGTTTTCAGTTATGCTTTGATTAAAGTCTTTCTGTGTTTTTATTGGTTATTCTAGCTGTTTTTGGTTATATTTTTTGAGTTCTTATGTATTTCCTGTTTGCCCTCTTGTGTCAGGCTCCTCCCCCTTAGCTCCCTTCTAGCTGCTTCCATCCACACCTGTTCCTTGTCAGCTCATTAGTCCAGCCTTTGTTCTGTCTCCCATATATAGTCCCCCTGTGCAGCGCCGGCTCCTCATGTGTGTTTTCCCTGATGTCTCCTAGACTTTGGTTTTCTGTATTTTGTTATTTTTGGATTTATTAAAAACACCTCAGCTTCAATCTCTGCATACTTCTAAAAACCTCCACTCAACCTGACATGAGCAAATCGAAAATTTAACTTATGAAAATGTTTTAATAAAAAAAAAAAGGTCAAAAATGGTTTAGCAATTAACTGTTTTCTTATAAAAGTTTTCAAACATTTTTTCCCATATTTTTTTGCAAATGTCTTGTATTTTTATGTACTGATTACTATTAAATACATATTTATTTTTGTTTATATAGATGCAATTATAAAAAAAAATCTTTTGTAAAACCTACTCTGGTAAACAGAGGGTTTGTTTAAAAACAAAAAAATATATAAAAGTGAAAAACCAAAAAAAATCTAAAAAAAATAATAAAAATATGAGATAAATAAAAAAATTTAAAGAAACAAAAATGAGAAAAAAACAAAGAAATGTTTTTTTTGATAAAACGTTTTTTAATGTTCATGTCTGGGTTGCATTTTTTCAAATATTAGTTTTTTATTATTTCCATTTACAAACGATGTCTTTTGCTCGCAACAATAATGGAACAACATTCCCCCCATATTTTACAATCTTCAGACGTCTCCAACGTCTTGCTGTAGGTGTTTGCTTCATGCAATCCAAACTAAATGGATTACAGTCACAAAAGGAAATTAAGGAAACATTTTTGAAAATTACAGCATCTAAAAGAAATTTCAAAAGCGTGACTTAAAACAGAAAAATATCCATAAATTTGTTTATGAAATTTCCTCCAGCAGGTCACTGAATGCCCTTTTTTGTTATTCTTCACACCATTTTCCCTGTTTAATGCAGACAGTAAAGCTGTTTCTGGTTAGTTAAAAACCTTTTTAAGAAGAATTATGTCTAAAAGCAGAGACATTTACCTGACAAACATTAGAGATGCTAGACGATATATTCAAGCTACTGACTTCATGTGCACTGCTGTTATCTAAATGTCTTATACGGAGCAATAATGACTCCCAAAGTTCCTGAAAAGCTAAATATCAGCTGGAAGGACAGAATCCACCTTTTCTTTCCTCCTCGTCTTTCAGACACAAAGTGCTGCTAATTGGCAACAAAGTCACTCGGAACCGCGACAGCCGGGCAAAGCGGCTTAGCATAACACCTAATTTATGGCACGAACAATAGAACAAAATGTGCTCGCGTTCTGCCAGAACAACAGAAGGAGAGACCAAGGTAGCAGAGCGGGCGGCGCGGGCGGCGCCAGCTCCAGCACACCTGGTGCTCCCGACCTCTGACCTCGCCTCGGCGTCTTGCTGCCAGGGCCCAGGAGTAAGAAACACTGAGGTAACCGGTGGACATGTGGAGCAGAGATTCATCAGCTAAATGTTAACAAAACCTGCAAACGTATCTGCCTGCAGATTTGTTGCTTTTTACCGTTTAGCATTGTTAAAATTCCCATTTCTGGGAATCAGGGGTGGTGATCATTGTTACAAGAAAAAAAAACAACACATTTTGTAGATGATAATTTAAAGAAAATGAAAACCAGAAATGAAATTCTTTACTAAGAAAAAAAGGTTTTCAGAGTAATTAAAGATTTCTAAGATTTATCTTTTTTTTCATATATTTTAGATGTCTTTCTTTTTAAAGTCATAGGGAAATCATTTTTAAATGTCAAATCATTCTGGCTTAAACATATATATAAATGTACTCTTTATCAGACGATATTGTCACAAATTTTGAACATTTTTATTTTTAAAACAATCCTGTCTTAAAATTTCCGTAATCTACGTTCACACTGCAGGCCTTGATGCTCAATTCCGTTTTTTTTGTGAAATCCGATTTTTTTTGCCTTGCCGTTCATATTTCCAAATATATGCGACTTGTTTGTGATCTCCTGTGTGAACTGCAGTCAGACAAAGCAAGTGTCCCGCATGCTCAGTAGAGGACACGATGACGTCACAGGCCAGCGTGCTTCGTGTTTACGGAAGTAAACATGGATGGTAGCGCTAGAACGCATCTAACGATCTTTTCCAACCATAAAAACTCAATCTTTTCAATATGTTTAAACATACATACTGCTCTCTGCATCATCATCCGCATGGTTGTTGTTGTTTTTTTCTTGCTGCATCTGCGTAGCAAGACGCAGAATAGTGACCTTTGTAGGGTATTAATGGCAATCAGGTCGGATGAATCCGATTTGAAAAAAGCAGATTCGTATCGGATTCAGGACCACATAGCCAATTGGCCTGGATCGGATTGGAAAAAATCGGATCTGTGTTGTTCAGACTGCCCTGAAAAGATCAGATCCAGGTCGCATATGGGCAAAAAAAAATCGGATTTGGGTCACTTCAGGCTGCAGTGTGAACATAGCCCTAGTTCTACGTCAGCCTGAACACCTAAATTCTGCCAATCATATATCAACGGTCATCTGTCAATCAAATTTTTTCAGTCATAGCATCTTGATTCATGTGTCGCAGCTAATATACGCAACGGTTGAAATCAGAATCCTTTCCTTTCCCATTGAGTTGCGTCCCAGTGTTCACGGGGATGGACGTCTGTGTCTTCAGCAGGCATAGAGCTAACAGAACTGGCAGCGTTGCGAGGCAAGGGCTCAAACATGTACGGCTGGAAGCCTTCTACACCAAACCAAGCTTCTGCCGCCCTGGCGTCCTCTTCCACAACATCTTCGTCCCCGCTTTCCTCCTCTAAATAAAAAATGGATGACGGAGGAGACTCATCCACGACCTCCGACACTAAACTCTCCTCCTCTTGCATGTTTCCGCTGTCCATAGCGTCCCTTGACAGTGTCGTTGCTTATGCTACGCCCAAACCTAAAGCAGCAAGATCAGCAAAAACGCACCTTCTGCTTCATTTCTGATGCTTGTAAAAAGAATTAGCCTGTTTGTAATAAGGTAGGGAGTAAAAGTTCAGATATATGTGTTTAAAGCTAGTAGAGTAAATAGTGTAAAAGTAAAGTACATATACTCATAAAAAGCTACCTAACTGCAGCAGTATCAATACTTAGTTTCCTCTGAGCAGCTATTTGGCAAAAGCTGTAAGGCTTTTTTTTCACACCGATGAAACAAAGATGAGGTTTTGACTGAGTTGTCGCCGTCTAAGTCAACAGAGAGATGGATGGGCGCTGCAGAGGAGAAAAATGTCAGGATAAAAGGTGGAGAAACTGTTCCTGCAGCTACTTTAAACACACCGAGAGGTCTTAGGTAAACACCGGCACCACGCGAAGCACAAACATGTGAGAACATGCGCACACATTTCTACTGAGGCTTTAGCCAGAAGCACACTGTTATACGCACAGTCCCACGCACAAATGCTATTGTGCGAGTGCACACACTCAGTGAAGCTGTCATACGCCCGGCTCTCCTGCAGCCTCGTCTTCTTTAGGCCCATCTGTCACTCTGCCTCACATCTCCAGCTCCACTCCTTCTCCTTACACCATATTTCAACCTTCCGTCATCATTTCGGTTCTCCATCCCTTCTTCACTGACTCCAAACCCCAGATTAAAGCGATGCAACTGAAAAGAAGAGATGGAGGGACCAGCAGAGTCCCAGACGTCGAGTCAAACAGTTGAAACAAGAGTCTCAGAGCTCAAGCCTCCTGGCATCAAGAGGACAGAGTCTTTTTTCAACATATTCTCATTATCAGTTCGTATGAAATCGTACGAAAAGTTATGCACAGTATTTCGTACGTTTTTGACGTTTTTCCCCTAAGATACATATCAGTGCGCAGGCTCAGGCAGAAAGACGAATAAGGCAGATCCGCGGACGGATGTAAAACTGGAAAAAAACAGTGCTATATTTACTTCTTGATGTCTTCAGCTACGTTGCTTGCTGTTTTGTATCTATTCTATGTTATTGAATGGTGCGTAAGATGCGCATGTGCAAGGATATCGCAAGACGTAAAAATACGACGAAAAAAAAACGTCAAAAGCGTACGAAATTACTGTGCATAACTTTTCGTACGATTTCGTACGAACTGATAATGAGGTTTTTTAGCTGTCAGGAATCCTACATTCTGAGGACAAACTCACTGTACGGCTTTCCCTTTGATTTAGACCGTGGTGTTTGGGGGGCCATTAGGTAATACTAGGCAGCTGCCTAGGGCCCCAAGTTATTGGGGACCCCATTGAACTCTGTTTCCATGTATGGTTAATACAACTATTCCTTATTTCTGCACATTATGTTTTTGATAAAAATCCTTTGGCTAAAACACCATCAGAACGCTGATAATATTAAGTGTGTCTCAGCCCCCCCGCTTCAGTGTCCACCATATTGGATCAGTCCATTTGCTGCACATGTTCAGAAAGGTCCAAACAGACAGCAGCAAACCATTTGAAAACAAACCATGCAAAGAGCAGTGTTGCCAACTTAGCGCTTTAGTCGCTATATTTAGCCACTTTTCAGACCCCTCTAGCACTTTGATTTCTAAAAAGCTCCTAGCGCCAAATCTAGAGACTTTTTTCTGCTACTGGAGACTTTGGAGACAACATCTAAAAGCAGCGAACTCTGCTCTCCAGAGCGAGTAGATTGGTAACCCCGCCTCCTGCTCTCCTCTATCTTGTCTGCTGTCATGATTCATGCAGCTATTATTTCATCCAAATGAAAAATGGAGAACAGATAAGCAGATCATGGCTTGTCTACAGTGAAAAGAAGGACTGGGTTATTTACTTTGGCCTTTTTGGAAACAAAGGAAGGAGCAATCAGCTAAGTGAGCTTAGTGCTTGGAAAAAATCTTTCATTCCTTTAGAGACAGCATGAAAAGTCAGCTGAGTACAAAACATAGAGAGGAAAACAAGAAGAAAAGGGACAAGAAGAGAGGGACACAACCTAGAACAGATAATGGATGTCTATTCTATTAACATTTCTCTATCTGGAGAATGGGGTCTGTTTTGTCTTCTCAGTCCAGAGGGCCCCCTGCCTGTCTTTGCCTAGGGCCCCACATTTTCTGCCTACACCATCTCTAAAGTCCCTCCTGTGCCCCAACCTTTATTTTTTAGATCTTTTTAGAATGATGACTCTGTTCTTATACAGAAGAGGTGTATCTCGGCCTATTTCATTCAACAAAAACAGCAAGACTTTATCCTTCAAAGATGGCAGAAAATATACAACAACATGTTTCAGTACTTCTGCAAAAACATTTAAAGGGAAAAATTAACATTTTGGAGCTTTTCACTATGTTCTAATGCTTTTCCTTAATCAAATATCCTGTTTGTCCTTTAAAGAGTGAAATGTGAGAAAGCCAACACAGATAAACAGACACAGGTACAGTATTCTAGATAAGCCTTGATGACATGAGAGGTTGTTGATTGCCCATCCAGATAAAGCCCTCCTGTTGATGACACGGGGAAGTCCGAGTGACAGGTTGACGACAGGAGGGTCAATAAGGGAAGGAAGGCGGGATGGAGAGGAGGGAGAGCTGAGAGGATAGTGTCAATCATTTAGGCTAATGAAAAGGCCAAAGCCTCTTACACAGAGGCGTAGCACACTTAAACATACTTACACTAATTGACATGCAAACATACATGCTGCATCAGAGCTTTGAAGAACTGAACTTAACAAATGACCCTACTGATAATTGGAAAAGGAGGATTTGCTCAAAATCAAGGTCAGAATGCAACAAGATAGTAAATTAAATGTGAAATAACTGCATTAAATCTAAATATGACAGAACAAAACGTCCCATAAATGTTTTTTTTGTAGTTCTTGGTTGGTCCTTGGCTGGTTCTTGGCTGGTTCTTGGTTGGTCCTTGGCTGGTTCTTGGGTGATTCTTGGCTGGTTCTTGGTTGGTCCTTGGCTGGTTCTTGGCTGGTTCTTGGTTGGTCCTTGGTTGGTCCTTGGCTGGTTCTTGGCTAATTCTTGCTTGGTTCTTGGCTGGTTCTTGGTTGGTCCTTGGTTGGTCCTTGGCTAATTCTTGCTTGGTTCTTGGCTGGTTCTTGGTTGGTCCTTGGTTAGTCCTTGGCTGGTTCCTGGCTGGTTCTTGATTGATCCTTGGCTGGTCCTTGGCTGGTTCTTGGCTGTTCCTTGGCTGGTTCCTGGCTGGTTCTTGCTTGATCCTTGGCTGGTCCTTGGCTGGTTCTTGGCTGTTCCTTGGCTGGTTCTTGGCTGGCCCTTGGCTGGTTCTCTTGGCGGGTTCCTGGCTGGTTCTTGGCTGGCCCTTGGCTGGTCCCCTATGATTCCTTTTTAAACATCAATCTTTCTACTAAAATATTCTTTCTGTCATTATTTGTGGACATTAAAATCTAAAGAGAAGCGTCATCTCGTGGTTAGACCAAACAAGTCAGTGAAAGGATGGAGTCAGATTTAAAAAAGATTTGCATGCCCAGGAGAAGGCCAGTGGTTGGAAGTTGGATGGGATTTTGTTCGGAGCTGCAAGGAAGTGGGCTGCCATTTGGCTGGCATTTGACTGGGAAGGGGAATTTTGAATGGCTGCTATTGTATTAAGAAGTGTCCGTCTCTCGTTCTGAACTGTGTAAATTGTAGCTCAATTCTTCAGGCAGCCTTTAGTCTTTCAGACATAAATATGGGACAGAAACACAAACAGACCATGCTTCTCAAATTGGGACAAAAATTAACTGAGATGTAGCAAACAGCTGGAACTTTGACCCATATGAAGTTGTCTACATTAGCTTGGGTCACACAGTACATGGAAAGATATAATGGCTTAAGGATCTTTACCATTTGAACTGTTTGGATTGATCCGTTGTACATTAGGCGATGTATAGATCCGTTATAGCCTTTGATCTGAACAGGCACTAAGGAGAGAATTTGATTTCAGCTCGGCTCTTGAAAGTGGATAAAAGGCGAGTATTTGATTATTGTTAAATTTAGAAGGTGGATGCTATAAGAAGTGCAATGTCATGGTAGATTATCAATCAGGCCGGCTTGCGTCGGTAAATCGGCAACCATTCAAGATGCCACCTTCCAGTATCTCCTTTCCACTGGGAGGTTGATGGAAGAGACTAAAGATTTCCATCAAAATATCAGAAGAATGTTGGAATTTGCCAATCAGAGACTTGGATGCAGTCGTCCATCCAAGAGTCAGCTACTGAGCTAGCATGACATACGGCAAGAGCAGAGACGTTGGTGTATATCTTCCCCAACAGCTGGTCTACTAATGCATCAACTGTTAATGGACTTTGTTCACCGGACTTGGAGTATCTAACCGTAGAGTGCAAACTCCTTTATCTGCCCTCCAAGTTTACCATTGTGATGGCTAGTGCTGTAAACATAAGGCCTATATTAAATTTAGAAAAGCACAGAAGTAAAAAAAATCAAGAACAGAACATTTGGCAGTCTAAATAAGCACCAGGGTGAAGAAAAGGATGAAAACGAGGCATTGAACCGTTTGGCAAAATTGCTTCAACATCCCCATAGTTCGTGAAGCCTCATGTGAACATGACACCACCTACAGGTGGAGTGCAGAACTACAGTTAGTAATTTAATCTGTGATTTTCTGCAATTGTTTTTCCTTTGAAATGGTTAATGATTAGTGTGTGTAATAAAATCTTTTGTAAGTTTTTTTGTGTGTAAAATGTCTTAGAAAAGGAAAATATTTTAAGGATCACTGTTTTTCTGCCATTTTAGTGAAATAAGCTCAAGATGAGAAAAATGAAAGGTGTCATTTTTATGCAAACATAATAGTTTTTCCACAGTTTTTGGTTTTATTCTGGTTGGAAGTTATGTGTTCAAGGAAAACCTTTGGTAACTAATCTAATTTGGTAGTAATTTTATCCAATCTATATTTGTACTAGGGCAAACCAATACAAATTAGTCACTTTAGCTAAAATAGTTGTTTTTTAAAATGCAACTTTCAAAAGTCTGAGGTGGGTTTTGAACCAACAACCTGAGAAGAGGAAGTCCATCTCTTACAGCTGACACCACCAGCAAAGCAAGAGCTCTTTAGAAAGCAATACTAGTTAAAACCCATCACATCTGTAACCAGTGACTGGCTCAGATTTTGATCATTACATTGTTTAATCTAACCAAACTAGTTCTAATCAACTGGATTGGTTACTTTTCTAATCAATTCTTAGAATCTATCCAAACTCTATCCACCTCGACTGAACACAGAGGCTGTTTAAATGCCTTTAAATGCAGAACCACTTCCTGAAACGGTCACCTGGTATGGCGGATTTGCACATCATCTATTTTGGCTCCTCCCCCAAACGAAGCAAGCCTTGATACGCGCCTCACGGAAACGTCTCCTCCAGTACTCGACACACGCCTCTAAGCCTCAGCTCGTCTCATAACATCACTAGCTAGAAGACTAAGCACAGGATAAATAACTTATATGGAAACATCTACCTGATCACGGATAACCCAGAATATAAACAAGCAAAGAGCTACGGACAACAACAAGAGAATACTGGGAACTAATTTATACCTAATTTATACTAAAAAGTAAACGTAAAACAGTATGTAGCCAGCAGAACCTGTGTTCAATAGAGCTAAAGACTTCATTCTTGGTGATCTAAAGACAGATCTCCATAAATCTGAGAGGCATAATAAAGACTACAGCCATGTTCAAACGTTCTACAGAGCAACCCCTTCACCACATCTGGGATGCTCAGGTTACACGTCTATTGATTCTCACATCCATTCCCATCAGGAAAAGAGGACCCTCAGCCTTTACTGTCCAAACATTGCTGGAGGGCGCATTACATCAGCCGCAGGAACGTTTGGGGAACGGGAACTTTTTTTGAGAATCAAGATTTGGGGGAGCACATTGCCTTAGCTCCCTCCTACTGATGTAGGATAGAGACAGGAAAGATAGCTGATCAACAGTGGAAGAAATTGTGGACAAACATCTCCAGGTGTATTTCAGAAACTCTGAATAATGACAGAAGTCAAGGCTTAGTTAATCTGGTACACATGGAGCAGCTTAATAGTTCCTGATAATCAGGATGGAATAGGCCACAAACGATGCAAAGAGCAATGTTGCCAACTTGTTATTTATGTAGCTTAATATTTAGCGACCTTTCAGACCCCTCTAGCACTTTTATTTCAAAAACGCACCTAGCGCCAAATCTAGCGACGTTCAAGGAAAGCCTTTGGTAACTAATCTAATTTGGTAGTGATTTTATCCAATCTATATTTATACTAGGCCAAACCAATACAAATTACTCCATTTAGAAATTAAAAAACAACAAAAATAGTTGTTTTTTAATTTCAAAAGTCTGAGGTGAGTTTTGAACCAACAACCTGAGGAGAGGAAGTCCATCTCTTACAGCTGACACCCCCAGCAAAGCAACAGCTTTTTAGAAAGCAATACTAGTTAAAACCCATTACATCTGTAACCAGTGGCTGGCTCAGATTTTGATCATTACATTGTTTAATCTAACCAAACTAGTTCTAATCAACTAGATTGGTTGCTTTTCTAACTAATCAATTCTTAGAATCTATCCAACTCTATCTAGCTTAGTATTTAGTGAATTTTCAGACGCCTCTAGCACTTTGATTTCTAAAAAGCTCCTAGCGCCAAATCTAGAGACTTTTTTATGCTACTGGAGACTTTGGAGACAACATCTAAAAGCAGCGAACTCTGCTCTCCAGAGCGAGTAGATTGGTAACCCCGCCTCCTGCTCTCCTCTATCTTGTCTGCTGTCATGATTCATGCAGCTATTATTTCATCCAAATGAAAAATGGAGAACAGATAAGCAGATCATGGCTTGTCTACAGTGAAAAGAAGGACTGGGTTATTTACTTTGGCCTTTTTGGAAACATTTCTCTATCTGTAGAATGGGGCTGTTGATGTGTTGTCTTCCCTATTCAGAGTAGGGATGGGTATTGCCAAAGAAGTCACGATTCGATTCGAATCACGATTCACAGGCCACGATGCGATTCTATCGTGATGCATCACGATACTTGAATTATTGCGATGCTTTGCAATATTTGTGTTCCCACAGTATTTAATTCTGGTGTAGCAGTGTTTGCAAATTGCGTGCGTCATATCTTAATTTTTACCATTGTTTTTAAAGCCAAAATGCTTCCAAACATTGGATTTGAAATGTGATGGAGCCGGACGAAGTTTCTCAATCTCCTCCATGTTTAGTTGTTGAATGACTCGGCGCAATATCCCGCGGCCCGAAATGCTTGTGACACAAGGCACTACTGGACTGGAAGTTGTATTACACTTTTTTTGGCTGATCATGCAATTTTATTTATTAATTTTCTTAAATTAATAATCGATACTTGGCATCAAGAATCGATGCAGTAGATCACGAAAATTAGAATCACGGTGCATCATCATGACGATTATTTTGCACACCCCTAATTCAGAGGGCCCTCTGCCTGTCTGCCTAGGGCCCCAAATTTCCTAAATCGGCCCCTGTGCACATCTTTTACAAATGTGTTACTCTTTTTTTCTTCTTTTTTTTTTAAAAACAAACAAACAAAAAAAAACAAATGTGTTTCTCTAATCAATACTCCTCTTCTTTGAAGTGAGCTGTGTTTATGAAAAAGTACAAAGTTTCTATTTTATGATGGATGCATCATAAAATACAGAAATATGTTGGAAAGGGACAAGAAAAAAAAAGAGAAAAATCCAGAAATTTTGCCCAAGAGCAGAGCATAATTGTGACAGGTGAAGTGCATGATGTGGTACTCTGTGTCTGTGACACCCTCCCCTGTGTGGGTGCTGGAGGTAAAAATGTGTATAATTTGCCTGAGAGAGACAGTGTGTGTATAGTAGATTGGTGCTGACACGGTTAGTAGGTTGTGACATTAATTAGCAGGCCTCAGCGATGGCGGAAACCTAATACTCCAGAGAAAAGAGACACCGGGGTGAACACACCAAAACATACATACACACAGTCTGCTGACCTCACTGAGGACAAGGGTTACTGTCTTAATGTGGACAAGATGTGCGTGTTTGTGTAACTTCTTGTCTCTGTGGCTTTAAAAGCCGATTAATTCAAAAAAAATTAGGCAGAAGTGAACTGAAACAATAATCAGCTCAAAATGAATTCCTTGTGTTCTTGTTTTTACACATTCAACATCCTCACAACGGGCAAACGTTTTAGATCTAAAACCAGCTACAAACTAAGCAGTTATCGACAGTGAAGATCTTTGGTTGCCCTTTTGATTGTCGTTCAGTGTGATGAATGCAACCTCTTATTTAGTGCATCAGAAATTTTCTGGTAAATTGCTGTAATATTAGTACTTTTTTACTGTTTTTGGAAATCCAAAAGACACGCAACAGAACGTGACGGTGAGAAGATTAAATGTAAAAAGATCTCCATCCCATGTGTTCCTGGAGTCTCTGAAAAACTCCAGAGGATTTTCTCCAAACACAAAATCCTCCTCTGGACATGACTCTGCTGTCCATCTACACCTGATGGACAAAGGACATTCTTTGGAGGACCAGAATGTTCACATTTTGGACAAAGAAGACAGGTGGTTTGAGAGGAAGGAAACCATCTATGTTAAGAAAGAAGAACCAACCTTAAACAGGGGGGGGGACTCAGGTTTTAGCTTTCAAAAACCTACAATGCAGCAATAGAGTTGATTCCTTCCTGCTATCATTGCAACCCCAACCCCTTTACAGGAGAACAGAAGACCTGGCCTGTTCAGCCAGGCCAACAATTCCCTCTAACGACCCTCCTTTCAGAGACATAGACAGGTATGGGGCATTGCAGGCTAACAAAGAGGCCAAAGGACCCCCGTTCCAAAGGGGGGGACCCGTTTGTTTGCATGTTTTCTAAACTAAAACCAGGCTTTGTTGGGCTGCTGGATAAAAACTCCAACAAAATTTCTGACATTTTGAATTGAAAAAGCTTCCTGGATGGAAGGGAAACATCGTCAAACTTGGAAACAAAGTCCAGTGGATTGTTTTTTAACTTTTGTGGAATACTACTTTAACACAAAAAATCTAATTTTTGTACCTTTTTTGACCAACCTTTTGCTTTTTACTGCTGTTCAAACGTTTTAAACCTCCTTATATAACCTGCTGTCAGGTCTTTGTTTTGGCAAAGCTCGGCTGGATTACTGTAATGCACTTTATGTGGGGATTGCTGGGTCCTCAATTGCTCGTCTTCAACTGGTTCAAAATGCTGCTGCACGTCTTTTAACTGGCACACGCAAGTACGAGCACATTTCACCTATTTTAGCTTCACTCCACTGGCTGCTCATCCATCTTAGGATTCATTTTAAAATTATTTTATTTACTTTTAAAGCCTTGAATGGCCTTGCCCCAATTTACCTCTCTGAGCTTCTGCACCCCTACACTCCCAACCGATCTCTCAGGTCAGCTGATCAGCTGCTCCTGACGGTGCCTAAAGCAAGGCTTAAGCTCAGAGGGGACCGAGCGTTTTCTGTTGCAGCTCCAAAACTTTGGAATGGATTGCAGCTGCACATTAGACAGGCCACCTCTCTGTCTCATTTTAAAACTCTTCTTAAAACCCACCTCTTTTTTTTGGCTTTTGACACCATAGAGTGTTGATTTTATGTACACATTCATATTTTTATCCTGTGCGGGCAGTGCTTTTATTTTATTTTATTTACTTTTTTTTATTTTAGTTATTTTATCTTTTTTGTGCAGCACTTTGGAAACCTTGTGTTTATTGAAATCTTGCTATGTAAATAAAGTGGATTGGATTGGCAGCTGGATGTGTATCGTTGCATCTAACGTCATCTCTGACTAGACTTACCCAATAAGTTTTTTTTTCTGCACAATCTTTCAGTCATGTATGATTTTAATTATTTTTTTCTGCACGCTTTAACACTAACCGTAACACAATTTCTAAGTCTCTGAGTTTGCAAAACTAAAAGCACAAACACTGCTTTGCTCTCAGTTTGCAATATTGTGACATACACTATATTGCCAAAAGTATTTGCTCACCCATCCAAATTATTGGAATCAGGTGTTCCAATCACTTCCATGGCCACAGGTGTATAAATTCAAGCACCTAGGCATGCAGACTGTTTTTACAAACATTTGTGAAAGAATGGGTCGCTCTCAGGAGCTCAGTGAATTCCAGCGTGGAACTGTGATAGGATGCCACCTGTGCAACAAATCCAGTCGTGAAATTTCCTCGCTCCTAAATATTCCACAGTCAACTGTCAGCTGTATTATAAGAAAATGGAAGTGTTTGGGAACGACAGCAACTCAGCCACGAAGTGGTAGGCCACGTAAACTGACGGAGCGGGGTCAGCGGATGCTGACGCGCATAGTGCGAAGAGGTCGCCAACTTTCTGCAGAGTCAATCACTACAGACCTCCAAACTTCATGTGGCCTTCAGATTAGCTCAAGAACAGTGCGCAGAGAGCTTCATGGAATGGGTTTCCATGGTCGAGCAGCTGCATCCAAGCCATACATCACCAAGTGCAATGCAAAGCGTCGGATGCGGTGGTGTAAAGCACGCCGCCACTGGACTCTAGAGCAGTGGAGACGCGTTCTCTGGAGTGACGAATCGCGCTTCTCCATCTGGCAATCTGATGGACGGGTCTGGGTTTGGCGGTTGCCAGGAGAACGGTACTTGTCTGACTGCATTGTGCCAAGTGTAAAGTTTGGTGGAGGGGGGATTATGGTGTGAGGTTGTTTTTCAGGAGCTGGGCTTGGCCCCTTAGTTCCAGTGAAAGGAACTCTGAATGCTTCAGCATACCAAGACATTTTGGACAATTCCATGCTCCCAACTTTGTGGGAACAGTTTGGAGCTGGCCCCTTCCTCTTCCAACATGACTGTGCACCAGTGCACAAAGCAAGGTCCATAAAGACATGGATGACAGAGTCTGGTGTGGATGAACTTGACTGGCCTGCACAGAGTCCTGACCTCAACCCGATAGAACACCTTTGGGATGAATTAGAGCGGAGACTGAGAGCCATGCCTTCTCGTCCAACATCAGTGTGCGACCTCACAAATGCGCTTCTGGAAGAATGGTCAAAAATTCCCATAAACACACTCCTAAACCTTGTGGACAGCCTTCCCAGAAGAGTTGAAGCTGTTCTAGCTGCAAAGGGTGGACCGACGTCATATTGAACCCTATGGATTAGGAACGGGATGTCACTTAAGCTCATATGTGAGTCAAGGCAGGTGAGCAAATACTTTTGGCAATATAGTGTACTTTTCAATCTACTGCACAGAATTCTGTAAACACAACTCAGTGCTTTACACTAAAATGATCAAAACACTCCAAGGAAAACTATTAACATCTGTGGCTATTATTTGCACTATTTTGCCAACTGTCTGGCACACTGGCAGATGTTCAAACTGTTTTAGATAATGTGTTCCCTTTGCGATCAGCCTAAGCCTTATGGATAAGCCACAGGTGAGGTGTTGGTGTGAAATAGAAGAAGACTGAGAATCAGAGGAGGCAGAGGAAGAGGAGACCAGATACGTCATCATTTGGGACAATATAAGTCTCCATAGGGCTGCTTTGGTCCACAACTGGTTTACAGATCCACTACTCTTCACTGCACTCTACCTCCCCCTTGCTGTCCATTCTTGAAGACTTCTTCTCTGCCTGGCAATGGAAGGATTATGGCCGTCATCCCCATCAACACTCAGCGCTTTTGCAGGCAATGGAGGTGTCACAACTCGAAACTGTAGGACGTTTATTAAAACTACGGGATGCGTTTCTGCAGTAGCAGTGGCTAGGGGGTCTGAGACAGGAAACTAGAGAGAGGAAAACACAGGTTAGTTACCGCGATAATCTGACGGAGGAAGATTATGAACATGAATCACTAACCTGGTTAACAAGTTCAGTCCTTGCCCAGAGAACGAGGTCGGATCCAGCTGGTGGGCTGCCAACAAGATGTGGCGGGCACTGCCAAGAGTTTCCCAGATGCTGCAGTCCCGGAGAACATGCAAGAGTCCGAAGAGAGTTCAGGCAAACAGATCAGAACAGGAAAAGGCTGGCTCAGGGGACCAGGAGTCCAAAACCAGGTCACGCAAACCGTTCAGAACAGGAACAGGCTGGCTCAGTTGTTGAGAGGCAGAACAGGTCAAGATCACGTAATCAAAAACAGCAAGGGACTCTAAAAAAAACTCTCAACACTGGCTAGAGAGAACAAGATAATCTGACACTGATGACTGGATGCAAGCACTTTAAATAGAGGCAGCAGCAGGCGGATCAGCTGAGCAGTGATGATGAACAGCAACTGCTGCATCTTTTCAACCAACGGGCTGATATCAATGTCGTTCTTTGGGCACAGACTGACCTCTCAGACCAGGGTAGTGACTCACGCGTTCATAATCATCGTCCGTCAGATTACCGTGGTCACTAACCTGTGTTTCCTTCCTGCAGAGGCTCCTGCCCTAGATGTCCTAGCTGCTGTAACTGCAAATCTGCAGTTTATATAATAAATTCTAAAAGATTTTGAGTAATCCCACTTATAAAATAAGAACAAGTTTTTAACCTTTGCTATCTTTTTAGAAACACTGTGCTTCTCCTCTATTTGTTTACCAATGACTAAAAGCAATAGGACATTATTTTTAGTTCTTATAAATCATTTTATTAATTCTTTGAGAAGTCTGTCCCTCTATTCTCTCCATCCCAGATCTTTGCACGGTAAATTTGGTGAACTCTTGCGTGCTTCACCTTTGGCATTAAAGAAAGCTAATATTCTAAGTAGCTCATGGATTCCAGCAGGTTTCCAAGAAGCAGCCAAACCTTAATGGAGACACAGAAACACTCATTCCTGTCCTTCCACAAACCGCTTTAAAGCCTAAAGTGGTGAACAGTCGATGTAAATAACCGTAGCCTACAGGGATCACATGTCTCACTCTTACCTAAACATCCATGACACGAACACACGCTAGTGACAGGCCACACGGTGAAGCAGGTCAAAGGGCAGCAGGGAGAGACAGCCACACATACAGAGAAACAGGCTGAAAGAGACAGAGGAGATACAGACTGCCTTTCATTCAGAAGTCTGAGAACTTCGCGGACTCAGACAAACAACCAGTTTAGCTCTGCTAACAAAAGCCAGCAGCAGAACCAATGCAAACCATACGCCGGGCTGAGACAGCAGGGCGGCTGAGTCCTGGCATGCATGGGTGAGTGCGTGCAGCGCCAGCGTTTCTATTTCTTTTAAATGAGCATAGCTCTTGGAGCGGACCGCAGACTCCTCTACGTTCTCCTCTCCTTATGGCCGTAGCTGGTTCAGGTTCCCATCTATTCACCCTCCATACGTGTTAAAAAAACACCGCCACATGTCCCAGACTCGGCGCACAGAAACTATTTCTTCTGAGATCATGTCAAAGAAACCGGGACAGAGCTGAAAGGAAGACAGTGGCGTCCTACACAATGAAATCACAGTAGAAAACACTTTGGCTTTAAAACTGGATACAGATGCTGCGTTTGGGAGCAGTGCTGGAATATTCAGGGCCACAGGCAACACCAGACACCGCCAAGGTTAAGATCGCTGACAGATACGGACAGTCTGGAGAAAACCGACATGCTAAAGCTCACATGGATTGTTTTTAGCACACGTCTGACTATTTTTCTACAGTGCAGATGTCCCCCAGTGATTAAAAGTCCCTTTCTTAAAGCACAGCACATGAAATGCATGATCCCAACAACATGGCAGAGTCCAAGAACCGGGCCGAGCCACCACCTATGTGAGGAAGGTGGTTCTAAGAGGGCCGGACTGCAGCAAAAACTCTGATTTACCTGCAAAGTCTGTTAAAACCACTTGTTAGCTATGGGGATGGTTTTTACTACATTTTTTTCTTTAACTTTGTCTTTATTAGTGGATTTTCTTAATGGAGGAGCAGCTCTACACCATATTTAAAACAAAAATACATAAATAAATAAATTCTCAATAAATAAATATACAATTAATTGCCCCCCAAAAATACAATAAACAAATAAATGTAGGTAGAAATTAATTTATACAGTGAGACATAAATCTATATATCTCTTAATTAGATTATTTATTTATGTCTATTTTATTCTTTCTTTGTATTTTTTACCCTATTTATTTCTTCAATTCTATTTATTTCTGTCTGTGGTTTTTTAATTTCCGTCTGCATTTCTGCCTCATTATGCAAATGAGGAGGGGGCGTGTCTTAGAGGGTCACCTTCTGCCCATCTGTTGGTTAGCATTTTACTGCATCGGTCGAATCTACAAGCCACCGGCCACGGTCACAACAAACATGCGTAATTTTAAAAAACATTTCCGAAGTTGAGAGGACCGTGGCAACCAGTGGAGCTCTGAGGCTAATGGCAGCCAGGGCTAACGTTAGCCCGTCTACAGCAGCCCTCTGTCCTCATAGCCGTGTGTGAAGGACTGCTGGCTTTGATGGAGAGTTTTTTTGTTTTGGCAAAAAGTTTATTCGATTTGTGTTTATCTGACTGTGTTCATTATTATTCACCCAATAAATGAAAAAATTCCTAATTTATTATTATCTTGAGACCATTAATAACAGGAGGTGAAATGCAGCTCCAGACTAGCTTTAAATGTGATGATGTCATCAGTACGCTTCTGTTCCAGTCGACCCAGATTTATGCTGTGTGCTCCCCAGAGGCGTGCACAGACATTTTGGGGGGCAGGTGCTCAGAAGGGGGGCACTTATTAGCGCACGTGGAACACTTAATTATAAAAAAAAAATATACACGCATGTTGAATGAATTTTGACTTTTATTTGTAACATTCTCTAAAAAGTCACACCACCAACAGAACAGACTAAAGCGTACTACTTGCTCATCTTTCTTTTTCTTTCATCTGGCTCATCTCCCTGTTCTCCCTCATCCTGCTGTTCTCCCTCATCCTGGTCTTTTTCTGTCTCTGTCTTCCCTGAACTCTTCCTCATCTCCTGTCCTGGTAGATGTTGATGGTATAGAGCTTCCCTGCTGTGACTGGCTACAATATAATAATAATAACCATCATGACAATAATAATAATAATAATGATAATAATAATAATATTAATAATAATAACTTTAACAAATATGCCACATTAGTTTAAATAATGGGCTATTAGGGCAACATGACTGGAAGTCTTGTAACGTGGATATGACTTATGGTAGCCAACAAAATAATAGCTATTTCAATACCTGCTGCACAAACCACTAAAAATAAAATGTGAACAGCTTTTAAGATTTTTCAATACGATTAACCCTCCTTTCTTGGTATTGTACTGCAATTACTAAATAAATACACAATTAACCCTCCTGTTATGTTCATTTCTTAGGAACAACAATGCTGTTCCCGGGTCAGTTTGACCCGGTGCATGTTTAATCATCCAAAAGATGTCTGAAACCAAAAAAATCCCAATAAGCATTGTTAATATTTCATTGCTAACTCCATTACTAACTATTCTATGTATATTTAGTGCAATAGTGTTCCTTACCTCTAACAGGTAATGATCTAATTATGATAATTCACTAGTAAAAAAAAAAAAAACCTGTATGTTCAAACTTTTTTTAATGTTTCACCACTTTATTACTTTTGAAAAACCAACATATAAAACACAATAGTTTTACACAACATTGAAACTTAACATTTAAATTTTGCTTTACATACATGCACTGTTTGTGAACCAGAAATGAACAAAGTCGCAATACAACAATACAACAAACAAGCAATTGCAATATGAACAAGGTGTATGTGCGTGTGTGTCTGTCTGTCTGTCTGTACATCTACACAGCACACGAGTGACATGTCATCGCACTGTGCTTTGTGCAAATGATTTTTGCACATTTAGCGCAGGTCATGCTTGTCTTGACATCGTCAGATGGCCTGCAGAACTGGCACCTCTTCCTCTTTCTTTTCCCCTCAGCAGCAACCCATAAACAAGAGGACCATGATTACTTTACTATGGTGTCTTTTTGCTGATCCCAAGACACACACTCTCATACACTTATACAAACACACCCACAGCCACACACACCCACTTACTTACTTACTTACCTCACGCATTGGTGTACTTGATGCAGTCCTCTCGTGGATCTCCCTCACCATGGCTGCAGCGGCGAGGGTCCTTGGCAGGTGCTGCCTCCGTTGGATGTTCGTTGTCACAAGCGCCTTCCCCAGCTCCTCGAGAAAGATGCGCCTCTTGTACAGCTTTGACACATTCCAGTCAGGAAACATCTCCGTCCAGATGATAAATGCATTGTAGGCTCCGTTTGGTGCTGTAGGACCTTGTCCCTTTGTCAAAGTTGTCTACCCCCCCTTTGGTGGCATTGTAATCAAGGATCATGCTTGGTTTCTGGTCCTCTCTTGTGCTAATTTCAGCAGTTTTGTGCAGAGTGCTCATGAGCACAACATTTTTTGCCTTTTTGGGGCAGTAAGACACTAGGGCTGTGCTGTCTGTCTAGGCAAACATGGAAGATTGAGCGGCCCTGTCCTTGATTACCAGCAGTTCAGCAGGGAGTTCAGCCCTGTTCTTTTGGACAGTTCCGACCATTGTGAGCTTTCTCTTTAGAAGTTCCTGACCCAAGTTGTACTTTGTGAAAAAATTGTCGCAGGTTATGTTCTGTTCCCTGAAACCCTGTGCCATGTCAAGCACGACCCTTCTGCTCTGATTCTTCTCTGGGGCTCCTCCACCGGCTTTCCAGTGTAAACCTGCATGTTCAATACATAGCTGGTGTTTGCATCACACGCTGCACAGATTTTTATCCCATATTTAGCTGGTTTGGAAGGCATGTATTGCCTAAATGGGCAGCGACCTCTGAATGCCACCAGCCTTTCATCCACTGTGACATTAGGGCCTGGGTTATAGAGTAGTAGAAGTTGCTCTACCTAGTTGTCCCACACTGTCCTAACAGCTGCCAGCTTGTCTCTCTCCCGTCTACCAGCCCTTGTCTCTTGATTATCAAATTTTTGTGTGTGCGTGTGTGTGTGGTGTGGGGGGTGGGTGTGTGTGAGATTGGGGTGAAACATGTCTCACAGTTGCAAAGAAATAAATAGTCTGACATTTCTGACACCCTTTTACCTCCAGTTTGACTGCTGGGTCAAATTTACCCGAACAGTATCTATGTGATATAAACATGCAGGGGGTGGTTGCAAATATGTGAGATGAACCATTTTCACATTATATGTTGATTACACTATTTAAGGCAAGCAGAAGAAGTTTCATTCTGAAAAAAATACTTTTAACTATATTTCCTAGATCTTCAAACTTTAAAACGGGTCAATTTGACCCGTAACATAACAGGAGGGTTAAGACAATAAAGAGACCAAAATGTGTTAATTTATGTTGCCTAACAAAACCTATACAACAGAAAACGTTTGTCTTAACACATAGATTTGCAATTGCAAACTCTACTGAAATTATTTGTAGCCTATGTGGTCGTCCTCACGTTATCTGTCATTGACTTGAGCTACAGTGTAAAACTTTATCTAGCCTAACTAGTTTATCAGGTGACCAGTCGGCAAAAATGCTTGTTTGGTGCTGCTGAATGAGACATTTTAATGCACAACAAAATGATTTAGCTTGATCTGTATATTACCTGGCTAATGGGGCACGGGAGAAGCAGCCTGTCAGCGACCGTTCCTGCTATCTGAAAACTGCTATGATGCTGCGCATCTGGCATGCCCTGCGGGCGACCGCGCGAGTTCACGTGGCAAAGGAAGAGAGATAGGCTGGTCGGTGTGCGTAACGAGGTGGCTCATTTCGGGGCATTGTTTCAGTCGTTTTTAATGGCTCAGGTTTTCAAAAGATCATTTCAAAACCGACCTCAGTAAAATCTTAATACTTTTAATAATAATAATAAAAAAACGAGTTTCAAAAGGGCATTTTCGTTGATAAAGGGCAAACTTCCTAGTGCTTTAGCACCACCTAGTGTCTATGTATGCACGCCCCTGGTGCTCCCGTTCTCCCAGAGTCAAGACTTTTCTGACTTCTTCTCAATAAGTACTTGGCAAGAAAATCAATTCTATTCAGCTTATTTCTATAGCGCCAATTCACATCATGTCATCTCAAGGCTCTTTACAATTCACGAGATCATCCAGTCAAACTGATTCAAAGTTTTCTGTCAGGTCTAAGCACATAAAACATCATACATACAGGGAAAGAAAGAAGGCACAGAGACAATTAATTTAGTTACTCGCGAGGAGAGTAGGAAGAGACTGCAGAGTTTACAATACCCCCCCCTTTCTGCAGTCTTTAGCTTTCTCCTTACTATTTATTAAAGAAAAGGGAATGTCCCTAATTACACCTGCTGAGGTTTAACAAAGGGAAGGGGAAACAAAAGGACCTTACATTAAACCTCAGTACACACGTTAAAACAAAGCATGTGGTTGTTTTACAATTGAATTGTTCAAAGAACACATGTTTAGAAGAAACATGTGATAGAGGCTGTTCAGGCCTCTTTTACAACCCGTCTGTTTCATGACCTTTATCTGGAACGATCTTTAGCAAGAGTTAATAAAAGATGAATCACACGTTATACATCATAAGAGTTCATTAGAACACAACCCATGAAACACAAACAAAGTAAGAGTATAAATAAAATATTTCAAACATTTTCTATTTGAGGAAAACAAGTTGATTGCATCGACTCATCGACTTGAAGCCAATCCCTCACATCAAGCATGCTTGTAGCGAGAGTGGAGAGGAAAAACTCCCTTTTAACAGGAAGAAACCTCCAGCAGAACCAGGCTCAAGGAGACAAAAGCAGCGATACAAAAAGCAACTGTAAAAGGTCCAGGAAACACACAGCCAGGCAGACGAGCTCCGAGCCAGCTCCCATGTCAGAGGATGAAGAGAGCACATCCAGTTAGTCACAGTCAGAGAAACAGGACTACACTGAAAAACACGAGTCTGCACTCGCGTTCTTGTGAATTGAGAAATGGCCAGTGACTTCAGACTCTCCTCCCCTCCTGTAGATTCCACCGATGCAGTAAAATGCTAACCAACCAATGGGAAGAAGTTGACCCTCAAAGACACAGCCCTTCCTTTGCGTAATGAGGCAGAAATGCATACAGAAATGTATAAAAAAAAAAGAAAAAAAGAGCTGGTCCTCCACATTTCTCCTTAAGGCAAACAATTTCACCAAATTAGCAAATGGAGGGGCTGCAGTCTCCGACGTGAGTCACGTTATGATGATTTTCATTCAGAGTAAATCTCCTGCCTGGACCGACGTGTGCAGCTGCTGTAAACAAAGCTAAGCCTTGGAAAAATCAGCTAAGTCCTAAATGAGGCACTTTGAATGAATATTTCAGTTTGGATATAACTGGATAAACATCCAGGAGAACAATTTGTATGTAAATGAGTTGGTGAGACACGAGGATTGTTCTCCTGTTGGTTCCGACACCGCGCCACTGTCAAGTTTCACGAGAAAAAAATTAAGACATGCAAAGTCAACCTGGTTTTGTTTCTGATGTTACATATGATTTATGCATATTTAAAAAAAAAACATGTATAATATGGAGGAACGCAAGTAACAATTACATCAATAAAGACTAAAAATTATGAATTATCTGTAACTTTTAAAATGTATGTTGTTGGAAATGTTGTATAAAGTTTATATTTATTTTAAATTGTAGAAGTTAGAAGACTCAATATCAAAGATGTATGAGGAGTTTTATGGGCATCTCAGGAAATCGTGGCTTAGGCCCCGTCCACACGAAGTCAAACCCTGGCCTAAACGCACAAATTTTTCACCAAACCAGCCTCTCATCAATACGAAGCCGGCGTTTCGGGGGTCTGTAAACGAGTGGGAAGATTTCGAAACGCCGTTTTTGCGTTTCCATCTTTACGCTCTAACCGCATATTTTTTTTACACGCATGCGTCATAGCGTCGCCTCTAAACACGCATGCGCGACACAGTATCACAACAACAATGGCGCCGTTGCTGCTAATGCTACTCACCCTGCTGTCGGACTTACAACAGAATCTTCTTCTTCTGGAATATCTCCAGGAAGAACAGAGCAAAATCGACCACATAGTTTAGCACCTGAATTTGACTTAACCACGAAAATGGACCCGCAGGGCAACCATGTATAAATATTAGTGCGCATGCCCAACATTTCGTCGCTTATTTTTGCTTTGGCACCACAGCGCCACTTACAGGCCTGGCATACATTTTGCATCGTTTTCATGCATTCGTGTGGACGATCACATTTATTTTACGTCTCCGTCTTTACGGCAAACGTTTTGGAAAATATCAGCGTTTCGTGTTCGTTTTGACTTCGTGTGGACGGGGCCTTATTTTAACGGTAACACTGTCGCTGGTATGAAGCAACGCCTTTAGGGTTACAGTGGCAGGAAATCACCTTACTCAAACCTAAACTCCAAAATGGTCAAATTTCAAAAAATTTGTTTTCATGAAAGAAGAGACTTGATCCATCCTTACCTTAAAGTCGTAGGGAAGTTATACTTAAATGTCAAATCATTCTGGCTTAAACATGTGTATAAATGTTCTCTTTATCAAGTTTAGAAAATTTCTATTTAAAAAAAAATCCTGTCTTAAAATCTGTCTTTTTTTTTCGTTATCTTCTGCAGGCCAGTTAGTTCTACGTCAGCCTGAACACCTAAATTCGGCCAATCATATATCAACGGTCATCTGTCAATCAAATGTTTTTCGGTCATAGCATCTTGATTCATATGTCGCAGCTAATATACGCAACGGTTGAAACCAGAATCCTTCCCTTTCCCATTGAGTTGCGTCCCAGTGTTCACGGGGATGGACGTCTGTGTCTTCGGCAGGCGTAGAGCTAACAGAACTGGCAGCGTTGCGAGGCAAGGGCTCAAACATGTACGGCTGGAAGCCTTCTACACCAAACCAAGCTTCTGCCGCCCTGGCGTTCTCTTTCACAACATCTTCATCCCCGCTTTCCTCCTCTAAATAAAAAATGGATGACAGAGGAGACTCATCCACGACCTCCGACACTAAACTCTCCTCCTCTTGCATGTTTCCGCTGTCCATAGTGTTCCTTGACAGCGTCGTTTCTAAGTCACCAATTTAGTGCTACTTGGTCCCAATGGAATTTCCCATTGGGAACCTGCTAGCACTAAGATGCTAACTGGTTAGCAAGATGCTTCAGACAAACCGGCCACAACAATCCCGCCCTCTTGATAATCAACCAATCACATTCACTTTATTCACTCGTGTAAAGTCGGGCACCAGTTGGGAGAATTCGGAAATGCAACGGTTGGAACAGTTAAGCCTAGTTAACAATATAATTGTTAACTAGGCTCATTTTTAACTTTTCAATTAGCTTTTTACCTTTTTTTCTTGAAGGGTTAACCTTCTTTTCAACTTAATTTACAGAAGGTAATCTATCATTCAAGGGCTCATCTAATTCGTCAAATGCCAAAACAAGATGTACAGCCATGTAGCAGCATCTCTGCTGAATGCAGAAAAAACTGGATATAGATCTTGTGCTTCTAGATCTCACTGAGGGACGAGATGGGGGGGGCCTTATTTTTAATGTACCGGTAATCAAAAACAGTAACTTGCCCTATTAAGGGTTAAAGACGGAGACAACTTGGTCTCAATTTCAACTCTGCGTGTCTTTAAACCTCATTTCTTGGGGACTGACATTTTATTGCTTTGTCATCCATTTTTTATTCCCATTCCTCCAACTCTCTGCCACGTCATGGTCCCAGAGGACCGGGCCAAACGATACGGAGATGGTGTGTAGATGTAGAGAGACCTGAAGGATGGAGCAGGAAAGAGAATCTCTCAAAGCTGGGAAGATATGGAAGGGCACTCCAGAGAGCGACGCTGAAAGACTGCTCTTCTAATGAGGACGTGTGAGTGTGTTATCTCAGCGACGTAAGCCCTACATCTGTTCCCCACTGAATGAGCAAACACACGATGATGGATATAAGCAGGCTGCCAAACTCTGTCCTGCATCAGACTATTGGGAACGCAGACATACAGAGCGTCCTTTGTCCTCGCCGCTGTGCAGGCCTCTGAAAATGGAGGAGAGTGAAAGTGTTTTCTTTCTACCTCTGTAATCCACACTGTCTGCTTTTTACAGGAGTGTCACAATATTTCGGCGAACAACCACGTGTGGAGGGAGAGTAAGACGTTATAACGCCCGGCCGCTTCAGCCTGCAGCAGAGACAGACGGATGCTGAAGCAATCCCTCCCCCCACCCACCCGGAGAGGAAACAGATGAAGTTACAGTCGGGGAAACTGGACTGGCTGTGAGGGAGAAAATGATGGCAAATCTTCCAAATTTGAGCAAAGAAGGATTTATAAAAATAATAATAAAAAAAAATGAACTTTATTGATCTCACATTGGAGGAATTTACCTCAGCATTTAACCCATCCCCTCGGGGAGCAGTGGGCTGCCATTGTGTGGCCCCCCGGGGAGCAATCGGGGGTTGAGGGTCTTGCTCAGAGACCGAGATCGGTTGTCTATGGGAATGGATTTCAAACTCACAACCTTAGGATTCCATGCCCTATGCCCTAAACCACTAGGTCTCTGTTAAACTACCTCAATGGGCATGCATCCCTTTAGTCATGTCCAAAATGAAAATTATTTAATTACTTACTTTTGGGTTTTTTTGAAGCGTATGGCGATGTGACCTAAATTGATTTTTTTGTACAAGGTATAAACGCAAATCTGCTGTCTTGTCTAGAGTTTTGTCAAAAATACACACATTTGTTACTGATACCCCATTTCCACTACCCTTGAAAAACCGATCCATGCCAAGACCGGTCCGAGCTCGGATCAGTTAACCAGGCCGAGCTCGGTTCTGACGACCGTTTACACATCACGCTATCTCGGTTCCTCACCTCCTAGTGACGATCTGCGGTATTACTGCTGGTATAGAAGGAGGAAATCAAGCAGCTGGTGGCGGTAATGCACCAAAAGTTGTTTGCCAACCTCCATAAAACACAAGAAGAAGAAGACGAAGATGGAGGGAATCAAGCAAATCAAAATGGCGGTGCCCGTCACATTAAGAAAAGTATGGTTGATTATTATTGCTGTAGTTCGGTGTTATTGTTTAAAATGTTGCGTGGAGAAGATTTTGATTTCTGTTTATTGTTGAAGAAGAAGTTGTTCTTCTGTTTCCGTAGGGGCATTACCGCCACCTACTGGAATGGAGTGTGAATCGTGATGTGCAGCCAGACGGAGATGACGCGTTCTGCTCTTGTTATCAGAGAACCGAGCCAGGGAAAAACCAAGCCGAGCCCACCTCTGGAACTGGCCTGCAGTTAGCTTGGTTCGATTATGTCCAGCTCGGTTCAGTTCAGTTTGCTTTCCATTTACACACGATAAGTTATCTCAGTTACTGAGCTCGGACCGGTCTCGGCACGGTTTTTCAAGGTTAGCGTAAATGGGGTGTTAAGTAGAAGTATAGATACTGGAGTTTAAAAACACTCTGGTAAAAGTTGAAGTATCAACTTGACCTCTTTACTCAAGTAAAAGTGAAAAAGTATGTGCTCCAAAAACAACTTAAAGTGTAAAAGTATAAAGTAACCTTTCAAGAAAACAGCCAGATGCCACTATATAAACTGAAAGCTGAACTTTTAGACTATTTCTAAATATTCTCAGAGATAGGGCCAAGGATGAGGGAGGTCTTGTTGGTCTCCGTCTCCCGATACGCTCTCGCCTGTGTCCGACCTTTCAGACATTTCAACATCTTTTTCTGAATCCCACATTGTAGCATGGCATAGACAATTCACGTTAGCAGTTTGAAGAACACCTGCTTTCTTCTGATGATTTCCTTTAGCTAACCAATGAGTGTTTGCGTTCTAAGACTCATCCAATCACACTAGTTTTCACTAGATGTGGGCGGAGCCAATGATCTGCATTGGATGGAGCACATGACGGGAAATAAATATTTAGAAACATTAAACCGAAGCCAAGAGTAACGAGTAACGATTGTTTTAAAAATGTAAGGAATAGAAAGTAGAGATACTGGTGTGAAAATGTAATGAGTAGAAGTCAGAAGTAGGAAGAAAAATAAGTAATGGAGTAAAATATAGATACCTAAAAAATGTACTTAAGTATGGTAACAAAGTATTTGTACTTCGATACTTGATACCTCCTCTTGTGCATGCGTATTGACTAAAGGTATGCTGGTCTGACAAAACACCGCCACTCCACCTCCATTATGGGACGTTCTCCTGGTGACGTCATCGAATATTTTCTACAATATCATCAGGTCCAAACATTGCAGTCTATGGATACGGAAGAGGATTAGGGCCACTGAAAAAAAAAGTTAACTGATTTTTTAATTTTATTTCAGTTTACCATGGGAAAAAAGTCAGAATTCTGAGATTAAAGTCAGAATTCTGAGAAAAAAGTCAGAATTCTGAGATTAAAGTCAGAATTCTGAGATTAAAGTCAGAATTCTGACTTTTTTTTAGAATTCTGACTTTAATCTCAGAATTCTGACAATAAAAAAGTCAGAATTCTGAGGTTAAAGTCAGAATTCTAAAAAAAAGTCAGAATTCTGACTTTTTTCCCATACTATACTGAAATAACATAAAAAAAAATCTGTTAACTTTTTTTTGTTTTTTCAGTGGCCCTAATCCTCTTCCGTATATGGAGGACCATGAGGGTCATTGAAAAATAAATAAAACCTTTTAAAATTCATCATTTAAATTGTAGATTTAAGACCCTCCTGGTCCTCCATACTTGGGATGAAGCTAAACCATTAAATATATTGAAATCAAACTGTTAATAAGCTGTTATGTTAATGGAGAGGGTTAAGTGAAGATAAATAAAATGAAAAAAAGTTTTAACTTTTTGAATAATAGAGGATTCATGATTTTTTTTAATCTGCATTTAGAAAAAGGATTTAAAAATATATTTTCAAAATGAAGTGTTTAATAATACTATATATTATTAAAAGCTCCAGATAGAGCTCTTACTGTTGATCCTGTGACAGGTGAAGGAACAGGAGCTACAATTTGATGTAATCGGCGTTAAAATGTAGTTTTTCTGTCTTCCCATCAAATGTTCTGAGGTCATGCATCATATTTATGTTTTTACTTATGGTCTGCTCCAGTGTGAGTTAGGGTTTGTCTTTCCCTAGTGGTCTGCAGCACTTCTGATATGTTTGGCTTTTGCTTTTTGCAACATTTTTCCTTTTACATTTGTTTTAGTGTTAAGCAAAGTTTTTATTTTCTTGCTGGTATTAGGCGTGTTATATAACCCAGGGGCGGATTTATCATTAGGCAAAACTAGGCAGTTGCTTTGGGTCCCAAGTTCCTGTTTTTCTGCAAGTTGACAAATGAACCATTTCTCAGCTAAGAGGGTTAATTTTCAATGCAAAATGGTCATTTAGCAAAATGTCAGTAAAGTTAGTAAATTTCAAACACTATTTTCCTTCAGTTAAATGATTGAACCCTCTGCTCTGCTGTTTGGAACTTTCTCCAGGTGCTCCGGTTACCTCTCATGGTCCAAACCCGTGGCTGATTAAGTGTGAGTCAGCCTTAGAATGTGTCCCTTTGTTGACCCTGGTAGTGGCGACATGTCCAGGTTCTTTCCCCTTTCCTTGCTTTGAAAGAAAGGAAACAGCCTCTGTGATGAATCGACTGATGATGGGGAACCATCGGTCAGGGTCGGAGAGGGGTTCCTTTCCTGGAGAGAATTGCAAGAAAGACAAATCTCATTTAAAATAGAAACCTAAGGCCGTCATTGGATCAAACAGTTAAGCTCTGCTGGTAAAGAATATTTTAAATAATTGATTTTCTTTTGTGGCAGCTGGATGTAACGCTGAAATGTCCAATATAAAGAAATGTTCTTTAATAAAATCCGATAACAATAAAACTGAACTAATTTCTCGTTTCTCAAAATGTGTATTTGTGCGAACTCGTGACCTTGTGAAACGTCTTCAGCATCAGGCCCAGTACTGTTCCAATTAACAAGAAAAAGAAGACAGAGAACGGACAAAGTCCCCGGATGTTGTTCTGGCCCCTCCCTCTTTACCCAGCATGCATCAGAGCAGACTTGTCTGTTTCTCCGGACTGACAGCTGTCCCAGCATGCACTGCGGAGGCAGCAGCTTCCAGGTTAGCGCTCAAAGAGGTCTGAGTATTCAGTTAAAAGTTCTCTTTTCTGTTTGGTTGTTCGATAAAAGTATGTTTCAAGATCATTTGAGGCGAGAAAATTATACTTTTAAGCATCACTATGTGGTCCATTTACTGATTTAATGCTTAATCAAAAAAAAATAATTGTGAAGATGAGAGGACTGCGGGAACCAGCGGACCTCCGAGGGTAACGGCAGCCCGTCTGCAGCAGCCAGGGCTAATGTTAGCCCGTCTGCGGCAGGCAGGGCTAACGTTAGCCCGTCTGCGGCGGCCAGGGCTAACGTTAGCCCGTCTGCGGCGGCCAGGGCTAACGTTAGCCCTGCCTGCCGCAGCCAGGGCTAACGTTACGCAGCAGCCCTCTCTCTGCATAGCCGTGTGTGAAGTACCGCTGGCTCTGAACCCGAGTTTTTTGTTTTATTTGGCTAAATGTTCATTTGATTCGTGTTTATCTGACTGTGTCCATTATTATTCCTCCACTAAATGAAAAAAGGTAGAATTTATTACTATCTAGAGACTATTAATAACACGATGTGAAATGCAGCTCCAGACGAGCCGAGCGAGTGGTGATGTCATCAGTACCCTTCTGTTCCAGTTGACCAAGATTTATTCTGCATGCTCCTGTTCTCCCCAAGTCCAGACATTTCTGTGTTCTTCTCAAGAAAATACTTGGCGAGAACACGAGTGAATTGAGAAATTGACTCAGTTTTCTACAGAACTGTGTAAAGTTGGAGTGGAAGGGATCTTTGTTTTGGCCTCTTTGCTCAGTTTTTCCAGATCATTTGGGTGGAACTTCAATCCATAAGAGCTGATGTCCTTTAAGATACTTCTCTGCTTCTTCAAATGCTCCTCATCATGTCATCGACCACGTTCTGCAGCTATCAGAGCAACATCGTTTGTCAAATCAGCAAGGAAATCAAAAAGACACCCACCACGATATAACGGGGAGAGGATTAAATGCAAAAACATCTCCATCCCATATGTTGCTGGAATCTCTGAAAAACTCCAAACACAAAATCCCAGAACATTTCAAACCAAATAAAACCCTCAAACAGAGACTAGTTCATCCTAAAACCAAACCCCCCAGACTTAATATGAGCGGAGTGGTGTCTGCAGTTCAATGCAGGGAGGAATGCTCTGATGTTCATATTGGAGAAACCAAACAACCTCTCCATAGATGCATGGCCCAACACAGGAGAGCGCCCTCCTCTGGACAAGACTCTGTACATCTACACCTTATGGACAAAGGACATTCTTTCGAGGACCAGAATGTTCACATTTTGGACAAAGAAGAAAGGTGGTTTGAGAGGAAGGAAGCATCTATGTTAAGAAAGAAGAACCAACCTTAAATAGAGGTGGTGGATTTCAGCTTTCAAAAACCTATAATGCAGCGATAGAGTTAATCCCCTCATGCTATCTTTGCAACCCCAACCCCCTTACAGCTGAACAGAAGACTTCGCTTATTCAGCCAGGCCAACAATTCCCATTAACGACCTCGCTTTCTGAAACATAACCAGGTATGGGGCATTGCAGGCTAACAAAGGAGCCAAAAGACCCCCATTCCAAAGGGGGGGACCCGTTCATCCGTTTCTATTTGCATGTTTTCTAAACTAAAACCAGGCTTTGTTGGGCTGCTGGATAAAACCTGGAACTCAACGCTATTTCTGACATTTAGAATAAAAAAATCTTCCTGGATGGAAGTGAAACGTCTTCAAACTTGGAAACAAAGCCCAGAGGATTGTTTTTTTTTTTTTACTTTTTGGGATTCATTTGATTCAGCTTCGTCAAGGCGATGAAGGAGCCACAGCATTGATGACAGTTATTTAGAAGATCGAGGATTAACCGCCACCTGTAAACCAGTCAGGGTGTTTTATACATTAATAAAAGGATCATAAAAAAAAAAGCCTTCCGTATTTGACCATGAAATTTTTGTCTTATTTTGTGAAGTTTGTGAATCTCAAACATGAAACACATGATTCTCTTGTTGATCAGCTGCTAACCGAAGCTCGCCGCGTTCTCGCCAACCTTCCCCAAACATATTGTCGAGCGTTCTGTTCTTTTCTTCTCCCTCTATTTTTGCTTTCACCTTCAGCTGGGTCTTCTGGGTGTCCCCGTGTCTTGCTGCTCATCCAATCTGTCCAGTCCTCTGTGCCTGCCTCACTCTGCCAGCTGGACACGGCCAGTGCCTTCCTACTGGGAAAACAGGTGTAGCGACTTACAGTCCACTGAGCACAAGCCTACCTGTGGCATTAAGAACCAAATATGAGCAAACATGCAGGGAATAAACTTCCACTGGTGCATTTTAGCAAAATAGACCTCTCTATCTACCTTTCTGATTGATGCATGACGCTGCAGACACAGGTAGAAAGAAGCAGTGATTCCTCTTGCACTTGTTCTCAGCCCACTGGGTAATTGCATGTGATTATGCTTCATTTGCTGCAAACAGATGAATCCGATGCTTAATATTCTAAATGCTTTAAATGATTGCAACAAAAACAACAGCGTGAGGATTATTTCAGCTGCCTTCACTGATCAATGAGCAGCTCAGATGAATGTCATCAATGATGCCAGTGCTCCACTAGCCAGGCGCTCTTGCTAACAGGTTTTTTCTGCACTTTATTTACATTTGCTTAAGTTACCGGCTCTAAGCACAGAGTATTTCTGCTGCAATTCTTTGTGTGGACCTGACACCAAGTAGTGCCTGAGGGCCAAGCGAAAGAGCGTTTGTATTCATCACCACAGAGCCAGCAGCTGTGGTTTTCTTTCAGAATAGCTGAACGTTTAGCTCCACCTCTCCGTCCATCAAGCCTGCTGTATCTTTCCAGCCCTGTTACAGAAAAAGTTCGGTCATATTCAGAATTCGAACTTCTGAAAGTTCTTTAAATTGTCATGTTGGGGTCTAGTCTTCTAACCCACATCTAACACTCAAGAGACAGGAAAAAATAGTTAAAAGGTTTATTGACAATGTTTTCAGAAATGTATATGGTGTCTTGGTTCGTCAGGCTGGTCACGGAAGGTAAGCAACTAGAGGACGACAGAAACGGTTAGCGTGGATCCAGGTAACTTGCTGTTTGATGGTTGTTTGGGTTCAGAGCGGTAGGGGGGAATCCTAGAGGGTCCAGAGGCTGATCGACAGGTTGAGGGCAGAGGCTGAGGCGGAGGGCAGATATGTCAGGATCGTTACTGGCAAAACAATCTGGCAGAGAAGTGTCAGCCTTCTCCTCTTTAAAAAGGAGAAAGGTTGACATAAATATGAAATTATTACATACTGTTCAATAGTGTTTTTAGTTCAGAGTAATTTTCATGTGAATGTGCTTTACTGGAGGCATCCATGTTTGTCAAAGAACACTACTGCCACCTACTGGTTAGTGACATTGTCACGGTGCGGTATCGGCTGTTGATCAAATCCCAGTGCTGTATCTGGTGTTTGTCACAACGCGCTATTATCCAAGTCATCTTGAAAACATTCTTCTTCCAAATGTTGGCTACATATTACGGGTTTTTTCTCTGGCCAGAAGTTCGATGGCAAATCCTCCCTCTTCAAGTTGGCGATCCAACGACCAACCCGTCCGTGGAGGATCAGGAATCAGAAAGGTGGAATAACTCTTTTTTTTCCACTTTTACCCGATGTATTCCAGCATCCAGCTGCCATGCACGTGGGCATTGTCAGTTTCACTATAGCTCTGGTGAATTTCAATGGTGAAGTCCTCTGGAAATCTTCAATAATTGTTGTTGATTGCAGATGTGTCTAGTAGTTCCCATTGATTTAGCTTGGAAAGCGGGGAGAATGGCGCTAGGCTTACCGCACCGTGACGTCACTGCCATTACTGCCACTGTTACTATAAGCTACCCTGAGATTGAGAGCTTTGCCTCTACGCTGACCTCCCTCCCCAACAGGACGGTGCAACGTCGGCATTATAGCAGCAGCCGCCATCCTGTTTTCCAGGATGAAGTCATAGCCAGATAGGAACAGTGCAGATGAAGCTACTATGATGAGAAAAAGGCAGAGAGAACATGACTGCAGAATTATTACTAATTACCTGTGCAATATCCTGTTTATTTTAGTGCTATAACTGTACCTACACCTGTACTACACCTTCTTTTTCTCCTTTGACTATTTGAGCTGATATAACGAGTAGATTTCTCCACCGTGAGATCAATCAATCAATGGGAGAATGGAGATAGAATGAAGCAGAATGATGAAAAAGGGGTCCCTATGTCCTCCAGCAGTCTAAGCCTATAGCAGCAGAACTATAGAGATAGCTCAGGATAACCTGAGCCACTCTAACTAGAAGCTTTATCAAAAAGGAAAGTTTTAAGCCTAGCCTTAAAAGTAGACAGGGTGTCTGCCTCACGGACTAAAACTGGTAGTTGGTTCCACAGGAGAGGAGCCTGAGAACTAAAAGATCTGCCTCCCATTCTACTTTTAGAAATTCTAGGAACCACTAGTAAACCTGCAGATTGAGAGCAAAGTGCTCTGTTAGGAACATAAGGAACAATCAGATCTCTGATATCAGATGGAGCTGGGCCATTTAAGGCTTTATATGTGAGAAGGAGGATTTTAAATTCTATTCTGGATTTTTTAAGTTTTTTTTATTTTATCTTACTGTAGAAATAGAAAAACAAGCAGAGTACAGGCAACCTATTAATGGATCTTGATCTTTTAATCTGAAAGGGATTGACTTGCAGCATTGTGGCGTTCTGGTCTGATTATCCCTTGCTTGGCTTGTTTCTTTTATTTTTTTATTTTGTTTCAGGGGTGGTGGTAGTGGGGGGGTTTGTTTTCTCTAGTTTGTCTGTTCAACTTAAAGAAGCAGTGATTCCTGACAAGACCGGTTGGGAACCTTTGACACACATGACCTGATCATCATAGCTCATAGATTAGCAATGAACCATGGGATTTGAAGTTCCTCAACCGGTTTTTATCAAAGGATCCTTGTCCTTTCAAGCCTAATATTTGGTCATACGGATCCAGTGAGAGTGGACAGCTAATTTGGAACAAATTACTGTTGCCCAGTGGCAGTCAGTGGTCCTGAAATTACCACTAATTGCATTTACAGTTGGAAAATTAACAATTTGATAAAGTGAAACTGATATTTGCGTTAGAACTTTATCTTAATTTGTGGGTAGAATATCCCTGGGGTTGGCTTTTGATGTGGGTCGCTGAAATCAGCCGGTTCTATGGATGTTTAATGAGCTCTAGATGAAGCCAGGTTCAGTTTGCAGACACCAGTAATGCGATCAGAGCATCCGGGGCGGATGGAGCTTAAGGGCCCTTTCAGCCCAAAGTTAGCTGCTGCCGTGGGGACGGAAGGGAGGCGGGTGAGGGTACGAGGAGGGTCATTGAAATGGATGTGATGTGATTCCATTTGAAGGGCGGGGGGGCGGATTAGATAAGGGGGAGAATGCAATCAGTATGACTACATTATTGAGTCCGGTGTAGCAAAGCAGGAAGACGTGACTGAAAAGATGTTAGGTCGTAAAACTTAAATAAATAAAAACCTAGCTTAAACAAGCAGAATTAGCAACAGATACCTACAGAAATGTTGAATTAAAATGCAGTTTTACTTATAGAAGAGTTTCAATGACTTTCAGTTCCAGCAGCTCGTCCTAAAAGAAAAACAGAGAGTGCATAGGTATGGAGGCGGTTCTGCTGAGCGTGCAGCCAGTTTCCTTTTACACTATTTACCCTGACTACAAACCCAATTAGCACAAATCAGATTTGGTGTTTACTCTAGCATCAGGAGATGATTAAGTGAAACCTAACATCCCTGTCTCACGTTTCCCCGCATGTCGACTTTGGATTTGTTGGTCTTAGAAACACAAAAACACATGCTAGCACACCCAGATATGTAATGACAACCAGTCATCTTTGAAACGTCAAACCATGCTGTTCCTTCTTTGAGCAAAAAATGTTTAACTTGATGGGATTTTCATCAAAAAATGCACATTTATTGGGATTAAAAAAAAAATACGGGCATTAAATTAAACACAGTAAATTCCACAGTGTTAAATATGCATTGACTCTTTAAGAGTTATTACAACTGGAGTAAAATTTACACTACGTAGAGTTCTAATTTAACACTAATTCAAAAAGCACTCTTAAATTGTTACGTTAAAACTGCTAAATTTACTGTGTTTTACATTCATATTTATATGTTTTGTGGTTATTCTGTCTATTCTTCCATTTAGCATAACAACAATAATTTATCTGGCTTCTCTTGAGCAACATTTAAATGACCTGCCTTAAAGTCGAAGGGAAGCGGCCGTTCCAACCGTTGCATTTCCAAATTCTCCCGAGTCGTGCACGACTTTACACGAGTGAATAAAGTGAATTTGATTAGTTGTTATTTATTATTGTGGCGGCAGGTTTCACAAGCAAGTTTGATTGTGGTCGGTTTCTCGGAAGCATCTTGCTAACCAGTTAGCAACTTAGTGGTTGTAGGTTAGGGTGACCATATTTTCATTTGGGAAAACCAGGACACCTTGGAGCGGGGGGTGGGGTGGGGGGTGGGGGGGTTTGTAATCTCTTCCCATGCATAGAGATGCACTCACTTAACATAGATCTACGTAATCCTACAATAACGTGATATTTACAGTTGATTTATTAAAAATGCTTTTCAGTAAAAGTCAACAGCAATAACTCCAATAACAAACGATAATTTCATTCAAAAAGTGTTTATTAAAAATGCTTAACAATTGCTGTAATGAATGAATAGCACAATGAAAGAAATAATGTCTCATCTAACAATAAAAGTTAACAATAACTCTCAACTCTCAATAACAGATGATACTCAGCCTCAGCTATGAACGAAATAATGTCTGTTCTGTAGGCTATTGGAAAAAATAAAGTAACAAATGAGCTAATTAACAAAAAATACCTCTTGTGTAGCAAAAACGTACCAAAATGTACCAAAAACGAACAAACATATCAATAGACTATCTTGCACCTCCATTGGACACGGAGACATATGTGTCTGCTTTGCACACTGTGCACAAGGCCTCCCGTTTGTTTCGACCCGCTCTGAAAGCGGGGAAACTCTTTTGTAAATCGTCGGTAAACATAAATTTGCGCTTTTGCATGTTGTTGGCGTACTGACAGCCACGCTATCTATATTCTGATTAAGAACAGGGCTGCCCGCACTGACGCGGCTCAGGGATTACGTCACACGCAGCGTCGTGCGCAGTGCCCTAGTGCCTGTAAATTTAATGGTCCAATAAAGGTCATTTAAAAAATCAGGACATTTCCTCACTTTCTAAAAAAAACCCGGGACGCCCGGGACAGGACGTGAAATACGGACATGTCCCGGGAAATACGGACGTTTGGTCACCCTATAGTAGGTTCCCCATGGGAAATTCCATTAAGACCAAGTAGCACTAAATTGGTGAGTTAGAAACGACGCTGTCAAGGAACGCTATGGACAGCGGAAACATGACAGAGGCTGCCGTTTCCTCAAGGATTAGCTCCTACGCCAGTCCAGTGGAATCCTACCCATAGTTGATGAAACAGGACTCAGTGAAACAATGTTGTTTGCACGGATGGACAGCCCAGCAAACATCTCCTTTTAGCATTCATGCTAACTAACGCTAACACCACAACACATACTCTCACAAACGCGAAAAACACTCACACCCACAAACAACACAATCACACACAGACTCTTGCCACTAGATAAACCACTCACTCTCTTAAAACTGCACACTACAGCCTAATACGTCTCAACAGTTCGCTCTCCAACTACACACCTGTAACAGTCACCACGACTCTGCGAAGGTTCTTATTTCAACTGTTGCGTATATTAGCTGCGACATACGAATGGCACTAGTGGCTCGTTATTTTAGAGAAGGGAAGAGAGACATGCCGAACCCGAGTCGGCCATGTCGAGGACTAAAGGCTGGTTTATACTCAGAAACCAGGTTGCCTGCGTGTGTCGCAGTGATTGACGGCAGACAGGAGGCCTCTGATTGGTCAGTTCTACATCCGCTCTATGCGTATTTCCTGTTTGGTTCCTTACCGGCTTGTTTTCTTTTTATGACCGCCATTGTGGAAAACGACTGGTGAAGATGGACCAGCTAGAAGAGCGAGGTGTGCAAGAACGCTGGGACCCTTTTACCACCTGGATCACCGCTCTTTTTGGCCCTCATTTCCCTCCGTTGTCACACAAACTTGCCCCCACTTCCTCACACAGCTAGTTCCTGATTGACGGTCTGGCGTTGTGGCGAGGAATAACGTAGCGCAGACCACGCTTCATTATTGGGCATAAATGAAAAACATCTGCGACAAGCTCACTGCGACACACTGCTGGAGGATAACCAGGCCTGTATCATTTAAGGCAAAAGCGTAATTTTATTTTTGTATTTTATAATGTAGAACCCGTAATGTAGAACCTTGCTTTACTTTCACCAGACGACGCTGGTATCTACTTAGGAAGACTGTTGCCATCCCTGCTGAAACCAGGCTGCTGCTCAGACAATCTGATTACACTGTCTGGTATCATCAATATGAACATTTCTAGAAAACAACCCAAAGAAAATTTATTTTTGACATTTTGAATTGAAAAAGCTTCCTGGATGGGAAGAGAAACATCTCCAAACTTGGAAACAAAGTCCAGCGGATTGTTTCTTTAACCCTATAATGCCAAATGTATCATATTTGATACATACGGTCTCTGAAATGTTTAGCGTCTGACACCTTTTTACGGAAAAGGATTAGGGCCACTGAAAAATAAAAAAAGTTAACTGATTTTTAAATTTTATTTCAGTTTAACATGGGAAAAAAGCCAGAATTCTGAGATTAAAGTTAGAATTATGACTTTTTTCTCAGAATTCTGACTTTAATCTCAGAATTCTTACTGAATTCTGACAATAAAAAAGTCAGAATTCTGACATTTTTCCCATACTATACTGAAATAAAAAAAAAATCTGTTAACTTTTTTTTTTTAAGTGGCCCTAATCCTCTTCCGTACCTTTTGCATAATTTAATGGTAAAAACTTTGCTCAAAATCCTATTGTACACAATCAGATATGCCTGATAATAGAGGGCAGAAGACTACACAAAAAAAAATCTTGACTTATCGCATAGTAATAAATTATTAATATCAAAAATGTATTTCTGTTTTTTCTTTTTACATATTTTGTTAAAAGGCCAAATAAGGACTTCAAACCAAAAAAAGTAATTTTCTGTTTTGTTTTATTCTTGGATCGGGCTTTAAAGGATTAACTTTTTGTGGAATGACAACGACCTGGATGACAGAGGATCTTCAACATTTCCAGAAAACATTTTTTTTTCCCACAAATGGAAGTAAATAAAATCAATATTTTAATATCAATTCTTGCTTCTTAATTATTAAGAAAAAAATTCCTTGAGACAACTAAGGTTTTTTTTTTTTTTACAGCAAAACCAAACCAAATGTGTTTTGCTTGTGTCATTACACAGTAGAGTCTGAAATGTTGAGATTATGAGAACCTTGACTGTTCATCACTTTATATTTGATAACATGTGAATAAATTATTACATTTTTATAGTAAAAAAAAAATCAGCTTTCTTCACTTTTTGATCCATTTTGTTCCCGTTTCTCAGGACGTTTGAGTCAAATCCAGAAACCCAGAAGGTCCTTGTGTTTGATCACTTGTAAAATCACAGAAATAACCCCCCCCCCGAACCGTCATCGCTCCATACGTGCAGCTTAACAGCCCCAAATCCATCCCAACCAGTTAATCCCAACATCTGCCTCTCTGACCCCCAACCTCCTATTCCTTTAGACCCACATACATCCCAGCGCCAAGTACAACCCCCCCCCCCACACACACTTATGCTACCCAGGCCTGTGGAGAAAGCAAACAAAGTCGACATGAATGGGCAAACGTGGCACTAAACAGATTGTTTGGTGTCTGGATCCCTTTCTTTCTTTTTCTCAACAGATCAGGTTTAGCGGCTCGTTTTTTCCCAGAAACCAGAATCATAACTAATCTCCTGTGCAACGCCTCAATGATGCACACGTCGGTGAAATATGCAAACAAATGAGTGAGGATTTGGTGGATGCGCCCGCATTGTGGGTGAAAAAGCGCCCTGCGGATGAGAAAGAGGCAGCGGAGGATACATTTCCATCTGTTGGACGTCCTTTGAAGTCAAGCCGGTGTTTAAAACGTTCCCATAATGCCTCTCTCCCCTGATTATAACCGCATAATGAATTCCCAGCTAATTTGTTCTCATATCTTTTCAAATTACAGCCTGTGAGTTCCTCAGGGTGTAAAATGACAACTTCCTCTTGATGGTTTACACAGCCTGCGTAGATCACAGGATCAGCTTGTGAACGGATCTGTTTGTTTGTTTGTATATGAGTGTGTGTGTAATGTGTGGCCATGTATTTAATACCTGGTGGGGACAATTTCCTAGGAATATGCTACATTTTGGGGACTCATAGGTACTTGTGGGGACCAACAACTGGTCCCCATAAGGAAAGTTTCTCTTCTTGGGGTGGGGGTTAGGTTTAGGACTAAGGTGTGAATTGAGTTTAGGTTAGGTTTAGGGATAGGTATGTGTCGGTAATGGTTAGGGTTAGGGCAAGGGTCACGGTTAGGCCATATAAATTAGTGGGAAATGAATGGAAGTCAATGGAAGGTCCCCACAAGGATATTGTGACACAACATGTGTGAATGTGTGTGTGTGTGTGTGTGTGTACCTGTCTAGCCCTCAGAGTTAAGACATTTTGCTGCTCCTCACAAGCTATTTTGCCAATGGTTAATTTAAAGGCTAAGGTTGGTTACTTCAAGGCTGGACTATTGTAATTCTTTACTATCAGGAAGTCCACAAACTGTAGTTAAAAGCCTTCAGCTGATCCAAAATGCTGCAGCCAGAGTTCTGATGAAAATGAAAAAGAGAGATCATATCTCTCCTATCCTGGCTTCTCTTCATTGGCTTCCTGTTAAATCCAGAATAGAATTTAAAATCCTCCTTCTCACATATAAAGCCTTAAATGGCCAAGCTCCATCTTATATCAGAGATCTGATTGTTCCTTATGTTCCTAACAGAGCACTTCGCTCTCAATCTGCAGGTTTACTAGTGGTTCCTAGAATTTCTAAAAGTAGAATGGGAGGCAGATCTTTTAGTTCTCAGGCTCCTCTCCTGTGGAACCAACTACCAGTTTTAGTCCGTGAGGCAGACACCCTGTCTACTTTTAAGGATAGGCTTAAAACTTTCCTTTTTGATAAAGCTTCTAGTTAGAGTGGCTCAGGTTATCCTGAGCTATCTCTATAGTTATGCTGCTATAGGCTTAGACTGCTGGAGGACATAGGGACCCCTTTTTCATCATTCTGCTTCATTCTCTCTCTATTCTCCCACTCTGCAGAATCTGTTAGTTCAATCTCTAACGTTCTGCTCTCTCTGCTTTTTCTCATAGTAGCTTCATCTGGTCTGTTCCTGTTTGGCTGTGACTCCATCCTGGAGAGAAATATCAGCTGTGCTGCTGCCATCAACACCTTTGTTTCTAGATGTTGGAGCTTGGCCTGTTTTCCAGTGTAGTCCTGTTTCTCTGACTGTGACTAACTGGATGTGCTCTCTTCATCCTCTGACATGGGAGCTGGCTCGGAGCTCGTCTGCCTGGCTGTGTGTTTCCTGGACGGGGCCGCCTGTGGAGCTGGTTGACAGTTGCCTTTTGTATCTATGCTTCTTTTTCTATGTCTGCTTCTGTCTCCTTGAACCCCAGTGGGCCTCAGCAGATGGCCGCTCACACTGAGCCTGGTTCTGCTGGAGGTTTCTTCCTGTTCAAAGGGAGTTTTTCCTCTCCACTGTCGCTACAAGCATGCTTAGTGTGAGGGATTGCTGAAGAGTCAATGAGTCGATGCAATCAGCTGGTTTTTCTTAGATAGAAAACTTTGAATCAATCTGACTGGATGATCTGGTGAACTGGAAAGTGACCTGAGATGACATGATGTGAATTGGAGCTATAGAAATAAACTAAACAGAATTTAGGGTTAGTTTTAGGGTTAGGGCATAGAAAGGGTTGAAAATGACTGAAAATCAACGGGAGTCAACACATTGTGCTCACTTCATATAGCAGAACAAGTAGGTGTGTGTGTGTGTTTGTGTGTTCAGGAGCTGTGAGAACTAACATCCCCTGTGATGACCACGCCATGCAGAGGAAAAAAAAAACGACGTATGAACAAAAAAACCTGTTATTGTTTCCCCCACATCAGCATGTTCTGGGTATAAACACACAGCGCTGAGACTTTCCCAGGATCAGAGAGAGAAAGTGAGAAGCGGGACAATAGCTGCACGCCTTGTTCGTCCGTCTGGGCTGGTTCCTGACGGAGCTGCCGCGCTCCTTCCCATGACCAAATCCTTCACAAACCAGCAACCTTGATGTTTGAGAAGTGAAAGAAATGTTGGACGGTCGACTGGAACAAACATGGCCGCCAGTAGAGCTCAGTTTCTGTTTCAGTCTCGAGGGGCTTTTTGGAAAAGGTGCAAAATCTTCCAAAAGTAAAGATATTTTATTTGACTGAGTGGCTTCATGTTCTCCCTTGTGGTGCCGCAACATATGAAGTCAGAATTCTGCCAGAGGAAAAGAAACACTTAATAAATACTTCTAATAACAGATTATCTAAAATAAGCACTTAAAACGCATTTTGAATGTTTTACACAGGCAGGTTTTTTACAGTTCTCTGTGTTTGTACGTCTGCTATTTATGCGCCTGCAGATTTCTTGTTGCCAATTCTCAGTAGGGAAAGTCGCCATTGGCTGGCCTAAAAGTCGCTAAATGACATCATCAAATAATTTGCATATTTTTTAATGCTTTGAACGAGCCACAGCCGAAGAAAATAAATAATGGACAAGACAGAAATTCCTGAATCCCTTAAAGGAATAGTACACCCAAAACATGATTAGCCTTCATTTTCTACTCACCCCCATGCTGAACAACACTCTGGAGTACTTTTTTGATATCTCAAATGCATCTGGAGATCTGGGAGGCTTCTTGCTGTCTGCTGACATTCAAATAATGGAGGTCTATAGCGCCAGAGGCAGAAAGGTCCATAAAAGTCCACAAAAAACGTGTCAATATTCCTCCATACTGCTCGTCCAATGTATTCCAAGGGTCCTGAGTGGGTAGCGTCCAGAATTTACTCGAAACGAAGTCATTTAGAATGTTTTTAGAGCATAAACAGTAGTGTATAGGATTTCCTAAAAGCGAGTTCACGAGTCTACGGAAACCGCGGCAGACCAAACCAGATGAAAGTGCGCATTCAGCTCGGCAAAGAACTCATGCTCTTCCTCAACACTGAAGTCCTCAGACATTTTTCTTTCGTTGTTTCTTTCTTTGCACAGGTAAACAGCACATTTCTTCTTCTACGCTTGCATTATCGGCAGAGCAGACGCTGAATGCGCACTTTCATCTGGTTTGGTCTGCCGCGGTTTCCGTAGACTCGTGAACGCGCTTTTAGGAAATCCTATACACTACTGTTTATGCTCTAAAAACATTCTAAATGACTTCGTTTCGAGTAAATTCTGGATGCTACCCACTCAGGACACTTGGAATACATTGGACGAGCAGTATGGAGGAATATTGACACGTTTTTTGTGGACTTTTATGGACCTTTCTGCCTCGGGCGCCATAGACCTCCATTATTTGAATGTCAGCAGACAGCAAGAAGCCTCCCAGATCTCCAGATGCATTTGAGATATCAAAAAAGTACTCCAGAGTGTTGTTCAGCGTGGGGGTGAGTAGAAAATGACGGCTAATCATGTTTTGGGTGTACTATTCCTTTAAGCCTGGCGGGCCCAGCATGACACCAGATGATGTTTATCTATTTATAGAAACGGCCACACAGTCACATGATGTTTCATCCACAGGCTTTTCAAAAAACGCTTTAAAATTTCTAAAAAATGTTTCCAAATACATCTTTTACTAATACTTTTTGTTTTACAGCTTTGTAAACAAATAAAATTAGATTTAAAATTCCACCTGACGTGTGTGACTGTGGGAGTAATGCATCAGCAGGACTTCACTTTTAGCCACACCCCCTCATGGCCGCCATCATTGGAAACTAGAGGCTCAGAGCTTTCCAAGGAGGGGTCAGAGGTCATTACGCGACCATTTCAGGTGATGTAACCAGCATGCGTTACATAAGCTGCTCTTTTATTCTTATTTCTATCCAGTTTGGTGATTTTATTGGTAAATTTCAATAAAATAACGTCTAAATCTGAGGAGCAAAGGCTTTGCCTCATGCAGAAGGTCTCCAATAATGGAAATCAGCATCTTTGTCTGACCAGATTCCCTTTTATGAGGGGAAAAATTAATATTTGCACTTTCGGCCTTGTCTCAAAATCACACACTGCCCATTAAAACCTTTGTGGAACAAATATGCTGAAACTTATTTAGTCCATATTTGCTTGACTTAAAGTCAAGATGTGGATCTATAAAGTCTGATGGTTCATCCAGAGTTTCTAATGGGGTTTCATGGTGTTTTACAGCGTTTACTTTGGAAACATTTTTGCCGAGGTGTTTAATCACCTATAAATCAGACATTTAAAACAGTGGTTCCACCTGAACCAACCAATTTATAATTTGGGAGCTTGCTTTAATTCACACATGTAAATTCTAGCGTAATTTGCACCTAAGGGGTCTGAAAAGTGGCTAAATGTAGCGACTAAAGCGCTAAGTTGGCAACACTGCTCTTTGCATCGTTCTTCAAATCAGACAAAATTTGTGTCAAAAGTTTGTGCTACGCTTGCGTTGGTTTTTGCAGCAAAAAATTTCGTTTGTGCCGCTATCATTTTAAAGATATAAAGAAATATTTCTAGAGGTCATCAAAGGTCAACCAGCCCCCCCATCTTCTTCAAATCAGATGAAATGGGTGTCAATTAACTTGGCTCCGTTTGTGCAGCAAAAACAGTTGTTAACTGACCTTTGATGACCTTTGCAAAATATTATTATCATTAAAATAATAGCAGTACAAAAGAAAATTTTTGCCATACAAAAATATTAAATTTGAAATTAATTTTAAATACAATATATTTAAAATACATATATTAGAAATTTAAAAATACATATTTCTAAATATATACATTTTTTGTACTGCTATCATTTTAATGATATTAATAACTGTTTGTAGAATCCATCAAAGGTCAGTGAACATTTGTTAATTCTGAAACTCTGAATTTCATATAAATTATAAGTTGATAACCTATGATTATATAATAAAAAATTATAGTGGCACAAACGAACATTTTTGCTGCACAAACCAGCACAAACGGAGGCAAATTAATTGACACCCATTTTGTCTCATTTGACAAAATGAGACAAAATGGGTATAGAAAAATGGGCCCCTAGTATTTACTAATGGTAAATCCCCCCCTTGTGTGATTACAGTAGTCTTACAAAAACAGTGCACATGAAAGAACATACTGTATGACATACCAACGAATAAAATTAAAATGAAACCCAAAAACCAACAAACACCCAAACATTATAAATCTCAGCGTTTCAGGCGTCTCTCTCCTCTCCAGACAGACCCTCTCTGACCTTCTGTAATCTCGCCATGTCTCACTCCTGACCTCACACCCAGCTAAGGGTCATCTCACCCTTGTTCCTTAAACTTCACCTCATGTATTGTTCTGCCCTGACATGAGAGCAGAGCTGAAGACCTCATTTATCTTTTCTTCCTGGTTCCTTTTCTCTTGGCCTCTATGATCTCTTCCTGTTCTTTTAGCTCAGCGAAGGTTCGGAAACTTGGGAAAAAACAGACTCTGGTAAAAAAGACTGATTCTTTTAACGTTAAAGTTAGAGCAGATGTTCTGAACTTTTCATAACTACAAGAAAAAAACCTTCTAAGTACACAAAAAATTAAAAATAATATATTTTACTCCCAATTATTTACATTTGCGATGTTGTCATAATTTCAGGAAATGTAATTTTCACTTTATGGCACCAAGTGACTTTTCACATTTTCCCATAAAACCTTTCCTTTTTAACTCCAGCTCTTTAGGTGCAGGGGGGGAGCTAGATGGGGGGCCAGGGGTTGCCATGGCCACCCCTACCATTTTATTCCCTCTAATACAGACGGTGGCAGCAGTAATACTCCCAGGTGGAATATTCAAAACATTTCAATTATTTGTGGTTAATTATGCACATCAATATACTAACATTAAAGATGATCTTTTCAAAACTACATGTGGTGTTATATGGGCTAAATAAAATCATGTCTCTGCAAGTCAATTAGGAGTCTTCAGTGAAATCATAGATACATAACAATTTTAATAACTTAAATAATCAATTTGTGTTGTCATTAGTACTTGTAGGTATCTATTTTATGCAGAATGATTATTGATAAAAGTAGTTAAATAATGACAATGGAAAAAATGTTCGCCCCAGAACTCAAACCTGAAAGAATTTTATCCACTATGCCTTTTATCTAGAAAGCATGGATGTTTAAATATTTGCATCTATTTGTTAGCAAAGGCTGTTGGAAAGTTTAGTTTGTCGTTATTTATAAAATATGGATGTTTTGCTCGTTCATTTTCCTGCAGGAAAGGTGTAGATTCATCCTGAGGTTCTGGCGCCTATCAGCTTTCCACTGTTCTGGCTGCGCCTCGGTTTAGGTGGTGCTCCTACACCTATATTGGTTTTGCCATGGTGCAGAAGGGGAGAGAAAGTAGCAGCTAGCACACAGATCCATGCATGAAAACTAAAAAGAGGATTTTTTTCCAGCAACAATTATGCTGCATTCAGACCAAACGCGTTTGGAGCATGAGGGATGGTCGGAGCTCATGAAGACTCTATGGTGCACGCATGACAAGGGCCGTTGAGTCCTGCTGCACATTTCAGTCAACTGTTTCCAGTCATGGTGTTTTTAAGGGATCTGACCCACATGCAGGAAACCACTCAGAGAAACCAGAGTAAAAGTTAAACAGTTTTATTAGAAGTCCAAATGGGTTGGATTCAGGTGAACTGAGGAGCAATGGAGCGGACTGCCACTTAGATTTCCAGGTGTACTTGAACGGGACGTGTGGAGATAAATGCCCTGCTCAGTGTGAAGCTCAAACAAATCCTTCCAGGGGGGAGAAGGCCAAAAAATACAGTATGCAACAAAGACTCAGTTAGACTCAGCTAATCTCAGCTTGGCCAGAGTACCCCAAACTGGCAAACACTCAGGCGCAGAGGGAGTGGCAGTCCGCTGCTCAAATACTCCTCAGTGATGAGTCAACCAGCCGCAGGTGTGCAGGAGGACCAACGAGGACAGGGCACCACCTGGTGATGGAGGGAGAGAAAAACACCAAAACACAACCCACACAAGCTGGATTCCTAACATTTCCAGCATCGGTTGTGTGGAACATTGTTACAATATGTGTCATTCACGGCACACTGGACCAGCTCTATGCCCTTCATCGGGTGCTCGAGGGTTCATGGGAGTTCGCCCAACCGGTCCGAATATGTTTTGTGGATCTGGAGAAGGTGTTCGACCGTGTCCCTCGTGGTGCCCAGTGGTGGGTGCACCAGGACTATGGGGTTCGGGGCCCTCTGTTAAAGGCTGTGCGCGCTCTGTATGCTCGCAGCAGGAGCTTGGTTCGCATTGCCGGCATTAAGTCAGACCTGTTCCCGGTGCATGTTCGTCTCTGCCAGGGCTGCCCTTTGTCACCAGTTCTGTTCATTACATTTATGGACAGAACTTCATAAGCATCCTAAGCATCTCTGCTTAGACTGCTGCCTCCACGACCCGGACAAGGTTTCTCCAAACTCCCAGTATATTTAAAAACCAAACAAGACCCTTTAACAGAGATTAGTGCATCTTAAAGACAAAAAACCCCATATCTAATCTGAGCGGAGTGGTGTCTGCAGTTCAATGCAGTGAGGAATGCTCTGATCTCTCCACAGATGCATGGCCCAACACAGAAGAGTGCCCTCCTTTGGACAACAAATCTACACCTGATGGACAAAGGACATTCTTTGGAGGACCAGAATGTTCACATTTTGGATAAAACCTGGAACTCAACACTATTTCTGACATTTGGAGTTGAAAAAGCTTCCTGGATGGAAGAGAAACGTCTTCAGACTTGGAAACAAAGTCCAGTGGATTGATTTTGAACTTTTTTGGTTTATTTACGCCTGACGCATTTTAGCATCCATGCTTTTCCACACACCCTGAATTTTCCTCACCTCCCAGATAGAAAAAATTGTAACTACACAGAAATATGGTCCATAATTATCACCACTATGAACAGATTATAACAACTCTAGGAAAATAACACAGGAGGACTAAAACCCTAGCCTCGTGAGACCATCCTGATCTCGCGAGCTTTCAAGGTTTCACTCGCTAATCAGTCTGGAGACTCTCCGTTAAAGAAAATTTGGAGCCGTTCACCAAACGAACGTCCAATCAGCGTTGGCTTTGAGGCGGGTTGAGGTGTGACGCAACGAGAAGCGCGACAGTTCAGTCTAAAGAACATGGCGGCTTCAGCCGATGAAACTAGCGTTAGCGTGGCTATCGAGCAAGTTTTATCGGAATTACAAGAAGAGCAAAACACTGCTCTGGAGGCTTTTCTCAGAGGAAAAGATGTTTTTGCTCTTCTCCCGACTGGTTTCACCAAGAGTTTGATCTATCAATTGGCTCCTCTTCGTCGTCGCTCTGTTAGTGCGTCATATGCTTCGTTGATCTGATTGGTTTATTTGGCCCGTCTATCACCAACATAGGCCAATCAGCTAACCAGTATTTTTCGCCCCTTCCCAAAATTACTTCAACGGAAGGTTTCCAGATGGATATGCGGAGCAAATCAATCTGGCGGAGTCAGGTTAATAAAACCCTGCTGAGGGCTTTTCTGCTTTGAACAACAGGCCAACACGAATAAAGCTTGCCCAGCTTGTTTTTAGTCCTACCTCTGCTCTACTAAAAGCAAAGAAGCCCTGGCAATAAATGACATCCTAAGCATAATGCTACCCCTGCCATGCTTGACAACTTCGATGATGTAAAATCATCCAAGTAAGCAGCTTTTTTATTTTTTTTATTTTAAGCTCTGATCTGTGAGACATGTGCAGGTGGAGTCCTTGTTTTCTGATTTTACATTTGACTTGGATAATCTGTCTTTTTAGTCCATGACAGCTTAATATTCTTAAAGAGTAGAATTACAAAGGAAGCCATTTGCTCAAGGTTCAAATTCATGAAGTCAAAGTGGAATTCCGATGTGACGTGTGATATTATGAAGCGTGATCTTAGGCGATGGCAGAAACGATCCTCCACAGAGGAGAGAAAATTGTGAGCATGTCAGCAAATGTCTTTCACTTAATTATCATTCTCCTTGCTAGCTGGGGCGCGGGTCAGAGTAGCTGCTGAGTGATCTTACAGTTGAACGCCCACACCCTCGCACACATCACAGGGAAGTGCAACACTCAGTGAATCCAGGCGGGCTTTGATGTTCCTGCTTTTGGCGGACAGCTGCGTCTGAAGAGACAGCAGCTTAGACGTGATTAGCTTTGGCGGCTCTGCCTAATTGAAGCGTTGCCTTGCTCATTGTTGAGGTTGGACTCGGTGGGGTGTGAGTGAGCATGAGGCAGAGATAGAAATGAAGATCTCACTCCTGCTCAGGTGTTCCCATCTTCTTCACTACTCCGTTCCCACTTCTCCTCCTCGTCACGCTCCTCTGGCACTTTGCTTCTGACCTCCACCTTTGTTGATCCGCTTCCCTGAGTTTTTCCCACTCCGCCTCCTCCCGTCCCCCTCCATCCATCTTCCTCTCATCTCCTCTTTGATGTGGTGATGCAGGGTTATCTGGGGTTCTTGTCTGAGGGGAAAAGGCAGGGGGTGAGAGTGAATCGAGAGGGTGGAAAGAAAAAGGGCAAAATGAGATGAGAGGAGGGGAGGGGGGGTGTAGATGATGAGAAATTTTTACTTTTTTATTTTTTTTTTACCTCCCCTGTAACATCTCTTTCAGCATTAGCTTCACCTTTGAAGAAGGAGAGCAAAGGCAAACGCAGGCCTGTCTTTTTTCTTTTGTTAATAAAATATCCCACAGTCCGTTCTAGGATGAAAGCTGAATTGTAATTCCGGCCTGAAAATCCTATTTCCACGGTTTCAGCGAGTGCCAAAGCATGGCAGAAAAGCAGCGTGACCTCAGTGAGCCCGCTGCACCCAAGATGTCTCTTTTTATTTGCATTTGCGCTGTTTAAAAATTCCAGTTGCAGAACATCCTTTTGCCGTGTTGAAGAAAATTCCCACTTTCTACGCTGCGTTCCTCTTCTTTTCATTTCATTTCATACATACAGTTCAAAATGTATCGTTAAACAACAGAACCAGCTTATATTGAAGTGAGAATTTGATTTCATTTTGTTTTGTTGATGTGTTTTTTTTTTTTAGGAGAACATCGTTGCATCCTTGCCAGCCAGGTGAAGATTCGACCAGGAAGCCCACCTGGTAGGCTGCCAACTGAATGTTTACACAATCACAGCCACCTACAAAGGTGGAAGATAAGAATAAAAATACAAAACCTTCCTTAGATTTTTTTAATTAAAAAAACTAAATTAAAACGAACTAATTTTATAAGCTTTATTTCTTGTGACGGTACACTTTAGTTTGGTTTTGCGTGTTCATGTCAATGTAGCATTAGCTAAAGCATTAGCTTTGAGCCATGATTCTTTCACCATTATTTCCTGCTCTACTAGAGGCTGAAAAGGAAAGAAAGGAAAATAGGAAAATAAAATGAAACATTAAAATAACAGCATTCAATGCATAATTACAATAAGAAAGGGAGAGTAGTCATTGTGTCCTCCAGCAGCGTAAGGCTACAGCAGCATGGCTACAGAGATGCTGTAGCTCAAATCGTCTTTAAATTTATGTTTATTTAGTTAAAGGAAAACAAAAACAGAGCTACTCTCACCCCCTTTTCATATCATTTCTTATACATATCCATTTTTGTTTTGTTAAGCATTTTCACAGTCTGCTATACAATTTTTTAAAAGCTAAACATTTAGCAACACTTACAACACTGTTTTAAACAAAATCTCTTTTTATATACACTCGTGTATACAAAATGACAAAATAAATCTGCCTAATGCTACGTTCACACAGGAAACAGCAGGAGGCAGGAAAAGCAGAATAAAACCTTAGCCTCACTGCATGCAGTTAGCCAAGCCTTGGAGCTAAATAATCCTATAAACCTGTCAATCAGATGAACTTTCTAATAGTGATGTGACTCTGATGTCAGCGTTGTGGCGGGAGGCGGTGTGTAAATAAAGCTGCTTTCAGCTCTGGGTGTCATGATCTGGCCTGTTTGCTCTCCCTTAATTAGTCATTCCTTTCACCTGTCGTTTTCCCTCCCTGCCTCAATTATAATTTATTCCTCTCACCTGTTTCCTCTGGTTTATATTCAGTTCAGCCTGAGCATTCAGGGCCAGATCATTACTTGTCTTTCTGTTAGACTCTCTGTTTAGTTTATTCCTTGGTTCATGTCCTGGATCCTAGCTGCCAGTGGAAAGAGGGATTTAGTGTTTGTCTCGTCTCCTGATTGTCCACTGTTCCTCCCCCGCGGAGTCCTCTGGGTTTTCTGGCTCAATATGTGGGGAGGTTCAGTTTTTATCTCAGTAAGCCTGGCTCCAGGGAGGAGACCAGTTTAAAGTCCTGCTTTAAGTTCCGGTTCCACGTCCTGTCTCGGCTACCCTCTTCCACTGAGCCTGCTCATCAGCACCGGATCCTGTCCGCTCCTGTGCGTGACCACCTGGTCATGCTTCTGGTCCCAGTCAGACTCTGAACCCTCCTGGGAGCCTGTGGATGCCTAGAAGCTTGGATCCTGCCTCCTGTTCTGTTCCAGCCTGATCTGCAACCTGTTCTGTCCGTTCCTGTCTGATCTGTTTCCCTGAGCAGGATCGGCTTGCGGCTGGATTGCAACCCCCCCGCGGCATGAACTGAACTGCTAAACCAGGTAAGTTACTCACTAGGAACATCATCTTCAGTCAGATGATCGTGGTCACTTACTTGTGTTTCTCCCACAGAGAGTGTCTGAGATTGGACGGTGCCCCGCGTCCCTCCTGCAGCGTCCGCGAGCCTCAGCTCCACTTCAGTTTTTATTTTACTTTAATAAACATTTTGAACTTTCCTGCTGACTGTCTCTCCTTCAATACTGGGGCCATCTGTCCCCGGTGCTTGACAGGATGCTCCTATCTGTAGCATTTAGGAGGAGCTACTGCGCATGGACAACTTTAACCAGAGTCTATGGGGGAAGATTTATGTGCCCCCGGGGTACGACAAACTAAACAGATTTACTTCTCATTAAAGATTAAATATTTATGTTGCATATCTAAAAAATATGTTAAAATACTTAGAAATTTTTACAAGTTCAGTCAGCAAGGAATAATCAATGGATCATTATTTATACCTAAAACGAATACGTTTGCAGTTATTTAATGAATTTAGTGTTAATCGGTAAAAACAATATTTTCTTCGCGTTCACAGAGTCTGGGAGCGGCCATCTTTGCCCAAATATAGTAGCCCCTCCCTCCTGCCATCTTCCAGCAGTGACGTCACGGTGCGGTAAGCCTAGCGCCATTCTCCCCGCTTTCCAAGCTAAATCAATGGGAACTACTAGACACATCTGCAATCAACAACAATTATTGAAGATTTCCAGAGGACTTCACCATTGAAATTCACCAGAGCTATAGTGAAACTGACAATGCCCACGTGCATGGCAGCTGGATGCTGGAATACATCGGGTAAAAGTGAAAAAAAGAGTTATTCCACCTTTCTGATTCCTGATCCTCCACGGACGGGTTGGTCGTTGGATCGCCAACTTGAAGAGGGAGGATTTGCCATCGAACTTCTGGCCAGAGAAAAAACCCGTAATATGTAGCCAACATTTGGAAGAAGAATGTTTTCAAGATGACTTGGATAATAGCGCGTTGTGACAAACACCAGATACAGCACTGGGTCCTCAGTTTGACAGTGAAATCAGAAAAATGGTCCAAAAACAGGAGCATCCAGAGAGTCAGAAAGACAGACGGGCAGACATCAGGAGGGACTGTGTTTGTTGGAGAGGATTAGTTAATTAGAAGCCACTTAGTGCCGTGCAGAGTGGGAGGTCCATGCTAAGGCCCGAGTGGTTAATTAATTGATCGGCATCTTATGGCCAAACAGATCAATATCAATCCATCTTTTCACATCTGATGTCCTGCATGTAATTAATACTCACTTAGATAAGTAAACTGACCCATGTGTTCATGTCCTGCGTAATGATTTGGGCTCAGAAGAGGGCAGATAATCAGGAAATGCAAAGAAAAAAACAATCATTCGTTTATTTACTTTTAAACATGCATGTAGCGAGGATCCATGGATTTACAGTTCATCAACCTGTCAGCTGGTCCAAGGGTTTGGTTAGAAAAATCAATATGGGATTAAAACCCAGGCTCTTTACAATTAGCAGATAAAAGGGAGCGAACAGTCATAATATAAAGACAATAGCTCTACATCTCGCTACTCACACTTTACATTCCTCATTTAGCTTTAATTCTTTCCCATTTCTGTGTTAAAGAGTTCCAAGAAAAGGTTGGAAACATTTTTAGACATCACTGTCCATGAAAGTGGGACACATGATAGGGTCAGAGAGTTGCTTGTGTTTTCACCTTGTAGTGTAAGCGTTAAGAGTCCAGTTTGTGTGGGCTGCGGCTGGTTGACTCATCACTGAGGACTATTTGAGCAGTGGACTGTCACTACCTCTGCGTCTAGAGTGTTTGCCAGTTTTGGGTACTCTAGCCAAGCTGAGTTTAGCTAAGTCTAACTTAAGTCTTTGTTTTTTCACTGAGCCTAACCTACTTTTTGTCTTTGCCTTTTCGGCAGGAAGCTTTCCTGCAAACTGGATGTTTGGCCTTCTACCCCTGGAAGGATTGTTTGAGTCTCACACTGAGCAGGGGATACATTTCCACAAGTTCTGTTCAAGTCCTCCTGGATTCCCAAGTGACAGTCCGCTCAATAGCTCCTCTGGGTCTAACCAAGTCTAAACCTGTCCGCCCTCCAACGAGTCTCAACCTCTGGAAAAACCCACACCGACTGGATCCTTGGAAGAAAGTTTTCTCCACTAACGTGAGTCCCGTTTTCTCTGTCTCTCCGAGTCATCGTTCAAAGTTCTCACGGATCCTGAACTAACCACTGATACTTCCCTTCCCTCTTCCAGTTCCGGTTCACCAGTTTACCGTGTTTCCTGAATCCAACCTCGCTGGTTTCATCAATTAACCTGTTCAAACTTCCTGTTCAACCCTGGTTCTCTGAGTGGTTTACTGCATGTGGGTCAGATCTCTAAAGAAAATCATGACAGTAAGTGTAAATTCTCTTGTTTCATTGGCAAAGTGTCTCTTTCACCTTCTCCATTCAAGAACAAATGCACTTATTTTAAGAAAAAATTACTTATCTAGATTTTGATTTTTTCCAGTGTGAGTGTTTGTAGCCTCAATATAACTAAGTTAATAAGATGATCTGCTAATGGACTGAGTATTTTACTCTTAAAATAAGATAATTAGATAATATAAACTTGAAATAAGACAATGCAATAGTTTTTTTCTCATCTTAAATGTAAATTGTGTTTCACCTCCTTAGCTTATGACAAAATGCACTTATTTCAATTAAAAATGACTTATTTAGATTTTGTCTTTTTGCAGTGTGTTGAAGCGAAAGCCGTCAATCGATAAAAGGTTCAGCTGGTTATTCGTCATCGGGATGAAGGTTTCTACACTGGAAAAAATGGAAATCTAGATAAGTAATTTTGGTAACGCTTTCTTTTACAGTACAAAAATAACCATGTAATAACAAAGCAAGTCACACTTTATTACTTGGCAGCAAGAAAACTTTATTTTGTAATATTAAGCCAAAAATGAAGGTATATAATTTCAAAGTAATTAACTGCATGTAATTATTACAATTGCTTGTAACTGTGTTATGTAGTGTCTGAAATCTGATCCCAGGACCTGTAAACATGACCAGGTCGGCTCATACGGAAACAGGTCCACCCAGAAAAAATGATGAATTTCATGTGAGGAGAGAGAATCGGTGTCTCCTCGATGTAACGGGGGGATTCAGCTTGCTGTTTTTCTTCACACTGCAAAAATGATCTAGAAATAAGTAAAAAACATTTAAATGAAGGGTATTTAACCTTAATTTGATTAGGTAAATAAGATAATTTGCCAATGGAATAAGATTTTTACTCTTAAAATAAGATAATTAGATCATATGCACAATAAACACTGGAAAAAATCTAAATCTAGATAAGTCATTATTTCTTAAAATAATTGCATTTGTTCTTGAATTTAGAAGGTAAAAGACATATTTTGCCAATGGAACAAGAAAATTTACATTTAAAATAAGAAAACACAATTACATTGTCTCATTTCAAGTGAATTTTATCTAAATACCTTATTCTAAGAGTAAAAATACTTATTCAATTGGCAAATCATCTGATTTACCTGCTCAAATTAAGGGTAAATTCACTTAATTTGAGAAATTTTTACTTATTTCTAGATCGTTTTTCAAGCGAATAAGACAATGTATTTGTTTTTTTTTCTTATTTTAAATGTAAATGGTCTTTTGATTGGCAAAGTGTCTCACTTTAGTGCTCAATTTAAGAAAAAATGCAATTATTAAAAAAAAAACTTATTTAGAGTGCAGTAACTTTAACTGCTCTAACCAATGGATTTCAGAACCGCATTAAAAATAAATAAATACAAGAAGATTTTGTTAGCCAGTATAACTCTGTGATGAACGCTCCCATTTAGTTATGAAGTAGAAGCATTAAAATGAGCACAATTAGTGTGCATGAGGCTGTTCACCATGTTCACTTGGATGAGCACAACAAGCATCCTCCTCCTGGGGTCTGTCAGCAGGTGGGTCCCATGTCCCCTGCAGGATGCGTTGATTAGCTTGGCTCAGGCTGAGCCAGGAATCCTGCAGAGCGCTCTTAGGACTGTAGCAACAAGTCCTGGGGAGGCCCTGGTGTTTGCACGACACAGGCCAGTGGGGAGCCAATCACACAATACGCAATATAGTCCTTTGTAGAAAGCACATCAATGGAATTACTTTTGCTTATTGCTTTTCTGCCTGAAAATTCATCATAGATGTTTCAAGATAGTATAAAAAATTAATATGCTGAAATGTTTCCCAGTAATATTTAAACAGCTTTGTTTAAAGTCGCGGGGAAATCATATTTAAATATCAATTCATTCTGGCTTAAACATGTATATAAATGTTCTCTTTATCAGACTTCTTATCCTCTGCAGGCCAGTTAGTTCTACGTCAGCCTGAACATAGCATCTTGATTCATGTGTCGCAGCTAATATACGCAACGGTTGAAACCAGAATCCTTTCCTTTCCCATTGAGTTGCGTCCCAGTGTTCACGGGGATGGACGTCTGTGTCTTCGGCAGGCGTAGAGCTAACAGAACTGGCAGCGTTGCGAGGCAAGGGCTCAAACATGGACGGCTGGAAGCCTTCTACACCAAACCAAGCTTCTGCCGCCCTGGCGTCCTCTTCCACAACATCTTCGTCCCCGCTTTCCTCCTCTAAATAAAAAATGGATGACGGAGGAGACTCATCCACGACCTCCGACACTAAACTCTCCTCCTCTTGCATGTTTCCGCTGTCCATAGCGTTCCTTGACAGCGTCGTTTCTAAGTCACCAATTTAGTGCTACTTGGTCCCAATGGAATTTCCCATTGGGAACCTACTAGCACTAAGTTGCTAACTGGTTAGCATGATGCTTCCCACAAACCGGCCACAACCAAACATGCTTGCGAACCTTCCACCACAACAATCCCGCCCCCTTGATAAACGACCAATCACATTCACTTTATTCACTCGTGTAAAGTAGTGCACCACTCGGGAGAATTCAGAAATTCAACGGTTGTAACGGCCGCTTCCTTACGACTTTAAAGCTGCAAATCAATGAAGATACTGGGCTCAACTTCTGCAGAGCTGAAATAAAGATCTGATGAAGCCCCATCTTCTAGTAGAAGCTCTTACTGCTGCGAGCTAACAAGCTAACCGGAGCTAGCATTCCTCTTGGTCCCTCCTCCAGGGACTATATTTAGAGCTCCCCCTACAGGTTTGGTGGGAGAAAGTTCAGTAGATATGAACTTATAGCCCAGTGCGTCTTATAATGTTTCCGCTGTCCATAGCGTTCCTTGACAGCGTCGTTTCTAAGTCACCAATTTAGTGCTACTTGGTCCCGATGGAATTTCCCTTTGGGAACCTACTAGCACTAAGTTGCTAACTGGTTAGCAAGAGGCTTCCAAGAAATCCCGCCCCCTTCATAATCGACCAATCACATTCACTCGTGTAAAGTCGGGCACCACTCAGGAGAATTTGGAAATGCAACAGTTGGAACGGCCGCTTCCCTACGACTTTAAATCCCTTTTGCTTCAGTAAAAGTATAAACAAGAAGCTCAGCGAGGTGAAAACTTTCAAAATGATTCAAAGAAAAAAAAATGTTGTCTACTCCTCAGCAAGAAAAGTCATTATTGGCTGTTCTAAAAGGCGCTAGCTGATGTCATTGCCTAGTGTGAGCAGTGTGGATTTTTAGAGTTTTGCAGAAGTAAAGAACAATAAAGATAATTCTGTCTTTTAGTTCCACGCTCCATAGCAATTAGTGACAGAAATGCACATTTAGTTGTTTGCCATCTAGGAAAAACAACAAGAAGAAAGTAGCAGCAGTGCAAAAACACACCGGAGGAGCAGAAGGGAAGAGAATGAGGCTGTAGATTGAAAATACAGTAATTTTATGTATGACAATGGTGTCAGTTAAAAAGTATTTTCCTAATTCAAGTTTAGATTAGTCTAGATTTGGTGCTAGGTGCTTTTTTAAAATAAATGCACAAGAGGAGACTGAAAAGGTGCTTGATTTATCAATGAAAGCACTAAGTTGGAAACACCGAAGGTAAACACACCTGCTCTTTTTTTCCCTCCAGATTTCCTCTGTTTTTACTAATGAAATGATTACACGAGTTAATGCTTGTCTCTCCTCTGGTAGTCTACAGCAGCTTTATTATTAAATCTATTTCATGCACATATATGTACTTGCAGAGCGGTTGCACCTCGTAGTCGTCCTCTCAGCCCTTGTTTTCAATAAATGCTGATGCAAAACAAAGCTGCATGTAAGGACAGCAATGATTGTGGGATATATTGGATTTTATACTTGTTTTATGAAAACACTTAAAAAAACAAACAAATAATAGTATTATTTTAGCATCATATCTTGTGGTTTGGTTGGTAGTCTATTTGTAATGGACCTCTAAAGTCCTGAGGGAGCCAGCTATATCTGAGGAAAGGTAGACAGTGGAAAGGCGTAGATAGGCAAACACTTCACAGGCTGAAAAAGAATGACATGAGGAGAGCTTATTGGAGACAGAATCTTGACAAATAGATGGCGAAAGTCCTTGAAGGAAGAAATGTAGGAATCGGAGTGAAGAACAGAGAAGGATGGGCTTTGGAGAATGGAAGGACGCAGGAAGAGAGACGGAGGGATCTCGCAGTACCTGTGATGGATGAGCTTTAGCCCAGGTGTGACGGCGCCACCAAATTAAATCACTGAGCAGACAGCAATGAACGAGAGACAAGGTTATCACATTCACCCCCCCCCCCCCCCCCCCCCCCCCCCCCTCCCTCTATCTCACACTCCCTCCTTTCTCTGTCTGCCACCCTCAGCCGGAGCCTCACCAGGCTGTCCTCACTCTGCTATCATCAGCTCTGGGCTGCTTAGCGCCTGGTCTGCAGGGAGAACACGCTTCCAGCTCAGTCATGTTCCACACATTTCAATCCTGTATCCAAACAGCTTCTTTCCAACTAATACTCCCCTACTGGAGGAATTAGAATCAAGTACACAATATAAAAAATATTAAATGCTATAATAGTGTATATATCTTCTTTCTAAGGCTGCAATAATACACCTCGCTCCAGTCCACTTATTACTTCAAGGAAAAGTCTGGTTCTATTTAGAATTAAAACATTTTAAGTGTTTTTAATTGAGAGTCATTTTCATGTGAATGTGCTTTACTGGAGGCATCCATGTTTGTCAAAGAACACTACTGCCACCTATTGGTTAGTGACGTCACGGTGCGGTATCGGTTGTTGATCAAGTCCCAGTGCTGTATCTGGTGTTTGTCACAACGCGCTATTATCCAAGTTATCTTGAAAACATTCTTCTTCCAAATGTTGGCTACATATTACGGGTTTTTTCTCTGGCCAGAAGTTCGATGGCAAATCCTCCCTCTTCAAGTTGGCGATCCAACGACCAACCCGTCCGTGGAGGATCAGGAATCAGAAAGGTGGAATAATAAAAACATTTTAACAACCATTTTGGTCAAGCTTGTGCCGCCCTGGCGTCCTCTTCCACAACATCTTCATCCCCGCTTTCCTCCTCTAAATAAAAAATGGATGACGGAGGAGACTCATCCACGACCTCCGACACTAAACTCTCCTCCTCTTGCATGTTTCCGCTGTCCATAGCGTTTCTTGACAGCGTCGTTTCTAAGTCACCAATTTAGTGCTACTTGGTCCCAATGGAATTTCCCATTGGGAACCTGCTAGCACTAAGTTGCTAACTGGTTAGCAAGATGCTTCCGACAAACCGGCCACAACGAAACTGGCTTACAAACCTTCCGCCACAACAATCTTGATAAACGACCAATCACATTCACTTCCTTCACTCGTGTAAAGTCGTGCACCACTCGGGAGAATTCGGGGGAAACGATTGGAACAGCCGCTTCCCTACGACTTTAAAGATGCTGTGAGATCGATGTAGGCAGCGTTTCCTCTGGATGTGCTCGATGGCGGGTAGTTGAGTCCCAATGATGCGCCGCCGCAGTGCCTTGCACTCTGCAACAGAACTGCTCCCATGTTACACTGTTGCACAGTTGGTCAGGATGCTTTCTTTTGCACAGCGATAGAAGTTCACCAGGATAGTCCGGTAGAGCTGATTCTTCCTCAGTGTTCTTAGGAAGAAGGCACAGTGGTACAATATATTGTGAGTTTAAAGCTGGCGTTAAACAACCTTGGTTGTAATCTTGGTTATTTGAGGCAGTGTTGCCATCTTAGCGACTTTCAGACTCCTCTAGTGACCAAAAAAAAAAAGCAACTAACATAGCTAGTGACTTTTTCCTGTGTTGTGGCAAACAAAACGTGAAAGCACTGGTCGTGTCTTTTCAAAGTCACTGTAACCCCACTACTTATTTATTCTAATGTTTGAACATTTTCCTTACATCTAGATGTCAATCATATATGATTAAATCAAGGGTATAAGTCCAGGCGACAGTCATTTGGATGTCTCATGAAGTTCTTTTAAATGAGCTAATCTGAAAATGTCAATGACTTGATCCCCATCTGCTGCAGTCGGTGGCTCAAGGAGATTATGTGAGCCTCCGTAAAATGATCAATTTAACCTAACTGCTATTATATGATCGATATTGATTTGTATTGCATAATAATGACTGGAATGCACTCTATGAAATGGGATTTGAATGAAAGTGTTGCAGTTAACTGTTTAGTTGTCTTATTAAAAATGTTTGCTCTATTAGAACAAATGAAATCGAACTAAAACTGAAATAGCGTAGAGCTTCTGTATATTTTAGTAAAAGCTTCAGTCTGCGTGTGTGTAGTGTGAATTATGCTAAAACAGCATTATGAAAAAACGAACACAAGCGGTTATATTAAATGCACACACATAAACTACTAGCACCAACATTTTAAATGTTCTGATTCTAAACCACAAGGCCTCCAATATGAATTCATGCTCCTTCTCTGTATCTCTGAGCTCATGTCAACTTTTCTCACTTTGAGGGTGGAAGCAACCTGAGGAAGTAACCATGGAGCCTAGCGGTGAATATTGGAATGGGTGTTTCCATACGATATTATCATGATATTGCAATATTTTCCCAGCTATCAAAATTAGATATATAAATAAGAAAGCAAGTGCTGTAAATGTTCATCTGAAGAACATATTGATCATTTAGCTATTTTGGAATCCATGTTGTTTGGGGTTTTAGTCAGTGCATGGTCGTTTCTCGATTCATAAGAACACGACTACGGACTCATGTCCTCGCCAAGTACGTTCTTGAGAAGAACCCAGGAAAGTCTGGACTATGGGAGAACGGGAGCACGCAGCATAAATATGGGTCAATTAGAACAGAAGCGTACTGATGACATTATCACCTGCTCGGCTCCTCTGGAGCTGCATTTCACCTCCTGTTATTAATAGTCTGTAGATAATGATAAAGTCTGACTTTTTCATTTGTTGAGGGGATAATAATAAATACAGTCAGATAAACACAGAGAGGGCTGTTGTAGCCCTACCGTTAGCCCTGGCCGCGGTTAGCCCTGGCTGCGGTTAGCCCTGGCTGTGGTTAGCCCTGGCTGCGGTTAGCCCTGGATGCGTTTAGCCCTGGCTGCCATTAGCCCTGGCTGCGGTTAGCCCTGGGTGCGGTTATCCCTGGCTGCGGTTAGCACTGGCTGCGGTTAACCCTGGCTGTGGTTAGCCCTGGCTGCGGTTAGCCCTGGATGCGTTTAGCCCTGGCTGCCATTAGCCCTGGCTGCGGTTAGCCCTGGCTGCGGTTATCCCTGGCTGGGGTTAGCCCTGGCTGCGGTTAGCCCTGGCTGCGGTTATCCCTGGCTGGGGTTAGCCCTGGCTGGGGTTAGCCCTGGCTGCGGTTATCCCTGGCTGCAGTTAGCCCTGGCTGGGGTTAGCCCTGGCTGTGGTTAGCCCTGGCTGCGGTTATCCCTGGCTGGGGTTAGCCCTGGCTGCGGTTAGCCCTGGCTGCGGTTATCCCTGGCTGCAGTTAGCCCTGGCTGGGGTTAGCCCTGGCTGTGGTTAGCCCTGGCTGCGGTTAGCCCTGGATGCGTTTAGCCCTGGCTGCCATTAGCCCTGGCTGCGGTTAGCCCTGGCTGCGGTTATCCCTGGCTGCGGTTAACCCTGGCTGTGGTTAGCCCTGGCTGCGGTTATCCCTGGCTGCGGTTAACCCTGGCTGTGGTTAGCCCTGGCTGCGGTTAGCCCTGGATGCGTTTAGCCCTGGCTGCCATTAGCCCTGGCTGCGGTTAGCCCTGGCTGCGGTTATCCCTGGCTGCGGTTAGCCCTGGCTGCGGTTTTCCCTGGATGCGTTTAGCCCAGGCTGTGGTTAGCCTTGGCTGCCGTTAGCCTTGGCTGCCGTTAGCCCTGGCTGTGGTTAGCCCTGGTTGTGGTTAGCCCTGGCTGCGGTTAGCCCTGGCTGCTGTTAGCCTCCGAGCTCCGCTGGTTGCCACAGTCCTCTCAACGTCGGAATTTTTTCTTTTTAATTACGCACTAAATCACTAAATGGAACTTATAGTGATGCTTAAAATATAATAGAACAACATCCGGGGACTTTGTCCGTTTTTTTCCCATTCTCGGTCTTCTTATTCTTGTCAATTGAAACGGTACTGGGGCTGAGGCTGATGACGTTTCACAAGCACATGAGAACGCACAAGTACACATATAGAGAAACGGCCCAAGTCTTCCACTCTGACTGCCTCAACTAAAGATATGGTGCTGCGCCACACAGCAAAAGGGCTCCACAGCGCCATCTACTGGAGCTGACTAATAGCTTCTCCATTATTAAACTGATCCATTCTTGTTTTAGGTTTGTGACACAATATTGGACCAAGACACAGATTTACCTTCACAGCCTCAGAAGGAAAAGATTTATGTACAAAAAGTAAACATGTAAATTAAATGATGTTTTGTTTCTGTGAAGTGTTTTTAAAATATCTTTTTGTTATTGACATTCATATAGAAATATGATAACTTAGTGTACATTTGATTGGTTTTTGCTATACCTTTATTTTGAATTTATAGCCCCCCCTGGAGAAAACTCCACCAGCCGCCACTGACTGGGTTCCTCTATTAGGAAGCGACACTAGATAATCAGCAATTCCTGAAGCAGTCAGATGTTTGAACATTAAAATGTGCATGGAGGTTATTTTACATCCTGTGTTTTAAATAAAACTGCACATATGAGTATTTATTAGGTGTGTGCGATTTTGGCCGTATTCTGACTCCATATCTCCGGCAGTGCTGGAATGTGTTTATGCATTAAAAGCCTGTTTTATGTTTGGAGCTTTTCCGATTACTTTTAAAACGTTTTTTGAACGAGAAACACAAAATCTAAAAGCATAAAATCGTTGAGTTCAATCCTCGGATCTGAAGCTTACAGTCTAACTGTGTTTCCTTTCCATCATCATCATTCCATTGCCATTAATTTCCCTCCGTATCACTATAATGCGCTCCATCAATCACATGACGAGACAAAGCGATGTGAGCAGTGATGGAAAGCTCTCCGCTCTTTTCCTGCTATATACAAACGTGTTGACAGAAGAGGCTACTTTAATGGTGACTGTTCCCTGACCTCTGACCTCTGGCCTTGGGACCAGACTCCATGGACAGACATGATCAGCGCCTTACTGTTAGCGCTGACATGAAGGTCCTTTGCTGCTGCTGTGATTTGGACAATTACCTTTTTGTTCAGGTGAACAATGAGCATTTCGTTTATAACGTTAGAAAGATGGATGGTAAAATGTTTGAGGTTGGGAGACCAAACCTAGACAGGAAAGACTCCCCATTCTGGGGACATTTGGAACAACAAAAGTTGTTTATTTGCTTCAATCCTGCTGAATTTATTAACTTCTCGTTAGTGACCAGGACACTTTAAAGCAGAGGTCACAGATTAGCGGACCCACCCACCTGGCTAATCCGGACCCAACCTGATTTAAAACATCTATAAATTACCACATGTTGTCCGACGACGAAGTCTAATTTCTAATTTGACTTGTGCCACTTCTGTTAATATGGTTGTGATGGTCACATGGTCCGTTACCCCACACACAACCACTTTTTCACTTTAAGTTCTAAAACACAGTAACATAAATTTATTGGTTTTATTTTGACAATATTAGAAGACATTAGGTCCAATTGTATCGCGCACATTTGCGCAAAGGCTGCCACACTCGTTTGCTCTGTTCGAAAACCTGGGATGCGTCCTTAGAAGGCCAGATTCGAAGGCCGATGACGTCATAGCGCGGCTCCGAGGTCTGGTCGGATTCCAAGAGTCCTCGTTATGAGACCTTAAAATGCGTCCTTCTTTTTGCCCGATTTGAAGGACGGGTCCGATGTATCCTCGGTATCCTTGGTTTACCCAGGATTCATTGCGAGACCAAGCAAGCCGTGATCAGTGGAAAGGTAAATGGCGCCAAACAGTGGTGAAAATTGGAAGTTCAGTTTAATATAATCCAGTCTGTGAATAGTTTCATCTGAGATTAATGAAAATAGTTGTTTTAATGGTTATAGAGTCAGATATGTGGCGGTAATGTTTGATTTATCTAAAGGTTTTATCTGTTACTGATTTGGCTGGAATTTATGGACAGATTCTAATAGATCTGCAGGGTGGGGACTATAAATCTGATAGGATTTTAATCTTTTTATTGCTGTTTTGCACAATAAGCTTAACTAAGTATTTTCTGTTGTTGAATATTAGAGATTTTGCAGATATTTTTTTATACATACATTGTTTAGATGTACTTATATATTTCTACCCCTTTATTTAGAATAGAAAATCCCTTTATTGTCCCACAATGGGCAAATTTCCAGCAGCAGAAAGATTATTGAAAATGGTCACACAAATGTGGAACTTAGAAAAATGTATAAGAATAACATAATAGGGAAGAGTTAAAATATAAACAATAAAATACTGTAAAGTGTTTTAACAATATAAAACTGGGGAATAAATAACCAATATGCAGCTATGGACATTTTTACAGTAATGGATATTTGAAAATAGCAGCAACATCAGAGATGTGCAGAATGACAGCAGCAGGTTATTTAACTGACTAAGGTTTCTATCATTACATTTGATTTTATTTGTTCCTGCTCCCGGTGGTTGGAACCTTTATTCCACTCTGGATTCACATTAGTCTTTGTTCACTTTACAATAAAAAATAAATAAATAAACAGCTTTGAAAACTTCGGTTTTCGTTCTTTTCCTGCTTTGTGTGTCACCTTTCATGGTTGCTAAGCAACAGAGCATACGGCGGTAAAACCCGCCAACGGGTAGACCTGTTTGAATTCACAGCCAAAACTCTGCCGGTCTCCTTATTTTCAAGGACTTGGAAGGATCCAGTCTAGGTAGACCGCGTCCTTGGAGGATGCAGCCCAGGTTTTCGAACAGAGCCATCGACTGATTGGGTCGTACCATCTGGAGTTCCACTACGGGGTAAGACCATGGACCCCAGATTTTTAATATGCTGCATAATCTCTTCTTTTGCTTGTGTGATTTGCTCATTTTGTTAATTTTGTTAAGTAATAGTAATTTAAGTGTTATCCTTAAGCTAACTGTTATTTTGTTGTTAAATTTGTGCAGATGTTCTCCCTACCTCTTCCTCAGTGCGTCGGTCTGGTCTGATCAGCCAGTATTTAAGTCCCCTTTGTTTGCTGTGTGTCAGCTCAGTTTTGTTTGTGCAGTTAGTTTGAGGTTTTGATGTGTAACCTTCATATTTTCTGCCCTAAGTTAGTCTCATTTAAGGGTCATGTAATTGTTTTTTGGATTATTGTTACTTTGGGGAACTAAAACACTGCAAAAAATGTAAATCTCAATAACTCATTTTTTCTTAAAGTAAGTGCTTTTTCTCTTGAATTGAGGAGGTAAAGGCCAATCAAACAAGACAATTTACATTTAAAATAAGAAACATTTGCATTGTCTTATTTCAAGTGCATATTATTTAATTATCTTATTTTAAGAGTAAAAATTACTCATTCCATTGGCAAATTATCTAATTTACCTACTCAAATTACAGCTAAATACACTTAATTTCAGTCATTTTTACTTATTTCTTGATTGTTTTTGTAGTGAACCAATTTGTCTTGATAATCACCACTGTGTCCTCATGCTTGGCTCGGTCCATACGGTAAAGCCCAGGGGAGCGTCCGGCTCCAGGCTGCGCGTGATCCAAATGAGCCAATGAGCTGTCAGTCTGGGTTGCTGCTGCTGCTACTTTTAGACACAGCAGGCAAACCTGTGGCAAGCCGGGCGATGGGAAAGAAGGAGAAGACCATGAGAAAAAGAGAGCAGAGAAAGTGTGGACTGCTGGAAGAACTGCGGTGAACTGGTGAAAGAAAAGTGAAATGGCGTGCTCAAAGATGACCCTGCACATTTAGAGGATGTTTGGCTCAACCTGCTGCTGTGAAGCAGGATTCTCCACCATGAACAGAATCAACAATAAATCTGGATCCAGGCTCAAAATGAGCTCCTTGATATGTGCTTGAGAATGGCTTAGTCTCCGGTTAAACCCAGGTTTAAAGCCTAGCAGGGCAGCCTAAAGCCCACTGCCAACGTTAAGACAGAAAAAAGAAAGAAAAACGCTTAGTTCAGGTGTTTGAGAAAATATGGGAATCAGGAAATTATCTATAAACCAAACTGAACGATAACTGAACTTTAGATTTTAAAATGGTAAAATGTTTTATTTTTTTTAATTTAAAAAATCAATGTATAACATTGATGCATAAACACCTCATTTTATTTCACTGTTAAACTGTGTTTAAAGTAAAAGATTATAAATAAAAATGTCTCCGGACGTTTACTGGTTGATGATTTTTCATTGGTTACCCCTAATGTAGTTTAATGTTTTTATTCCAAGGAAATGACAGAAATATGTTCCAAAAAAACCCCCAAAAATATCTGTGCAGCTTGGCACAGTAATAGATTTAATTTCTAATGAATGTTATGACTAAAAGCATCACCTCACTACTGTCCTCATTAAGACAGAAAAAAGAAAGAAAGGTCAGTTCAGGTGTTTTATAAAATGTGGGAATCAGGAAATTGTCAATAAACCAAACTGAAAGTTTAAAATGGAAAAATGTTCTATTTTTTTTATTTATTATTTTTTTTATCTGAATAAAAAAAATATTTAAATTAAGTGTATAACATGGATGCATAAAAACCAGCATTTTATTTCAGTGTTAAATTCTGTTTAAAGTAACAGATTTTAATTAAAAATGTCTCCTTTACTGGTTGATGATTTTCTTTTTTTTGGACTCCGCTGATTTTTAATTGGTTACCGCTGCTTTAAAAGTTTTAATTCACATGAAAACAGTCTAACAGTCATTCTAAGGGAAATATGGCAAACTGTTAAAGAAAAATCCAGCAGTTTAATCCAGGCTTAGGCTGCAGGGATCCCGGCCTCCATCAGATGCATGATTTCCATCCCTTCCACATGGCTTCTATTTATTTCAGCGGATAAACAAGTTCAGAATAAATTAAAGGCTTTGCTTCTTTTATTGTATTTACTGCGCGGCTTTTTTTTTGTGCGGCGGTCTGCATTCTCATTGGTGTTGTTGAGTCATGGAGTTAATTCAGACCCTGTTCGGAGCGAGGAAACTCGGAGCAGAGCCTCCGGTGTCGATGTTCCCATCCGCATACACACACAGCGCCTCATCAGCAGCGCTCTCATTATGTTGTTGGTTCTTCATCTCCCGACAGACAGAGCTATTTACCCAGTGTCTCTGAGTCCAGGGAGAAGGGTAATGAGATTGATGTGTGCAGGGGTGCGTTCTGGGTAATTTGTTTGATACAGGAGCTGATGGGAGGTGAGAAAGACTAAAAGATTAAAAACAGCCTTTTTTTTCAGCTTCCCTTGATCTTTTCCAGCTCCTCTATGCTAGAAATGGAATAAAATGCTGATATGATTGTATTTTCATAACTTAGGTAACAGGAGGTTTGATGCAGAAACACATGGAAGGTTCCTTCCTGACGGGGCTTTGCTGTTTCCTGACCCTTGACCTTTCAGCGTTTCATTTGTTCATTCTGACCTTTGAACTCATGACTGGAAGCCTAAAGAGGGTTCGTGTTTCAGGATTCAGGTGACGGACAGGTGTGACAACAGAACCGCAGGTTGCTCTTTCATGTTGACACGTAGACTGACAGCAACCATTAAATGCTTCCTCACATACGTACGGCAAACTGGACGCAAATATTCACACATTTCTTACAATATTGTTGCAAAGAAAAGGTTTCTAAATGGAAATTTGGGGAAAAATGCGATCCACAAATAACTTTTTAATCAAAAAAAGTGGGATTTTAGTTTTATATTTCATATTTCATTTTTTTAAGTGTTATTTTTGTAGACTCTATCAGACAAATACAAAGGACTATTAGGGCCAGGTTAGAGAATTAAATTATTTTTTTTTTTGAGGAAAAAGTTGTAATATTACGAGAATAAAGTAATTAAATTATGAGAATGAAGTCATCTTATATCAACCCGTTTCAGAAAGAAAGCTTGGAGCTCCGCCCAGCAGATGACGTCCGACCAGCTCCACCAATCAGCAACCAGAGTCCACTTTGACATCCTGCCCAGTTTGATGCTGCTGCTAAAAGATTTCCTGATTTGTCAAACCGATGCTAAAGTAAAACTTCACACGATGCTCCACATTCCTCATTTTAGGGAAGAAAGAGCTTCTTGGAAGAGTTGTTATAAAATACATGTTTTTTCTCGTAATTTTAGGAATTTATTCTCTTAATATTAAGACTTTATTCTTAAAATCAAAATGGCAGATGGAAAAATAAATGTTAACATAGGAAAAGGAAAGGTTTGCTCTATAGAGGAGGCTTTTAGAAGAGCAGTTTTAGTTTAGTCCTTAGAAGGACTGTTAAATCATTCATCATTCGTCCTCCTTCCTTAGTTATAGAGCTGGTTCCTGCCAGCCGTCACCACTGTGGCAACATATCCTTATTTTACACTTTGTCCCCGTCCCTTTCTATACATAAAAAGTGAGTCAGCAGCAGCCCTGGCCCCCCGTACCAGCATAACTCCTCCCCTCAGTCATCATTAAAGAGAATCTGGCCGTTTCTCTGCCTCTCTTGCTGTTTTTACCTTCATAAATGAAAAGGAAGAATTAATTACTGAAAATTCAAACAAACTAGTTTCCTCCATAATAATAATTTATGTTCTTTAAATAATAGTTTAAAGCGATGAACATTTCATCATCCATAGAATAATAGTTCCTACTGTGAAACGTTCCTCAGTGGTCAGTCGGAGGAAACTCCCACGCCTTCATCAAGTCCAACATTTAACCAGGAAAACCTGCTCAGTAAAAACTGATCAAATTATAGAATTTATAGACGGTTTATGGTTTCAGCATCTGCTGAACAGCCTGATTGGTTTAACAGAAGCGTTTTTTTAATGGCGGCTCTAAAAGCTTTCTTTAAGGAGCCTCTGGGCGTTCATAATCGACCATCAGAGGATGTTTCACAGAGAGGTAAAATATCAGAAATGAAGGCGTTTGGAGGAGATTCTGATGCAGCTCAGAGGGGATGAAATCTGGAAATCATTCATCAAGTGTGTGTTTGATTTCCATCATTTTTATAAATCAGGTAAAATAATGGCTGCACAGCGTGACTGGCAGCAAAACCAGCAACTTTAAAGGAAGGTTTGTTCTTTCGTTTTTATCCTGACACCATACTTTTGGGTTGATATTAAATGTAGTGACAGAAGAATTACTATTAAATCCACTTCTATTCAGTTTATTTCTATAGCTCCAATTCACATCATGTCATCTCAGGTCACTTTCCAGTTCACCAGATCATCCAGTCAGATTGATTCAAAGTTTTCTATCTAAGGAAAACCAGTTGATTGCATTGATTCATTGACTCTTCAGCAATCCCTCACACTAAGCCAGACATGGGCAATGTGGAGTCAACAAGTCATCTCCATGTCATGTATTTGTTCTACCCAGCCACTGAAGCAGGTGAGTCCAATCTTCACCGTGAATTAACCTGTGCAGATTGGACTCACCTGGTTAATTGGCTGGGTAGATTAAATACATGACATGGAGATGACTTGTTGACTCCACATTGCCCATGTCTGCACTAAGCATGCTTGTAGCGACAGTGGAGAGGAAAAACTCCCTTTGAACAGGAAGAAACCTCCAGCAGAACCAGGCTCAGTGTGAGCGGCCATCTGCTGAGGCCCACTGGGGTTCAAGGAGACAGAAGCAGACATAGAAAAAGAAGCATAGATACAAAAGGCAACTGTCAACCAGCTCCACAGGCGGCCCCGTCCAGGAAACACACAGCCAGGCAGACGAGCTCCGAGCCAGCTCCCATGTCAGAGGATGAAGAGAGCACATCCAGTTAGTCACAGTCAGAGAAACAGGACTACACTGGAAAACAGGCCAAGCTCCAACATCTAGAAACAAAGGTGTTGATGGCAGCAGCACAGCTGATATTTCTCTCCAGGATGGAGTCACAGCCAAACAGGAACAGACCAGATGAAGCTACTATGAGAAAAAGCAGAGAGAGCAGAACGTTAGAGATTGAACTAACAGATTCTGCAGAGTGGGAGAATAGAGATAGAATGAAGCAGAATGATGAAAAAGGGGTCCCTATGTCCTCCAGCAGTCTAAGCCTATAGCAGCAGAACTATAGAGATAGATCAGGAAAGACGCATCAGTCTGCTCTTTAGGGTTTCTCTACAGTTTATTTTTTAAGCTAATTTCAGATGACTTTACTGATGCCTTTGTGATAAAAAAAAAAAGTTATCTCAAAGATATTTTATTGTATTTTTTTGCTCATTTGTGTGTTGCTTTGAAAGCAATGAATAGTGATATATTTGGTGATGGTGAGCAATTATTAGCCAAAATTATTTTGACTCAAAGAGTCAAACCGATTCAACTCAGAGAGGGAACCTTAGGGGCCATTTTGACCCCTGCAGGGATCTGATTAACCAACGATCTCATGTTGATTTCTAAACAAATGTGATATAAGCTGATAAATAAGCCGTCATGTTTTATTTTAACAGGAGCGCTGCTATATCTGATACAGCTCAGCTCTGCAGTAGGATAAATTCTTATGATTTTTTAAAAGCATATTTAGTTTTTCTTATGCAGGGCTCCCTGCACTTTCATCTGGATGCATCTGCTCTGCTCTTTGACATGCAGCACTTTTGGTTCGATTGCAGAGAAAGAGTGGTGTTTTTATCATGGAGAGGGAGGTGGAGCAAATGGACGGAGAACAGATAAAATATGACAATGCTCACATGAAAGGGAGGCCCTTTTTTCAAACTCAGGAGAGACATGAAAGACTCCCTCTTTCTCCCTTCTCATCCTGCCTCACCGTACGTCCTTTTGTTGCATCTGTCCCCCCCCCCACCCCCCGTCGGTTCGTCTCTCCCTCATTATTGTACTTTCAGAATCAAATTGTGAATGCTAACAAGGCTTTTAGCCACATCGAATTAATGTATCTGGTGCATTTCACTAATGTGCTACCTTTCAAATGTCACCTTTTATGCTGTTTCTGTGAATACATCTTAGCAACCTTGCATTAAATTTGGGTTTGTTCAGCTTAAATTGCTTTTAGCTGTTTGGCGAAACTCTTATGCAGTAAAGCATGACATGAGCCGTTAGTCATGTGGAATATGAAGGGAAGATGTTACCTTTGGAGTTCTGTAGCTAAGCTTCCTGGGTTTCCTGCTAAATTCTGGATCATGTTTGATTTAAAAACATGATTAAAATAACTGACAGTTAAATCTTTTTAACCAGCAAAAAAAAAAAAATTCATTAATATTCTGTGCAAATGGATCCATGTTGGCTTAAAGTCGTAGGGAAGTCGTATATAAATGTAATTCTGGCTTAAACACGTATATGAAATGTACTCTTTATCAGACGTTTTATAAAATTTCTGTAAAAAAAAATTAAAAATCCTGTTTTAAAATCTGTGTTTCCATTATCTTCTGCAGGCCAGTTAGTTCTACGTCAGCCTGAACACCTAAATTCGGCCAATCATATATCAAAGCTCATCTGTCAATCAAATGTTTTTGGTCATAGCATCTTGATTCATGTGTCGCAGCTAATATACGCAACGGTTGAAATCAGAATCCTTTCCTTTCCCATTGAGTTGCGTCCCAGTGTTCACGGGGATGGACGTCTGTGTCTTCGGCAGGCGTAGAGCTAACAGAACTGGCAGCGTTGCGAGGCAAGGGCTCAAACATGTACGGCTGGAAGCCTTCTACACCAAACCAAGCTTCTGCCGCCCTGGCGTCCTCTTCCACAACATCTTCGTCCCCGCTTTCCTCCTCTAAATAAAAAATGGATGACGGAGGAGACTCATCCACGACCTCCGACACTAAACTCTCCTCCTCTTGCATGTTTCCGCTGTCCATAGCGTTCCTTGACAGCGTCGTTTCTAAGTCACCAGTTTAGTGCTACTTGGTCCCAATGGAATTTCCCATTGGGAACCTGCTAGCACTAAGATGCTAACTGGTTAGCAAGATGCTTCCGACAAACCGGCCACAATCATACTTGCTTGCGAACCTTCCGCCACAATAATCTTGATGAACGACCAATCACATTCACTTTATTCACTCGTGTAAAATCGTGCACCACTCGGGAGAATTCGGAAATGCAACGATTGGAACGGCCGCTTCCCGACGAATTTAAAGCTGCGGATCAATGAAGACACTGAGCTCAACTCCTGCAGAACTGAAATAAAGATCTAATGAAGCCCCATCTTCTAGTAGTAGCTCTCACTGCTGCTAGCTAACAAGCTAACTAGAGCTAGCATTCTTCTTTGTCCCTCCTCCAGAGGCTATATTTAGAACTCCCCCTACAGGTTTGGTTGGAGAATGTTCAGTAGATATGAACTTATTATAGCCCAGTGCGTCTTATAATGTTTCCGCTGTCCATAGCGTTCCTTGACAGCGTCGTTTCTAAGTCACCAATTTAGTGCTACTTGGTCCCAATGGAATTTCCCATTGGGACCCTGCTAGCGCTAAGTTGCTAACTGGTTAGCAAGATGCTTCCGACAAACCGGCCACAACCAAACTGGCTTACAAACCTTCTGCCACAATAATCCCGCCCCCTTGATAAACAACCAATCACATTCACTTTATTTACTCGTGTAAAGTTTTGCACCACTTAGGAGAATTCGGGGGAAACGATTGGAACAGCCGCTTCCCTACGTCTTTAAAGATGCTGTGAGATCGATGTAGGCAGCGTTTCCTCTGGATGTGCTCGATGGCGGGTAGTTGAGTCCCAATGATGCGCCACCGCAGTGCCTTGCACTCTGCAACAGAACTGCTCCCATGTTACACTGTTGCACAGTTGGTCAGGATGCTTTCTTTTGCACAGCGATAGAAGTTCACCAGGATAGTCCGGTAGAGCTGATTCTTCCTCAGTGTTCTTAGGAAGAAGGCACAGTGGTGCAGTATATTGTGAGTTTAAAGCTGGTGTTAATATATTTAGAGCTCCCCCTACAGGTTTGGTGGGAGAAAGTTATAGCCCAGTGCGTCTTATAATGAGGTGCCTCTATAGTACAGACAATACGGTATATATTATAATCACACATTCATTTACTAAATAAACTGGAACTAGTTCAGTTATAGCTATGTGAACTTTTAATTTTTTCACTTTTTAAAATAAGTGAACCATGAACGTGATCTAGATCATTTTCATCTGTGTGAACTTATTCTTTTTAATTATGAACTGGATCATCATTGGTTCTACCGTAGATTCCCAATAGATTGAATCCTTTGTTTTCTTGATTTCAGCTTTCATCGGTTGCAGGGGCGGAGTTAGGAAATTTGGGGCCCTAGGCAAAGACAGGCAGGGGGGGCTCTGAATGGTGAAGACAACATATAAAACAGACTCATTATAGAGATATAGAAATGAGAAAAGGGCAGGAGGCGGGGTTACCAATCTACTCGCTCTGGAGAGCAGAGTTCGCTGCTTTTAGATGTTGTCTCCAAAGTCTCCAGTAGCAGAAAAAAGTCTCTAGATTTGGCGCTAGGAGTTTTTTAGAAATCAAAGTGCTAGAGGGGTCTGAAAAGTGGCTAAATATAGCGACTAAAGCGCTAAGTTGGCAACACTGCTCTTTGCATGGTTTGTTTTCAAATGGTTTGCTGCTGTCTGGTTGGACCTTTCTGAACATTCCAATATGGTGGACACTGAATGTGCACAAATAAGGAATAGTTGTATTAACCATACATGTTGACAGAGTTCTATGGGGGCCCCCAGGAACTTGGGGCCCTAGGCACCTGCCTAGTGTTGCCTAATAGTAAATCCCCCCCCCCGATCGGTTGCACTTTCTGTGCTCCACAGCCCTCCTTTCTGCCCGTTGCACTTTGAGGTGTGACTGTGTTGCAGGTTGCGATAGGTTCCACCTACTGATCTTAATTAGACCTGATGTGTTGTTCTGCTCCCAGGGTGCCTGTTTAGCTCGGTTCTGTTCGGGTTCACTGTGAAGTAGGCCAAGAACTGCTGGCAGCTGCTGAGTTATAAAACACCGCAGGCGTACAGAGCTTCGGTAGAAGGAAAAACCAGGCCCTGAAAATAAGTGTTAGGGTTTTTTTAAGCATTTATTCTATTTCTCCTGCTCAAACATCTGCTTGTTCCAGTCAAGTTGTGAATATTGTTGCTCCAGCATTCAGCAGTTATGGTTTTGTTTGTCGCGATGTCTGTTTAAATCACTTTTACGAGCGCTTTCAGTGGAGAATGTGTTCAGAGACTGTGGAAATGAGCTCGTCTGAAGTTTGTTTTGATTTGTTATTATTTATTTACGCACACAGACACGCATCCTGATGCTGGAAAGGCCCGACCCCCCCCCCGCTGTGACAGCTTTTATTGGAATTTCCAACTCCTCTGTGGAAACGCTTTTGAAGAATCTGGGAGTGGTGAAGCAGCGACTATAATTCAGAGGGAGGGACAGCCAGTTTGCCTTTGAAGATGTTGCTGTAGAAGAGCAGGGATCTTTTTTTTTTTTTCTGGCTGTTTGGGCTTTTTGTTCTCAGACAAATTAGTCTCTAAGTCCGCAGGAAAAAAAGCAATAAATCAACTAAATTAAGCCTGTTTTACAAGCTGGAAGAAAAACAGCCTTGCTCTTTAAGTGTTTTTGCCATTGTTTGAGCAAACGAGCCAGCATAGGAAATATAATGTACTTTTATCCTGCTTGGTCTTTAAAGGACATCACCTGCAAGACAGAAAAGGTTTATTTCCTCAATACTGTTTAGATCTAAAAATTCAAAATTCTCTGACCGTGACTAACTGGATGTGCTCTCTTCATCCTCTGACATGGGAGCTGGCTCGGAGCTCGTCTGCCTGGCTGTGTGTTTCCTGGACGGGGCCGCCTGTGGAGCTGGTTGACAGTTGCCTTTTGTATCTATGCTTCTTTTTCTATGTCTGCTTCTGTCTCCTTGAACCCCAGTCGGCCTCAGCAGATGGCCGCTCACACTGAGCCTGGTTCTGCTGGAGGTTTCTTCCTGTTCAAAGGGAGTTTTTCCTCTCCACTGTCGCTACAAGCATGCTTAGTGTGAGGGATTGCTGAAGAGTCAATGAGTTGATGCAATCAGCTGGTTTTCCTTACATAGAAAACAACTATTGATACCAGGGAGACTCCCTGAACGTCTGGGAGACTTGGGATGTCTGCTTATTTTAAGACTAAGCCATTCTCAAGCACATATCAAGGTGCTAACTTTGAGGTTGAACCAAACAGCCTCTAAATGTGCAGGGTCATCTTTGAGCATGCCATTTCACTTTTCTTTCACCAGTTCACCGCAGTTCTTCCAGCAGTCCACACTTTCTCTGCTCTCTTTTTCTCATGGTCTTCTCCTTCTTTCCCATCGCCCGGCTTGCCACAGGTTTGCCTGCTGTGTCTAAAAGTAGCAGCAGCAGCAACCCAGACTGACAGCTCATTGGCTCATTTGGATCACGCGCAGCCTGGAGCCGGACGCTCCCCAGGGCTTTACCGTATTAACAGGAGAAGAGGTGCAAGTGAAATTAGACACTGTCATCAGACATCATGCGGTAAATTATAAATGTTTTAAATCAGGTTGGGTCCAGATTAGCCAGACCGCAGTCCGCTAATCCGTGGCCTCGGCGTAGAATGAGTGTTTTGGTGATTTTAAGGAGAGAAATTAATTTCTGTAATGTTTTTATTTTAGAGACAAATAAATATTTAATTTCAATTGATTATTTTCACAGACAAACGCTAATGTAATCGCCTTGATGAGTCACTCCTGTTGGGATCTGTGGATGTACCACCTTCCTCCAGCAGAGTGCGCCGTGGGTCTCCTGGGCTGGAGCCCTCCAGCACACCTGAGACGCATCTACTCATGAGGAGACCTTCCCTTTATAAGCAGCTGCCAGACCTTCCTTCAACGCCGCAGTGTTGACCTTAGTTTGGTTAGCAACCTGAGCCTCTGTTACCTGAAAGAATCTAAGTTGTCTCTAAGTGAGAAAACTGGTTCTAACCTTCCTCTGTTTTTTGCCTCACAGGAAACCTGTCTCTAGCCTGAAGCTCTGGGTGAGCTTAACCTGCCAATCTGCCCTGGTGAGCCAAACCTGAAGATTCCTATGTGGATTCCCCTGCTGCTCTCTGTGAAGAGCTGGAAACTCTGATCAAGGTCTGCCGTTCTAAGTCAGAAGCTAGACGCTGCAGCTGCTTGTGTACTCTGCTGAACCAACAGTCTCTGGACCCAATGGTTCCCTCTCTCACAAAGAGAAACCCGGACTCAGTCAAGGTAGAATCTGAATTATCTAAAGGACTCTTTAATCATCTGCCTGCCCAGCTAATCAAACTATCATCTCTGTAGACTTCAGTGAACCCAACCCGGACCTGTTCCAGATCCTGTTCATGTTTTTGTGTGTCAATATCTTAAATAAACTCTGTTAAACTTTTACCCAGCCTCCGTTGTGTTCTGCATGTGGGTTTGAAATTAAACCAATCATGACAACTCCTTGTATTGAAATCCTGTCCTTTACTAATGCAAACCTGACAGAATGGGCTTTGACTTATTATTGTCCTTCAATGTTTCTTATAAAAGGACTTAATAAAATGGCTGTAAACTAATTTATTTGCTGCAATAGCTGCTGGTCAGCCAACTTAGAGAACAACACAGATCTTTTCTGCTCCTATTGCCGCTCCGTGTCAGTCACTGCTTTTTCCCTTCGGCTTACCTGTCATCCAGGTCAGCAGTTCTTTACATCTTTGAGTGTTTTCATAAAGAAACGCGGATCTGTGGGACATCTACTCACTAAACTAGAATAAACTATGAGAGCTGCTTCTTCTGATTGGCCTTGTGTTCACATGAACTCAGCAGGACATTAGATTGCCAATAAAAATTATAATGGAAAGATTTTATTAAATAATACCAAATGCTTAAAAAACAATGTTTTTCATATTAAGGTGAGGATCAGCATTTTCTCTTGCCTGGTCCTTGACCACATTTCCCTTTTCAGTTTATATTTTTTTCTGAAGTGGAAGAAAAGCTTTCCAAGCTTCAGTCTGTTGATATTTTCTCCAGCGTATACAGGAGTGTGACTGATCGATGGAACAGTGGTTTAGTTATGGACAGCTGCTGAAGGTTTCATGGATTCAGATACAGCTATGCCTTTGTGTTGGACAGTAGAGTTTTACTTGTTAAATGAGGAAGTTATGTCCCCTTGAAGGCAGTTGCGCCTCGGGACTTCCCTTCTGGTTCTTTTACTACTCTTAACTCAAACTGGGTAAAACCATATAAAAAGGACTATAAAACAGGAGTAAAAAAGTAACAGAGTTTATTCCAGATCAGGTCGTTACAGGACAGAGAAAATGCTTGGAGCTTGCACAGCTGTGGGCTCAAAAATCACGTCCGCGAGCGTCCGGCAAAGATTGAGCCCCGAACAACGTCATCTCCTGCTTCTTATAGCTCATTAGTCTATGTGTTGGACCAAGTGGATGTTTAGCTGTCCGTATCAGAAACTGACGCGCCATCAATGCCCTGACCTGTATGCGTCTTGCCTCTATGCCTCAGGATTACAGATATGTCTCCTCTACAGAGATGGTAAAAGTACTCACTCTCCGTACTTGAGTAAAAGTACAAATACTTGTGTTAAAAAATACTCTGGTAAAAGTTGAAGTACTGATTAAACTTCTTTAACCAAGTAAAAGTAACAAAGTACAGGCTTGTAAATGTACTTAAAGTATAAAAGTAAAAGTAAAAACCACTTTTTTCATGCCGTCGCCTACATTTTAAATGGATGTCTGCCAATAGGACTAGATCTCCGTTGTGTTCATTTTCAATCATCTCGTCGTCCATGCTACTATGCTAACGCCACCGCCGCCAAGCTGCAATGATTTGCCGCCAATGAATACCGCCGAATCTGTCGATTCATCTTGTAGCCGTGCGTCAAATGCAACGTAGATTCCCATCCAATTAGATTGAATTTGGTATTGATGACGTGAAAAATAATAACGGTAACTCCATTGAAATGATTCAAAACTAAAGTAACGAGCCAATTTTTTAAAATGTAAGGAGTAGAAAGTACAGATATTTGTGTAAAAATGTAAGGAGTAGAAGTAAAAAGTCACCATAAAAATAAGTAGTAAAGTAAAGTAAAAATATCAGAAAAATCTACTTGAGTACAGTAACGAAGTATTTTTACTTCGTTACTTCCCATCTCTGCTCCTCTATCAGTCCGGCTGCAAGATGTTCCCATATCCTGTGTATCTTTAAAAGACAAGAAGGCTGTCCTGATTAGAGGACCTCCGTACAGACAGTGACATCCACAATGTGAAGGAAGGCCATCTATTCTCTCTAATCTGGCTAACAAAGTAACAATGCACATGATGTATAAAGAATAAACCTGTCGTACTTCAACCCCTATAAGGATGGCATGGTTGTATTTAAGGTTTCTAAGGATCCGGAGTTGCTTTCAAAGAGGCTGAAAACTGTCCGGCGACATCAGGAGAAGATGGAGAACTTCTTGGCATCTCTATTGAGATCAAGTCATCAGCACTTTAAACGTTTACTGTCATATAATATAAATCCACAAAAAAGACCAAAACCCATGTAATCCTAATGTAAAAGGTTGTGTTGATTGTGTTGAGATAAATATTTTGCGCCTAAATAGAATCCCAGCACGGGGCACAATGATAGACATAGCGCCATCTATTGGTTTTAGAAGGAAATATCAGAAATTCAGACGGTTACAGTTGATGCAGGTACTTAATAAAGCCTGTTAATAAAATCTGTTTTGCAATACCTCATGGTAAAGCGACAGCTTGGTGTTATTAAAGTAAAAGTCCGCTCATATTAAGAATTAAAACTTCTGAAAGTACTTATATAAATATAATATAAAATTATTACAATAAATTATCAGTGTTTTTAATTCAGAGTAATTTTCATGTGACTGTGCTTTACTGGAGGCATCCATGTTTGTCAAAGAACACTACTGCCACCTACTGGTTTGTGATGTCACGGTGCGGTATCGGCTGTTGATCAAGTCCCAGTGCTGCATCTGGTTGTCATGGTTTAATAAAGAGCTCGGACCCACATGCAGAGAAACCAATTCAGAGATACCAGGGGAAATGTTTAACAGATTCATTGAAGAGATAATGCTGAATGCTGTTTCTGCTGGAGGTTTCTTCCTGTTAAAAGGGAGTTTTTCCTCTCCACTGTCGCTACAAGCATGCTTAGTGTGAGGGATTGTATTTGAGTCAGTGAGTCGATGCAATCAACTGGTTTTCCTTAGATAGAAAACTTTGTATTAATTTGACTGGATGATCTGGTTGAACTGTAAAGTGCCTTGAGATGACATGTGTTGTGAATTTGGCGCTATATAAATAAACTGAATTGAATTGAATTGAATCAAGTGTTGCTCTGAACACTGCTCAACCGGAACTGAAAAGTGAGGGGAAGAAACAGGGGTTAGTTCAGGCTAAGTAGGAAATTTGATTTGTGAACTTAAAGAGGAGAATTTGGTAGCTGACTCACGTTTCCAGAGAAGTTGTTGACTCTTTGACTCTAGTCTGTGTGCGGTAGTTCCAGTGTTTGTCTGATTCGGTGGAGAGCAGAACAGGGTTTACCCAGAATGTGGTTGTTTGTAGGTGAACGGAGAAGCTGACTGCCACTCAGATTTCCTGCGGTACTTGAACGGGTCGTAATGGAGATGAATCCCTTTCTCAGTGTGAAGCTCAAACGATTTCTTGAGGGGAAGTGGATTCAAACCTCCTGTTTAAATCCTCAGCTCAGTTTAAAGCTCAGATGATCCTTCCAGGGAGAGAAGGTCTGAAAACATCCAGTTTGCAGGATGACCTCCTGCCAAGAGGCAAAGACAAAAAACAAGATTAAGACTCAGGTTGACAAGAACTCAGCTTGACTCAGCAAAACTCAGCTTGGCTAGAGTACCCGAAACTGGCAAACACTCTGGCGTCGAGGTAGTGACAGTCAGCAGCTTAAGAGCGCTCCAGGCGCCTCCTGGTGGAGGAAGGGAGACAAACACAGAAACACAGAGACAGGAATCCTCTTTCTTCCAAATGTTGGCTACATATTACGGGTTTTTTCTCTGGCCAGAAGTTCGATGGCAAATCCTCCCTCTTCAAGTTGGCGATCCAACGACCAACCCGTCCGTGGAGGATCAGGAATCAGAAAGGTGGAATAACTCTTTTTTTTCACTTTTACCCGATGTATTCCAGCATCCAGCTGCCATGCACGTGGGCATTGTCAGTTTCACTATAGCTCTGGTGAATTTCAATGGTGAAGTCCTCTGGAAATCTTCAATAATTGTTGTTGATTGCAGATGTGTCTAGTAGTTCCCATTGATTTAGCTTGGAAAGCGGGGAGAATGGCGCTAGGCTTACCGCACCGTGACGTCACTGCTGGAAGATGGCAGGAGGGAGGGGCTACTATATTTGGGCAAAAATGGCCGCTCTCAGACTCTGTGATTGCAGCGAAATTATTTATTTTATTTTATTTTTTTGTAAGTGATTAATGCTAAATTCATTAAATCACTGCAAACATATTAGTTTTAGGCATAAATAACGATCCATTGATTATTCCTTGCTGATCGGACTTCTCCTTTAACCTGATATGAAATGTTGATTATTCTTTCTGTTTTATTTCTCTTTCCAAACTATTACATTCAATATCAGGCTATCAATCTTTTTTCAACCATTACATTTAGTCTATTAAGAAGGAAAACAAGGAAATCTTTTGCAGTATTTCTTTTAAATACTGTTTCAGTACAGTGTAATTAAGGACCTTTAGAGCAGAATGTTCTGGAAGGTTAAGGTTTGTAGACTTAATCAGAAATGTCTCGTTTCTGGGGTCATTTTTGCAGAGGTACCAGGCACCGGTGAAACAGGCAGTAATAACTTCATGCATGGTGCATCAGTTTGTTGCTGCTGGATCCACGAGGAGCAAAAAGTCTGTCTCCCATTAACCTTATCTCTGCAAAACCCCGGAAATCAGTTCTGTCAGCAAAACACTGTCCTGCTGTCAGGAGAAGAACGTGAGAACCAGAAGAAAAACGTGGAGGGAGAGGAATGACCACAGCAAGCTGCTGTCGTCTGGGTTTTCTTCGGAATACTCCATATTTCACCGACTACATGAAATCTAGTCAAAATATCTGTGTAGAGTAAAAATGTGAGATCTGTGGAAATCTTTAAGACTGTAATCATTGCAGTGACTCTGAAACATCAGCCTACATCTTAACAACAGGGAGCAAATCAATTCTGCTCAGCTGTGGTTCGACAGCAAGCAGGGATTTCACAGATGCCTCGTTTTATGGACCTCTGTTAGGATGACGGCTGCACTCTGTAAACGAAGCAGCCGGTTAGAGCCAAACGCTCCGTCTCAAAGTCCAGCTATGATCTGATTAATGCTCAACTTCACTTTATAGACTTAAAGTCGTGGATAAGCGGCTGTTCCAACCGTTGCATTTCCGAATTCTCCCAAGTAGTGCCCAACTTTTCACGAGTGAATAAAGTGAATGTGATTTGTCATTTATCACGGAGGTGGGATTTTTGTGGTGGAAGGTTGGCAAGAAAGTTTGGTTGTGGCCGGTTTGTCGGAAGCATGTTGCTAACCAGTTAGTAACTTAGTGCTAGCAGGTTCCCAATGGGAAATTCCATTGGGACCAAGTAGCACTAAATTGGTGACTTAGAAACGACGCTGTCAAGGAACGCTATGGACAGCGGAAACATGCAAGAGGAGGAGAGTTTAGTGTCGGAGGTCGTGGATGAATCTCCTCCGTCATCCATTTTTTATTTAGAGGAGGAAAGCGGGGACGAAGATGTTGTGGAAGAGGACGCCAGGGCGGCAGAAGCTTGGTTTGGTGTAGAAGGCTTCCAGCCGTACATGTTTGAGCCCTTGCCTCGCAACGCTGCCAGTTCTGTTAGCTCTACGCCTGCCGAAGACACAGACGTCCATCCCCGTGAACACTGGGACGCAACTCAATGGGAAAGGAAAGGATTCTGATTTCAACCGTTGCGTATATTAGCTGCGACACATGAATCAAGATGCTATGACCGAAAACATTTGATTGACAGATGACCTTTGATATATGATTGGCCGAATTTATACATAATACATAAGATAAAGGGAAAAAAAAAACACAGATATTAGGACAGCTTTTTTTTTTTTTTTTTTAATGTTCTAAATTTTGAGATAATATAATCTGATAAAGAGTAAATTTATATACATGTTTAAGCCAGAATGATTTAACATTTAAATATAATTTCCCTATTGCATGTTATATTGAGGGGGGGGGGAACTCAAACATTTAACCCCTATAAATACTACAGCATTATCAGACATGTATTTGTAATTCAGTCTTTATGTAAAATATTGAAATTACATGTAAGAAGTAATCACCATAACAATGTAATAAATACATGTACATCGTCAATTTAGCACTTTTGGCACATCTGTATTAGTTTTCTTTTAACACGTCCATTTTTTGTGATGGATTTGTATAATATGTAATATTACATGATTTATAGATATATTTATATATATATATATATATAAAATGTGATAGGCCTATTTTTTTTATTCTAAGCTAAAATAATCAAAGTGATGAATTTATCTTTATTTTAAAAGTCTTAAGTCCACCTCAAAATAAGAATATCATCGTTGTTCGATGCTACGGCGCACAGATTGTTTACATTGCGACCGGTCAAAATAGGGAGTACCAATATGGCGTCATTTCGACCCCGTACTACCAACGAGCAATCAGCAATCCAGTGAATAAATCGAGACCAGTGTTTCCGACCACCTCCAGTTCAGCAAACATGATGGGAAACATCAAAGATTGTGAAGTATAGAATAAAACATGCAATAAAACAAGTTTTATGAAAACTTTGTACATGTTTTTATTTTCCTAACAGATCATTAATTGAATCTGTCCAGCTCAGCTGGGAGATGTGAGTCATGTTTACCGAATGTTAAATTTATTTTTTTTTAAAGGAGAAGAAGATAGACAGCTTCCCTAGAAAGATGGAGGGAAGTGCTCTGACAGAAGCAGGGAGGTGAAAGGGGATGGATGGTGTTGAAATGAGGTGCAGATAAAAGGAGCAGACAGGGAAGTGGACACTTGGGCCATGTGCAGAGCTTCAAATCTCAAATATGTTTGACATCGCTGCTGCTGAGCCAGGGAAGATTTTTTTCTTTTCCTCCCCATGTTGCCAAACCAAACATGAAACACATGTCCACCTTATCATATCTGCGGAATACACGAGTGGAAACACGGAGAAGACGGATGAGCCCAGAAACAAAACAGTGTGAGACATGGAGATGTGTTGCTTGTTATATCTAAAACATCTAAAACTGAAAAAATTGTTGCCTCTTTTTTGGACTGAATCCGACGGTTCAAACAGGAGCATAAGACGGCCTCCTGGTAACAAGAATCTCGTCCAATTTTTACTCATCTCTCATTCACTGATATCTCACAGTCTTCCTTATCCGACTGCTGATCAGTCTCTCTGAAACGCTACAGAATCTTTTCCCCAACAGGCCGCCGCCCTCTCCTCACGTTAGCGTCTGGTAGGAGGAGAACACGCGGAGCATTTGAGGCCTGTGCACATCCATTAGTGACCTGTGCTTTTGTAGTAAGGTCATCAGCTGGGGGGAAAAAAAGCAGCTCCACGTTCCAGATGACGCCTCGGTACATTTGGAGGCAATTTTCATTGGAAATCTGAAATATAGTCCTGAAAACTTGCCTCTGTTCTCGCTGTAACAAATGCTATCTTTTTCTACTGCTCTACTCTATCAGTGGGAAGGGAAGTAAAAGAACACGGTGAAGAAAAACATAGGCACTAAGTTAGCATGGACGAAAGGTGCAAACGAACCGCAAATGCATGATGTGCAGAAAATACAAGAAAAGCCTTAAAAAAAAACACAAAGAGAACTGCTATAGACCAGTGAGGGATTTGCACAAACCAGCCAGAAAACAACTGAAAATGTATTAAATTAATTTATATAAAAAAAAAAAATGTCATGGTGTTACAAAGTTCAGACCCGAATGCAGAAAACTGAACAGAGAGACCATGGAAAATGTTTAACGGGTTTTATTGAAGAAGATAAACAGAGGGAGCAGTGTTCAGAGCAACCGGAACTGTAAAGTGAGGGGAAGACACAGCGGTTAGTTCAGGCTCTGTGGGGAATTTGACTCGTGAACTTGGAGAAGAGGTTTTCGTTGCCGTTTCCAGAGAAGTTGTTGTATCCTTGACTCCTGCCTTTGTGCCGTGGTTCCAGTGTTTGTCTGATTTGGTGGAGGGCGGAACAGGGTTTACCCAGAATGTGATTGTTAGTTGGTGAACGGAGAAACTGACTGCCACTCAGATTTCCTGCGGTACTTGAACGGGTCTAAGTGGAGAATAATCCCTTTCTCAGTGAGAAGCTCAAACGATCTCTCGGGGAAAGTTGATCCAAACCTCCTGTTTGAACCCCAGCTTAGTTTGTAGCTCAGTTGATCCTTCCAGGGACAGAAGGTCCGAAAAATCCAGTTTGCAGGATGACTTCCTGCCGAGAGGCAAAGACTTAAACAAAGTTAAACTCAGTTTGACTCAGCAAAACTCAGCTTGGCTAGAGTACCCAAAACTGGCGTCGAGGTAGTGGCAGTCAGCAGCTTAAGAACACTCCGTTTAATTGGGAAACCATCAGCAGGTGTGTGAGGAGGCGGACCAGAACCAAGCGCCTCCTGGTGGATGAAGGGAGACAAACACAGAAACACAAAGACAGGAGTCCTGACAAAAAAGTGTTCAAAAATGATAAACTGTTCCCAAAAACAGAGGTCAACAAAACAGACTTCAATTCAGGTACTAACACAAAGAACTCTAGCTCAAACTGACCTATCAAACACATGAGGGAAACTTAAAGGGGTGATAGAATGATTCTATAGGCTATCTGGTCCTTAAGGCCTCTAATAGGGTGTGTAACATTGGTTGGGCTGAAAATGGCATATTAGCTGTTATATGAGCCCTAATGCAGCCTGGTTAAAAGCCTAGGGCCCTATAATTTCCGCGATCACGGAATTGCGGATGGAATCGCGGAATTGGCATTAACGCAGAATCTAGTGTAAACGCGGAATTTCTACATTTGAAATGAAATTCTGTTTTTGTGTGGGAGAAGAACGTACGTCGGGGGGGAAATGCACCACGGGGGACGCAAATCTGGGCGACGCAACCCCTCCCGCTCCGTCATTTCCACTCACCCTCCCCCAACAAAACATTGAAAAAATGGCAAAGCGGCTCTCCCCAGCTCCGCTTTCAGCGAAAAAGTTTAGAAACACGACGCTAAGCCCCGAGTACAGAGCCGAGCAGTTCCCTTGTGGCTTTTACGTGTCAGGTCAACTGTTGTTTTGCAAGTTTTGTTAACATTCAATTGATTGGAAGCAAAAAAATACATACATAAAACAGAAAAAACAGAATTTTCGAAAATTAAAACGGAAAAAACTGAATTTGGGAAAAAAAAAAAAACAGAATTTGGGAAAAAATAAAACAGATTTTTTAGGGACCTAAAAGCCCTAGAAGGAAACGACAGATTTTCTTCCTGATTGGTTGGTTTAAAGCGAGCAAATCTGCTGAGCAAAGACGCATCATAGCAACAAGCACTCACTCACTGAAACATCAGATTGTTGATATGGTAGGGGGACCTAGCCTCGTGAGACCATCCTGATCCCGCGAGCTTTCAAGGTTTCACTCGCTAATCAGTCTGGAGACTCTCCGTTGAAGAAAATTTGGAGCCGTTCACCAAACGAACGTCCAATCAGCATTGGCTTTGAGGCGGGTTGAGGTGTGACGCAACGAGAAGCGCGACAGTTCAGTCTAAAGAACATGGCGGCTTCAGCCGATGAAACTAGCGTTAGCGTGGCTATCGAGCAAGTTTTATCGGAATTACAGAGTATTTCTTCACTGAAAGAAGAGCAAAACACTGCTCTGGAGGCTTTTCTCAGAGGAAAAGATGTTTTTGCTCTTCTCCCGACTGGTTTCAGCAAGAGTAGCCTGGCTTGTGGTTGTGTTTTCGTCGTCGCTCTGTTTTTACGTCACATGCTTCGTTGATCTGATTGGTTTATTTGGCCTGTCTATCACCAACATAGGCCAATCAACTAACCAGTATTTTCGCCCCTTCCCAAAATTACTTCAACGGAAGGTTTCCAGATGGATATGCGGAGCAAATCCATCTGGATATGCGGGGCAAATCCATCTGGAGGAGTCAGGTTAAGGGGGACCAGACTTGGGGGGAATTTCAAAATGGTCGACTACAGTGCAGCATGTAGTGGAAACACACCGGGCATTCGAACCGATACAACAGCTCTGGGAACCATGGCAGACAGGGGCATGGAGCCAGCAGGGCCGACCCGGTGACGGTAGCCGTGACACCGGTGGCCCTGTGCTTCCCCCCTATAGTAGCATGTGTGTTTTCGCTACATGCTGCACTGTAGTGCAGTGCAAATAATATTACAGCAACAATACAAAGATTAACTCACAAAGCATAAACGAAATAGGCTGTAGAGGATAAACAGGCTGTTTATTATTTCCTTTATCATATGCTTTGAGTGTTGGTCTTTGTATTGTTGCCGTAATATTATTTGTATTTGCTGCACATCTGTCCATTTCCGACCCTTGTTGACCATAACAAAGGGAAAAGATCTTCACATTTTAAAGTATTTATTCATTTATATGTTTTTTACATGTAAAACTAGGCTTCTCCAAACAGCTCCAACCTTCTGTGACTGGATGGAGTCTACAAACATCAGCCTGGAGGCTGTTTCTTAACTTTTTTAATGGATTGACGTCTGGATTTGAACTGTGATTCAGAAATCGACTACAGAAATGTCTTTACATTTATTTTGTCTGATTTATTTTTACAGTTTTATTGTTAGATTTATTTTTTTGGGATTTAGAAAAAGTTTTTTTCTTTTAGTTTTTTGTTTTTTTCTCAAATTAAAATTTTCAAAACAACTTTTTTCAGATTTCATATTTTCAAAGTTTCTATTTAAAATCATACCATCTATAACTTTTTTTTTAGATTCAACCATTAAAATAATTGCTTGTATTATTCATTTATTTAGATTGTGAAATGAACCATTTAATTATTAAAAAGGTTTTAAAATTAAAATGAAAATAATTACATCGCTGCATTTATGGCATAAATAAATGAAAATGAAATATTTTACAGGTATTTTTCTGGGTTGCCAGGTTGACAGGCTAAATTGACATTCTGTCATAGAAGAATTTACCAAAAACAACATTCGTTTCACAGATTTGCGTTGCTTCTGCTGTTAATAAACCTCTTGCTGTTTTAACCTCATTGTGTGATTTTTTTTTTTTCCCCACACAGGAATCTGCTCTGACTGAATGTTTGGGGTTGTAGGAGGGTGAACCTCCACCTCAGGCTAAAATCCTTTGCCGTCACTAATAGATTTCCTTCTTCTGTTTTCCTTATTTTTTTATTCTCTAACAGCTTGGATTCATTTTCTCTCTACTCTTCCTTCAAAGTAAGAGACGTTGATTTTCAAATGAAATACTAAACTTACTTTTATTTTAATAGAAGGTTCCTCAGCCCATTAAATGATCTCTGACATGTTCAGGAGAGAATCTACGTTCAGACTGTAAGCAGCAGAAGGAGCTGGTTTTCATGCAAAGTCAATGGTTGACATGCATCAAGGTGCAGCAAAAGGTCCTGCAGCGCATTTTGAGCTTCAGGAGCAGCGCGTCATGAGCTCCTGAGTATCTGAGTATCGTGATGCGCTTTAGAAGCAGCAGTTGCTTTAAAAAATTTAACTTTTGCTGCAGGACACGCCACATCAACCAATCAGAGAAGCTGATCTGGGAGCTGGCAGGGAGTCAGACACAGCACTGCTTATGCAGAGCGCTCTGATCACTCCTCTGAAACCGTTCATTAACGCCTAAATTAACTTAAAGTCATAGGGAAAACATATTTAAATGTAAAATCATTGTCGCTTAAAGGAGAATTCCGGTTTTTAACACTTTTAGCCCATTTTCTGTAGTGTCCAGGATGAAATCGAATGATCGACACCAAAATTTTGACGATTGGTCCTGTCTCTGCTTTTTGGCTCATGCAGAATCCCCCCCTGGCTGCTTCAGAATGGCTTCCATAGTGCATGTCCGATAATGTCCTTAAAACAACCTTAAACGTTCTTTTTTTTAAATATGCTACTCACTGGGTCGTCAGCGCTGTTCAATGACGTTCCAAAAAAAGTTTCGTAAAGAAAAAACGTTCCTGTAGTGTTTTATTTAGCATTTTGTAAATCCCATTGAGTTCTGTTGGAATAGTCAATATTCCCCTGCCACCGGAAACGGAAATGGGGCCTGTTTACACAGTTGTAGTCTTTTCGCTTCACTCTGTGTACTCCGACGTCGAGGTGCTAACGTCTCTGTTAAACACTTTAAAAAACTCTGAAAATGGAATACGAAAGGTGGATTCTTGATTCTCGACGTCGGAGTACACAGAGTGAAGCGAACAGCGCTGACGACCCGGTGAGTAGCATATTTTTAAAAAAGAACGTTTAAGGTTGTTTTAAGGACATTATCGGACATGCACTATGGAAGCCATTCTGAAGCAGCCAGGGGGGGATTCTGCATGAGCCAAAAAGCAGAGACAGGACCAATCGTCAAAATTTTGGTGTCGATCATTCGATTTCATCCTGGACACTACAGAAAATGGGCTAAAAGTGTTAAAAACCGGAATTCTCCTTTAAACTATATAAATGTACTCTTTATCCGATATTGTCCAGAAATTTAGAATTTTTTTTTATCTTTCTGTCTTAAAAACCGTTATCTTCTGCAGGCCAGTTAGTTATTCGTCAGCCTGAACACCTAAATTCAGCCAATCATATATCAAAGCTCATCTGTCAATCAAATGTTTTCGGTCATAGCATCTTGATTCATGTTTCGCAGCTAATATACGCAACGGTTGAAATCAGAATCCTTTCCTTTCCCATTGAGTTGCGTCCCAGTGTTCACGGGGATGGACGTCTGTGTCTTCGGCAGGCGTAGAGCTAACAGAACTGGCAGCGTTGCGAGGCAAGGGCTCAAACATGTACGGCTGGAAGCCTTCTACACCAAACCAAGCTTCTGCCGCCCTGGCCTCCTCTTCCACAACATCTTCGTCCCCGCTTTCCTCCTCTAAATAAAAAATGGATGACGGAGGAGACTCATCCACGACCTCCGACACTAAACTCTCCTCCTCTTGCATGTTTCAGCTGTCCATAGCGTTCCTTGACAGCGTCGTTTCTAAGTCACCAGTTTAGTGCTACTTGGTCCCAATGGAATTTCCCATTGGGAACCTGCTAGCACTAAGTTGCTAACTGGTTAGCAAGATGCTTCCGACAAACCAGCCACAACCAAACTTGCTTGCGAACCTTCCGCCATAACAATCTTGATGAATGACCAATCACATTCACTTTATTCACTCATGTAAAATCGTGCACCACTCGGGAGAATTCGGAAATGCAACGATTGGAACGGCCGCTTCCCGACGAATTTAAAGCTGCGGATCAATGAAGAGACTGAGCTCAACTCCTGCAGAGCTGAAATAAAGATCTAATGAAGCCCCATCTTCTAGTAGTAGCTCTCACTGCTGCTAGCTAACAAGCTAACTGGAGCTAGCATTTTTCTTTGTCCCTCCTCCAGGGGCTATATTTAGAGCTCCCTCTACAGGTTTGGTGGGAGAAAGTTATAGCCCAGTGCATCTTATAATGAGGTGCCTCTATAGTACGGAAAATACGGTATATATTATGATCAAACATTCATTTACTAAATAAACTGGAACTAGTTCAGTCACAGCCCAATGGAATTTCCCATTGGGAACCTACTAGCACTAAGTTGCTAACTGGTTAGCAAGTTGCTTGTGAACCTTCCACCACAACAATCCCGCCCCCTTGATAATCGACCAATTACATTCACTTTATTCACTCATGTAAAGTCGGGCACCTCGGGAGAATTCGGAAATGCAACGGTTGGAACAGCCACTTCCCTACGACGTTAGAATGTAGAAACCGGCAGAATATGTTCGATTTTATTATTCTGGTGCCTGCAGTTTGGATTAAGAATGTGAAAAACGCCTTTCCATCATGAACAGTAGCAGAAAACCACAAAGAGGCGCCCGCTACTCCTGGGGATTCCCAGTGACAGCGCACCGCCGGTATGTGGAGGTCTTAGCGGCTCAGACAGAGAAATAATCTTTGAAGGCAGGATGGTAATCTGGATGAACTGACTGCACAGACAAAGTCTCAGTTGGGCTTCTTCACTTAAAAATATTAAAACTACTTTTTACCCACTCATCACAGCAAATATGGCAGCCATTGTTCCAGGCAAAGAAAGGATAGCGTAGCTCGGCCCAGCGCGCATCAGACCCACTTTTAGACCGTACAGCTAGAGCAGTAAAGATACTTTAGCTGTGTGTCAGAACTAAAGTTGTACAAGCATCAATGAATCAGCACACACGTTTTTGCTGCTTCTGCTGAATGCGGTCTGAACGTAGCATTAGCAACGCAGCATCGGTCGCCATCTCACCAGATGTTTCTGCGTTTCTGCTCATAAAGGACTGACTCTGGCTTCGCTCTATCTCGCCAAAACTCAACGATCTTTGCTTCATAACTTTCTGAAGACGACGACCTCATAGATCGTTTTGTTCCATTATTGCTGCAAATTAAGAAGATATGTTACTTTTTCAAAAGAGTTTTGAAAAAAATGTAATCTAGAAATTAAACTTTAGAGCATGTTTTCAAACGGTTTTTAAGTTACTTTGCTGTTTTCTCAAATTTCATTTTTGTTTTTTCCCAAAAATCTTTTAATAGATTTTAAATTCTCTTTTTTTCCTTCAATTTCTCTTTTTCAAATTGTTATATACTAATTTATCTTTTTCTAGCTGCGTCGGAACAACTGCTGAGTGCTAGTAGGAATTCTAATCCGCCATTTTGTTGGAGCAGTCATTTATTATGAGTGGTGTAGAAGTGTTATACCGAACATTCACGTTATAACAGACTCATCTTTTTCTCTCATTACTCCTTTTATTTTCTGCTACAGAATACAACGTTCTCGCTGTCTTATTTTAAGTTCTGTGTACTCTATCAATCCTGGTTTCATTTATACAGTTTTTAGAAAATATCTGTATATATTTAGGGGTGAGTCAACCTTTAAGAATCTGCAAAGAAGTAAATATATTTAAATATTCCAATGTACCTGTACATTACAAACTTCATGTCTAATTTTACTGCCCAGTTAAGCTACTTTTAGCTGTTTTTGAGGATTTATTGCCTTAAATCCAAAAGGGATCCTCAAGAGTTTTGACTTCCACTTTGCTTGCAGCTTCTGTGAGAAACAAAGACCATCAGCTGCTCTCTTCAAGGCTATGACCTTTGACCCCATACTGAGACACTTGTGATATCCAACACATGAGTCTAACCGCATGATATTGACTAAGGCTTATTGTGATGCGACAGGCTTGAATCGGCTGAGCGTAATATTCTCCAACAAGCTTCGGAGAGCTGCCATCGAGTCATCAAAATATACACAAGCATAGAGCGCAGAGGCGGGAACCTTAACGATCTGTGTTCTCTGAAAACACCAACGCTCCCCGTTCTTTATTTGGATAGCTTCACAGTGGGATCTCTGATTATTTTTTCCTATAAGTGCCCAGCTGTAATCAAATCCTAACTGAAAATTTGACTTTGCCGCCTGTACCTCTCTGCAGACCGTTTTCACTCTGCCCGCCCTGACTTTCCCGCTATGCAGGGATTTTAGGGAAGATTAAGGAAAGCTATGCAAATGACACAACTCCTGCAGAGTCAGGCAAAACGTTAGTCCCTAAAGAAGAGAAACCGGGAGTCTAGAGGAAAGAGAAGAAAGTAGGAGAAGCTGAAATAAAGATCATGTCCTTGGGAATTTCCCCTTGGAAATCTGTGGATTATCCCAGTAGTTTTAATGAAAGTTGTCAGGATTAGGGAATGCTGGAATCCTGCAAAGCCTGCGCCGGAGTAAAGACGGGGACAGAGCCCCGGGGGGGCAGAGAGAGGGAGAGGAAACATGGAAACTATTAAACTAGATTTTCTAATTGGAGATAAGGGTTTTGGTACAGAGGCTCAGAAACAGGAGCTTTGATGTGGTTTGAGATGAACAGATTACAAGATGGATGAGTCGTCGATGAAGAGATACAATAAAGACTTCCTGATGAAAAAGTCCGTCCACAGTGGGGAAAAAAACCGAACCAAACACTGTAAAAAATGTCAGGTTTATGTGACAGAAAAGGGGCACCCTGCAGAGGTTTTTTTCCACTTAAGATGTCGGATGTATCGTTAAAATAAAAATAAAATCAGAAGAATATGATAAAGAATATGATATGATAAAGGCTTTAAAAAGCTTTTTTGGAAATAACTTTGGATTTTGTGTCGGCATCTGTGTGAGCAGTCTGTGTTCGAATTTATGCTCCGTCTTTAGAGTATAAAACCAGGTAAAGACAGGTTTTACCTGGACTGGATCCTTCAAAGTGAAAATAAGGAGACCGGAAAAGTTTTTGCTGTGGAGTCAAACAGGTCCAGCCGTTGCTTAGCAACCGTGACAGAAGGCACACAAAGCAGGAAAAGAATGAATACTGAACTTTTCAAAACTTTTTCATTTTATTTTTGTTTCTTTTTTTATCGTAAAGGGATCTATGGTCGTTTCTCACTATATGTACTTGTGGGTTCTCGTGTCCTTGTGAAACGTCATCAGCCTCAGCCCTAGTACTGTTCCAGTTCACAAGAACAGCAAACCGAGAACGCAGTGTTACCAACTCCTCAGTAAGGAAAGTAGCTATTGGCTGTGCTAAAAGTCGCTAAAAGTCGCTAAATAACGTCATCGCCTAATTTGCATAATCTGCTACAGGAAGGGATGTGCATGTTATTGAGGCTGTGGGAAAAATAATGTCGTTACAGGAAGACAAAAAGTGAGTAAAAACACTATTATATAGTGTTTTTACTCGCTTTACTAAACAATATATATTTAGACCAAATAACATTTTACATTTACATCCCGCTCGCTCCCGCCATGAATGTAAGTCAAGGCGGAGCGGCACCGCGTGATCAATTTGCGCCATCAATCCCGGCGCATGCGCGCTTCATTTGCAGTCTGGACGCTGAGGGTAAACATCATGTGGCTCTGACTGCAGCGCTGAGAGGGACTCCTGAGAACGGGGTTGGGATGGGGGAGGCGCCCCACGGCAGAGTAGGAACGATACATGCTTTCACGTAAGAGTCTATAAAAGCTGCCAGTGACACCGTAAAAAGTTGCCAGATTTGTCGCTAGTCGCTTTCTTGAAAAATAGTCGCTGGGGGGATTGGAAAAGTCGCTAAATATAGCGACAAAGTCGCTGAGTTGGCAATATCGCGAGAACGGACAAAGTTCCCAGATGTTGTTCTGGCCCCTCTTTCTTTACCCAGCATGCATCACAGCAGACTTGTCCGTTCTCCAGACTGACAGCTGTCCCAGCATGCACTGCAGCAGCTTCCAGGTTAGCGCTGACAGAGCTCAGATTATCAAGTTAAAAGTTCTCTTTTCTGTTGCCATTGTTCAATAAAAGTACGTTTTAAGATCATTTGAGGCGAGAATATTATACTAGCTTCAATATTATTCAATATTCAATATTATATTAGCTTCAATATATGCAACATTTACCAATTTAATGCGTAATTTAAAAAAGTTCCAATGTTGAGAGGACCGTGGGCGTTACTCAATTCACGAGAACGCGAGTACGTACTCGCGTTCTCGTCAAGTCCGTTCTTGGCGAGAACGCAGGAAGAGCGGACTTGACGAGAACGCGAGCACGCAAGCACGTATGTGTATTGGAGCAGAAGCGTACTCGTGACGTCATCACATGCAACGTTGTTTAGCATTTCTTTAACAGTCAAAACTATTTATTCCCTACACAAAACATGTTGAAAACAATACTTTTAATTTCTAAAGTTTAAAAAACATTAAAAAAAATTACCGAACCGCAAAAAACCGCCATCAGAACGAGCGGTAGTTCACACATAACTAGACCGAGAGAAGTGCACTACAGACGGGGTAAATTTAGCCCTGGCTGCGGTTACCCTCGGAGGTCTGCTGGTCACTCTGGTCCGCTCAACGTCGGACTTTTTTTTTATTTCGCACTAACTCTGTAAACAGGCCACACAGGGAGGCTTCAATGTATAATGTTATCGCCTCAAACGATTTCAAAACGTACTTTTGAAGAACAACAGCAGCAGAAAAGGGAATGTTTAACTTAACACTGTGAGCGCTGTCTGGAATCAAGCTGCGGCCGCGGGGCATTCTGGGGAAGCGGTCAGTCTGAAGAATGCACAAGTCTGCTCTGATGCATGCTCGATAAAGAGGGCGGGGTGAGAACAACATCCGGGGATTTTATGTGTTCTCAATCTGGTGTTCTTGAGAATTGGAACGGTACTCGGGCTGAGGCTGATGACGTGCCACGAGTACACGAGAACGCTCAAGAACGCATATTGAGAAACGGCCCGTGGCAACCTTTGGAGCTCCGAGGCTAACGGCAGCCAGGGCTAACGTTAGCCGATACCGCACTGTTACGTCACAAACCAGTAGTTGGCAGTAGTGTTCTTTGACAAACATGGAAGAACATTCAAATGAAAATTACTCTGAATTAAAAATACTTCTTATTTATTGAATAGTATGTAATAATTTCAGATTTAAAGTACTTTTAGAAGTTTTTATTCTGAATATGAGCGCACTTTTCCTTTAAAACACAGATTTCTTTCCTCTTGCTATGCAATGGCTCTTGGACAGAAGACTGGCATCGTATCAGGCATACTGATTAGGCACGCCATCACCTATTCCACCCGCCGCTCCCGCCGCCGCTCTCATCCCGCCTCCCTCCGTTATGAGGCGGTCACCTCAGTGTCGGCCGTGATGGCTAAGTGGGAGCTTGAGCACTTCCTTAATCAATCTGGATAATAGAGTGGGTCTCAGCAGCCGCACACACCACTCACAGACCTGCCAGCTCTCATTCTGAGTTATTCTCTTAGTTCATGGAGGCCTTGAGCTGTCTCTCACACGCAGCCGACAAGGAGGTAAACAAATTTAACACCTCTATGAGGATCGACATGCACTGGCAGAAAAAAAGCACATCAAGAACAGATTAGAACAGCAGTGCGTGGATCTGCAAACACACAGAAACTGATGAATCGCTTGCAGCCTGGAAACACGTCGCTCTCCCAGGGAGATATAAGCAGACAGCTGGGAATGTCACACATGAACTCTCCACCAGGGAACCCAGAAAGAGGAAGATGAGGGTGAATACCTCGATAAGCTCCGCCTAAACTATGTAGTCCTTTGAGACTCTGCATTTTCAAACATGTCTGTCAGTTAGAAGCGACTATTAACCCTTTAGAGCAGGGGTTTTCAATGTTTTCCAGGCCAAGGACCCCCAAACTGATGGTGAGATGGAGCGGGGACCCCCTAAATATATATAGTAGGAAATAGTGTTCTATCAAACTGGTCCTATAGTCACTCTATTACAGATGGAGTAATGTAATAAAAGTAATTTCTCCGTGGGATTATTAAAGTATTTCTGATTCTGATTCCTGGTGTTGTGAATGAAACGGTGCCCAGCTTGAAAGATCCATATTGAGATTGGATCCCAGTTTTCTTTTTTTCAAAAGAAATTGCTCTAATGTTTAAAGCTGAATGCATCAGTTTTTTTGTTCTATTTCAGATTTTATAGAAAACTGTAATTTTAACTTAAATTAAGTCAAAAATATATAATTATTAAATTATGAATGTATATTGACCTAATAAGAAATCTTATTTTGATTAAACCTAATATATTATTATATATTATAATATATTAAACCTTAATATATTTGAATCCCTTGCCCTGTTTTTTTATTTTTATGCTTTTGTGTGCCCCCAGGAAAACCAAGCTGGCCCCCTGGTACATTTGGTCTAGAACCGCCACTGGCATTGATGACTGAAAGACATCTTCTGCCTCCATTTATCTGTTTACTACAGTCTGTTGGACTCATGTTAATGTGGATTTAAACACATTTCAATTAGTGGGGAAAAAATTGCAGGTGGTGGTGGTGGTGGGGGGGGGGGATATATATATATAAAAAAAAGTCTAATCAACCAAAACTTTGGCGACCCCCATGCAGTACCTCTGGGGACCCCCTAGGGGTCGCGGACCCCCTGTTGAAGACCTATGCTTTAGAGGGCCTGAGTCAAATACTTTGAAAATAAAAATTTCAAGCCAATAGTGCTATTGGAATCCAATTTGTAACATATTTGTAAAATATTGATATTTTGATGGCAAAATAATAACAGGAAACTCCTACTTGCCCGAATATATTAAGAAATATACGAAAAGTGCTTCTAGAATAAATTCATGAAAAAAACTCTGAGAGTGACAGAAACAATTTTTTTTCTGGTACAACAAAACCTTAGAGGCATTAATGCTGATACTGGAACTGATATTTTTTAGTTTATAAACCCAGGGCGGTATTTAGAAAATATGGGGCCCTAGTCAAAGACAGGCAGGAGGCCCTCTGAATGGAGAAGACATCACATCAAACAGCCCAATTCTCCAGATAGATAAATGTTAATAGAATAGACATCCATTATCTGTTCTAGGTTGTGTCCCTCTCTTCTTGTCCCTTTTCTTCTTGTTTTCCTCTCTATGTTTTGTACTCAGCTGACTTTTCATGCTGTCTCTAAAGGAATGAAAGATTTTTTCCAAGCACTAAGCTCACTTAGCTGATTGCTCCTTCCTGTGTTTCCAAAAAGGCCAAAGTAAATAACCCAGTCCTTCTTTTCACTGTAGACAAGCCATGATCTGCTTATCTGTTCTCCATTTTTCATTTGGATGAAATAATAGCTGCATGAATCATGACAGCAGACAAGATAGAGGAGAGCAGGAGGCGGGGTTACCAATCTACTCGCTCTGGAGAGCAGAGTTCGCTGCTTTTAGATGTTGTCTCCAAAGTCTCCAGTAGCAGAAAAAAGTCTCTAGATTTGACGCTAGGAGCTTTTTAGAAATCAAAGTGCTAGAGGGGTCTGAAAAGTGGCTAAATATAGTGACTAAAGCGCTAAGTTGGCAACACTGCTCTTTGCATGGTTTGTTTTCAAATGGTTTGCTGCTGTCTGTTTGGACCTTTCTGAACATGTGCAGCAAATGGACTGATCCAATATGGTGGACACTGAAGGGGGGGGCTGAGACACACTTAATATTATCAGCGTTCTGATGGTGTTTTAGCAAAAGGATTTTTATCAAAAACATAATTAATGTGCAGAAATAAGGAATAGTTGTATTAACCATACATGGAAACAGAGTTTTATGGGGCCCCCAGGAACTTGGGGCCCTAGGCAGCTGCCTAGTATTGCCTAATGGTAAATCCCCCCCTGTATAAACCTAAATGAAATTGTTAACTAGGCTTATTAACTTTTTAAATTAACTTTTTAGCTTTTCAATTAGTTAACTGACTTAATTCCCAGTAGGTAATCTATCATTGAAAGGCTCATCTGATTGGTCAAATGCCAAAATAAGATGTAGACCCATGTGGCAGGATCTTTTCTGAATGGTTGGATATAGATCTTGTGCTCACTGAGGGATGGGAGAGATCCATTTGTAAGGGGTATGCAAGTTATTAAAAACAGTAAGTTGCCCTATAGAAGGTTTTAATGATTGATTAATGAAAACCTACACGGTGCCATTCCTGATGCGTCAAATGAAGACGCTACCCAGACCAGGCCGATCGCCACCATCCGACCCGGACATCAATCTGTCCATCTGCCCAGTTTTCTCAACATACATCTCCTTCTTGGTCTGCCTGTCAGTCTGCTCACATCAGCCAACTCGTACCATTTCCAGGTTTTTTTTCTTCTCTATTGTTTCATCTCCATCTCTCATCTCACCCGCTGACCCTCTCCAAATGGCCTCAAGATGTTGCTGCCACTCATTTGCATTCGGTTAGGTCTCAAGTAAACACGTCGACCAAGAAAACCTTAGTCTTAGTCTTAGTAATACCGACCATATTTCTGCATATGAGTCCAAAGGAGTTGGCTGACCGAAAACTGACTTTATTTTTAATGTCCGACTTGGAGCGGATTTTGGCATCAAAGTGAGTTTAGCAATGCTTTATTAAGCTATAGAGGTCCGTAATGTTTTCAGGGTCCGTCTTTCATAATTTAATAAGTCACCAAAAAGAGAGCAGCTGGTTTAGATAAGTTATTATAAACCAAACTAATTTTCAAGCTTCATTGTGATTGATCCCATCTCTCTGAAATAAGCCAGCCAAAGAGCTGTCTGTCCGTCCACATTGTCCTTACTTACATTTTTTGTAAAATATTTTTTAAGGTTTTTTCTTGCTGCACTTGAACAAAATCCATTTTAACTAGAAACCTCTTTTTAAAATACTCCTAAGTTTAACACAAGCTGTGAGGCCTCCGTCCCCCACTCCTGTGTACCTGGTGACACCATCATGCTGGGTTAATCCTGGTTTATTCTTAGAAACCAGGTCATCTGTGTATGTGTCATGGTATGTTCACACCTAGAGCAGCAGAAGCAGCTAGTTCACAAGCAAAAGTGCAGAAGCGGCACGTCACGAGCTTAAAGGAATAGTACACCCAAAACATGATTAGCCTTCATTTTCTACTCACCCCCATGCTGAACAACACTCTGGAGTACTTTTTTGATATCTCAAATGCATCTGGAGATCTGGGAGGCTTCTTGGATTACATTGGACGAGCAGTATGGAGGAATATTGACACGTTTTTTGTGGACTTTTATGGACCTTTCTGCCTCGGGCGCCATAGACCTCCATTATTTGAATGTCAGCAGACAGCAAGAAGCCTCCCAGATCTCCAGATGCATTTGAGATATCAAAAAAGTACTCCAGAGTGTTGTTCAGCATGGGGGTGAGTAGAAAATGAAGGCTAATCATGTTTTGGGTGTACTATTCCTTTAAGAAACAGCTGGAGTTTGAAAAACTGAACTTTAGCTGCTGGATGCGCCTCATCAACCAATGAGAGAAGCTGATCTGGGAGCTGGCAGGGAGTCAGACGCAGCACAGCTGATGCAGAGCGCTATGATCACTCCTCTGAAACAGTTTATTAATGCCAAGAGTTTAACGTTCATTAAAGTACCTGTCAGTAAAATATGTTACATTTTATTATTCTAGTACCTGCAGTTTGGATTATGTACGTAAAAAACGGCTTCCAACAACGAACAGCAGCGGAAAATCCGCGAAGAGGCGACCTTATTTAAATAATTTCCAATTACAATGATGTAAACCAGAGGTCACGCATTAGCGGACCGCGGTCGGGCTAAAACGGGCTAAACCCACCTGCTGGCTAATCCGGACCCAACCTGATTTAAAACATTTATAAATTACCGCATCTTGCCCGACGACAGTATCTAAGTTCACTTGCGCCTCTTCTCCTGTTAATACGGTAAAGCCCTCCAGAGCGTCTGTCAGGATCCCAGTTTTTGTGTTCGTCTGTTTGTCTTGTCTTTTGTGTTTCTCCCTTCCACCACCAGGAGGCGCCTGGCTCCGGTTCGCCTCCTCACAGACCTGCAAGCTGTTGCCTCATCACAGCTCTTAAGCTGCTGGTTGCCACTACTTCGACGCCAGAGTGTTTGCCAGTTTGGGGAAGCCTTCCTGCAAACTGGACCTTTCCGGACCGCCTCCTCCCAAGTGGGATCAACTGAGTCTTACACTGAGCGACGGATTCCAAACAGGAGGTTTGGATCCAGCCACCTTTGAGCACGCTGAGATCACTCTCTGAGTAAGGAAGTCATCTTCACCACGACCCGTTCAAGTACCACAGGAAAACTGAGTTGCAACCAGCGGCTGCATCATTCCACTCTGTCCAAGTTCTGGGTAAACCCTGTTCCGCCCTCCACCAAATCCAACATTCCCTGGAAGACCAACACACAGACTGGAGTCTATGTGTCTCTTCTTCTCTGGAAACGTGAATGGCGTCAAATCCTCTCCTTCAAGATCAACAACTCCAATTTCCCACTGAGCCTGAAGCTAACAATCTCTCTTCCCCTCGTCTTTAAGTTTCCGGCTGAGCAGAACCCGAACCCATATACTCTTCAATAAAACCCGTTGAACTTTTACTTTGTGTCTCTCTGTCTGGCTTTGCTGCATGTGGGTCCAAGCCTTAGAAAAATCATGCAAGCGTCCGGGTCCAGGCTGCACGTGATCCAAATGAGCCAATGAGCTGTCAGTCTGGGTTGCTGCTGCTGCTACTTTTAGACACAGCAGGCAAACCTGTGGCAAGCCGGGCGATGGGAAAGAAGGAGAAGACCATGAGAAAAAGAGAGCAGAGAAAGTGTGGACTGCTGGAAGAACTGCGGTGAACTGGTGAAAGAAAAGTGAAATGGCGTGCTCAAAGATGACCCTGCACATTTAGAGGATGTTTGGCTCAACCTGCTGCTGTGAAGCAGGATTCTCCACCATGAACAGAATCAACAATAAATCTGGATCCAGGCTCAAAATGAGCTCCTTGATATGTGCTTGAGAATGGCTTAGTCTCTGGTTAAACCCAGGTTTAAAGCCTTGCAGGGCAGCCTAAAGCCCACTGCCAACATTAAGACAGAAAAAAGAAAGAAAATAACAAACGATTAGTTCAGGGCTTTGATACCAAACTGAACGATAACTAAACTTTAGATTTTAAAATGGTAAAAAAAAAAATTATTTAAAAAGTCAATGTATAACATGGATGCATAAACACCTCATTTTATTTCACTGTTAAATTGTGTTTAAAGTAAAAGATTATAAATAAAAATGTCTCCGGACGTTTACTGGTTGATGATTTTCTTTATTTTGACCCCGCTGATTTTTAATTGGTTATACAGAAGAGGATTAGGGCCACTGAAAAAAAAAAAAAGTTAACTGATTTTTAAAGTTTATTTCAGTTTAACATGGGAAAAAAGTCAGAATTCTGACTTTAATCTCAGAATTCTGACTTTTTTCTCAGAATTCTGACTTTAATCTCAGAATTCTGACTTTTTTCTCAGAGTTCTGACTTTAATCTCAAAATGCTGATTTTAATCTAAGTATTCAGACTTTTTTATTGTCAGAATTCAGTCAGAATTCTGAGATTAAAGTCAGAATTCTGACTTTTTTCCCATACTAAACTGAAATAAACTTTAAAAATCAGTTAACTTTTTTTTTTCCAGTGGCCGTAATCCTCTTCCGTATGTTTACCCCTAATGTAGTTGTCTGTTTTAATGTTTTTATTCCAAGGAAATGACAGAAATATGTTCCAAAAAATATCTGTGCAGCTTGGCACAGTAATAGATTTAATCTCGAATGAATGTTTTGACTAAAAGCATCATCTACATACCTCACTACTGTCCTGCTGTTTGTGATTGTTTCTGTTTTTAATATCAGGGTTCAAAGGCAGTCATGCACGGTTAAAACTGAAGACCATTTCTGGTGCTGATTGGCTAGCTCTGCTGCCCCTTCCTCTAATCATCCTCCAGGTCCGCCCCCCGCTGCATGCCAGCCTCCCTGCTCCCCTTCAAGGGAGGAATTCTCCCTGTAATCCTTCCCAGCTGTGGCAGATTGCACGGTCAATTAAAGAAAAACCGTTTGGCTCTCGCCCCAAACCAGCCGACCACATGTTGCAGCCCTCCGCTCGGCCTCCATCCCCACTGGGACCTCACCTATGCAGGGTTAGGGGTCACAGCGCCTGTCGTTTTCTTCCTCAGTAGACCTGATAGAAAAACAAAGGGACTAGAAACGAACAGGACAATTAGCCCTTCCCTGGACCACGGCAGCCTCCCACAAGGTCAACGAGGCTACATCCTCACCTACAGTAGAGAGGAGCTGTCAGTGAGGTGATTTACCTCGTCCCGCTTCCACCCTGCGACATGCTGATCATTTTATGCTTTACTGCTGGAAAGGAGGTGGAGGGTTGAAACCACGATGCTATATTGCGCCATTATCTGGGAAAGCTGTGGCAGCGAGGATGTCTTGGAATGCACATAGCTGTGAGCCGAGTAAAAAAAGAAGAAAAAGAGGTCAGGCATTTAAACGAGGTCATAAATTTATGATCATGTTCTTCCAAAAAAAAAAAAAACGATGGTGAAGAAATATTAGATTGTGAAAAACAAACAGGTCAACAGATTAGGGCCGTTTCTGAGCGGCGGCCTTCCAGGGACTCAAGGATGTGCATTCAAGTCATCCTCAACGTGTTTGTTTTCCCTTCTAAGCAGCACCCCCGACACCCGAGGACATGAAATTAAAGCTTTCTTCCCATAACACACAGCGTAAACAGGAAATCTAATCACAACGCCACAAAAATGCAGACGCTCAAACTGTAATAACATGTAACCTACAGTATTTGTTCTGCGGGGGTATATACACATAGGGATCAAGGGAGAGTAGCCACTATAGACTGGCCTTCTGAAGACATTTGAGTAATTCTCCCCACAGGCATCTGGACAGCATCATTTGGGCTAGTAGAAACAGATGGACTCAACAGATCCTTATTCGAAAGCAACATTCAAGGTTTTGTCTATTGAAAACAATGACCAGTTGTTGCCGTTAGGACCATGCTGTTAGCTCAGCGTTCCTACTGAAAAAGAAAAGTTCAATTTGAGATCAAGTTTAATGTTAAAAAATTCAGACAAACTTCACAATAAACACACAGAAAAACCTGGTTTTGACAAATTTACCCAAATATTTATTTTAAAGGAAAAGTCCGGTCAGCAAGGAATAATCAATGGGTCATTATTAGTGTTGCACCGATACCAGTATCTGGCGGGTCCCCAATCCAGCACTAAAATGGTGGTATCGGTATCGGCGAATATCAACAAATAGCCATGCTAACTATGTAGGGGCAGCGATAGCCATGCTAACTATGTTGGGGCAATGATAGCCATGCTAACTATGTAGGGGGAGTGATAGCCATGCTAACTATGTAGGGGCAGTGATAGCCATGCTAACTCTGTAGGGGCAGTGATAGCCATGCTAACTATGTAGGGGGAGTGATAGCCATGCTAAATATGTAGGGGGAGTGATAGCCATGCTAACTCTGTAGGGGCAGTGATAACCATGCTAACTCTGTAGGGGCAGTGATAGCCATGCTAACTATGTAGGGGCAGTGATAGCCATGCTAACTCTGTAGGGGCAGTGATAGCCATGCTAAATATGTAGGGGGAGTGATAGCCATGCTAACTCTGTAGGGGCAGTGATAGCCATGCTAAATATGTAGGGGGAGTGATAGCCATGCTAACTCTGTAGGGGCAGTGATAACCATGCTAACTCTGTAGGGGCAGTGATAGCCATGCTAACTATGTAGGGGGAGTGATAGCCATGCTAACTATGTAGCGGCAGTGATAGCCATGCTAACTATGTAGGGGCAGTGATAGCCACGCTAACTATGTAGGGGGAGTGATAGCCACGCTAACTATGTAGGGGGAGTGATAGCCATGCTAACTATGTAGGGGCAGTGATAGCCTTGCTAACTATTTAGGGGGAGTGATAGCCATGCTAACTATGTAGGGGCAGTGATAGCCTTGCTAACTATGTAGGGGCAGTGATAGCCATGCTAACTATGTAGGGGCAGTGATAGCCACGCTAACTATGTAGGGGGAGTGATAGCCATGCTAACTATGTAGGGGGAGTGATAGCCACGCTAATTATGTAGGGGGAGTGATAGCCATGCTAACTATGTAGGGGCAGTGATAGCCTTGCTAACTATGTAGGGGCAGGGATAGCCACGCTAACTATGTAGGGGCACTGATATTCATGCTAACTATATAGGGGCAGTGATAGCCTTGCTAACTATGTAGGGGCAGTGATAGCCTTGCTAACTATGTAGGGGCACTGATAGCCATGCTAACTATATAGGGGCAGTGATAGCCTTGCTAACTATGTAGGGGCAGTGATAGCCTTGCTAACTATGTAGGGGCAGTGATAGCCATGCTAACTATATAGGGGCAGTGATAGCCTTGCTAACTATGTAGGGGCAGTGATAGCCTTGCTAACTATGTAGGGGCAGTGATAGCCGTGCCAGTCCAGAGACTGACTGCAGTTCTACTGTAAGGTGCCTTGGTCAGGGTCAGTGACCGATGTACCTGACATGGAACAACCACACCATGCATATTGCTTTATTAATTAGGCTATGTATGCTTCCAAAAAATAAATAAATAAAAAGCCACTATGCCCCTTCTTTTTTTTTTTTTTTTTTTACAACTAGACAACTGCTTTTAAGACTTTTTAAGGATCCGCTGGAACCCTGAAGCTGTGTATGGTGCACTAAATCAAAGCATGTGTTTGGGTCAATTAATTAAGGAATGTATGAATAAACAAAGATAAAGGAAAGGGGAAAACTGAGGTAAGACTTAGCACCATTCCAGATTATCCAACACTGGATCCTTCACAGTGCAGAACATCAAACAAAGGCAATCAGACGATGCAAGATCACCGCATGTTGGGGAGCCGAACGCATTCCATGCCCCAGCTGCAGCTGATTCAGGGTAAAAGTCATGTGACGGCACTACTTTCTTCTTTCTCCCCATTTCTGCAAGGAAATAAAAACATCAGTACGGTCAGAGCAGAGAGGACAGGGGCGGGGGGGGGGGACCGGTAGCCGAGTACCAGATGGACAGAACCACCTAAAAGAAAACAGAAAGTGTTGCTTTCTTCATTACTGTTTCAGGCTTGACAGGAAGCAGAGCGGGAGTCTGGCGGCTCCAACATGAATCCCAGATCTTCTGTTTCTTGCTTCGTTTTTTTTCCACCCGTCTGTGTAATAGCCAGATCAATGTGAATGAAGTCGACCGGCCGTCTCCATTATGACTGTTTTTCTGTTAAATCTCCAACGTAAATCGGGGCGGTTTGTCAGAAACTACAGGTGGAGGTTGTTTAAGTTGCAGTCCAGCTGCTGGATGGGCCTGATTGGCTCAACATGGTCTCAATCGAGAAGCTTTTCCTTCAGTATCGCCGCAGAAATGTCAGCACCTTCACCGGTCCTCCTTTTCCTCATTTCTTCTGTCCTCAAATCGTCTCCTCCTAAATGGGAACCTGCTTTCAATTCTCTGTGTGTTGACAGATAATCTCATCTGGGTGACCTTGCTTTCTTCCTGTGTTTCCATGTTTTGGGGGGGTCAGAGCTGGGTTAAAGGTGAAAGGTCAGGCTCGTGCTCAGCGCTGTCTCTGCCTCTGTCAGCGCAGCCTCGGATCAGTGAGACTGTTTTGGAAAAGGGATGACCATCAAGGTCTGAACACAGCGGCTGCGTACAACTTTTTAATCTCTGATCCGATTTTTTTCCATGTCACATCGATAGAGAGGCTCTGACTAGGCAGGGTGAGCAGATCTGCGCTGATTCTTTTTTCAGTTCCACCTCTGTACTATACAAAAAAATTTCAACAATTTCCCAAATTTGACTTGACGGTTTGGTCCACACCTTTTTTTCTTCTTCTCATTCCTATTGGAGAATTTTATTATAATTTAAAAAAGTAGAATCTGTAGAATATTTACAGTAGTGCAGAATAAAAGAATTAACCTTGCGGAAGAAAAAAAATACTGCATATAAACAGCTGTTTTATACATCTTTGACGGATCCAACACATAAATATTTACTTCTGGTTACCATGCCAACGTTGACACAAATATATTCTGTACCAATAGGAGGTGAATGTTAAAGTCGTAGGGAAGCGGCTGTTCCAACCGTTGCATTTTTAAATTCTCCCGAGTGGTGCACGACTTTACACAAGTGAATAAAGTAAATGTGATTGGTTGATTATCAAGGGGGCGGGATTGTTGTGGCGGAAGGTTCACAAGCAAGTTTAATTGTGGCCGGTTTGTTGGAAGCATCTTGCTAACCAGTTAGCAACTTAGTGCTAGCAGGTTCCCAATGGGAAATTCCATTGGGACCAATTAGCACTAAATTGGTGACTTAGAAACGACGCTGTCAAGGAACGCTATGGACAGAGGAAACATGCAAGAGGAGGAGAGTTTAGTGTCGGAGGTCGTGGATGAGTCTCCTCCGTCATCCATTTTTTATTTAGAGGAGGAAAGCGGGGACGAAGATGTTGTGGAAGAGGACGCCAGGGCGGCAGAAGCTTGGTTTGGTGTAGAAGGCTTCCAGCCGTACATGTTTGAGCCCTTGCCTCGCAACGCTGCCAGTTCTGTTAGCTCTACGCCTGCCGAAGACACAGACGTCCATCCCCGTGAACACTGGGACGCAACTCAATGGGAAAGGAAAGGATTCTGATTTCAACCGTTGCGTATATTAGCTGCGAAACATGAATCAAGATGCTATGACCGAAAAAAATTAGACAGATGAATGTTGATAAAATGAAAAATAAAAACAAAAAAATATATGGTTAATTTTACCTCAATCTCCCTATTAGTTGAATTGTAAATTCTTCCCGCAGTCAATTGACGTTTGGTACCGTTGCCTAGCAACCAACATTCGACCTAGAACTCTGGCTAATACGAAAAAATGGCTTTCAGAAAAAAATGTAACAGCGAGACAGGCTTTAGAAAGTTGCTTACTGGTTATCTACGATGCTTCTGAGAAACCGACCACAATCAAAAGGGTTTGCTAACCTTTCACCTAAACAATCCCGCCCCCTTGATAAATGACCAATCACATTCACTTTATTCAGTCGTGCAAAGTCGTGCATCATTCTGAAGAATTCAGGAGAAACGGTTGGAGCGTCTGTTTCCTTACGATTTTAAAGTCGGGTGAGTGTGAGCTCAGGCCCGATGCTAGCAGCTAATGAATGGCGTCTCCAGCGAGGGTGAACATCCGCCTTTCTTCTGTACTGTTAAGTTAAATGCTTGGTTTGACTGGCATTAGCATTAGTGTGGCAGCTGGTTAACAAGCAGTACAGAAGGAGGGGAAACCCAAGTGCCCCACCTACAGGCTGGGAGGAGGTAAAGATTGGAGCTGTTAAATAAAAAACACTTCAATTTTCCTTTTATTAGTTTCAAACTTTCAAAGGGAAAACTTGACAATTAATAAAGGAGGGAAGCAAATGTAAACATTTTTTGTCCTTGACTTTGTCTATTTTTTGTTTTTATGAGTTTCTATGATCATTATTATGCAGCCCTGATTTGTTTGGGTGCTATTTGACACCATGTTGGTGGATGTTGATGTTACATCCCACAATGGGAGCAGGAGCCACAGATCAGGAAAAAAACGGAGGAAAAAATCCCAGTCCTCAGTGTTGGTGTAATTTACTGGTGTTGAGTCACATCTGGCTCAGGTCTCTGATGTTTTCCTCAAGAGGCTGCTTGGTTTTTCTTTCACACAACCACATACCGCACTGAATGAGTCTCAGAAGCAGCGGGCTACAATATCTTTTTCTCTTGAACTGTGTCCCATATGTCTGATGTTGGTAGTTAAGCGTGTTAACCCATGGTTACCCATTGAAAAAATTAAACTTATATCATTTCTTCTTTTATAAAATTCAATCAGTTGAGTCGACGTTTTTTTAAGAATGTTTCCTTGTTACTGGAGAAAAATGGAATATGAATAAAGATCTAGTTTCGAAGTATAAATCAGCCTTAAAACTGGTAGTTGGTTCCACAGGAGAGGATCCTGATAACTAAAAGATCTGCCTCCCATTCTACTTTTAGAAATTCAAGGAACCACTAGTAAACATGCAGATTGAGAGCAAATTGCTCTTTTAGGAACATAAGGAACAATCAGATCTCTGATATCAGATGATTCAGAGAATCTCTGAGCATCAGAACAGATTTAAGCCATCAGAAATATTAAAAGAAAAGATGAAAAGACCTTTCTGGGGCACATTATTGTAAGGGGAGGTAAAAAAAAAACTAAAATGAAACTTAAACTCAGCTGTTTTTCTACATGTAGCATTAATAACTTTTTTTCTTTTTTCTGTGGCCTTTCAGCCCAAGTCAGAATAATGTCTGGTTTTTATCAAATGAGACGAATCTCTAATGACTTGAAATGCACTTCCATCTTGTTTTGAAAATACATTGTCTTACTGCATTGTCAGATTATTGTACTTATTTTCAGTAAAATCTTCTCTAAAGAAGATTAATAATTTAACATAATCTGCTTTTGCATAGTATGCCAATCTCTAAACAAAAACAAAATGATCGTTTGGTTTGATCAAAGATTATAATTCATTTTTTTCAGTGATAAGGTGCTCACTTGTTGTTCTGGTGTTGTTGGCCCCATCCCCCCCCAAAAAATATATTTTTTGACAATTGAGATGAAATCATGGAGTCGGACATATCAGATGTGACAGCAGCTGCTACACCTGCGTCCTCCTCTGCTTCCATCTTAGTTTTGTTTCGGCTTTAGGTTTTGCAGCTCTTTTTTGTCACATCTAAATGTCCCACCTTACATCATGATACTGCAATGTGATTGGACAATCCGTTTTGGTTTGGTCTTGGCTGTTTGATGCCGCAGAGGGATGTTAGTGTTGCGTCAATCATTAACATGTTGTTCAACCGAACAAAAAAATTGTATTTACAAACTGACTCGATTCCTAATCATTAAAGAGTCGTTACTTTATCAGTTTAGTAGCGCCAGCGAATATGACAGGAACCACCCTAATCTTGGCTCACAAAAAGACGTCTTGACCCCCTTATGAGAGCTAAATTTTGCCTGAAATAGGCCTAATTAACATGGAATACCTCCAAGTTAATTGCAATTCCTCCAAGCTAATGGCTAAAGTTAGCCTTCAACACCTCCAACCTATTGGCTAAAGTTAACCAGGAATGCCTCCAAGCTTATGGTTAAAAATAGCATGAAATACCTTCAAGCTAATGGCTAAAATTAACCTGGAATGGCCTCAAGCAAATGGTAAAGTTAGCATGGAATACCTCAAAGCTAATAGCTAAAGTTAACCTGGGATACCCCCAAGATAATAACTGAAGTAAACCCGGAATACCTCCAAGATAATGGCTAAAGATGGCATGAAATACCTCCAAGCTAATGGCTAAAATTGACCTGGAATGGCTGCAAGCTAATGGTAAAGTTAGCATGGAATGACTCCAAGCTAATAGCTATATTTAACCCGGAACACATCCAAGCTAATGGCTAAAGGTAGCCTGAAATACCTCAAGGATCATGGCTAAAGATAGCATGAAATACCTCCAAGCTAATGGCGAAAAATTAGGCCCGGAACGGCTTTAGGCTAATGTAAAGTTAGCATGGAATACCTCCAAGCTTTTAGCTAAAGTTAACCTGGAATATCTCCAAGATAATGGCTAAAGTCTGGCAAGGTGGCAATAAGAATAATTGTCTTGATGCCAAAAGGAGCCCAACAGATTTTACTTTCACAAGTGTAGCGGTATCGCAATTGCCATACCGCTCCACTTGTTTCATGTATATAAATTGCTTTATTATAATTATGCAGGGAGTTTTACAGTTCATATGGACACTGCAATGTAAGTAGAGCAGAAAAACAGAAGAAGAAGAAGGAAAAAGAAAAAGAAAAAAACAGGACAAAAGATGAAAGAAAGAGGAGATAGGAAGGAGACAATGACAAAACATTTTCAGTCTGCTTCAACACCTGTAATGAGATGGAGAAAAAAAAAAAAAAAAAAAAAAGAAAAAAGAACAGCACAACCAAAAAACATGGTACGAGATATACAATAAAGCAAACACCTTGAAACTATCACTAAAGTAATATTATTAAGTCTGACATGTACTCTGTGTTACCTGAAGATATGAATGTGGGGTTTCTGTTTGGAAGTGAATCTCTAAGTACCTGAAGCCTAGCACCTGTAGTTGTTTGTGAGGGTGAACTTGTGCATGTAAAGTTTTAACCATAGAAAAAAAATGCTCAATAGTGGTTGTGGAGAGCCGGAGAGGCACACCCCCCAGAGCACTGAGTCCAGCGCCGGGAGACCCAAAGCCCCAGGCGCCCAAGGGGACCCCAGAAGCGAAGGCACCAAGGCGGGGCTGGCCCCGGAAATCAGACCCCACCAAGGCAGGAGGAGAGACAGCCACGAGGAAGCCCCCCAGCCACCGCCATGCCGGCGCCCCGGGGAGCCGCGGGGACGAGTCCGCGGGCCCCGCCGGCAGCCGGCCACCCCGAAGTAGGGCCGGGCGCCGAACACCAGCCCCCCCACGGCGCCGACCGAAACGCCCCAGCCCCACAGAGCACCGAAACACGCCCCGCCCCCCCGCACCAAGCCCCCGCCCCCGGCCGGGGCCCATGCGCATCCGCCGCGAACCGGCCACGAGCGCCGCGGGACCCCCCCCAAAACGCCCCCCCCGGCCAAAAGCGCAGCCCCACCCCACCAAGACCGATGCCAACAGCGCGCAACGAAACACACCGCGCACAGAATCAGCCCGAGAGCAGAAAAGCCGCCCGGCGCAAAACCGCAAGAGGAGCAGACCGCAGCCGGCGCAACCACCCCCCCCAGCAGCCCGGGGGCAGCACAAAGCCAGAGCGGAGCGAACCGCGCCGCCCCCCCACCGGACGATGCCAAAGCAGCCCAGCCACGTCCGCCACCCCCCCCGCAGCCCGCACGCGGCCAGAGCAGCTCCGCCGCCCCGGCCCCCCACCACGCGCCGGTCATAGCCACCCCAGGCCCACACCCGCCCCGCAGCCCCACCCGCCACGATCAGTGGGAACAGAGCAGCCCCGCCATGCCTCCAGGAGGGAAAACCCACCCGAATACCCAGCCAGCGCAGCCAGCCCGCCCAGACCGGCCCCCCAACACTACCCCCGCCGGAGCCGCCCGGACCCCCACACACCAGCGGCGCGCCGCCAGCAGGACCCCCACCCAGCAGGCCCGCCTGCCCCCCGAGAAAACAGACATGCCAAACCCCCCAAAGAAAAAAAGAGAAAAAAAAAAAAAAAAAAAAAAAGAAAAAAAAGGGGCCCCCACAATGCGACAGCGGACACCAGACACCGACCCGCCCGCAACCGCTCCCCCCCACCGAGGAAGAGAAAAAAAAAAAAAAAAATAACAAATAAATAGGTAAATAAATAAATTAATTAATAATTACAATTAAAATAAATAGGCAAGAGGAGAAGTGCTAGCGGAAAAACCGGAGCCCAAAACAGGACCCAAGACCCGCACCCCACCATGCCGCGCAGCTCCCCCCCTCCCCGAACCGATACCACAGAACCGGCATAGGAAAGAAACACCGCCCAGGAACCGGCATCGTAGCGAAGGCACCGGCACCGACCCCGAAAATCCCCGAACAACACCCAGCCCCACCCCGAAGCGGATCCAGTCCCAGGCCCCAGGGATCCGAGGCCCCAAGGGCACCCCACCCCCAGACAGGAGCCCCAGCAAAGCCCCGGCCGGCCGGGGCCAGCGGAGAGGCCGCCAGGAATGAGCCAGCAGTCCCCCGGGCATCCTCCCCCAGCTCCACCGGTGCACCGGTGAGCCCCGACGCCAGCCAGCGGAGGGAGAGCAGGACGGGGGGAATGGGCTCCGCACTTAGCGGAGACTTGAGATGTATTTGGGAGAGGGTGCGGTTGAGACCCCAACCTGGGAAAGAAAAAAAAAAAAAAAAAAAAAAAAAAAAAAAAAACACACCATCTCAATCATGCCTTCCCTCCCTAGTGCCCCCACTCGTACCACAGGAAAAAAAAAAAAAAAAAATTGAATAAAATAATAATAATAATAAATAAAGAAAATAACAACGCAGACACACATTCACACATAACACTCACATCCAATAATACCAGGACCAAAAACCCGGTGGCACCGGTGGTCGGTCCCGGGACTATCGGATGACCCCATAAGTGAACCTAAAATCCGGATGTGAGGGGAGGGGAGCGGCGACACCGCCACACCAACCCATCTCTTTCCTGCTTCAAGCCCGGCCCCCCACCCCGCACACGGACCGGACCACCCCCCGCAAGAGCCCCCCCCGGGACCGGGGCCCACCCATCCCGCGCCGGCCACCCAACCAGAACCGCCCCCCCCCCCCCCCGAAAAAAAAAAAAAAAAAAAAAAAAAAAAAAAAAAACCTTCAACCAGGCACTTCATTCTGTCAGGTTAATTGTTAAAAACAGCATGAAATACCTTCAAGCTAATGGCTAAAATTAACTTGGAATACCTCCAAGTTAATGGCTAAAGTTAGCATGGAATACCTCCAAGCTTTTAGCTAAAGTTAACCTGGAATATCTCCAAGATAATGGCTAAAGTTAGCCTTGAACACCTCCAACCTATTGGCTAAAGTTAACCTGGAATGCCTCAAAGCTCATTGATACCTCAAGGATCATGGCTAAAAATAGCATGAAATACCTCCAACCTAATGGCTAAATTTAGCCTGGATTACCTCCAAGCTAATAGCTACTGTAAAGTTAACCTGGAATATCTCCAAGCTAATGGCTAGAGTTAGCCTTGAACACCTCCAACCTATTGGCTAAAGTTAACCGGGACTGCCTCCAGGTTAATTGTTAAAAACAGCATGAAATACCTCCAAGCTAATGGCTAAAATTAACTTGGAATACCTCCAAGTTAATGGCTAAAGTTAGCATGGAAAACCTCTGAGCTAATAGCTAAAGTTAACCTGGAATACCTACAAGCTAATAACTGAAATAAGCCTGGAATACCTCCAAGATAATGGCTAAAGATGGCATGAAATACCTCCAAGATAATGGCTAAAGATGGCATGAAATACTTCCAAGCTAATGGCTAAAATTAACCTGGAATGGCTGCAAGGTAATGGTAAAGTTAGCACGGAATGCTTCCAAGCTAATAGCTATATTTAACCTGGAACACATCCAAGCTAATGGCTAAAGTTAGCCTGGAATTTAAGGTCAATGAGAATAACATTTTATATCACTAAAGCCATAATTATTGCCTATAATAAATCAAGGCTGTGTGACCAAAGCAGCTCATTTTAACTGTTAAAACAAAACTGCATGAAATGAGTGACAAATGATACAAATCTGTTAAATGAATCATTTTCTTGTACTGATTCTATTGATTGAATTCACTCAAAAGAACTGCTGTTCCCATCACTGTGGGATAAGATGGATTCCTGTGTGTTTGTAAATGGGTAGCAAACATTCCCATCATGGTTCTATCAGCCAGAGATATTTGGAGGCTAACAGTCCTCTAATTTATTTGGGTTTTGCAAAAGGAATCAGTGTTTTTGATGAGGGTCTTATTCTAGCTCTCTATATTGCCCTCAAAGCTGATGAAGCCTTTAAATCTTCATCATCCTTTTCTTTCCAAAATTGTCTAAATTGATAATAATCTTAGTAGCCTATATGTAACTTTGAACTTTAAAAATGGGAAACTTGGTTATTAAAAAAAAGTTCTTATTATACTGGCATTGAAACAGGAATAACTTCTGTGTTCCTAACGTTCTAATTCCAAAAACAAGGGACAGCAAAGAGCCCAGGGAAGGTCAAGCCTTGACATGTCCCTGCCGCGCCCTTTGACCTCAGTATTCCCAACCTTTTTTATTAACTGTGTAGCTCTGTTAGATCAATGTCTTTCAACTATCCTGCAATAACATGGCCTTCATCTCAGGGGTCAAAGGTTACCCCGATTATATGGATGGCTTCAGTGACTTTAGGAAATCCCAAATTTGTTCTTGACATTGTCCAGGAAAATATCCCTAAAGGCTCCTTATGACTGATAGTCAGTAAATGAAGGACGCCCTGATCGACAGCCGGAATCTGACGGCAGGTTTGTTTGGCTGTGCGCTTCTTTATGATGATTCATTATCCATAGACAGGAATGACTTCAAACACTGCGCTGCAGGAAAGACGACGCAGAGCTAATTTGATTGACTCTGTGTTGTCTTGTCTCAGCAAAAAGTGACGTATGGAAAAATGTTTTCCCTTCATTTGCCAAAATATTTGGAAGAATTCAGGGTAATGACTCTGTTCATGAAATGAGAGTTAAACCATTATAATCATTCAGGTCGACCGCACAGTAAGAAAAAAAAAGATCCACATGGGACTGGGACAGGGACTGCTGCTGTAAAGACTTAGAGAAAACTCTGAGGTAATTATGTACATCATGCTTGCCATATCATCCATATCCACCCATATATCGCTATAATTTTTTTGTTTTTCTGACAACCAATGAATGCTAACACATGTAAAGACGACTATTTCAACAAATTCACCCTTTAATCTAATCTTTATATTGCTAAATGTATTTTAAGTCAAACCATATCTGTTGGAAGCCGTGATTTGATTCAAATCCGTTAATAAAATGACCCAGAATCAAGTAAATTAAAAGTGGAAGTCCGGTCAGCAAGGAATAATATATGGATCATCATTTATACCAAAAACAAATATGTTCGCGGTGATGTAATGAATTTATCGTAATGAGTAAAAAAAACTCGAAAATAATAATTTTCGACGCAATAACTGAGTCTGGGAGCAGCCATTTTTGCTCAAATATAGTAACCCCTCCCTTCCGGCATCTTCCAGCAGTGACGTCACAGTGCGGTAAGCCTAGCCAATGTGCATGGCAGTTGGATGTTGGAATACATCGGGTAAAAGTGAAAAAAAAAAAAGAGTTAATTCATCTTTCCAATTCCTGATCCTCCACGGACGGGTTCATCGTTGGATTGCATTTTTAATTCAAATAATTTAACTTAAATAGCTCCAATTCACAACACATGTCATCCCAAGGCTCTTTACAGTTCAAAAGATCATACAGTTACATCATAAGTTTTCTATCTAAGGAAAACCGGTTGATTGCATCGACTCATTGACGCAAAGGCGATCCCTCACACTTAGCATGCTTGTAGCGACAGTGGAGAGGAAAAACTCCCTTTGAACAGGAAGAAACCTCCAGCAGAACCAGGCTCAGTGTGAGCGGCCATCTGCTGAGGCCCACTGGGGTTCAAGGACCCAGAAGCAGACTTAGATTTGGAAGAAGAATGTTTTCAAGATGACTTGGATAATAGCGCGTTGTGACAAACACCAGATACAGCACTGGGACTTGATCAACAGCCGATACCGCACCGTGACGTCACAAACCAGTAGGTGGCAGTAGTGTTCTTTGACAAACATGGATGCCTCCAGTAAAGCACATTCACATGAAAATTACTCTTAATTAAAAACACTTGTTATTTATTAAACAGTAGTAAAAATTATTTCTTGTTTAAAGTACTTTCAGAAGTTTGAATTCTGAATATGAGCGGACTTTTCCTTTAAATCTAAAGCACAGAACTCCACGGGGCTGTGACCTTATATTCCTTGAGCTTTCCTGTTCGTACCTGGCGCCGCTGCCATCCTCCCTCTGTTTTGTGTTTCCATGTTGGCCAGTGGCCCCCGCAGGCAGGATATCCACATGGGTTTGATAGCTGGAGATGTCTGTTTGTCTGAATGTCCTTTCCTTCAGTCCTCTTTCATCACAGTTGTCCACTTTGCAGCCTCTCATTCTCCCTCCTACTTGTCTCTGTCATTTTAACCTCCACTCTCCGTCTGTGTGTGCCTTTCATTCTTGCCCTCTGCTACCCTTTTTTCCATCTTTCAGCAAGGCCCTGTTGTTTTTTTTCTTATTTTTTCGCTGGAGTGTTGATGGCTCCCATATTTTCACTCAGCATTTTTACCCTTCTACTGGCCCCTTTTCTCATCCTCCCTAACACACATCTTTTCATGCCATGTTACTTTACCTGCGTCTCAGACAGCACACTGTAACCAAAAAGTGGTTTGCACAATGACAATTTATTTTCCTTTTAGTCCACCATCTTTCTGTCATTAGAGAGACATTTTCATGCCAACTCTGATGATATCATGACTTTACAAAAGCAAACAAGGTTGGAAAATAAGGATATATTCCCCAAAAAATATAGGGAACCAGCCTGAAATTAAAGCGTACTATTGGTGTTAATGGAATGTACGGCAAGCAGCGATGTATATAATTACACAAAGAGGTTCATATCAGGTTTCTCTTTAAAAAAGTCTGTGAAACAGACATACATTTTTGAGCTACAAACTTAAGGAGCCAGAATGTAAAATTAACTGATGTCTAGACTTGTACTGAAATAATAATAAACAACCGAGAGGTGTGCTCTGGTGCCTCACCTTATATATATATATATATATATATATATATATATATATATATATATATATATATATACACTCACCGGCCACTTTATTAGGTACACCTGTCCAACTGCTCGTTAACACTTAATTTCTAAGCAGCCAATCACATGGCGGCAACTCAGTGCATTTAGGCATGTAGACATGGTCAAGACAATCTCCTGCAGTTCAAGCCGAGCATCAGTATGGGGAAGAAAGGTGATTTGAGTGACTTTGAATGTGGCATGATTGTTGGTGCCAGAAGGGCTGGTCTGAGTATTTCAGAAACTGCTGATCTACTGGGATTTTCACGCACAACCATCTCTAGGGTTTACAGAGAATGGTCCGAAAAAGAAAAAACATCCAGTGAGCGGCAGTTCTGTGGGCAAAAATGCCTTGTTGATGCCAGAGGTCAGAGGAGAATGGCCAGACTGGTTGGAGCTGATAGAAGGGCAACAGTGACTCAAATAACCACCCGTTACAACCAAGGTGGGCAGAAGAGCATCTCTGAACGCACATACGTCGAACTTTGAGGCAGATGGGCTACAGCAGCAGAAGACCACACCGAGTGCCACTCCTTTCAGCTAAGAACAGGAAACTGAGGCTGCAATTTGCACAAGCTCATGGAAATTGGACAATAGAAGATTGGAAAAACGTTGCCTGGTCTGATGAGTCTCGATTTCTGCTGCGACATTCGGATGGTAGGGTCAGAATTTGGCGTCTACAAAATGAAAGCATGGATCCATCCTGCCTTGTATCAACGGTTCAGGCTGGTGGTGGTGGTGTCATGGTGTGGGGAATATTTTCTTGGCACTCTTTGGGCCCCTTGGTACCAATTGAGCATCGTTGCAACGCCACAGCCTACCTGAGTATTGTTGCTGACCATGTCCATCCCTTTATGACCACAATGTACCCAACTTCTGATGGCTACTTTCAGCAGGATAATGCGCCATGTCATAAAGCTGGAATCATCTCAGACTGGTTTCTTGAACATGGCAATGAGTTCACTGTACTCAAATGGCCTCCACAGTCACCAGATCTCAATCCAATAGAGCATCTTTGGGATGTGGTGGAACGAGAGATTCGCATCATGGATGTGCAGCCGACAAATCTGCGGCAACTGTGTGATGCCATCATGTCAATATGGACCAAACTCCCTGAGGAATGCTTCCAGCACCTTGTTGAATATATGCCACGAAGAATTGAGGCAGTTCAGAAGGCAAAAGGGGGTCCAACCCATTACTAGCATGGGGTACCTAATAAAGTGGCCGGTGAGTGTATATATATATATATATATATAATGTCAAAATCATGCTGTTCAAGTGTCCCAATAGGGGATGAGCTACAGAACAATTAATGATTAATTAAATAATGTATTTTATTGATACTAATAACTTCTAACTAATAAGATACCAATAAGTATATCCCCCATGTATTTAGTACCAAGCTAATGCTAATAGCTAACAGCTACGGATGCTTTGATGCCTTCTATAGAAGCACCATAGAGAGCGTTCTGAGCAGCTGTCTCACTGTGTGGTGTGGAGGCTGCAGCGCCTCAGACTGGAAGAAGGTGAGAACAGCAGAGAGGATCATGGGGGCTCCTCTTCCCTCCATTAAAGACATTTCATCCCAGCGCTGTGTGTCCCGAGCCCGTGACATCATCAATGACCCCTCACCATGGACTGTTCTCCCTGCTGCCCTCTGGGAAGAGGCTTCACAGCATTCAATGCAGGACCAGCAGGTTCTGCAGCAGCTTCTTCCCCACCGCCATTAGACTGATGAATGTTGAATAAACTGGAAATTTCGTAAAATTTAAAAAAATAAAACAAAACAATCCACTTTGAAGACGTTTCGCCACCTCTCAAGGAAGCGTCTCCAAATCTTGGAAACCACGTCCAGTGGATTGTTTTTCGTTTTTTTTTTTTTTACTTTTATGGAATGACTATAACCTGGATGACTGGGAATCTTCATCAGAGCATTCGTTATCAGTTATTAGTATCCGAGCTTCGGTTCTTAGCACATACATCACAACTGTGACCTTTTGACCTCTGTGATTTGAGTTGGGGCTGCAAGCAACAATTGAAAATATCACACAGAGCATCCCGGGCTTTACCAGACTGACAAGCTGTGTATTAATTACAAAAGTTATAATTCAGTCTGGCTGACCAGGCGACATGAAAATTACAGCATAAATGTAATATTTCCCTCTTTGTGTAATAAATCTATATATGAGCAGTGGTGGAAAGTAACAAAGTACATTTAATTGATTACTTACTTTTTTTGAGTATCTTTACTTGAGTCATTTTTTGAGGGTACTTCTAACTTTCTACTCTACTGCGTTTTTAGGAAGCTTCTATTTCCTTGCTCCTTTTGGCTCAGCTTAGCTTTTTAATCCACTGTTGCTGTTTTTCTTTCTTTAGCTGCATTTTCATCATGGCAGATAACAGCATTTCAATTCAATTCAATTCAGTTTATTTCTATAGCTCCAATTCACATCATGTCATCTCAGGTCACTTTCCAGTTCACCAGATCATCCAGTCAGTTTGATTCAAAGTTTTCTATCTAAGGAAAACCAGCTGATTGCATCGACTCATTGACTCTTCAGCAATCCCTCACACTAAGCATGCTTGTAGCGACAGTGGAGAGGAAAAACTCCCTTTGAACAGGAAGAAACCTCCATCAGAACCAGGCTCAGTGTGAGCGGCCATCTGCTGAGGCCCACTGGGGTTCAAGGAGACAGAAGCAGACATAGAAAAAGAAGCATAGATACAAAAGGCAACTGTCAACCAGCTCCACAGGCGGCCCCGTCCAGGAAACACACAGCCAGGCAGACGAGCTCCGAGCCAGCTCCCATGTCAGAGGATGAAGAGAGCACATCCAGTTAGTCACAGTCAGAGAAACAGGACTACACTGGAAAACAGGCCAAGCTCCAACATCTATAATTTAGGACTGAATCTGGACTCCACTGATATAGAGATTTAATGACGTTCCAGAAATGTGAGAAACTCAAAGCAGATATTATTTGTAGTTTATAATTTCATTAAGGCGTCATTTGTTGCCATGTGGCCAAGTTGTTCAGTAGGATGAGTTCTCTAAATCAGAGTTATAGTTTCTTTGAGGTAATAGATTCAACCGTCAACCTCTATTCCAAAGTGGGAGTGCGAGAATCAAGTCTCTCCTGTTTTCTTTTTGGTTTGTTTTTAAATAAGAAATAATAATCAAAATAGCTGTCCATTTTTTTGGGCATTTATATTTTGAAGTTCTTTCCAGGTGGTGTAGAATCTATAGCAGGCGGTTCTACGCATCAGTACATAAGGAGGTTTCTGAAAGTTACAGGTTCTTTAAAATCACTCTGAAAATTATACATAAATGTATTTGTTGGAAAAAATAACATTTTAATTTTTTAATACTTAAGTATTTTCAAATGTGAGTACTTCAATACCTAAACTTGAGTAGATGTTTGACTGAATAACTTTACTTGTAGTTGAGTAAGATTTGACTATGAGTATCAATACTTAAGAACTGCTTAGGCAGCTTTTTTGCACCACCTCTGCTCACCAATCCAGCCTGATTGAACACACCTGCACTCAATCATCTCCTCCTGTGTATTTAAGCAGTCTGTTTCGGTTCTCCCATGCCAGTTCCACATTGCTTCTTCCAGCAAATGTTTCATTTATTTTCCCCACAAAGCTTTCTAGCCTTGTAGATATTTTGACCCTTATGATCTAACCCTGCCTCTGCCCTCTGGAATGATATTAAGCTATAGAATTTTGGTAACTGAGTTTTAATTTGAGTCCTGCCTGCCCAGTTTCCTGTCACACTGAGTACTTTTTTCAATTCAATTCAATTCAGTTTATTTATATAGCGCCAAATTCACAACACATGTCATCTCAAGGCACTTTACAGTTCAACCAGATCATCCAGTCAAATTGATACAAAGTTTTCTATCTAAGGAAAACCAGTTGATTGCATTGACTCATTGACTCAAATACAATCCCCCACACTAAGCATGCTTGTAGCGACAGTGGAGAGGAAAAACTCCCTTTTAACAGGAAGAAACCTCCAGCAGAACCAGGCTCAGTGTGAGCGGCCATCTGCCGAGGCCGACTGGGGTTCAAGGAGACAGAAGCAGAGATACAAAAAGCAGCTGTAAAAGGCGGCCCTGTCCAGGAAACACACAGCCAGGCAGACGAGCTCCAAGGCAGCTCCCATGCCAGAGGACGAAGAGAGCACATCCACTCAGTCACGGTCAGAGAAACAGGACCACACTGGAAAACAGGCCGATCTCCAACATCTATAAACAAGGGTGTTGATAGAAGCAGCACAGCTGATGTTTCTTTCCAGGATGACGTCACAGCCAAACAGCAACAGACGAGGCAAAGCTACTCTGAGGAAAAGCAGAAAGAGCAGAAAGTTAGAGATTGAACTAACAGATTCTGCAGAATAGGAGAACAGAGAGAGAATGAAGCAGAATGATGAAATGGGGGTCCCTATGTCCTCCAAAACTCTAAGCCTATAGCAGCATAACTATAGAGATAGCTCAGGATAACCTGAGCCACCCTAACTATAAGCTTTATCAAAAAGGAAAGTTTTAAGCCTAGCCTTAAAAGTAGACAGGGTGTCTGCCTCACGGACTAAAACTGGTAGTTGGTTCCACAGGAGAGGAGCCTGATAACTAAAAGATCTGCCTCCCATTCTACTTTTAGAAATTCTAGGAACCACTAGTAAACCTGCAGATTGAGAGCGAAGTGCTCTGTTAGGAACATAAGGAACAATCAGATCTCTGATATCAGATGGAGCTTGGCCATTTAAGGCTTTATATGTGAGAAGGAGGATTTTAAATTCTATTCTTGATTTAACAGGAAGCCAATGAAGAGAAGCCAGGATAGGCGAGATATGATATCTCTTTTTAATTTTCATTAGAACTCTGGCTGCAGCATTTTGGATCAGCTGAAGGCTTTTAACTACAGTTTGTGGACTTCCTGATAGTAAAGAATTACAATAGTCCAGCCTTGAAGTAACAGATGCATGGACTAGTTTCTCAGCATCACCCCTGGACAGGATATTTCTAATTTTTGTAATGTTCCTCAGATGAAAGAAGGAAATTCTAGAAACCTCTTTGATATGGGATTTAAATGACAGGTCCTGATCAAAAATAACACCAAGATTTATTACTTTATTATCTGAAATCAGTTTAATCCCATCCAAATGAAGTGACTGGCTAAGCAGTTTCTTTTTAAGAGACTCTGGTCCAAAGACTATAACTTCTGTTTTGTCTGCATTCAGGAGCAGAAAGTTAAGAGTCATCCAGGTTTTTATGTCTTCAAGACATGCCTGTAATCTATGTAATGGGTTAGCTTCATCTGGATTTATAGACAGATATAGCTGGGTATCATCAGCGTAACAGTGGAAATTAATCCCATGCTGTCTAATAATTCTACCAATTGGGAGCATGTATAAAGTAAAGAGAATTGGTCCTAGCACTGATCCCTGTGGTACTCCACAGGTAACCTTTGAGTGTGTTGAAGATCTATCATTAACATGAACAAACTGAATTCGATCAGATAGATAAGATTTAAACCAGTCTAGTGCTGTTCCTTTAATTCCAACAAAATATTCAAGTCTTTCTAAAAGAATATTATGGTCAACTGTATCAAATGCAGCACTAAGATCCAACAGGACAAGCGCAGATACAAGTCCATTATCTGAGGCCATGAGAATATCATTAGTGACTTTCACCAGAGCTGTTTCAGTGCTATGATGAGCTCTAAAGCCAGACTGAAACTCTTCAAAAAGTTCATTATGGTGGAAGTGATCGCAAACTTGTTTGGCAACTACTTTCTCAAGAATTTTGGATAAGAAAGGAAGATTGGATATAGGTCTATTATTGACCAAGTCATCTGGGTCAAGAGACGGTTTCTTAAGCAGAGGTTTAATTACAGCAACCTTAAAATCTTTAGGTACATATCCCTGTAACAGAGATAGATTAATCACATCTAAAATGGAGGAGGAGATCAAAGGGAATACCTCCTTAAATAACCTGGTTGGAACTGGATCTAACATACAAGTTGAAGGCTTAGATGAAGACAATAATTTTGCTAATTCAGAAAGTTCAACTGGATCAAAGCAGTCTAAACCCGGTTCAGCTTCCATGACTACCTCAGGTACAATCGCGGATAGAGGAGTGCTTATGATCTTATTTTTAATAAGATCAATCTTATTTATAAAGAATCCCATAAAATCATTGCTGCTCAGAGCAGGTGGAATGGACGGTTCAACAGAGCTATGGCTCTGGGTGAGTTTGGCAACTGTATTAAAAAGAAATCTAGGATTATTCTTATTCTCCTCTATTAATGAGGAGAAGTATGCTGCTCTTGCTTTACAAAGAGTCCACTTATACAGCAGTAAACCATTTTTCCAGACTAGGAAGGACTCCCGCAGGCCTGTGGAGCGATATTTTCTCTCCAGTTTCCTAGCATTTTGCTTCAAAGTACGCAGCTCTGCATTAAACCAAGGAGCAAGCTTTCTATTTTTAACGGTTTTCATTTTCAAAGGAGCTGCGTTGTCTAAGGCAATACGCAGAGAACTAGCGACCCCCTCAACAAAATCATCAACCTGTGAAGGGGAATAAGCTAAGCTTTTGCACTCTGCAGCACTGCTCAGTGACACAGAGGAGAGAGAAAGTGAAGCAGATTCTTTAAAATTTATAACTGCACTATCTGATAAAGATCTACTAAAATTGAACCTTCTTTTGGGGGAGGAGAACTCTGTTAAAGTAATCCTGAAGGTTATTGGAAAGTGGTCAGAGAGGACAGGGTTGTGAGGAAATCCTGTTATTTCTTCACATTCTATGCCGTATGTCAGCACAAGATCCAAAGTATGAAGATGAGAATGCGTGGGACTATTCACATTTTGAACAAAGCCAATAGTGTCTAAGATAGCATTAAAGGCTGCTCTTAAGCTATCGCCTTCAATGTCAGCATGGATGTTAAAATCTCCCACTATGATGACCCTGTCAGTATTTAATACCAAATCAGAAAGGAACTCTGAAAACTCATCTAAAAATTCAGAGTAAGGACCTGGTGGACGATACAAAGTTACAAAAAGAAGAGGTTTTCTTGCCTTGAAATTTGGATCAGGGAAATTAAGGGTTAAAAGTTCAAAAGAGTTGTAGGTATTAATTGTTTTGGGAGTAATCAGTAAGTCAGACTGGAAGATTGTTGCTACTCCTCCTCCTCGCCCAGAACTTCTGGGGATGTGAAAATTTAAATAGCTTGAAGGAGTTGCCTCATTTATGCTCACATAATCCTCTTGCTGCAGCCAGGTTTCTGTAAGGCAAAACAAGTCAATGTGATTATCACAAATCAAGTCATTAACTAGCAGACTTTTAGAGGAAAGCGATCTTATGTTAAACAGACCGCATTTAATTGTTTTAACTTTTTCCCCAATTGGAGTTATTTTGATTTTAATTAGATTATCATGATTTACTCCTTTGGGAATCTTTGCTAATTTATTAGATTTTGGTCGTGGGCAAGACACTGTCTGGATGGAGTAAAGAGTGGGTAACAGTAGAGAAGCTGCAGAGATGTGTGTTAAACTACAACTCTGCTTCCTGGTCTGCACCCTGGGTGGTCAGGGTTTTGGAGGACTAATAAATGTGGCCAGATTCCTAGAAAGAAGAGCTGCACCATCCAAAGTGGGATGGATGCCGTCTCTCCGAATCAGACCAGGCTTTCCCCAAAAGGATTGCCAACTGTTTCACCACTGTATATAAGTTTTATTGATCAGGGAAAAAATACTGATGACTTAAGTTTTTAGCTGTCTGTCTGCTATGGACAGGTGAGAGCTGGAGCAGGAAATGTGTTGGCTGTAAAGGAAAGAGATGAGGGAAGCGACTACAGAATTTATGTGTTAAATTAAGTGAGATAAAAAGAAGCTAATTTACCTAAATGCATCATTTCCTGTTTATTTTGCTATGGAAGCCTATATTTGCAGGATAACATTAACCCCCGGAATCCCACATCCTCTGTCACCGCCCCGCTTCGCTCCAGACCGCCTGCGTAAAACACTCTACTAGCCTTGTGAGACCATCCTGATCTCGCGAGCTTTCAAGATTTCACTCGCTAATCAGTCTGGAGACTCTCCGTTAAAGAAAATATGGAGCCGTTCACCAAACGAACGTCCAATCAGCGTTGGCTTTGAGGCAGGTTGAGGTGTGACGCAACAAGAAGCGCGACAGTTCAGCCTAAAGAACATGGCGGCTTCGGTCGATGAAACTAGCGTTAGCGTGGCTATCGAGCAAGTTTTATCGGAATTACAGAGTATTTCTTCACTGAAAGAAGAGCAAAACACTGCTCTGGAGGCTTTTCTCAGAGGAAAAGAGGTTTTTGCTCTTCTCCCGACTGGTTTCGGCAAGAGTAGCCTGGCTTGAGGTTGTGTTTTCGTCGTCGCTCTGTTAGTACGTCATATGGTTTATTTGGCCCATCTATCACCAACATAGGCCAATCAGCTAACCAGTATTTTCGCCCCTTCCCAAAATTACTTCAACGGAAGGTTTCCAGATGGATATGCGGAGCAAATCCATCTGGCAGAGTCAGGTTAACAGTCTACAGCCTCCCTTTGTCCTCCTGTCCTGCTCCACTCCGACTTCCTTGGAGCTCGAGGAGAGCATGCGCGATATTATTAAATTCATAAGAGCAAAACGTGAAAATTAACGCTTCATTTAATATGACACATTAAAAAAATCCCCATCAGCATCCAGCATATGCGGTTTCTGCCCAGATATTTTTTTGTTGTTGTGGATTTTGGTAACGGGGATAACTGGAATCCTACAAAATATATATATACAGGTGCTGGTCATAAAATTAGAATATCATGAAAAAGTAGATTGATTTCAGTAATTCCATTTAAAAAGTGAAACTTGTATATTATATTCATACATTACATACAAACTCATATATTTCAGATGTTTATTTTGTTTAATTTTGATGATTACAAATGACAACAAATGAAAATCTCAAATTCATCATATCAGAAAATTAGAATATTACTGAAGACCAATAAAAACAAAGGATTTATAGAAATGTTGGCCAACTGAAAAGTATGAACATGAAAAGTATGAGCATGTACAGCACTCAGTATTTAGTTGGGCCTCCTTTGGCCTGTATTACTGCAGCAATGCGGCGTGGCATGGAGTCGATCAGTCTGTGGCACTGCTCAGGTGTTATGATAGCCCAGGTTGCTCTAATAGTGGCTTTTAGCTCTTCTGAATTGTTGGGTCTGGTGTATTGCATCTTCTTCTTCACAATACCCCATAGATTTTCTATGGGGTTAAGGTCAGGAGAGTTTGCTGGCCAATTAAGAACAGGGATACCATGGTCCTTCAACCAGGTACTGGTAGTCCTGTTGGAAAATGAAATCTGCATCTCCAAAAAGTTGGTCAGCTGCAGGAAGCATGAAGTGCTCTAAAACTTCCTGGTATGTGGCTGCGTTGACCCTGGACCTCAGAAAACACAATGGACCAACACCAGCAGATGACATGGCACCCCAAACCATCACTGACTGTGGAAACTTTACACTGGACTTCAAGCAACGTGGATGAAGTGCCTCTCTTCTTTTCCTCCAGACTCTGGGACCTTGATTTCCAAAGGAAATGCAAAATTTACTTTCATCAGAGAACATGACTTTGGACCACTCACCAGCACTCCAGTCCTGTTTCTCTTTAGCCCAGGCAAGACGCTTCTGACGCTGTCTGTGGTTCAAGAGTGGCTTGACACAAGGAATGCGACAGCAGAAACCCATGTCTTTCATACGTCTGTGTGTGGTGGTTCTTGAAGCACTCACTCCAGCTGCAGTCCACTCTTTGTGAATCTCCCCCACATTTTTGAATGGGTTTTGTTTCACAATCCTCTCCAGGGTGCGGTTATCTCTCTTGCTTGTACACTTTTTTCGACCACATCTTTTCCTTCCCTTCGCCTCTCTATTAATGTGCTTGGACACTGAGCTCTGTGAACAGCCAGCCTCTTTAGCGATGACCTTTTGTGTCTTGCCCTCCTTGTGCAAGGTGTCGATGGTCGTCTTTTGGACAACTGTCAAGTCGGCAGTCTTCCCCATGATTGTGTAGCCTATAGAACTAGACTGAAAGACCATTTAAAGGCTTTTGCAGGTGGTTTGAGTTAATTAGCTGATTAGAGTGTGGCACCAGGGGCCATCAATTTTGAACCTTTTCACAATATTCTAATTTTCTGATATGATGAATTTGAGATTTTCATTTGTTGTCATTTGTAATCATCAAAATTAAACAAAATAAACATCTGAAATATATGAGTTTGTATGTAATGTATGAATATAATATACAAGTTTCACTTTTTAAATGGAATTACTGAAATCAATCTACTTTTTCATGATATTCTAATTTTATGACCAGCACCTGTATGTATATATATATATATATATATATATATATATATATATATATATATATATATATATATATTTTTTTTTTTTTTTATGAACAATGTTTGTTCTCTACTTTCAAACTCTTCATCCATTACCACAATAAGAAGTTTCTTTTGACTGGATTTGATGAAATAAAAGAAATATTTTGATCGAGATAAGAAATCTGCTTCCTGGTCTGTTGAAGTACCAATAGTTTGCATTGAATTAAACGGTTAGTTTTGGGGAATGTATAAGAATCATGCTATAATATTAGTTGTAATCCATCGTTACAATATTTTAATTTGACAAACCGGATCTTCTGGCCGTTCTTTTTCCTGTATATTGCGATTGCAATTGCGGATATTGACCAAAAAATAGCTTGGCTCCATATTTTCACAGTGGCGGATGAAGACATTTGTGGACGGTGAGGTGCGGAGGAGTAGTGATATATGTGGAACAGTCCTCATTGGTTAATATGAGAGACAAGTACTCCGCATGACGTAGGTGAGCTGGGCGGAGCGGAGCGCTGACGGAGGATATGGAATCTGGGGGTTAGTCATGTTCTTTTGTCAGATGTTCAATGTTGAGGCTTCATAGTAGAAGTGGGCGGATCGATACTATCGATACCAACTTTGTTATTGATATTAAACAATATTTGTTTTCACAAGATCGATACTTTTAATTCTCTCCCGCACTCACTAACTGCAGCAGATTCACCAGTCTCCCCGTCTGTGTTACAGCGCTTTGCTGCTCCCCCCTCCCCTCTCGTCACCGTTTGAGCATGCGGGGCTCAGCCTGGCCCCGCCCACTCAGCTCTATCATACAACTGTGCTGCTGCTCCACAGCGGAGCAGAAAAACATGGAGAAGAGGGAAAGAAGCACTGTTTGAATATATTGTAATACAGTAAATGAAACACCGGCAAGCTGTATGGTTAGTAAAAAGCAGATTAAATGCAGTGGAAACACAAGTTCATATAAGCACAGGAAAAACCAACATGAGCAAGAAAACGTTGAGCTACAGAAACAGAGAGAGGAGACGAAACTTCACTCATTGCCCCCCTTGAGAACCGACCCCAGTCAGACGTCACTGATGGAGGCGTTTCAGACCTCCAGAGAATATCCAGGTAGATAAGAGTGATCATCTTCATTTTAACTTTCAAAGTAGGTATTATATGTCATCTGTTACCGAAACACATTTAGAAAGTGGAATTAAGGCCTTGAAAGAACTCGGTACATTAATCCCATTAAAGCGTGTTATCTAAGTGGGCTAATCCTTTATTTATCCCATAATGTGGAAATTTATTGAATTAACGCAACAGACAAATGCACACAATACAAAATAAATTGCATAAGGATTGAAACTTATAATTTGATCTACACTATGAGCAGAGTATTATTATCATCATAATAATAAAAATCACAGAAACACTGGTTAATAGTTCCATGGTATATAAAGCTTAAACGTTAAAGTCCTAGGGAAGGGGCCGTTCCAACCGTTGCATTTCTAGATTCTCCCGAGTGGTGCAAGACTTTACACGACTGAATAAAGTGAATTAGATTTGTCATTTATCAAGGGGGCGGGATTGTTTTGGTGGAAGGTTCGAAAGCAAGTTTGGTTGTGGCCGGTTTGTCGGAAGCATCTTGCTAACCAGTTAGTAACTTAGTGCTAGCAGGTTCCCAATGGGAAATTCCATTGGGACCAAGTAGCACTAAATTGGTGACTTAGAAACGACGCTGTCAAGGAACGCTATGGACAGCGGAAACATGCAAGAGGAGGAGAGTTTAGTGTCGGAGGTCGTGGATGAGTCTCCTCCGTCATCCATTTTTTATTTAGAGGAGGAAAGCGGGGACGAAGATGTTGTGGAAGAGGACGCCAGGGCGGCAGAAGCTTGGTTTGGTGTAGAAGGCTTCCAGCCGTACATGTTTGAGCCCTTGCCTCGCAACGCTGCCAGTTCTGTTAGCTCTACGCCTGCCGAAGACACAGACGTCCATCCCCGTGAACGTTTTTTTTTATTTTAACCGTTGCGTATATTAGCTGCGACATATGAATCAAGATGCTACCACCGAAAAAATTTGATTGACAGATGACCGTTGATATATAATTGGCTAACTGGCTTGGATAAGATAACGCAAAAAAACCGCAGATTTTGAGACAGGATTTTTTTTTTTATAGAAATTTTCTATATTTTGGGACAATATCATCCCAAAAAGAATAAATTTATATACATGTTTAAGCAAGAATGATTTGACATTTAAATGATTTCCCTATGAATTAAAAAATTATCTGTATCGTATCGAGATCAGCAATACTGAACTTGTATTAACTTGGTATCGTATCGTTTTAAAAATTCCCGGTATCGCTCACCTCTCAGGGACCTCGCAAAAGTATTGCGAGATCTCGCAAAACTATTGCGGGATCTCGCAAAAGTTTATTTTTTTTCCCCTTCATGTCCCTTTAGGGGCTCCGTAGTTTGTCTAGTTTTTTCGGTTGTAATGTTTCTGACACACCCTGCCTCGCTCCTAGACTAAGAAAAATAAGGGCACATATTTGACATATAATCGACACATAGCAACAGGTCAACCATCCAGTCCAATCATGAGATATCCTAACTTTACACAAACATCTACAACAAGCACTCAGAGTGATTTATAGTGTATCATTTGGCTTTTAAATGTGAAATCATGTCATGTAAACTTTGTGCACGGTCGTTTCCACGAACACTAAAACAAAATGTAAAAGTCAAACTGTTGATGCTTTTTAAACCGTCTTTGTTAAACAGCGAGCGGGTTGATCAATGGAGAACCTCTTTGTTTTGTTCGCTGTAAAGCTGAGAGCCATCATCACTCATGCCCCTGCTTGGTCCGTCTCGTTTTCAGAGTTCTCAGGAGTTCTGTCAACTACATGTCAGACTGTAGGAGAGAACATTTATCCACCATGTTTTTTTCTTTGCCACAATCGTAGCTTCAGTTTTTTTTTTTTCTCCGCTCTTCAAAATAGAGCCAGGAAAAACAAATGACATCCTTTTTTTAACGCTTGGAACTCTGAGCTCATTCTTTTTCTCCACACTCTCCAAGTTTGGACCATAATAGATCCATCAGTGTCAGCCTGATAGTTTGAGCCAACTGTTCTGCCTGGCAATGATTAGATGGCTTACATGCGAATAGGTATCCTCTTTTGCTATAATGGGAGCTGCAATCAGGATCAGCATGTAAGCAGTGGTTGACGTCCTGCCATAAAACAGACCGAAGCAGAAAATCTATGAATGAATACAGAGACGACGCTCCTTCTGGTCTCGCTGTCTTTCTTTATGCTATATGATTGGAAGAATCACAACCTGTCGGCTGGAGATATGTCTGCAGACAGGGTTTAAGTAGAGGTAAAATGGTCCCGTCATTCCTAATCCCAACCATCACTACCGTCTCCAAAAGAAACTCAAGAGAATGGACGGCCTTTGTCTTGGCAGGCGACACAAATAACTTAGAAAAGTAATGGAGACCAAAAAAAAACAACACAAAAACCACATTCAGGAATAGACTCCTTCACGGTGTAAAGCTGCAGAGTGAAAGTCAGAAGTAGAGCGCTGGTGGAGGCATAGTGAAAAATAATACACTGGGGGAATGGAAAGCTCCAATCCAGGAGGATTATTAACAGTTGCTGAGCAGACTGTGCTTGGAAAGGTCGACTTTCTTTTGTAAATTAGTTTTGGCCAGCATTACACTCACAGTATGATGCAATTTGAAAAACAAGCAATACTTTCCAGTGTCATGGCAGACTATGCTACATTTAACATGATCTTATAGGCTTTAATTTTCAAAAGTATTATGTGGTGAAGCTAAAATAGATTGAGCAAGAAGAGGTGTTGGACCCCTGTGGTCATCCAAAGTATTTTTGACACCTTGTTGCACCACAAGCAAAGTGTTTGCAGATTCATCGAACGCACTTTGTCGTTGTAGCTACCAGATCTGCTCAGGTCCCGTTTCCTGCCAGTGATGTCACGCTACATGATTGGTTGTATGCAGGCACATGATGTAAAACATTGTGGTTACCCAGACAATGATAATAACGTCACGCAACATAATGTTTTGCGTTGCGTGACAACTCTGTTGATTCTAAAGGCCCTGGGCAGACTGGATTGACATAGCAACGCCCTGAGGCTAACATCTGATTGGACAAAATCCAACAGAAAAGCTACAAAAATAAGAGCATGGATTGTTTGGAATAAATTAATACAGCCAGAAACAAGAAAAGTAAGGTTTAGGTTATAAATGTAGGTTAGCGTTTCTGATTTATTTTAGGCCAGCAGGGAAGGCCTTGAAGGCACTGACAGCCCACGACTGGTCCGTAGACACCCGGAGATCGGCACCGGCCACACCGTGACCCTCACTAACCTGACTCCGCCAGATGGATTTGCCCCATATATCCATCTGGAAACCTTACGTTGAAGTAATTTGGGGAAGGGGCGAAAATACGGGTTAGCTGATTGGCCTATGTTGGTGATAGACGGGCCAAATAAACCAATCAGATCAACGAAGCATATAACGTACTAACAGAGCAACGACGAAAACACAACCACAAGCCAGGCTACTCTTGCCGAAACCAGTCGGGAGAAGAGCAAAAACATATTTTCCTCTGAGAAAAGCCTCCAGAGCAGTGTTTTGCTCTTCTTTCAGTGAAGAACTACTCTGTAATTCCGATAAAACTTGCTCGATAGCCACGCTAACGCTAGTTTCATCGGCTAAAGCCGCCATGTTCTTTAGACTGAACTGTCGCGCTTCTCGTTGCGTCACACCTCAACCCGCCTCAAAGCCAACGCTGATTGGACGTTCGTTTGGTGAACGGCTCCAAATTTTCTTCAACGGAGAGTCTCCAGACTGATCTGCGAGTGAAACCTTGAAAGCTCGCGAGATCAGGATGGTCTCACAAGGCTAGACCCTAAAAGGATACGCTGGAGAAAATACATGGATGAAATATTTTTTAAGGTTTTTGGTTATCCTCCAGCAGCAGTGTGTCGCAGTTAGCTAGTTGCGGGTATGACGCAGATATTTTTGATTTATACCCAATTTTGAAGCATGGTCTGAGCTATGTTATTCCACACCACAATGCAAGAGGGACAATCAGGAACTAGCTAGGATTGTGGGCGTCCATGTGTTGGGTTAACAAGCTTGTTCATCGTCTACAACCCCTCATCGAACGCCGGACGACACACAGTTCACCCGTGAGTGTTCCTCAAACGCTGGCCGTGGCGCGGCGTGTTTTGGCTCCGGGTGTAAACCAACAGACCGTCGCACAGAGCTAAAAACTAGTGTCTTGCGTGGTGTCTGTGCACGAGGCTATCTGTGGCACTGTCTGCGGTCACCTACAATTTTGGGGAGGTGCACCAGAGCATCTTCGGAAGGCGGTTGCATATCTGCGTTAACTACGAGACCCATGCAGATGACCTGGTCTCTGAGCATAAACCAGGCTTTACTGTGGTGTTATTTTCGTGTTTGTGTTTTTTAAGAACAGGAATTTGTTTTTCCTTTGATCCTCTGATAGGACGACCTAAAGATGATTCACCGGAACTTTGCAACAAGCATGGCAGTCAGTCTGGCTTCTTTTCAAATGAAATTAGTGAGCAAATTTCATTAAAAACACATATAGCTGCCAAAGAGAACGATGCAGAGCAACGTCATTCCTTCCAAGTGTCTGTACACAGTGTCATCCATTACAGCTGAATAATTGAGGCATCACCCAAAGCCTGAGAGGAATGAAAGTCAGCTGCATGATGCCGAGGAAGACAGCAGGAGAAAATCAAAACTGAGGAAGACGGGGGTCCTCTGCCTCCTCCCATCCGTCTCAAACGCATTAATTGAGTTTGGATGGATTGGAGATCGATGGTGGGGAGGTCCTGCCATTGCTCAGCGGTTAGAGGAATTAAAATCTAAAATCAATCAGTTTTGTTTCTGCAAACCCATCCCTCTCTGGGAATTGAAAATCAATTAAGGAAATTAAAAGTTCAAGTACTGACAAGAAAGTCATTTTCAACAAGCGGCGCCGCTTTCATCTCGGCCCGGAGCTCAGGCGCCGAGTGGCGCTGAGGATCAGATGGCGGCTTCTTCTCAGAAGATGTTTGGCCCCGCAGAGACACTCGAAAGTATCTGACCTTTGAACCTTTGGCCTCTGAAGTGTGGGACTCATAGCACCCACCTGGCCCTGCAGTGAAACACACACACCCATAAGTGAGAAAGCTGCAGTTCAGCAGTCCTTATACAAAGAAGGCAGACACCCATAACATTAGAGGTGTTTGTTTAATGCTGTGCAAATAAAACCAACCGTCCTCTAAACATCTTGGAAAATGTCACAATTTCATCCTGAATTTCATGTGAAAAAGTCTCCTACCATAAAAGAACAATTCAAGCTGAAAGTGTTAGAGCCTAACGCCTTTTGTTTCACATAGAAACTGCTCCAAATGTTTGCTACTGAAGAACGTCTTTGCTGTTCAGAGATATAAAGTTCAGACACATGGTGTCCCTTTGAAAATGATCGTCCACCCTGCCTGAACACGGACCACACAGCTCAGTCATTTGATAGCCATCCCCCCCCCCCCGGCAGGGTATCAGCATGAAAAGGGTTAAAGGTCAATCTACAACAAACAGGAAGAGAGTGTGACTGAGGTAAGGAACGGGCAGAGACTCAGCTTTCTCTCAATTTCTGATTTATGGTTTGACATCCTTTTTAATACGGATGCACAGATGTTCCACACATTTTGTGGCCAGTTTCTATTTTTTTTATTTTTTATAAAGCTTCGATAATTCAACCATTATCCTCTTAAAATACTGTGGTGACTGGTGGAGTTTTCTATAAGGTTATAACTTCAAAATAGATGTTTACCAAAAGCCAGTCTAATGTATAATAAGGTATCACACCAGTATATTTATATGGATGCCAACACAAAAAACAAAGCATTATGAAATGTTCTGCAAAGTGCTTTAAATCAACCCTGGCTGTCTTTATCCATGCTGGGTCAGATCCTGACATTTGAAAAAAGAGGCAGGGAAAGTAGAATAAAGCCTTAGCCTCGCTGCATGCAGTTAGCCTAGCATTGTAGCTAAATAATCCTATAAACCTGTCAATCAGCTGAACTTTCTAACAGATGACTGTGACATCAGTGGAGGAGGTGAGCAAATAAAGCTACTTTCAGCTCTGGGTGCAGGAGAGCTGCTCCCCAGGATGCTCCTATCTGTAGCGCTGAAGAGGAGCTACTGAGCTGGACAACTTTAACGAGAGTCTGTGGAGGAAGATTTTTGGAAATACCTTACTAATCCAACAACAAACGAAACACCTTTACTCATCATTAAAGATAAAAAAAAGATATATATATATATTTATAATATGAAGCAGCAGACGTAATTTACTCGAAACGAAGTCATTTAGAATGTTTTTAGAGCATAAACAGTAGTGTATAGGACTTCCTGAAAGCGCGTTCACGAGTCTACAGAAACCGCGGCAGACCAAACCAGATGAAAGTGCGCATTCAGCTCGGCAAAGAACTCATGCTCTTCCTCAACACTGAAGTCCTCAGACATTTTTCTTTCGTTGTTTCTTTCTTTGCACAGGTAAACAGCACATTTCTTCTTCTACGCTTGCATTATCGGCAGAGCAGACTCTGAATGCTCACTTTCGTCTGGTTTGGTCTGCCGCGGTTTCCGTAGACTCGTGAACGGGAAATCCTATACACTACTGTTTATGCTCTAAAAACATTCTAAATGACTTCGTTTCGAGTAAATTCTGGACGCTACCCACTCAGGACACTTGGAATACATTGGACGAGCAGTATGGAGGAATACTGACACGTTTTTTGTGGACTTTTATGGACCTTTCTGCCTCGGGCGCCATAGACCTCCATTGTTTGAATGTCAGCAGACAGCAAGAAGCCTCCCAGATCTGCAGATGCATTTGAGATATCAAAAAAGTACTCCAGAGTGTTGTTCAGCGTGGGGGTGAGTAGAAAATGAAGGCTAATCATGTTTTGGGTGTACTATTCCTTTAAACAGTGGTAAGCATTTTATTTTATTGTGATTTAATGTGACGGATTGGATTCGAGTCAATGAGTTGATGCAATCAGCTGGTTTTCCTTAGATAGAAAACTTTGAATCAATCTGAGATCTTGAGATGACGTGGTGTGAATTGGTGCTATAGAAATAAACTGAATTGAATTATCGCATCATGAACTGATTGAAATTAGCAAGCACTAGAAATGTGCTTTCATTGACATGAAACCATTAACCTGTTGATTAAACAGCCGTGTTCTTACTGTATTTCAGCAAGACAGACAGAGAGTATCTCCTGACTAAAGAGGCAAACAGGCTTTAAAAGCAGTAAAGAGATGTTTTAGGGTGGAAACAAATCAATGCAAAAGATATAAGGAGACTGAGAAATGTTTCTTATTGTAATCTGAAGGGTCTCTGAGAAACGTGTGAGGTGAGAAAAGTGTGATGGGATAAAATGAGGGGCACGGGGTGAGGATGTAAAAGAACATGAGGAGAGAAAAAGAAGTGGAAATTACAGAGATATGGGGGGTGAGGAACAAGATGTCTGGGAAAGGAGAGATTTAGCAAAATAAAAAAACATCTCATCCCAAAGCGTCTGCACCTGAGAGCAATTTGTCCCCAATTCTGGGTACTTAATCATAGTATTTATGTGTGCAGACAGAAGGAACTGTAGTGTTTGGAGGATCTGGAGGAAGTTAGACACGCGGATGATGTCTTCTGGGAAAGCTGCAGGGGTCTTTGAAGAGATACCCAGCATGTCTGCAAGGCAGGGCCCCTCTCATTTCATGCACGCCAATGCTGCCCACCTGTGTGTATTAGTGGACTTCCCCTTAATACTTAACAGGCTTGCTTTATGTTGTGGGCATGAAGCATCACCCACTTTTTCTTATTTCCCTTCATTTTGTCAAGGGGCCAAGTTGAGACCTTTTAGTTGAAGATGGCATGGAAATACAATGAACTAGAAGGGAGAGAGAAAAAACCTTTTCCATTGTAAAAGACAAACAGTATTGGACTTTAGTGGTTATGAAATAAAGACCGGTGCTAGTTTATGGAGGAAAGGAGGAGGAGGTGTAGAGGCTTAAGGCTGAAGAGCTGGGGAAGGAGGGAGCTTTGCGGTTGGGAGAGTTTGCTTAAAGTGCCAGGCTGTTATTGCAACCGGCGGCTCAGGAATGCAACCGCCAGCTGCTCAAACAAATGACAAAGACAGAGAAGGAGAAAGACAGAAAAATGAGTTTGGTAAGCCAGAAAACGACCAGGCAAACCACATTATGTCATCAGAGCCCAAAGATCTGCTAAGTAACCAAGTTGGAGAAAAACACTGGTTTCAATCAGATCACACACACTTCACCTCACTTTGAAGGTTTGTATTTCAAACCAGGTAACGCCAGAAGAATGAACCAAATAAAGAAAAAAAGGTTGAATACACTAAATAGCAAGATGGGAGCACTTAACTAACATAGGTTGACTGTAACTCTGTCTTCCTGGGATTTCATGGCATCATGATTTTTAAAATAGACTCGTTTTGTTTAATTTAAACTCATTTTGGTTATGATGTTGTTACCGCATACAACCCATTGATGTGGCCGACCCAGGTTCAAATCTGACCCATGGTCCTTTGCTGCATGTCCCTCCCCCTCTCTCATGCTACGTTCACACCGGCAACTGTTTCAGAGGAGTGATCACAGCGCTCTGTGTCATCAGCGATGTGTCTGTCTCGCTGCCAGCTCCCAGATCAGCTTATCTGATTGGTTGACGCGGCGCGTCGAGCAGCAAAAGTTAAATTTTTCCATCTCGAGCAGCAGCGCGTTTGTGGCGCGTCAAATGCTATGGACTTTTAAACCATGGACTTTGCATGTAAACTCGCTGCGTCCGGTGTGAACGTAGCATTATACCCCCTTTTCTGTCAGCAAACTGTCCAAAACATGTACGGCTGGAAGCCTTCTACACCAAACCAAGCTTCTGCCGCCCTGGCGTCCTCTTCCACAACATCTTTGTCCCCGCTTTCCTCCTCTAAATAAAAGATGGATGACGGAGGAGACTCATCCACGACCTCCAACACTAAACTCTCCTCCTCTTGCATGTTTCCGCTGTCCATAACGTTCCTTGACAGCGTCGTTTCTAAGTCACCAATTTAGTGCTACTTGGTCCCAATGGAATTTCCCATGGGAACCTGCTAGCACTAAGATGCTAACTGGTTAGCAAGATGCTTCCGACAAACCGGCCACAATTAAAAAACTTGCTTGCCAACCTTCCGCCACAACAATCCCGCCCCCTTGATAAACGACCAATCACATTCACTTTATTCACTCGTGTAAAGTCGGGCACCACTCGGGAGAATACGGCGATGGTTGGAACAGCCGCTTCCCTACGACTTTAACATCCAGCCAGTTGGATGTATGTTTACTGAAAACACATGGCAGTCTGAGAGTTATTTAATTAAATAATACAAAGTCCCAAAAAGAGACGGCTTGTTGTTCTTCTCTGATTAGGTCCTTTTAATTAGTGCTAACCAATAAGCACCCTGAGAGAAATCCCTCACAGCATAAGTTAAAGGGAGAGAACTGGGCGGTACTAACCTCTCCATCAGCCTGTCTCTAAAGGTCTGTAATTAGCTGGGGCCAATCAACGAAGGCCCCCACACGCCAGAACCAGTCGCATTGGTCGCCGTCACTACCGGTCACCCTCTAAGGCTGCATCACCAATGGTGTAGCTGTTTGACGGAGAGACGTTAGGGCATGTAGCCAAGCTAGCCAGGCATGGAGGGACTTTAGAGGACGAGGGGTGGAATGGGCCATGACAGCTTTATTCATCCAACGCTTAAACGGCCTCTGTGGAGAGGCATAGGAATGTCAACGTAGGGAGGATGATTACGAGAGGTATCGATCCCCTTTTCCTTCCCCTAAAAGAAAACAGTCCTCCGCCTCCTCCCAGCGTTCTTTAGACCCGGAGGCCTGCTTCTCTACAAGCTGTGAGACAAGGAGAGACAAGAGCAAGGGAGGGGGGGTATAGGGAAAGCAGGCACTTTACATCCACCTCATTCATTCTCTTCATGCATGCTGGCTCTTGACTTTTTGCTGGCAGCGCATCTGCCTAAGCAGAACAGATAATGCTTAGCCAGCCTCTTCTCTCCCTTTGGACCATCAAAACAACCTTGGCTATGAGACATGGTGGAAGCAACACAGCTCTATATTTGGGAGTTTTAAAGAAAAAAACATAATACCTCTAAGAAATAGAAACAATAAAACATTTAGGACACGTCAGAGTTGCCTGTAAAACTTTAATGATGCGAGGAGCCATTAAGTTTTTATTTTGCTAATGGTAATTGCGTGCTTCTATTGCTTTTTAAGTATTTCTTTCCGTTCATTAAAAAGCCAAGCAGGTCTAAAGGAACGAATTGTTGAGGAGGAAATGACAGATCCAGACATGCAGAGTAATTCATGGCGCACGGTTGATACACGCTGCTGTCGGAGCAAATGGCTGCAAAGGGCATCACCTACACTAAGCTGTTGTCGCTTCAAATCTGATAATAGTGCAAAAGTTGTGAGATTTTTTATATCTTGTAGCGTTAGAACTAAAAGCTTGAATTAATATTGGTTTTATGAGTTAAACAACACAAAGAAAACTTTATTTGGTTTCCAGTTTATTTCAATAAAAAGTTTGAAAAGTGTTTTCTTCAGTTGTTCATTTTGACAGATTCCAAAGTTGGGTTGTAAAATACCTGCTAAAAGTTATTTTGCTCTTTAGATTTAGTTTGATTCAAAGTTTCTAAAGCCGGGCAAACACTGTGCGATATTTTCAATTGTTGCACGCAGCTACAGCTCAAACTGTACAATAAAATCACAGGGTTTAAAAGTTCGCAGCTTATGATGTTTGTTCTCACACTGTGCGACCCGATGCTCTGATGCAATCTGCCTGCTCACACTGTACGTCTAAAAAACCACCGGTCGGACTCGGCGCCGAGAGATGGCGCTGGTCGGACTCATCTATCTGAAAAGAGAAGAAGAAGAACTCCCTTGCAGTACTTGAGGTTCTGGTAAAGCGGCTCGTAGCTCAGCTTCAACAGCAGGATATGTCCAACCACCTCAAGACTGACTGAATTTCCAACATGTTGAATTTTTATCCTGACCTTATTATTCCTTATCGGGAGTTGGTCGTGAGTGTCATGATTTTCTTAAAGCATCTGACCCACATGCAGTAACCCACTCAGAGAACCAGGGTAAAGGTTTGAACAGGTTTATTGATAAGATCAGCGGGGTAGGATTCAGGAAACTCAGTGTACTGGTGAACCGGAACTGGAAGAGAGAAGGGAAGTATCAGTGGTTAGTTCAGGATCCGTGGGAACTTGGAGAGACAGAGAAAATGGAACGATAGTGAAGAAAACTTTCTTCCAAGAATCTAATCGGTGTCGGTTTATCCAGAGGAAGAGACTCGTTGAAGGGTTGGACCCTGAGGAGCTATTGAGCAGACTGTCACGTGGAAATCCTGGAGGACTTGAACGGAACTTGTGGAGGTTTATCCCCTGCTCACTGTGAGACTCAAACAATCCTTCCAGGGGAAGAAGGCCAAACATCCAGCATGCAGGATGGCTTCCTGCTAAAAAGGCAAAGACAAAAACACAAGGTTAGGCTCAGTGAAAACAAAGTCTTAGTTAGACTCAGCTAAACTTAGCTTGGCTAGAGCAACCAAAACTGGCAAACACGTTGGCGCCAAGGTAGTGACAGTCCATGACTCATATAGTCCTCAAATAGTGATGAGCCAGCCAGCCGCAGGTGTGTGGGAGGACCAACGAGAACAGGGCGCCACCTGGTGGTGGAGGGAGAAACAACACAACCCACACAAACTGGATTCTTAACAGTGAGAAGCTGATCGCCCCTCGTTACCCCCTCTACACAACGCAGGACGCATTAATCATGCCGTGTATGCGTGGCGTAATTAAAGAAACAAATAACCTGCTTTCTGTCATAGGCCATTTTTTAAAATAGACATTGACAATTTTGTTTTTTTGGAGACTTGCTAGCCTAATATGATTTCCATCAAAATAAACAGTTTATTTTCATGAGTCACCTCCAACCTGAATGCTGTCTGACCTTTTAGAATAAAGATATCACTTAAATAGAACCTGTATGATGATATAAAGTAAGTGAAACATATCTAACACGTACTAACCCAAAGCCTCTGATATCTGTTAGTCTGTAAAGGGTTACAAAACCTCTTTTAAAGGACAAGTCTGGTCAGGAAGCACTAATCAACGGATCATTATTTATACCTAAAACTGATATATTTGCAGTGACTTAATGAATTTAGCATTATTCAGTAAAAAACTAAAAATAATAATTTTCGTCATGATCACTGAGTCTGGGAGCGGCTATTTTTGTCCAAATATAGTAACCCCTCCCTCCTGCCATCTTCCCGCAGTGACGTCACGGTGCGGTAAGCCTAGCGCCATTCTCCCCGCTTTACAAGCTAAATCAATGGGAACTACTAGACACATCTGCAATCAACAACAATTATTGAAGATTTCCAGAGGACTTCACCATTGAAATTGAAAAAAAGAGTTATTCCACCTTTCTGATTCCTGATCCTCCACGGACGGGTTGGTCGTTGGATCGCCGACTTGAAGAGGGAGGATTTGCCATCGAACTTCTGGCCAGAGAAAAAACCCGTAATATGTAGCCAACATTTGGAAGAAGAATGTTTTCAAGATGACTTGGATAATAGCGCGCTGTGACAAACACCAGATACAGCACTGGGACTTGATCAACAGCCGATACAGCACCGTGACGTCACTAACCAGTAGGTGGCAGTAGTGTTCTTTGACAAACATGGATGCCTACAGTAAAGCACATTCACATGAAAATGACTCTTAATTAAAACTTGATTTATTGAACAGTATGGAATAAATTCATATTTAAAGTACTGTAAGAAGTTTGAATTCTGAATATGACCAGGTGTTACTATATTTGGGCAAAAATGGCCGTTTCCGGAGTCCTGATTATAGCGAAATTTATTATTTTTATTTTTCTACCAACTAACACTAAATTCATTAAATCACGGCGAATGTAATAGTTTTAGGTATAGATAATGGTCCTTTGATTGATCTTTGCTGACCGGACTTCTCCTTTAATGGACGGTGATTCTTTGCTCCAAGTGTTTTGACACCTGCAGCAGGTTTACTTTTAGGACGTCTTCTCAGTCAAGCCATTTCTGTATTAACTTAGACTAGCTTCGCCGTTAAGCGCTAAAGGAAATAAACCTCTAACCACATGCTGTTGCCGCTACTGTGATCTATACTAAGCAAAGTAAGCCCAAGCTGCTGTACAGTCTAATTTACCATTCGGTTCAAGGCCTTTTACAACCCAGCGACTGCATTAAATTCATGCTTTATTTTAATATATAGCATTTAAAATAAATAGTGAATGACTCTAATTTTCCCTTTTATATAAATGTTTTTTTTTTTCTTTTTCCAGCAAAGGAAAGAAAAGTTTAAGAACATCTGCTGAGTGACTAGAACATCCAATACTCATGTACGTCAAAACCCAAGAGCCATGTATGAGTAGAAAACATGTCTAGAAAATCATAACCCACTGTTTCCTCCCTCTGCCTTATTTGGAGCTGCTTTCCACTCTTTTACTGTCTTAATGTTGCCTGCGTTCGCACATGTGCATTAGAGGTTACACTGGTGGTGAACCTGGGCGATGTTTCCTGGCACTATTAAATGTGGTCTCTCAAGGGCCACGTTGCCACTTCTCCTTCGGGTATAGCTGTTTCTAATCACTATTTACCAGGAACTCTGAGTAACAAGCAAAGCAACAGCAAAGGGCTTCAGGAACTGTGCCGGCCAACCGTCCGAGTCTGCATCATTCTGCTCAGGCACGCACCCGAGACGGGAAGTTTCCTCTGAGCTCAAACGGATCACGCTAAAGAGTCTTTTCACGGATCGGTGACTGAAAATGCTGATGATGGATGATGTCCACTCCCCACTTAGTTTTTTGGGGGATTTGACAAGAGGGATTTTCAAGCTGATATTTAAAAAAGGTCATCCTACTGAAATAGTAGACAGCTGAAATGGCAAAGCAGAGTAACGTCCCATGTGGTCGTCTATGAGCCTGCTTGTTCGTTCATTTGACCCTTTATTCACCTTTTCAGCTGAGCTGAAGTAGTTTGTTATGAATTGACAGGGTATAAATAAACTATGCATATAGAGAAACAAACTCAGTTGAACAAATATGAGGCATTAGTATTTTACCCATCTTGAGGTATACCAGACATTTACACTCACCGGCCACTTTATTAGGTACCCATGCTAGTAACGGGTTGGACCCCCTTTTGCCTTCTGAACTGCCTCAATTCTTCGTGGCATATATTCAACAAGGTGCTGGAAGCATTCCTCAGGGAGTTTGGTCCATATTGACATGATGGCATCACACAGTTGCCGCAGATTTGTCGGCTGCACATCCATGATGCGAATCTCCCGTTCCACCACATCCCAAAGATGCTCTATTGGATTGAGATCTGGTGACTGTGGAGGCCATTTGAGTACAGTGAACTCATTGTCATGTTCAAGAAACCAGTCTGAGATGATTCCAGCTTTATGACATGGCGCATTATCCTGCTGAAAGTAGCCATCAGAAGTTGGGTACATTGTGGTCATAAAGGGATGGACATGGTCAGCAACAATACTCAGGTAGGCTGTGGCGTTGCAACGATGCTCAATTGGTACCAAGGGGCCCAAAGAGTGCCAAGAAAATATTCCCCACACCATGACACCACCACCACCAGCCTGAACAGTTGATACAAGGCAGGATGGATCCATGCTTTCATGTTGTAGACGCCAAATTCTGACCCTACCATCCGAATGTTGCAGCAGAAATCGAGACTCATCAGACCAGGCAATGTTTTTCTTCTATTGTCCAATTTCGATGTGCAAATTGTAGCCTCAGTTTCCTGTTCTTAGCTGAAAGGAGTGGCACCCGGTGTGGTCTTCTGCTGCTGTAGCCCATCTGCCTCAAAGTTCCACGTACTGTGCGTTCAGAGATGCTCTTCTGCCCACCTTGGTTGTAACGGGTGGTTATTTGAGTCACTGTTGCCCTTCTATCAGCTCCAACCAGTCTCGTCATTATTCCAAGCTAACTTCAGCCATTAAGTTTAGTTGCTTTTAGTACTTAGTTTATAGGTATTCAAAGCTAACTTTGGCCGTTAGCTTTAGTCGTCTTTAGCTTAGAGGTACTCCAAGCTAACTTAAACCATTAGCTTTAGATCAGTGGTATTCCAAGTTTACTTCGGCTGTTAACTTTATTCGTCTTTAGCATTTAGTGGGATTCCAAGCTAACCTTGGCCATTAGGTTTAGTTGTTTTTAGTCCTTAGTTTATAGGTATTCCAAGCTAACATCGGCCGTTAGCTTCAGTCGTCTTCAGTCTTTAGTTTTGAGTTATTCCAACCTGGACCCTGCCAGCAACGCAAGAATGTAGAAAGGTATGAAACTGGGAGCCTGGGAAGGATTCAACCCCCCAGGCTCAGAAAAAGGGATATTCCACTGGTAGAGTAGCCATGCAGATGATCAGTAAGAAGCATAGTTACAGGACCACAGCGTCACACAAGCTAACTTAGCTTTGAGCAACAGATACTGTGCGAGTCACAAAGAGGGGCAGTTTTACTCCCAATCAGCTCCAGCAAACTTTATCTTAACCCCGAAATCCCACATACTCCGTCAGCGCTCCGCTGCGCTCCAGACCGCCTGCACAAAGCAAAGCCTACAGCCGCCGCTGTGGCTCCGTCCCCTCCACTCAGTTCCTTGGAGATCGTAGAGGGCATGCGCGAGATGAACCAGGGTTTCCGCGGATCATTAAAAATATTTACAATTAATAATTCTTAAAATTAATTAAATATGTTTATCGTTGCATTTATGATTCTTTAATAAAAATGCTTATAAAAACAATTTCGTCAGATATATTATATCGCTATTAATTTGCGTGGAACTGATCATAAAGCCGTATGTTCGGAAAGGAAGCTCGAGGCAGAGAAAAAGCTAGAGAATATATATATACGTATATATGTGTGTGTGTTTACATACATACAAGAATCATGGAACTCTGCTTACAGCTCCTTCATATTTCATGTACACTAATAACTTGTGTACATGGTTCTTGTTGATGGCATTAAAATCATTTCTAATAGCATTAAAATAGCATTAAATTAGAGTCACTCATTCCTGTATGAACCCTGTGAGCGCTTAATTTAATATGACATATTAAAAAATCCCACCATCATCCAGCACATGTTCAGTTTCTGCCCAAATATATATATATATATATATATATATATATATATATATATATATATTTGTAGATTTTTGTAACAGAGATAAGGATAATTCAAAACTGCTTTTTTTTTAATGAACTTGTTCTCTACTCCCAAACTCAGCATCTCTTTTCATTCCTGTAATAAGAAGTTTCTTTTGAATGGATTTGATTAAACTTTAAGTCCCTCGGTATAAAATAAATATTTTAATGGAGATGAGAAATCTGCTTCCTGGTTGGTGAATAACCAATAGTTTGCATCCAATCATTTAAATAAACGGTGTTAGTTTTTTTTTTTTTTTTTTAGATATTTATAAGAATTGTGCTATAATTTCTAGTCACCGATCTGTTGCTGCTATATTTTAATTTGACGAACCGGAATTTGTCGATGTTCTTTTTCCTGTTTGTTGCGATTGCAATTGCGGATCTTGACTTGGCCGGACCGGAGCGGAGCAAAAAATAGCTCGGCTCTGTAATTTGTCGGTGACGGACGGAGAAGACGTACGTGGACGGAGACGTGCGGAGGAGTAGCGGTGGATGTGGAACAGCTCTCATTGATTTCCATGAAAGACAAGCGCTCCGCTCCGCTCCGCCCCGCTGACGTACGTCGTGCGGAGCGCTTGACATACTGACGGAGTATGTGGAATCTGGGGGTAAGGGAGAAATAAACCAATCAGTTGTTCAAAGTATTGTCACGGTTTGGTTTTAAGGTTTTTGTGAGATCTTTGAAGGTTTAATAAAGGATGACAGGCAGCCAAACAGTAATCCAAAAAAATCCAACTTAAAAATGGAAATCAAAACAGGAATCCAAAAAACCAACATAAGAATTAAACACAAACCAGGACCATGGAGACATCAGGGGAAACAATCATGAGGAGCCAGGGTAAGATGAAGTAAGACAAGGAACCAGCAAAGAGGGACTGCACAGGGAGTGTCTATATGGCTGACTGAACAATGGCAGGACTGATGAGCTGATAAGGAGCAGGTGTGACTGGAGCTGATGAGGGAAAAGAAAACACAAGGGGGCAACAGAGGACAGACAAAGAAAAACCTAAGAAACTTAAATGAATCCAGAACACACCACTAAGGCTAGAAAACAAGAAAAAACCTGAGAAAAACAACAGAACCAAGATCGTTACAAGTATTCATTTACAGGAATGTTTTATTTATGTGAACGACTCATTCTTAATCACTTAATCCTAATAGTTACGGCCGAATCATCAACACTGATCTAATGTTAAGTTTTAAGCATTTTTATTCTATACCTGAGAAAGGAAATCTGTTGCAGGCAAGATAAAACCTTGTGAAACTCCCAGAGCCGTTCTGATAGGTGCCTTAAGTCAAATAAAACGTGTAAACAAATCATTTCAAGCTTAAACAGAGAGTTTGATCATATTTAAAGTTTAAACACAGCCTAGATGAGTTGTCTTACAGACATAAGAGACAGATTGGAGATAAAGTAAACGGGCAGGGCAGTAATTTAGGTTTATCAGCAATAAAAGACAAATGTTTGGCAGAAGGCAAGTTTTCTTCATACCCCCCTAACTCCTCTCCCTCCACAGCAGATGCATGTTTTTCTCATGAGTAATGTGAAAGATAGAAGTTTTGCACCCTCCTTAATTTCCAGCTCCACATCCCTTGTTTGTTGCTCCCCCTATTTATATCTTCATCCTTCAAATTCCTTCCCTACAACAGGCTTTATTCAAAGTGCAGATAGAGGTCTCAGGAGCACTTTAGGGCTTCATTTTCTACAACTGAGATCCTTACGTTTGATGAAGTTCACTGGGCTATTGTTGAGGTTCCAGGAAGTGTAAAGAGATCAGTGAAGTTAAATGGCCAACAGGGTCATCTATCAAATTCCCTTTAGACCAGCCCAGGCAGTCAGAGTGAAACAAGACACAGTATATTCTAAAGTACTAGCATGCAAGCACATGAATTATCGGATGGATGTCTGCTACATTTAACCTTGGTTTAAAAAAAAAAAGGATTTATGCACACTTTCTCTGCACCCTCAGGCACATGCATGCATCAGAACTGTATTCCAATTCAGCCACACACACGCTTCTCACTTCATCACCCTGGGGTTTGTTAAAAGGGAGTTTGCAGCGCGCAGAAAACGAGCTGCTGTGGCGCGTCAGGTAACAAATTGGCAGCGCTGTTTTACTTTGCTGCTGATTGCGAAAGCGGGAATTTTCCCCGCCGTGGCAGAGAAGCATAGACGGAGGCCGGAGTCTGTGCTGGAGCGGGACCGAGAGGGAAATGATGGAAACTCTATTCACGTCTTCTCTTTCTCGCTTCTCTTCCTTTCTCTGTATTCTTTGGTTCCCTTTTGTCATTAGCTCGCTCGCTGCTTCTCTATCCGTCTGTTCGTCTCCTTCTTCTTACTCTCTCTCAGCCTGAGGGTTATGAAGCACATTATTAATCTATTACACTCCCCTTCGCCTTTCTCCTCATTTACACTTTCATTCTGCCTGAAATAGAAAGGATTTTTTTGTGTGTTTGCAGTTTTACTTTGACTAAAATTGCTGTTTGATTCTAAATTTAAGATTTGTATTTAATTTATTTTCAGTGACGTACAAAAAAAGAGTGTGACACAAATATTTGAATGGTACTGTGTTAAAATTTTGTATAATTTTTATTGTGTGAAATTAATACTAGTTTAATTACTGAACAAAATATTTTCTCCTTAGCTGCAGTTAGCTGTAATGCTTAACCTAGGGCTAATTATGCAGCTAAATGCTAGCAGTTCAGAATGGTTTTGACAACAGTTAATGATCTTATATCAGGATTTTAGGCCTTCTAAAGTCATCTATATGCAGTGTTGTGCCTGAACGCGTTCATTGAACGAAAGTTCATGAACTCGTTCATATTTTGGGCGAACGTGAACTGAACGTACTGCATTACTGCCTGATGAACGTTATTGTGAACTCGTTCATTCTGGTGTCTGTGAACGGCACGCTCTCTCAGTTCAACTCCGTTCAACAGGTTGCCAGATTTCTATAAAGCCCTCCAGGCGAAACCCCGGCTAAATCACACCGTAAACAGGCCTTAATATGTAGCGGGGAAAACACCCAATCTGGCAACACCAGCTACCAGCGTCGTAGCCTACAGCATGCGTCTTTATTACAGCGTGCGTCATCCAAACAAAATGCAGCGTGGAAGCCGCAGCAGCATGGAGGCGACCGTGGAGGCGACAAAGCAGCAGCATGATCACTTAAAACAGTTTTATGACCAGGTGGTCGGTGAGGATGATGGCAGCAATCTTACATTTCTCTGCAAACTTTGCCCGCCGGCTTTCAGTAAAAAAATCCGCACTTCAGTAACCTTAAATTCCTACCTCAGCCTGGTCCCTCAGTTTGTGTTAGTAAAATGTTCTTGAGCGGAGGTCTTCAACAGGGGGTCTGAGACCCCTAGGGGGTCCATGGAGGTACTGCATGAGGGTCTGCATGGTTAGTTGATATTTTTATATTCCCCCCCTGCAATTTTTCCCCCACTAATTGAAATGTCTTTAAATACTCATTAACATGAAATCAACACACTGTAGTAAACAGATAAATGGAGGCAGAAGATGTCTTTCAGTCATCAATGCTCACATTCAGCGACACACAGGAGCTCTTTCAAGCTGGGCACCGTTTCCTTCACAACAACCAGGAATCAGAATCAGAAAAACTTTAATAATCCCAGGGAGAAATTAATTTCTTTACATTACTCCATCTGTAATAGAGTGACTATAGGACACAATTTCATACAATATATATAGTTAGGGGGTCCCCGCTCCATCTCGCCATCAGTTTGGGGGTCCTTGGTCTGGAAAACATAGAAGACCCCTGTTCTTGAGGGTTTTACTATCCATGTAACTTGTTTGTTAAACCTGCGTGGTATAATTTTCCAGGATTCCAGGATTCCTTTTTAGTATGTATTGAAATGGAATTTCAAATGGAAAAAATTATTAAAATAAAAATAAAAATTGCACCTTAAAGACTACTTTCCTGTTTTTCTTTTAATAATTCCTCATAGAAAAGACCATTCAAGCAGCACATTTTTCCTGATGTTTCTCAGAATATACTGTAGGGGTGAAAGCTGCAGCTGCTACTAGTGTGAAGTGAATGGACAGCAACAAAGCGTTAAAGCAACAATGGGGAAATGCTGTCCCCTCAATGCTAATGGAAACCCTGGTTGGATAAGGATTCAAAACTGGATATGAAGATGAAATCTGACGCACAGTTTCAGTGTTACAACTGATAAAATAATTGCTGTCTGTGGTTCTACAGTAGGCTATGGTGTAATTGAGCAATATATGAAAAAAAAAGAACTATGAACTAGTTCATTTTTTGGAACTGTGAACTTAGTTCAAAATTTTGAATTATGAACTATGAACTGAACTAGTTCATTTTAAAATGTGTGAACTGAACTTTGAACTAGTTCACGTAGAAAGAGAACTTTCCCAACACTGTATATATGCATATACTATAGTGAGTTTGAGCAATGTTAGTACTCAGAGAAGGTTGCAAGTACCTGTTTCAAATCCCACTGCCTCCACTTTGGGTTCCTGAGCAAGACCCTCAATCCCCGATTGCTCTCCAGGCGCCACACAATGGCAGCCCACTGCTCCCCCAAGGGGATGGGTTAAATGCAGAGCCTGGAATCATGAGGTTGTGAGTTTGAAACCCACCCCTACAGACTGCCAGTCTGGGTCTCTGAGCAAAACTCTTAATCCTGGACTGTAATGACACTAAAGGAAAAAAAAATAATAATAATACATATATATGATGAAATATTGTCTTTTGCACATCAAATTATTAATTCTTTATGAAATATTTCATTAAAACTGTACTTTGGAAGGCTTAAAATTAGGGATGAACGATATAATCGGCCCCCTATCGGTATCTGCCTTAAAACTGAATATCGGACATCGGCCACCCCACCGATATTTAACCCGATATTTCATCAGCTTCTGAGTTTCTAAAGTCTAAAAAAATACTACTTCTTCTTCCTCAAAAACTTCTTTTTTAAAGACTTAAAAACTTCTAAAGACAAGGGAAAAAATATTGATCCATTAAAATATCCCAATATCTTCATATGCTGATAAATTGCCATTTAAAAACACCATATCAATCTCTTTTACTAATGAAATATTGCTATATGTCATCGTTATGCTACGAAATCCCCCGAAAATTCACGAAATGCTGCCATATTTTTATATGTTGATATATTGACGCGGTATCGATCTATTTTACTAACAAAATCTCACAAGAATTTGCAAAATATCATGAGAGTTTGTAACAGAACGAGGACATTTTTTTTTTTTTATCAATTTGATATCAGCATATGAAAATATATTTGAGTTTATTATTTTTCAAAGTGTCAGAAATGGATAACAAAACTGCTATTTTCAATGACTACTTATTTTTGTCCAGCTTTAACATCGATATCGGTTATCGGCTACATGAGTTTTAAAATATCGGCATATCGGATATCGGCCAAAATCCCAATATCGTGCATCCCTACTTAAAGTCCTTAATGAGGTATCATATAAACCATTATTGGATTATACGTTAACCATGCAAATCTTACCAGCTTAGCCGCTGTTGATGCAAAATTATTAAATTTTATTTTAAAGGTTTAAATTTCTCACTCACTTTTACTTAAAATTCTATTTTGCTTTGGTCTTTTTTTTCCTTTCTTGAGTAACATTTTGTACTGCTGACTGCTATTTATATTTAGAAAACATCTTTTATCTAATTAAATGTATTCCAACTGAGGTGATTTTAAATTCTTTGCGTTCTTTCCACCTCTGCATATCATCAAGTGTTGTACAGGAGTGATCTGGTGATGTAACATGTCAATCATCTGGGGTGCAATCAGATTTCAGGGAGTCCAGTGCCCACCCATCATGCCTCCTCTAACTCCGCCCCTGGATTCTGACATCCCAATCACAGCTGTCATTCATCCATTGGCAAAAAACATCTGTCTTTATTATTATTGTCAATTATATTACATTGAATATTTATTTAAAATTAACTTAATGGTGTTAAACTTATGCTACGTTCAGACCGCACGCAGCAGGAGCAGCAAAAACACTGCTTCATTTTTTATGCTTGTTCTGATGCGCGGCCGAAGCATCTTTGCTGCTCTAGCTGCGCGGTAGTTAAGTTGGTCTGATGATGCGCGGTGGGCGGAGCTAATTAATCCTTTCTTTGCCTGGAACAATGGCGGCTATATTAGCTGTGATCAGCGGGTAAAAAGTAGTTAGAATCCATGTTGAAGTGAGAAAGTCCTCCTGAAAACATGGTCTGTGCAGTCAGTTCATCCAGATTACCATCCTGCCTTCAAAGATTATTTCTCTGTGGGAGCCGCTCAGACCCCCACATACCGGCGCTGCGCTGTCACTGGGAATCCCAAGCAGCGGCTGCCTCAGGCCCGCTCGCCTCTCCAGGGTTTTCCGCTACTTTTCGCGGCTGAAAGGCGTTTTTTCACATATTAATCCAAACTGCAGGCACCAGAGTAATAAAACTGACTATATTCTGTCAGCAAGTTCCCACACTGTTTCAGAGGAGTGATCATAGTGCTCTGCATCAGCAGCGCTGTGTCTGACTCCCTGCCAGCTCCCAGATCAGCATCTCTGATTAGTTGATGTGGCACCGCGAACAAAAAAAGTTAAATTTTTTCAAACTCGAGCATCGGCTGCTTCTGCAGCATGTCGCGCGTCAGATGCGTAGAAGCTAATGGGGCGCACTGCTTCAGCTGCTCAGATGTGCTGCGGGACCTTTTGCTGCACCTTGATGCACGGCAAAGATTGACTTTACATGTAAACTAGCTTCTTCTGCTGCTTCTGCAGCATTTGGTCTGAACGTAGCATTAGAGGTGTTGAAGGATTTTCGATGATTTTAGAAAAGACCCACCCTCTCTTGCTGCTCAGTGACGCAGTGGGTAGCACTGCTGCCTTGCAACAAGAAGGTTGCAGGTCCGTTTCCCGGCCCCGGGTCTTTCTGCATGGGGTTTGCATGTTCTCCCTGAGCATGCTTGGGTTCTCTCCGGGTACTCCGGCTTCCTCCCACCATAGGCGGATCTACTGGGGTGGCAAATGCCACCCTAAATGACAGCCTTGCCACCCCAGCTGCCACCCCAGTTGGCGGTAGGGGTGGCGAGGCTTATAAATTATGGATCATTTGAGAATTATGACCGCTAATTTCCAATGTCGGACTGCAGTGAATGCAGCACGAGATGACAGAAAGCGACTGAGACTGATTGTTTTGAAAACAGAATGGGGCAAAGGGAGGGAGCCAGGGGTCATGGGGAGAGGAAAACCGGAATGAAACAGGTAAAAACTAATTAACTCTCTATCGAGAAAATAAATCATAATGAAAGCACAATGTTGCTAGCATAGCTGCAATGTTGATTTTAAGATGATAAAAATCAGGTTGGAGAACGTTTTTTCTCTAACTATGATGTTAGTTAGGCCTGACGTCTCAGCCTCATAAAGACATATTTGCGGTCAACTATGACAGAAAAGAGACTATCAAGTTTGGTTGTACTCAAATCAAAACGCAAAAAGGCATTGGATCTAAATACATTTGTGAAGTGTTTTGCTGAGCAATGTGGAAATCACTGCATTCAGCTGTTATAGTCATGTTAACTTTATGTCTGCTCTCTGGTGAACCTTTACAGAGCTGTTACATTTTGCTTTGGCACCTGAGAAAATCTGATATTTCCTTTAATAAAACCAAAAGTGTTAAAAGTTAAAAATGTGATACTGGTGTAAATCCTGCTTAATATGAAGCAGTGTTGTTGTTTCTTTTTTGTATACATAGTATGAAACTATCCAGAAATGACCTGTATGAACCTACTCACAAGCAAAATGTATTTTTATTTTGCTTCTTTTCAGATTTGTGGAGATTTTGATGTAACATACAGAACCCGCCTTTTTGTTGATTTGTTGATACAGCAGTGTGGAGGACCAACTCTGCCATATTTAAAAATAAATAAACAGTCATAAAGGTATATAACTGTTTTTATTTATTTGCCTTTTTAATATTTACCTTATTTATTTTTTTGTCATTTATTATCTTCAACTTAATTTTTTTAATTATATTTTTAAGTATTTATTTATGTGCATGTTATAATATTTTTGTCTGTTTTATTCTTCCTTTGTATTTTTTTACCCTAGTTATTTCTTCGCCGCTATTTCTTTCTGCCTGCCCTTTTAACATTTCTGCCTGCCATTATAATTAAGCATTTATTTATTTCTGTATTTATTTTTAAATATGGCAGAGTCCTCCATATACAGCTCTATCTACAGCATATTTACATGCATGAAATGTCCCTTTCATGTTGCCGTAACTGCTGTATGTCAAGTTACTGAGGAAAAAATGGGGTAAATGTGTGTTTAGAGTAAACATTACATAGATAATAATAATAATAATAATACATTTCATTTAAAAAGGCGCCTTTCTGGACACTCAAGGTCACCGTACAAAAACATAAAAAGTGTCAGAAAAAATAAAAATTATAATTATAAAGACATTTAAAAACATTAAAAAAATACAGAGGCTGTGACAGTGAAATTGATATTTTTAAAGAGAATAAGCAATCTTGAACAGATGGGTTTTGAGTTGTATTTTAAAATGAGAATTGAGTCCGTATTTCGAAGTTGGGGTGGTAGAGAGTTCCAGAGGCGGTTGGCAGAGCGGCTGAATGCTCTGCTCCCCATGGTGGTGAGACGGGCGGAGGGGACAGACAGGTGCAAAGCAGATGAGGATCTAAGAGCACGGGAGGGGGTGGGAACATGCAGGATGTCTGACAGATATGGGGGGCAAGATGGTGAAGTGCCTTGAAAGTCATCATGATAATTTTATATTGAATGCGGAACTGTATGGGGAGCCAGTGGAGCTGTCGGATGTCCAGTACCTTGTTCGGGTGCCTTGACCCATTTATTTCTACTGTGTAGTTCTGCTCACTTTAGTGCAGCTCAGTCCATAGATCTCTGATGGGGAACTTTTTCTTTCTATAGTTTCTTCTTGTGCAAATGCTGCAAAGCTGCCTCTCTGACAGTCAATCTCACACATCTGAGACTCAGCACCTGTGTCTTACCTTAATACCTTTCCTGTCATAAGGCCCCTCTAGAAGTAGTGTTATCATTCTTCTATCTCCTATTAAGTGAGATCACATTGTACGATGTATTATTAATATGAACTGTTTCACATGAAACACTAGTACTGTACAATCTATTCTCACCAAACTATGATAACTGTGATTAAATTTAGTGTAAACAAATGCCATATGTTGCCACCCCTAAAAAATTCCTGCCCCCCTCTTGCCACCCCATAAATATTTTTCTAGATCCACCCCTGCCTCCCACAATCCAAAAACATGACTTTAAGGCTGATTGGCTTTTCTAAATTCTCCTTAAATGTGAGTGTGTGTGAATGGTTGTTTGTCCTGTTTGTCTCTGTGTTGCCCTGGGATGGACTAGCGACCTGTCCAGGGTGGACCCCCGCCTCCCGCCCGTAGACACCAGCACCCCTCCTGACTCCACTTGGGATTAAGTGTGCCAGCAAATGGATGGATGGATGGATGGATGGACCCATGCTCTCCACTTAAAAAAACTAAAATGCACATGTACAACCCTGTACCTGCCCCCTCTCTGGAAACACGAAGGAGAGCGTGGATGAGCAATTTTCGCCTTGTGCACACTCTGTTTAAAAGTTGCTGTTTGCATCGCTCATACAAGCTTGCTTTCCAAAAGAAGATTTGCAACTTTTCCACTGACAGACGGTAAGTGAAAATGGGGACAAGCACGTAGGACGGCTTTACGTAAACATGTCACCAGAATGACAGTTAAGAGGACCAATTATTAGATGATCAACCAGGAAAGAGAACATCCTCCACTATACCTTAAAGGAAACTAGACTCTGATTGTAGATGTTAAATAAAGCTGTTTTTTTTTTTTTGTTTTTTTTTTCAGACATATGGTTCCAGTTTTATATAATAAATGCTCATAAAACCTGCATCCAAAAATATGTGAATAATGTCCAAGTTTCAATTTGATCAAAGCTGAAGGGAAACTTTTCAAAAGAACTCCTAAGAATTATGGCAGAAATAAAATATTTACGGAGCTTTTTCATCAACAGAACAACTTGAAGGCCGCCGAAAAGATTAAACAGATTCTTTTCTGCTTGTTTGTTACAGCTCTGTAAAAAAAAAGGTCCCATAACAAAAGCTTCACAATAAAAGCAGCTAATTTGGATATAAAACCCCTAAATGGTTTTGTGGAGTAAGGAGAAGAAAGAACTGTTAGGACTCCACCACAGGACTGTTTCCTGATGAGCAATCAGAGGCTTTCCTCACGCCCCTAGTTTAAGTGTGGCTGTAGCAGCATGTGTTTACTCCACACACACCCGTACTATGAAACCCGTACTGCATATGGCTACAGCCTGGCTTTTTACAGGTTTTTTTTTTTTTTTTTTTACACCTAGAGTAATGACTGGACTTCCAGGCGGGTTTGATGAGGAGCCATTTGGAGGGACACAAGGCTGAATGGATGCAACGCTGACAGATGGAAGAACAGACAGACATACAGACAGGAGATATTCCTGAGCCCAACATTAGCAAGCCTGTTTTGGGTCTCTGTTTCTTTCCTTCCTCGCTCTATTTGGATTCAGAATCAGTCTTTCTTAACAATCCATCACTGAAACACCCTGAACACCCTGTCTACGTACTTTTAAGGCTAGGCTTAAAACTTTCCTTTTTGATAAAGCTACTTTATTCTGAGCTATCTCTATAGTTATGCTACTATAGGCTTAGACTGCTGGAGGACATAGGGACCCCTTTTTTATCATTCTGCTTCATTATATGAAAGAAGTTTTATCACGGTGGCTTTTATTAATTAAATTCAATTCAGTTTATTTATATAGAGCAAATTCACAAAACATGTTATCTCAAGGCACTTTATAATTCAACCAGATCATCCAGTCAAATTGATTCAAAGTTTTCTATCTAAGGAAAAGCAATCCCTCATACTAAGCATGCTTGTAGCGACAGTGGAGAGGAAAAACTCCCTTTTAACAGGAAGAAACCTGCAGCAGAACCAGACTCAGTGTGCCAATTGCAATTTATAACTACGATCCGCATGCACATATTGCCTTACAAAAGCATTAATGGTTTATTATGGAGTTTTTTTCATATCTAATTCCTTTTGATGTGATAAACAAACGCAAATAAGCACATAATTGAGAAGTAGAAGGAAAAGGAAGGTTTTCATAATGAATTGGAGAAGAGGACTCGTAGAAACTCGAGTGGAGCAGCAGAGGTCCATCACTCATGGTGGAATAATCTGCTCAAAGGAAAGCTATTCCTAAACTTACATCTAAAGAAAAAGAAAAAAAGAAAGAGTTGATATGTAAAGATGAACTCTAAAACTACTGTTGCTGTGATTTCATAGCAAAATCAGAAGGTTCTGGAACACTCAAAATCTATGTTTATTTGTGTATTCTTAGTTTATTGGTGTTATGTTTTTGTGTAAGTTATTCATGTTTGTTTCATAAGTTTAAGTTAAGTCCCTGGTTCACGTTCCTACCCCGGAGGCCAGTGGATTGAGAGGGTTTTGTGTTTGTCTCGTGTCTCCTGATCGTGTCCCGGTTCCTCTCCGCTGAGCCCTCAGCGATTTGGCTCAGAACGCGGGGGAGGTCGGTTTTAATTCCCGTAATCCTGGCTCCACGGTGGAGACCAGTTAAAAGTTCTGTTGTAATTCTGGCACCATGTCTTGTCTCTGTCCCTCAACCATCTGAGCGTGTCTATCTGAGCTCGCTGCTGGACTCATGGAACTCTCTACCTGCCTGCAAGCTCTATGGATTCCTGGAACCCTGGATCCTGGATTCCAGAACTGTCCTGTTGTGCATGGCAGCTGGATGCTGGAATACATCGGGTAAAAGTGAAAAAAAAGAGTTATTTCACCTTTCTGATTCCTGATCCTCCACGGACGGGTTGGTCGTTGGATCGCCAACTTGAAGAGGGAGGATTTGCCATCGAACTTCTGGCCAGAGAAAAAACCCGTAATATGTAGCCAACATTTGGAAGAAGAATGTTTTCAAGATGACTTGGATAATAGCGCGTTGTGACAAACACCAGATACAGCACTGGGACTCGATCAACAGCCGATACCGCACCGTGACGTCACTAACCAGTAGGTGGCAGTAGTGTTCTTTGACAAACATGGATGCCTCCAGTAAAGCACATTCACATGGAAATGACTCTGAACTAAAAACACTGATCATTTATTGAACAGGATGGAATCATTTCAGATTTAAAGAACTTTCAGAAGTTTGAATTCTGAATATGAGCGGACTTTTCCTTTAAATCATTTTAAGATGTGAAACAAGTTTTCTTTGTGGCCTTTGTCTGTTATATCTACTCTTATTGGTTAAGTTCTTATTCCAACTTACCTTTCATTTCATTTATGTATTCTTATTCTCCGCCATCACGTGTTATCTTTATGAAGTGTATTTTTTTTTCTGTTCATGTGCAGCTCTTTGAATGTCATGTTACTGAAATTTGCTATATAGATAAACTTGATAAAATGCAAAAAAATAAAATAAAATTAAGAGGCATGGGTACATTTGTGCGGCACTGTTCACAGGCACGACAATCTTTTGAAAATTGTACTGTTGTCATGAAAGGTTAAACAGTTTTCTCTGTCAGCATGTTGATTTTACGTGGGCAGGAATCCCTGCTTCATGAGGCAGATGGTGATGGAAGAGAAGAGAAAGAATTTGTGCGTCTTGTATGGAGGAGTCTATACTTTATGTCCCTCCAAATTGGAGCCCTCAGCCGTTTCCGGGTGTACTCACAGATACATGGCGGCGGATCAGTCCCCGCGCCTTTCACCCACTCTCCATCCCTATCATTAGGTATTGAAATCAGAAACGCCAGAATCTCCTGTTTGCATGCGTCATGCATGCGCCGATGAGCGAACGTACATGTCAACTTCAGAGCAAGGAGGAAGATGGCGTAAAAAGGAAAGCGAAGGATCCTCTGAAAGAGTCACTTGGCGCCTCTGAACTGGAACACTTTACTCCAAAGCATTGGCTTATTCCTTATGCCACCCGACTGCCAATTCATGTTACTATGCCACTGGAGATGGAAAGTGAGCACTTGTGATTTTTCTCTGCCTGTCTGCTCTCACTGGGATGTGACTGAGTGCTGCAGAATGCCTGCTGCTGGTTGCTGTGACTTGGGGAGTCTGGGTCTGATTGTCCTTCCTCTTTTCAATCAGGAAGGCTTGATTTGAAGAGAAGATACTGTACCTGCGCCAGTCCAGAAAACAGAACTTACTTGCATTAATAACTGTTTTCTTTTGGGATTTACATCCTCTTTTTCTCCAAACTAATGGTGTAAAAATGTTTTTTCATTCCGGCTCATTATTGTGTTTTTGTCCATTATAAAACACACACACTAGGCTTCCTGCAGAACCATTGTCTGGCCAGATCTTGACATTTCCTACTTAGCCTTTTGAAGTCATGCCGGTCTTGCATTAATGCGGTCTGGTGTCCAGTAGAAAGGCACAAAGCAGCATGCGGTTTGGGGGCTGAGGCCTGTCCAAACAACTGGTGCAAAGATTAACTACCTCTGAGATTCGTTCTTTAGGGCTGTAGGCGGAAATCTTGACATGAAGAATAAAGCAGGCAGGACGGCTATGCGTTCAAAGGGCTTTCAGAGTTTAAAATTTTGCTCTTATGTTAAAATTCTGTCAAAAACTGCCAAAGAATAAAAGGATATATTTAGTGTTTATATTGCAACCTCTTTGGAATTAAATAAATGTTAAAAATCTAAATTTGCAGGGAAGTGGTTTAGATTAGATTGGACATCTTACACGCATCTGCTTTGGGTTCCTCATCCTTTGCTCAACATGTTTCACCTTCTTCTCTCCTATAAACATTACTGTAAATAAAAGCTGCTAGTGCCACAAAAAAGTTAGCATTTTTTAAAGAAAGTCTTGCCGTTCTGACCAGAGGAGCATCAAACAGGTTGAAACAGGATATGCCTCCCCAGACCATCACTGACCCACCACCAAACCGGTCATTCTGAACGATGTTACAGGCAGCATAACGTTCTCCACGGCTTCTCCAGACCCTTTCACGTCTGTCACATGTGCTCAGGGTGAACCTGCTCTCATCCGGGATCTGTGGCAAATGCCAATGGAGCTCCACGGTGCCGGGCAGTGAGCACAGAGCCCGCTAGAGGACTCGGGCCCTCAGGCCACCCTCGTGGAGTCTGTTTCTGATTGTTTGGTCAGAGCCATTCCCACCAGTGACCTGCTGGAGGTCATTCTGTAGACCTTCTACGGCCCTGTCCAGCTCTCCTGGAGTAACTGCCTGTCTCCTGGAATCTCCTCCATGCTCTTTAGATTTTGCTGGGAGACACAGCAAACCTTTTGGCAATGGCTAACATGCTAACAGTAGTGACAGTGTCCATAGCCAAATGCAAAACTGGTGAAAAAGAGTCAGAAAAGATGAGGAGGGGAAAAAGATGTCAGTGGCCTCCACCTGTAAAACCATTCCTGTTTTGATGGTCATCTCGTTGTTGCCCCTCTGGTTCACCTGTTGTTCATTTGATTAACACCAAAGCAGCTGAACCTGACTAACAACCCCCTCTGCTACTTACCTGACCAAATCAATATCCCAGTTTATTTAACTTTATGCTATACTCTGATTAAAACGTGTTCCTTAAATTTTTTTGAGAGGTGTATAAACCACCTCTGCAGTTCCTCATTGCTGGTTCTTCATCGTTTGTTTGCTCCTATGTGTGTTTTCCATGATGTCTCCTGCATTTTTGGTTTGTTTTTGGACTCTGCTGCCGTTGCCTCTGGGACCCACCCAACTGTGACTATATTTATAATTTTGAGTTTGACAAAGTAAAGGGAATGTGATCTAAAAGAATCACGACCTAAAATCTAATCTTAAAAACATTAAATAAAAATATATATATAGAATTAAAAAAAAACTATTTTACAGTAAAGATTTAAGATGGAAAAAATAAAATTCAGAGTCTTGGCAAACAGCTCGTAAACATCTGATGATGATGAAGATGGTTCTTCCGGTCCGGGGTGAACAGTAGATGGATGCTGTGCTGCTCAGGCTTTCTATATTCTAATATTTCAATGTTTCTGCGTTAAAGTTGCTGCTTCACAGCAGAAGAAAATAACCGATTACACCAGATGGTTTGTTACAAAGAGCCATATGGCTATCTGGAGTATGCTGGTCCCCGCTTGAGGAAGGGCATGATTGAACCGTCTGTCCATCTCCATCTATCACCACCAAATTTAAACCTTTCTGCATCGTCGACAAACAGCAGAACGTGTTGCTAAATCAAGGCCTGCGCTGAAAAGTATATTTGGCAAGTAAAGCCTGCAGAGTTGATCTTTGGCTTTCTTCCCTCCTTCTGATACGTTAGGACTGTTGCTCTGATGATGTTCAGATTAAATGTTTATAGGGAAACCATGATATATAGCCTGTAGTCTAATGATGTTAAAAGATGAAGAAAACCAACTCCTTTATCGTATTTTAATCATAATTCCATATTATCTTACTTTAATGGTAAAAACTACTCATTCAGATCGTCTGATTTATCCTTTTCAATGACTGAGTTGAAATCGTTTTTTTCTAGAGGTGTCAAGTAAAGTATTTTAACTTCAGTAGAAATGTTGGCTATCTATACTTTACTGGAGTAATTATTTTTTAGACAACTTTTTACTTTCCACTTCTTACATTTTAAAAATGTATTTTTTGTTTTATTTAAGCTCATTTTCATTGTGGCCTGATGGTATAAAAAAAAAATAGACATCAAAACAATTAGTTTCATCCAGACAATTAATTTCTTTATCAAAATAAATAGTTTTTCAAGATGATGCAAAGTTAGATCTGAAACTGTTACCATTAGTTATAAAACTAAGAGAATGAAGTCTAAGGAAGTTATCATCCAGAATTTTAGAAAAATGTTCTTTTAACAGGGCAGTAAGGCTTCTGGCCTTAACCTTATTTCCTGTATTACTTTTACTTTTATACTTTAACTAGTTTTAAAAATGCTACTTTTACACTTGGAGTAAAAAGCTCAAGATGATCCTCTAACTTCTACAAACGCATTTGGATTTCTATTGGAGTAATGAAATATAATTAATACTTTTGACACCTTTGAAAAACTCAGATTAGAGATTAAAAAGTCGAATGCAGCTGGTGTGACGCGGCCTTCACTCTTGGTCTTGACTAATTATTGTTTAAAGGTTATTATTATTACTATTATTATTATTAGGCAGAATCTGTTAGTTCAATCTCTAACGTTCTGCTCTCTCTGCTTTTTCTCATAGTAGCTTCATCTGGTCTGTTCCTGTTTGGCTGTGACTCCATCCTGGAGAGAAATATCAGCTGTGCTGCTGCCATCAACACCTTTGTTTCTAGATGTTGGAGCTTGGCCTGTTTTCCAGTGTAGTCCTGTTTCTCTGACTGCGACTAACTGGATGTGCTCTCTTCATCCTCTGACATGGGAGCTGGCTCGGAGCACGTCTGCCTGGCTGTGTGTTTCCTGGACGGGGCCGCCTGTGGGGCTGGTTGACAGTTGCCTTTTGTATCTATGCTTCTTTTTCTATGTCTGCTTCTGTCTCCTTGAACCCCAGTGGGCCTCAGCAGATGGCCGCTCACACTGAGCCTGGTTCTGCTGGAGGTTTCTTCCTGTTCAAAGGGAGTTTTTCCTCTCCACTGTCGCTACAAGCATGCTTAGTGTGAGGGATTGCTGAAGAGTCAATGAGTCGATGCAATCAGCTGGTTTTCCTTAGATAGAAAACTTTGAATCAATCTGACTGGATGATCTGTTGAACTGGAAAGTGCCTTGAGATGACTTGTGTTGTGAATTTGGCGCTATAGAAATAACCTGAATTGAAATTGAATTGAAAACGGTTTTGCATAGAATTTGTTTGGAGTTTTTTTTATACTTCTACTTACTTTTCACACCTGAGGTTTTTTTCAATGTAGCTTCCAGTATTTAAAATTCAGTTTTTGCACCATATGTATTTAATGTTTTGAACTTACATATCTATTAGGGGTGTAAGTCACATCCATCATAGCGATTCGTTTCAGTATCGATTTCCTGACCCAACGATTCGATTATTTTCGATACTCAAGAATACACCACGATTCGATTCAATTAATCGATTTTTTTTTTTTTTTTTTTTTTTTACACCTTACAGGCTAAACAAAGTTTCAAGTTTGAAATAAATCAATGAAAGCTGTAATATTGTTATGCATTTTTTTTTTTTAGAAACAACAGCAAATAACAGAAGTAGAAAAGTTGCATCAAAAAATACTGCATTAAATCAGTGCAATGAAAGCAATGCAATACCTCGGCTCCAGACGTCCCGCCCCCTCCACAGATGTCCCGCCCCCTCTACTCCCAAATTGTAGCTGACCGCAGACAGCGCCGCAGACAGGAGGCCGGCTTGTTTTGTTTTTATGACCGAAATTGCGGAAAACAACTCGTGAACTTTGACCCGCTAGAAGAGCGAGGTGCGCGAGAACGCTGGGACCCTTTTTCCACCTGGATCTCCGCTCTTTTTGGCCCTCATGTCCCTCCGTCGTCGGACTAAACTCGCCCCCACTTCCTCGCCGCCTCGGCCGTATCTAGACCCACAGCGTGTAGAACAGACCACGCTTCAATATTGAGCATAAATCAAAAATGTCTGCATCAAACTCACTGCAACACACTGCTGCAGCAGGATAACCAGGAAGCGAGGTAGGAGGGCAACATGGGTTTAGCGCCACCGCAGCACGGGAGGAGAATTACACCCAGGAGCAAATGGATCAAAATAGACCGGAGGAAAAAAAAAAACATGAATCGATTCTCTTGCGGACGTATCGATGCATCGGATCGTCGGCTGTTGGATTGATGCATCGATACAAAACGATTATTATTTACACCCCTAATATCTATGCGTTTTTACATTTGATCACTGCGGCACTTTATGGAATGGAAATGTTGTGTGCTGTATAAAATGAAATTATGTTTTTTATACACCCTGTGTATGCAAAATGAGAAAAGTTGTTTAAGTCTGTACTGGGAAAAAAGGATTCTATTATTCACTCCAGTTAAATAAATGGAGCTCGATGGATTTCACTCAGTTTGCATGTATGACCTTTTTGCAAAGAGAGAACAGTTCATCATACGGTCCTTATTGCACGGTAATCAGCCCTGTGGCTTTGGCTAAACGGTAACATGCTATCAATAAACCTTGAGAAAGAATCTGGCTTGTTATGGGAAGAAGCTATGCCTTTTCTAAAAACACCCTCACACAGGGGAATTGTGTGGCCTTACAGGTGAAACCGGCTGAGTGAAAACTTTTATAGTGAGCAAATAGGATAAATGAATATATGGAATAAGAGAAGACAAATTTTCCGACCACAAAGTCTAAGAAAGCTGGCTGGTCAAAATAAAGTGAAGTATATATGTATGTATATATATATATATATATATATATATATATATATATATATACATAGACCAACTTGATAAAGCTACTAGGAGTGAAAAGCAAAGAGTAAAACTGTTTATGAGACTGAGGAGGAGAGGTCAGATTTTCCAGGCTGATTTCTTGGTCCAAAAATCTGGAAACTATTTCCTTTTTTTTTTTCTGACAGCTTTTCAGCAGAGATTGTGGGTTAAAATACATCCTCTTCAGACGACAGATGCACACTCTGCAAAAACTGATCAAAAACAAAAATACAGCTTTATCAAAATAACTGAATTTGCCCTTCATTTGAGTAGAGATATAATCCTCTCTGTCCCATTTTGAAACATTTTTTCAGCAATATAGTTTTCCCATTTTATGCAGGAGAATTTTGCAAATATTCTTTTACCTTATTCTTTGATGAAGAAGTACTATTAATTAATGCATCTACAGTATATAAAAAAAAAAGTTTTTGATAAAGCCGTTACATGTGTTTAATAGAGCAGCGCAGGCAGCTCCAGTCAGACACTGACACCGTACACCATCCTGCTATTCTGGGAAGGCTGGACCATATTAATAAGTTGGAGACTGGTGTGAAGCAGCCGTGTTTTATGTTGGACCACCTACATAGAAGCAGCTTATGTGACTTAATCAAATGCAAATAATGACCCTCAGACAGGCAGGAAGTTTTCAGGGAGCAAATTTAAAAAGGATTCAGCGTCTGAGAATCCATCATCCTGAAAATAAAAACTTAGTGCAGCGAAGAAATAAAGGCCTCGTTGTAAAACCATGAATCAGTCGTTTGGAACTGAGATTCAGCAGCAACCTTTGGGGGAAAGTCACAGTTAAGGCGACTGTATTAGACCTGTCAGCGCTGGAAGACATGCTGCATAGTGAGCAAGGGGCCAGTTTGCTTTTCTTGCACTGGAGCAACTTGCTCCTTTGCTCTTGCTTTGCTCTTACTCTCTCTCCTGAGCTTTTCATTGTGTAATAACTCAACAAAGCCAGTTTGCTTAACCTGAACCTTTGCCCGGTCTAAATGAACAGCAAAAAGAGGTTTCTGCCGCTTTAATACGGCGCGTATTATTATCATAACCCTGTGTGATGATCCGCTGACCGCACAATGACAGGGAAGGGCTGTAAGCGTCATTTAGAAATGTGTAAGGCTGCATTAATGCAAACACTGACTGATGGAGATGACAGCGGGGTCTGGCTTCCATCAGCGGCGAAACGGAGGGAGGTCAGAGTTCAGTCAGGAAGTTATAGAGTGATGCTGTCGCTGAGAAGGAAGGACAAACAGGCTGAGAGGAAGGCTGATGAAAGGAGACAAGAGAGATGGATGAGGGTCGGTGACGCCGACAGAAATGATGCTTTCTGGACATAAAAGGAAAGGAAGGAATTCCAGGAAGTTATGGGATAAACCGAGAAAAGTCCTGTTGAAGGTGAGGGGTTAGTATCAAACGGCATTTTGTTTGATTCAAGCTTTTTTTTTCAAATGTTAATGGTTTATGATCTAAAATTAGTCCTTTAAACTTTCCAATGAAGTATTTCCATGAAGGAGCGAAGCAGGTTGGACTTCTAAAGGATTCCCAGATCTTCCCAGAGTTCTGCAAAAAAATTAAAAAAGAACCTTATGGAAAACCGTCAGAATCGTCTTCCTCGGACAGCAGAGTGTCTTCAGTCAGAGGCTTCTCCAGGTCAGCTGCAAGACAGGCAGCTATAGAGGATCCTTCCTGCCTACAGCATCGACAGTTCTTCTTTTTGTCATTGTTTTTAAAGGAGAAGTCCGGTCAGCAAAGAATAATCAATGGATCATTATTTATACATAAAACTAATATGTGTCATGATCTGGCCTGTTTGCTCCTTAATTAGTCATTCCTTTCACCTGTCGTTTTCCCTCCCTGCCTCAATTATAATTTATTCCTCTCACCTGTTTCCTTTGGTTTATAATCAGTTCAGCCTGAGCATTCAGTGCCAGAACATTACTTGTCTTTCTGTCAGTCTGTCGTTTCAGTTCCAGTTTTACTCCATGGTTCATGTTCTGGATCCTGGCAGCCAGTGGAAAGAGGGTTTATGTGTTCGTCTCGTCTCCTAATCATCCACTGTTCCTCCCCTGCGGAGTCCTCTGGGTTTTTGGCTCATTATGTGGGGAGGTTCAGTTTTTATCCAGTAAGCCTGGCTCCAGGGAGGAGACCAGTTTAAAGTCCTGCATCAAGTTCTGGTTCCACGTCCTGTCTCGGCTACCCTCTGCCACTGAGCCTGCCTGTCTGCACCTGTACGTGACCACCTGGTCATGCTTCCGGTCCCAGTCAGACTCTGAACCCTCCTGGGAGCCTGTGGATGCCTGGAAGTCTGGATCCTGTTCCTGTCTGTTTTGGATCCCTGACCAGGATCGACTTCCTGCAAGACCTCTAGAACTGCAGCACTGGGGACATTCTTGGACTGGACTGTTAAACCAGGTAAGTGTCCAACTCAGATAATCTTCTGTCAGATGATCGTGGTCACTTACCTGTGTCTCTCCTGCAGAGTGTCTGCGATTGGGCCCCGCTCCCCCTCCTGCAGCTACAGTTCCTAGAAGCTCCACTTTAGTTCTTGTTTTGTTTTTCTTTAAACGTTTTATACTGTCTCTCCTTGAATACTGGGTCCATCTGTCCTCGGTTCATGACAATATGTTTGTGGTGATTTAATGAATTTAGCATTAATCAGATCATTGATTCTGGGAAATTGTTTTTTCAATGAAATCGTTTTTTCAGTGTACGGAAATCCAAAACATGGAGGACAACCGTGAAAAAGCCGCTGGTTTAAAAAAAAACTTTCAAGCACCTATGAACGGCACCTCACCCACTGACCACTGGGCTCTATGCCGGTTGGTAAGCAGGCCCAGTCAGTCAGGAGTTTAGAGATTAGTGGATTACCGGAGGCAGAAACCAGATTATTCTCAGCAGAAATCAGGCCTCTACTAGTTTGTTGCTCTTTCTTCTCAGCTTACTCCTTATTTTCCGCCTTTTAGGAAAACCAGTTTCCAGTCCCTGGTCTGTTGTAGATTCCAGTCCTCCTCCTCATTCTTTATTGTAGTTTATTGCAGAACTCCCCTTTAGATTCCATCCATAAATCTCCTCTGGCTGCTCCCCAGATCCCCCGCCTGTACGCCTCCACAGTTCTCCATCCAGATCATCGTTTCCCTGAAGATCATCACCGACCTGTGCGTCCAACCTCAGCTTCAGTGAGACAATTGTCTCGTCCTCCTCCTCCTCACCACAGATGATCGAACCGTCCTTCCTTCAGGTTCCTCCTCGCTGCCAGCCTGGATCCTCCACTTCAACTTCATTTAATCGCTCGGTAGTTTTTCCTGCACAGCAATTTCTCTCAAAAAACAAGATTAAACTGAAATAATGGAAATGAGGAAAATCTGTTTCCTCTTAATTCCAACATCGTTTTCACCTAATATAGTTTTTTTTTTTTACAAATCCCTTTTCAAGCACCTTAGAAAATTGCAAACCAGATAACAGATTTATAACAATCCATATAATTGTTTTTATAAAATGAAAATGACCACCTGCTCCATTTCACTCTTGAAGAAAAGCCAGATGGGAAGATAAAATGATCTTTTCTTTAAATTATCAGTAAAAAAAAAGTTTGACACATTTCTGGTAAAAGAACCAAAACCAGAGTTAATTTTAATTACCATTAAATCAGACGAATCACATTAAAAATAATTAAAACCACCAATAACCAACTGGTTGTTAGTTATTTATTTATATTTCTAATGAATATATAATCTCATTAAAAAGGCCAAAGTTTAAACTCCCACATGTTTATATCTTTATTTGGTCTGCAGTGCAAATGTAAAGTAAAAACGCTTTGATAGAAATCCCAACAAATTCTAACTAAAACTGTTTTAACCTTTAAACTGATAATCAGCCAAGACCAAGAATGGAGGCCGCGTCAAACTGGCTAAATTCGACTTTTTAATCTCCAATCTGACTTTTTCAGAGGTGTCAAAAGTATTAATGTTTATTGCTCCAGTTGAAGTAGAAATCCTGCTGTTTAAAAACACTTCTGTAGAAGTTAGAGGATCGACTTCAGCTTTTTACTCCAGCAAAAGTGTAAAAATGGAGCCTAGGCGGAAATTCAACTGAAAAAACTTTCTTTTTTTCCTTCATCCACCTGCCAATCAGCTTTGAACCACACCTCCACGATAGCCAATCAGCATCCAAAGCTCATCTTAAAAGGCCTCCGATACGCACCTGTCTGCTCCTGCACAGGCGGCGGATGCGCTGTGACTTCATTCAGATGACCTGCAGCCCCTCCCCCACCATCGTAGCTAAAGCTTCATCTGAGCGTCATTCCTCCCGGACTCTTACTGCGTTCCCTGTTTCATCTCAACCAGTCGGGCAGAAGACCGCCATGTCGAGTGTGGTTCTGCCAGAGGTTTCTTCCCAAAGGGGAGTTTTTCCTCTCCACTGTCGCTCCATGCTTGCTCATCATGGACCGGTTCTCTCAACCTGTGTTATCCAACTGAACTTCCGTCTTCCAGGTCCCTGAGTGTGTTAGGTTTCTGTTTCTGTTATGTTTTTCTTTTGAGTATTCAGTCTTACTTTACTCCTTGTTTTCTAGTGTTTAGTTTTCTTTTCTCCATGTTTTATAGTCCTGGTTATTTGATTATCATTTTGTTATTTCCAGTCTTCCAGGTTTCTTTTTGTTGCTCTCTGCTGCCCTCTTGTGTTCTCCTTCTTCCCTAGCTCTTTACCTCTCTTGTTCTGTGCACACCTGCTCCCAGTTTCCCCATTAGCCCCCTCTTTGTCTCAGTCTCCTTTAAAAAGCCCTCTCTGTTCAGTTCCCCTTTGCTGGGTCCTCGTCAAACACCGTCTTCATGCTCCAACTCCTTCTCTCTGTGCCTTCCTCGTTATGTTTGTGATTCCCCTGATGTCCCCATGGTTTCTGGTACGTTAGACTTGTTTTCTTGTTTTCCTTTTGGATTTTTGGAATTAAATCCACAACAGATTCACTTCTGCCTCTCTGCCTCTGCTTTTGGATCAACTAACCATAGTCAAATCGTGACAGAGTGAAGCTCTAGTATCAGCTCACGCAGTCCTCTGGATCTCCCCATAAAGCTCAGCAGACCGTCTCTCCAACCAGCAGTCTACAGACTGACCAACTCCATCTATCTCCACTCCACCACCAGTTTCAGGCCTGGAGGGGAAACAGCCCTAATTCTTTACTCCTGTTCATGCATATCTATCAAATTAAGCTCTATGTTTCCTGCTGAGGTCTGAGCACCAAAGACTAAAGTCATTGTATCAGTAAATTTCTCCTAATTGTCTTTTCTCTTCGTGTTTTTCAAATTGAAGCATCATTTTAAAAACTACTTAAAGTATAAAAGTAAAAGTAATGCACGAAAAAAATGTTAATGCCAGAAGTTTTACTGCTTTATGCTATTAAAGGAACATTTTTCTACAATTCTGGATGATAACTTTCTTAGACTTTATTTTCTTAGTTTTATAACTAATGGTAACAGTTATTAAAATGAATAAATAAAGAACAGCTGTGAAGCAAAGCTCCACTTTATGAGTCTGAGCAGCATCTCAAACAAGAACAGATAAAAAAAAAGCTACATTTTTCCCCATTATCTTATTAAAAACATTATCTTATATAAAAAAATAGCTTTAAATATTTTTATTAAAAACATAATAGGAACTATGTTAAAGGAAAAAAAAAATTTTTCTACATCTATTTCCTCTCATCTTTTTAAAGCTTTGACAAAAGAATTCAGAAAAAATGATTAAACTGACCTTTAATGCTGTGATTGTGTTTTTTCTCCAATCAACAAAACGTACGAAAACCACAATGAAAAATAAATTAATTGACAAAAAAAAACAAAAAACTAGAAGCTCTTTACCATAAAATCAAACAAAAATGATTTGTGTGGATTAAAGAAACTAACATTACGTTTGGTTTCCGTAAATCAAAGGAAAATGAGCGTCTTAAACTCTTCAGCGTCTTCATGACAAGCTATTAGCTGAGCTCCATTTTGCTGTAACGACCGGCTGTAAATTTCATTTACATTCAGACACCAGAGCCGTTCCTGTGGAAACTCACATGCAGAGCTGCACTGTGGATGTTCTGCTTCCTACATGATGCCCTACAAATAAAACTAATAAGGTGAGTTTAAAGAGATAATCTGACCAGATGTTTGCCATTTTTAGCCTTTTCTTTGCTGAAATTATCTGTTATTATCAGAGGTATAGAGTCAATACATCGCCATTGTTCTCTAACCTTCCAACTTTATTTATCCCTTGGGATTACTCCTTCAGGGAAATTCTGGTTCCAGGAGCTCATATAGAGGACAAACAGTTAAAACAACCACTTAAGATAAAAATATGACAGACAGTATAAAAAGAGTGTAGAAACTACAAAGAGCATTAAAAAAACGTTTAATTTCCTGCAATGTGTTTCCCTTAGATATAAAAATATCTGCACAGTACAGAGCTAAGGGACGTCAACTCAGTTGACAAAACTATACTGACCATATAAAAAAATTAAAATTTTACAGAAGGAGGAATAACGAGAAGAAAATGTAAGAAAATTTGAATAAAGAAAAAATACTGTTTCAGTTCAGTTTATTTCTATAGCTCCAATTCACATCATGTCATCTCAGGTCACTTTCCAGTTCACCAGATCATCCAGTCAGATTGATCCAAAGTTTTCTATCTAAGGAAAACCAGCTGATTGCATCGACTCAATGACTCTTCAGCAATCCCTCACACTAAGCATGCTTGTAGCGACAGTGGAGAGGAAAAACTCCCTTTGAACAGGAAGAAACCTCCAGCAGAACCAGGCTCAGTGTGAGCGGCCATCTGCTTGGAGCTTTTTTGTTTTTTAAGCTTCATTTAAGCTTTAAAATGTTCCTTAACAGCTTGTTTAATTACTCTGGGCTGCATTTGATCGACTCTAGAGTAAAACCTAAATTACTTTAGGCGCTTCAATGACTCTAAATCAGATATTTCTTAACTGATTAGTGAAAAACTGAATAATTGGAAGCTTAATAAAAAAAAAACTCTCTTTAGTAATTTATGGGAATTTAAGTTTGGAATCTACAAATCTACACATTGGAAAACCTGGAAATGGATATTTGCATTGATAGAAAACACTTCAATGTAAAGATTAGAATCCATAAAGCATTTATTATTATCTTTTTAAACAAAAAGATAAGAATAGGTTATTTTTTATGAGAAGAAGTTAATATTGTAACTTTAGATTTAACATTGACAGTAATGTGTCACTTATAGCGGCAGACCAATAGGTGAAATGAAACCCGTGTATGTGAATCTGAAAAGCGCAGCCAAGGAAGGCAAATAAGACATCAGCTGATCAGCGCCGCCAGGGAGGCTTGGTATTTCCTGCTCTGCTGATACATGTCCTCTACACCCCCCCACCCCAATTTATCCCCAACCCTGACCTCTCCTAACAAACAAGGAGCGGAGGAGGCCTGAAAGGATAGAGCCCAAAATCAGAGCTTTTTATCTGAACTGTTTGGAAGGAAAGGTGACGTCTGATTGTTTGCTTTTTTTAACGCAGAAGATAAAGAGGTTGAAAGAAGGAGAAACAGATTTTATTCTTTGTAATTTAGTCGATTCTGTCTATTTATCAATAAATCACCTCCTGCAGAGCGGATCTCCATTTGCTCTCCCTTCCTAAGCCATAATTTATCCTTTCAGCTGTTTCACATCACAGATCGACTGAAACTGTCATAGTTTTGGTTCAGTTTAAGTTTGATCATTGAGTTTTCATTGGTTTTACTTCCAATTTGTGTTATTCTGGTTATTTTTGATTGTATTTGAGTTCTTAGGTATTTCTTGTTTGCCCTCTTGTGTCAGTCTCCTTTTCCCTAGCTTCCTTCTAGACTCCTCTGTTCACACCTGCTCCCAATCTGCTGATTAGCCTGGTCTTTAGCTACGTCCACATCGCAGCCTGAAGTCACCCAAATCCGATTTTTTTGACCCACATGCGACCTGGACCTGATCTTTTCATGGCAGTCTGAACAACACAGATAAGATTTTTTTCAATGTGACCCAGGCCAGTTGGCTATGGCTACGTTCACACCGCAGCCTGAAGTGACCCAATTCCGATTTTTTTGCCCATATGTGACCTGTATCTGATCTTTTTATGACAGTCTGAACGACACAGATCGGATTTTTTCAAATGCGACCCAGGCCACTTGGATATGTGGTCCTGAATCCGATACGTATCTGATCTTTTCAAATGCGACCTGTGTCTGTACGGCCAGGTCGCATTCATCCGACCTACACGTCATTGATACTTGACAAATATTACTAAACGTTACTAATCTGCGTCCTACTAAGCGGAGGCGGGAAAAACTAACAACCATGGCGGAAGATAACACAGAGAGCAGTCAATGGAGAGAAAGTGAGGTTGCTGACTTAATTCATATTTAGAAAGCTCGATTCAGACCAAACTCGAAGGGTCTTACCGGAACCGGGGGAGGGTCTTTCTTTTTGATCTTCTTAAAAAGATTTCGTTCGTAATGTGCCTGCTCCTGTTGGAGAAGAACTTAAAGAACGCAATATACGCTGCAGTATTACGAGTCATGTTTACTTCCGCAAACACTGAGGACGCTTGCTACGTGTGACGTCATCGCGTCCTCGAGTGCGCATGCGGGACACTTCGGTTGGACGCATTCAGTTCACACAGTAGATCACATACAAGTCGCATATACTTGGAAGTGTGAACGGACACGCAAAAAAATCCGATTTCACAAAAAAATCGGAATTGAGCATTAAGGCCTGCAGTGTGAACGTAGCCTATGTGGTCGTGAATCTGATACGAATCTGATTGTTTCAAATGCGACCTGTGTGTGAACGCCATTAATACCAGCTAAGGTCACTATTCTGGGTCTTGCTATGAAGAAGCTGCAAGAAAAACAACAACCATGGCAGATGATGATGCAGAGAGCAGTATTTATATTTAACCATCTAGAAAAGATTGAGTTTTTATGGTTGGGAAAGATCGCTAGATGCGCTCTGGAACTACCATCTATGTTTACTTCCGTAAACATGAAGCACGCTGGCCTGCGACGTCATCGCGTCCTCTACTGCGCATGCGGGACGCTTGCGTTTTATGACTGCAGTTCATACAGAAAATCACATACAAGTTGCATATATTTGGAAATGTGAACGGCAACGCAAAAAAATCGGATTTCAGTAAAAATTGTAATTGAGCATCAAGGCCTGCAGTGTGAACGTAGCCTTTGTTTCTCTCCATATATGCACTTCCTGTTCAGTCACTGTTGCTGGTTTGTTGTCATTTCTTTGCCCCCTTGTTGTGAGTATTCCTGGTTCTCAGTTTTTGTGGATTTTGTGGATTTATGTTTTTGGATTTGTGCTTCTGTTACTTTTTTTTTTTGTTATTAAATCTTCTAGAAACCACTTTAGCTTCAGTGTCTGAATTTGGGTCAAGTCAAACCTCCGACCAACCTGACAGAAACAAGTTAATTAAAGCAAATGAAGATTATTTTAACGTCTTTGTGACTCATTCTTGATTTGTGGGCCAAGTCTTAAAGCAAATATTTTTTTTCTTGCTCCATTTAGGTGATATTTACAAATTACAAAATTAATTATTTTTCCTTGACTCAGTTAAACATTTTTTTAAACTTTTCTTCTTCTTTCCCTAAACCAATTAAGGATCGTTTAAAATGTAAAACTCTAGTAAGTAACTGATAGTCTAGCTTAATTAGATAGTGCCGGGGGGAGTGGCGGTCTGGTGGTTAAGGGATAGGGCTTTGAATCCTGAGATTGGGAGTTCGATCCCCCACTCCCCCAGACTGCCACTCTGGGTCCCTGAGCAAGACCCTCAACCCCACACTGCTTCCCGGGCGCCGCACAAGGGCAGCCCACTGCTCGCCAAGGGGATGGGTTCAATGCAGAGATAAATTTCTCCAATGTGAGATCAATAATGTTCAATTTATTTATTTAATTAGATGATTCAGTGAATCCAAAATGATAGAACAGAAAAGATTTATTACAATGTGAATTACTTTATTTATCCCCGGTGTGAAATTATTTTCTTGCAGCGCAACCGTTTACAGACGATAGAAAAATAAGATTGTAAAGACAATAGAATAAAATAAAATATAGTTTAATAAGACTAAAATAAGTACAATTACAACCTTCCCATATAAACAGTGTAAAATAAGATCTCTATAAAAGATGAGGATCATATTATATTCAATGGACAGAACTTAAAATGCTGCTGATTCCAAGAGCAATGCCCAAACACCAGTCCTTATTTTATATATTTATCTAAAAGTTGTTATATATGCAAAAAACCAAACAATTAATTATTCTTGGGGTCCCCTACTGGTCCTGGGAACCTCGGCAGCCGCTTTTTTTTTACTTATTTCTCGATTGACCCTGATTAAATGCATAATGAACTTCTCTAATTCATTTCTATAAAGTCTTTATTGGCATCTGTGAGGTGCGCTGCAAGAATGATCTAGAAATAAGTAAAAATTTCTTAAATTAAGTGTATTCACCCTTAATTTGAGTGGGTGAATTAGATAGTTTGCCAATGGAATGAGTAATTTTACTCTTAAAATAAGATAATTAGATAATATGCACTTAAGATAAGACAATGCAATAGAGTTTTCTTATTTTAAGTGTAAATCGTCTTGTTCCATTGGCAAAATGTCTCTTTTACCTCCTCAATTCAAGAACAAATGCACTTATTTTAACAAAAAAGGACTTATCTAGATTTAGATTTTTTGCAGTGTGGGACCTTTGATGCTTTCAAGTATAAAAGTCAGACTGTTTAGTCAGTTTCCTGGGAACTGGCTAGCGTTAGCTTACATCAGGGCTGCACTTCTAAGAACCATATCTCTACTTCCATATTCTGTGTGAAAAGTCCTCTCTTTCCTGTGTGCGGTTTGCGTTTGGACTTCTCCGGAGGATTTCCCACCGCTGCATTGGGCTCCCTGCCATCAGAGGGGGTCATTTACAGTTTGCACATTACATTTTTCAACAGCCCATAACCACAATAAACTCGCGTATTATTACACAATTTCTGTTTAATGACGCCAAACAAATGACTGCCAAACCCGAACTGAGATTACCTCTGATGTTAGCAGTGAAAAACATATTAAACATTTAATTCAAATTGACTAAATAAACTTCACATGATAGATTAGAGGAAAGTCTTTGTAGAGTTTATAAAAAAAAAGAAATAAGAGAAGCAAACATGAGGGAGCTTCTCTTATGGAAGTAAATCTGTGTCCCTGGGATTTGAATTAAAAACGCCACTGAAATTTAAATGTTGTATGTTTGTTCTTACTGTTTCAGTGTTAAAATATATTCAGAACACTTTTTTGACCTAAAAAAAAAAATCATTGTCATTATTTCTACACAGTTGAAATTTCATTTGTTATTTTCTCTAAAAGCTAAAAATTCACATTACTATTTCAAAGTGATTACATTTTTCAATGCTTATTTTTCAGTTAAATTTTTCAGTGTAAAAAAAATCTGCATATAAAAAATTCAACCTTTCAAAATTCAAACGCAATATTTTCAGCCTGAATTTTCAGTGCCTGGGTGATCCCAGAGGCTATGTTGTCGGGGGCTAAATGCCCCTGGAAGGGTCTCCCAAGGCAAACAGGCTCTGGGTGACAGGTCAGACGAAGAGCGGTTCAAAAACCCTTATGACGAGGACTCAAACGAGGCACGTGACGTCGCCCGGTACGGCGGAGCCGGGACCCCAACCTGGAGCCAGGCCTGGGGTTGGGGTTCGTCGGCGAGCGCCTGGTGGTCAGGTTCTTCCTCGCGGGACCCGGCCGGGCCCAGCCCGAAGGAGCGACGCGAGGCCATCCCCCAGTGGGCCCACCACCTGCAGGGGGAACCATGAGGGACCGGTGCAAAGAGGATTGGGCGGCAGCCAGAGGCGGAGACCTCGGCGACCTGATCCGCGGGCGCTTAAACTGGCTCTGGGGACGTGGAATGTCACCTCACTGGCGGGGAAGGAGCCCGAGCTTGTGCGTGAGGTGGAGCGATACCAGCTAGAAATAGTTGGGCTCTCCTCTACGCACAGCCAGGGCTCTGGAACCCAGCTCCTTGAGAGAGGCTGGACTCTCTTCTACTCTGGAGTTACCCGCGAGAAGAGGCGGAGGGCGGGGGTGGGGCTGCTTGTCTCCCCCCAGCTCAGCCGTCTCGTGTTGGAGTTCACCCCGGTAGACGAGAGGGTCGCCTCCCTTCGCCTTCGGGTTGAAGGGAGGACTCTGACAGTTGTTTCGGCCTATGGGCCGAACGGCAGTACGGAGTATCAGGCCTTCTTAGCATCCCTGGGGAGGGTGTTAGAAAGCGCCCCTCCCGGGGATTCCATCATTCTGCTGGGAGACTTCAACCCCCACGTGGGAAACGACAGTGACACCTGGAGGGGCGTGATCGGGAGGAACGGGCCCCCAGCTCTGAACCCGAGTGGTGTCTCATTATTGGACTTCTGTGCAAGTCACGGATTGTCCATAATGAACACCATGTTCAGGCATAAGGATGTCCATCGGTGCACTTGGCACCAGGACACCCTAGGCCGAAGGTCGATGATCGACTTTGTAGTCGTATCTTCTGATCTTCGGCCGCATGTCTTGGACACTCGGGTGAAGAGAGGGGCGGAGCTGTCCACCGACCACCACCTGTTGGTGAGTTGGATACGCTGGAAGAGGAGGAAGCCTGAAAGACTCGGCAGGCCCAAACGTGTAGTGAGGGTCTGCTGGGAACGTCTGGTGGAGCCCTCGGTCAGAGACGTGTTCAACTCCCACCTCCGGGAGAGCTTCTCTCAGGTTCCGAGGGAGGTTGGAGACATGGAGTCCGAATGGGCTGTGTTCTCTGCCTCTATTGTCGATGCGGCTGCCCGTAGCTGTGGCCGTAAGGTTTGCGGTGCCTGTCGTGGTGGCAATCCCCGAACCCGGTGGTGGACACCGATAGTAAGGGATGCCGTCAAGCTGAAGAAGGAGTCCTATCAAGCCTGGCTGGCTTGTGGGACTCCTGAAGCAGCAAGCAGGTACCGTGAGGCCCAACGTGTCGCGGCCCGGGCGGTTGCAGAGGCAAAATCTCGGGCCTGGGAGGAGTTCGGAGAGGCCATGGAAAAAGACTATCGGTTGGCCTCAAAGCGATTCTGGCAAACCGTCCGGCGCCTCCGGAGGGGAAAGCAGTGCTTCCCTAACACTGTTTTTAGTGGGTGTGGGGAGCTGCTGACCTTGAAGGAGGATATTGTCGGGCGGTGGAAGGAATACTTTGAGGATCTCCTCAACCCGACAGACATGCCTTCCGTGGGGGAAGAAGAGACGAGGTGCTTGGGGCTGGGTTCGTCCATCACCCGGGCTGAAGTCACCGAGGTAGTCAAAAAACTCCACGGTGGCAAGGCTTCGGGGGTGGATGAGATCCGTCCTGAGTATCTCAGAGCTCTGGATGTTGTCGGGCTGTCATGGTTGACACGTCTCTTCAACATTGCGTGGAGGTCGGGGACAGTTCCCCTGGATTGGCAGACTGGGGTGGTGGTTCCCCTCTACAAGAAGGGGGACCGGAGGGTGTGTTCCAACTATCGGGGAATCACACTTCTCAGCCTCCCCGGAAAGGTCTATGCCAGGGTGCTGGAGAGGAGAGTCCGGCTGATTGTCGAACCTCGGCTGCAGGAGGAGCAGTGTGGTTTTCGTCCTGGCCGTGGAACGGTGGACCAGCTCTACACCCTCTGCAGGGTGCTTGAGGGTTCATGGGAGTTTGCCCAACCAGTCCACATGGGTTTTGTGGACTTGGAGAAGGCATTCGACTGTGTCCCTCGTGCTGCCCTGTGGGGGGTGCTCCAGGAGTATGGACTCGGGGGCCCTTTATTAGGGGCCATCCATTCTCTGTACAAGCGGAGCAGGAGTCTGGTTCGCATTGCCGGCATTAAGTCGGACCTGTTCCCGGTGCATGTTGGACTCCGACAGGGCTGCCCTCTGTCACCGGTCCTGTTCATAACTTTTATGGACAGGATTTCTAGGTGCAGCCAAGGACCGGAGGGGGTCTGGTTTGGGGAACAGCGGATCTCGTCCCTGCTTTTTGCGGATGACGTAGTTCTGCTGGCTCCCTCCTGCCAAGACCTACCGCGTGCGCTGGGGCGGTTCGCAGCCGAGTGTGAAGCGGCTGGGATGAGAATCAGCTTCTCCAAATCCGAGGCCATGGTTCTCGACCGGAAAAAGGTGGCATGTCCCCTTCGGGTTGGAGGGGAGTCCTTGCCTCAAGTGGAGGAGTTAAAGTATCTTGGGGTCCTGTTCACGAGTGAGGGAAGAATGGAGCGGGAGATCGATAGACGGATCGGTGCGGCTGCTGCAATAATGCGGACGCTGCACCGGTCTGTCCTGGTGAAGAGAGAGCTGAGCGAAAAGGCAAAGCTCTCAATTTACCGGTCGGTCTACGTTCCTACCCTCACCTATGGTCATGAAATTTGGATCATGACCGAAAGAACGAGATCCCGGATACAAGCGGCTGAAATGAGCTTTCTCCGCAGGGTGGCTGGGCTCTCCCTTAGAGATAGGGTGAGGAGCTCGGTCATTCGGGAGAGGCTCAGTGTAGAGCCGGTTCTCCTCCACATCAAGAGGAGTCAGTTGAGGTGGCTCGGACATCTTCTTCGGATGCCCCCTGGACGCCTCCCTCGGGAGGTGTTCCAGGCATGTCCCACCGGGGGGAGGCCCAGGGGACGGCCCAGGACACGCTGGAGAGACTATGTCTCTCGGCTGGCCTGGGAGCGCCTAGGGCTTCCCCCAACAGAGCTGGAGGAGGTGTCTGCGGAGAGGGAAGTCTGGGAGTCTCTGCTTAGTCTTCTGCCCCCGCGACCCGGTTCCGGATAAAGCGGGAGACGACGAGTACGAGTACGAGTATTTTCAGCCTCCTGAGATTCAACTGGCTCTATTTCATCGTCTTAAATTCGGGGTTTAAATTCTACGGAGCCCCTGTGATGACATGGTCAAAAAGAATTTTTAATTGTGGCCACGAAGTAGCCTCAGAAATAGCCTTAGACCTTAGAGAAGGCGCGCTCGATTTGCTTACCCAGTTGTCCAGGAATGATATTAATATTATTAATAAGTATTTCGTGAGCATGTTAAACTTGTTGCGTGGCCACGAAGTAGTATTTCGTGCACACGATATACTACTTCGTGGCCACAATTAAAAATTCTTTTTGACCATGTCATCAGAGGGGCTCCGTAAAATTCAGTGTAAAAAGGGAAGGGTTACTTCAGGTCACAGACGTTAGCAATGGATTGAGGCGTCCAACACCCAGCCAATCCTGTTACGTTTTCTTAGTCACGTGACGTGACGCTTGTGGCGCTCATACGGAAGGAAAGCCAGCATCACGGAGCCAGTCATGCAAACTAACACTAACTCAACTACAGAAAAATGAAAGTAATAAACTCACCGTTGAGTTAGCGTTAGCGTTAGCTTGCATGACCGGCTCCGTCATGCTGGTTTTCCTTCCGTATGAGCACCACAAGTGTCACGTCACGTGACTAAGGCCCCGTCCACATGAAGTCAAACCCTGGCCTAAACGCACAAATTTTTCACCAAACCAGCCTCTCATCCATACCAAGCCGGCGTTTCGGGGGTCTGTAAACAATCTTTTTTTTTATCAAGCCTTCAGAGTGGGAAGATTTTGAAACGCCGTTTTCGCGTTTCCATCTTTAAGCTCTAACCGCATTTTTTTTCTTACACGCATGCGTCATAGTGTCGCCTCTAAACACGCATGCGCGACACAGTATCACAACAACAATGGCGCCGTACTGTGTTGAATGGTTGCTGCTCATGCTACTCACCCTGCTGTCGGGCTTACAACAGAATCTTCTTCTTCTGGAATATCTCCAGGAAGAACAGAGCAAAATCGACCACATAGTTCAGCACCTGAATTTGACTGAACCACGAAAATGGACCCGCAGGGCAACCATGTATAAATATTACTGCGCATGCCCAACATTTCGTCGCCTATTTTTGCTTTGGCACCACAGCGCCACTTACAGGCCTGGCATTCAGTTTGCAGCGTTTTCATGCATTCGTGTGGACGCTCACATTTATTTTACGTCTCCGTCTTTACGACAAACGTTCTGGAAAATATTAGGGTTTCGTGTTCGTTTTGACTTCGTGTGGACGGGGCCTAAGAAAACGTAATGAGAAGGTTGAATTTTTTTATATGCAGATTTTTTTAACATTGAAAAATTTAACTGAAAAATAAGTATTGAAAATGTAATCACTTTGAAATAGTAATGGGAATTTTTAGCTTTTAGAGAAAATAACAAATGAAATTTCAACTGTGTAGAAATAATGACAATGATTTTTTTTTTTTTTAGGTTAAAAATGTGTTCTGAATATATTTTAACACTGAAACAGTAAGTACAAACATACAACATTTAAATTTCAGTGCCATTTTTAATTCAAATCCCAGCGACACAGATTTACCTCCATATCCTCCCACCGAAGCCAAATCAGGTCCGTGTTTTAGGAGTTTTAAAAGCAGACACAAAGTCAACAAACATCTCAGATGACCTCTGAGTGTCTGCTTATCAAATGTCACATCTCACGTCAGGCAGGAGTAAATATAGTGTGAATCAATGCGCATCATTAACAGTAACCTTATCTACTGAGGTTGGACGCTCAGACTGTAAATCTGCTCCATGTGGAGAAGCGAATCCAAACACAGGCTGCTGGCTGATAACGACTCAGGACGCATCTGTCTGCCAGCCTCTTATTACTTCTATTAAATCCAACATGAAACCAGGTGATTTCTCGCCGCGCTGCAGCAATAAACTGAGCTCAAGTGTATCACGGAGTTGTTCGCTTTTAATGGAGGGCAACGGGAATTCAAATGGAGGGCAGCTGTGCTAATTGCGGCTGTCGGGGAAGAAGCTTGTACCTCTAAATCGTCCACCTTTTGACCTGAGAGACGTTTGTTTAATGGGATTTAAAGCTTTTGTGGGGACATTAGGTGGAGGTTGGATGAATCAAGCTTTTTTCCTTAAACATGAATCATTTGTTTAAGGTAAAAATTGAAGGTTAACCCTCAGAGGCTCGAGTGGAGATAAATATAGGTGTCAGTTCTATCAAGCTCCTCGCTCTACATGACCGTCAAACAAATCCCATTATCAGACAAAGATAACCGGAGTAAACACATAATGCAGTTTGCCGACGATGATTTGATTTATTAATGGGCATGGCAGCTGTAAATAGAACCCATGAGGGTTGGAGCTTAAGGTCCCGAACTGATGACCAGGCATTTTCCTTCAGGTTTTTCTTGCAGAGGGCAGAATTAATGGCTCCTATTAAGTTGTTGAGGTGCTGAATCAGCAAATCAGTCCCAGACCATCAAACCACCAGCTCTGTTCGATGGTTTGTTTTTTTTTCCCAGTAATGCTGTTAGATTTAATGGGATGTTTCACTTTTATCTTTGGGATGAAAACTGCTGTTGCATTCCTCCCACAGAGACACAAATGTCAGGTGGAATTTTTAATATTTTTGTGTCCCTTATAAAACAAAAAGTATTTGTGAAAAAATAATTTTGAAGCCCCATTTAAAAATGTGTGTGGAATAAGCACCATGTGACTGTTTCGGCCATTTTTATAAATACATAAACATGAGCAGGTGACAGTTGGTTCCTGAACACTGGAAAAATGATCTAGAAATAAGTAAAATTTCTTAAATTAAGTGTAATTACCCTTAATTTGAGTAGGTAAATGAGGTGGTTTGCCAATGGAATTAATATTTTTACACTTAAAATAAGATAATTAGATAAAATGCACTTGAAATGAGACAATGCAATTGCATTTTCTTATTTTAAATACAAAATGTCACTTTTACCTCCTCAATCCACCAAAAATTACTTATCTAGGTTTAGATGTTTTCCAGTGTACCGGGCCCACCGTGCTTAAGGGGTTTCTTTTGTTTGGATACCAATTCAGCGCGGCCCATATAATGTAACGCAGAGCAACACTTTGCATTGTGGCATTTGAAACAAGTCAGCATTCACTGCAAAGCTCTGAGCTCTGGGACAGAGAGAGTTAGGTTTTCTGTAAAAAACAAGAAGATAGTCATTGAGGTGTGAGGTAAGAGGAAGTGTTTTCTGCCATGACTACGACTTAGTGGAAGGCAAGGAAAACACTGGTTGGAAGACATGATTTGTGATGCAGAGCCGCTATCATGGCCGCTGCTTGGCAGAGCAGGCAGACGCCAAGACGCTCCGCTGTGATGATTTCCCCACAGACTCGTTGTCCTCCACCATTGAACATGTGTCATTTGTATGCCGCCCCTCCGCCTCTTTGACAGAACGACATTTGGAAACACTCATCTGCTGATCACAGCCCCCCCCCCACCACACACACACACAGTTAATACTGTATTTTCAAGCTAAACGTCTCCCAGAAACACCAGCTCTGCTATAGATACAGCTAGCTGTCATTAAATAGGCTGCATATGTATCTACATTTGTAAATGTCAGAAAGTGTGAATGGTTTGAATTTTTTTGAATTAATTTGAAGTTACAAGTACAACTACACCACAACTTCAGATTGCCAGTACGGATCTACTACCTAGGTCTTGCTGTTACACTCCGTACCAGCTGGTGGCAGTAATCAACCTGAATCTAAAACTATACCTTTTCTGAAATGTTGTTTCTAAGGCCGTTTCGCATGAAACGTCACTAGCACCAGCACTGATCCAACTCACAGACTGAGACCGACTGATGTTGTTCTGGCTCCTCCCTCTTTACCCAGCATGCATCAGAGCAGACTTGTCAGCAGCAGCTTCCAGGTTAGCGCTCACAGAGCTCAGAGTATTAAGTTAAAAGTTCCCTTTTATGTTGCCGTTGTTCAATAAAAGTACATTTTAAGATCATTTGAGGTTTATTTGATCATTTGATTTAGTGCAGAATTTTTAAAAAAGTTCAGACATTAAGAGGACTGTGGTAACCAGCGGAGCGCCAAGGCTATCTGCAGCCAGGGCTAACGTTAGCCCGTCTGCAGGAGCCAGGGCTAACGTTAGTCAATCTGCAGCGGCCACGGCTAACGTTAGCCCATCTGCAGTAGCCAGAACTAACGTTAGCTCGTCTTCAGCAGCCAGGGCTAACGTTAGCCCGTCTTCATCAGCCAGGGCCAACGTTAGCCCGTCTGCAGCAGCCAGGGCCAACGTTAGCCCGTCTGCAGCAGCCACGGCCAACGTTAGCCCGTCTGCAGCGACCACGGCCAACGTTAGCCCGTCTGCAGCGGCCACGGCCAACGTTAGCCCCTCTGCAGCGACCAGGGCCAACGTTAGCCCGTCTGCAGCAGCCAGGGCTAACGTTAGCCCATCTGCAGCGACCAGGGCTAACGTTAGCCCGTCTGCAGCAGCCAGGGCTCACGTTAGCCCGTCTGCAGCAGCCAGGGCTAACGTTAGCCCATCTGCAGCGACCAGGGCTAACGTTAGCCCGTCTGCAGCAGCCAGGGCTCACGTTAGCCCGTCTGCAGCGGCCACGGCCAACGTTAGCCCCTCTGCAGCGACCAGGGCTAACGTTAGCCCGTCTGTAGCAGCCAGGGCTCACGTTAGCCTGTCTGCAGTGGCCAGGGCTAACGTTAGCCTGTCTGCAGCAGCCAGGGCTCACGTTAGCCTGTCTGCAGTGGCCAGGGCTAACGTTAGCCTGTCTGCAGCAGCCAGGGCCAACGTTAGCCCCTCTGCAGCGACCAGGGCTAACGTGAGCCCGTGTCGCTGCAGAGGGGCTAACGTTAGCCCGTCTGTAGCAGCCAGGGCTCACGTTAGCCTGTCTGCAGTGGCCAGGGCTAACGTTAGCCTGTCTGCAGCAGCCAGGGCCAACGTTAGCCCCTCTGCAGCGACCAGGGCTAACGTGAGCCCGTCTGCAGCAGCCAGGGCTCACGTTAGCCCGTCTGCAGCAGCCAGGGCTCACGTTAGCCCGTCTGCAGCAGCCAGGGCTAACGTTAGCCCATCTGCAGCAGCCACGGTTAACATTAGCCCCTCTGCAGCAGCCAGGGCTCACGTTAGCCCGTCTGCAGCGGCCAGGGCTAACATTGTGCTACCTTCACACCAATCAATGGTTGATGTGCATCAAGGCGAAGAAAATAGTCCTGCATTGCGTTTTGAGCAGCAAGCGCAGCGGGTCTGAGCATCTAGCGCGCGGGACACACTTCAAACGCATGGGTTGTATATCCGTTCTGGAAAATTTATACTTCTGAATTTGTAATTCGTACTTAATATCTATAAATTATTGGATTTCAACTTGGAAATTTGTGATTTATACTTCACCTATATACCTATAATTCTACCAAATTGTAACTAGTTTTCAAACATGTTTTACTTGTAGATTTTCCCTTTTAACTCATAAATGTATGATTCTCTTGTTTCTTAATTTTTTTCATTATTTATAAATTTGTGATTTGCATTTGAATTGTATCGTTACAGAGCTGTAACTAGTATTTGTTACTTGCATATCACATGTTTGTATGAGCTGACAACAGAGAACAAAAATAAATTTTAAAGTTATTCACTTTTATTGACTTATATTTTGAAATTTAGACACCTGTGCTTAAGTTTTCATTGATATTTATTGTAGCCCAGAGTGGTAGCAGCCGGTTCTATCATTAACACCCAGAGGAGGAAGTCATTCTCTGCTTCCATTCCTGGACTTCAATCTTCTGCCATCATTGCTGGACTGAAACTGAGCTCCGCTTCAGTAGAAAGTGTATCTTAAACTCATTTGTTCTCCGCAGTCTCTGCGTGACTTTCCATCTGCCGACCTCTGGGTTAATACGCGTGACTGCTTCTAACCCAGGACACAGGAGAGGTCTGCGGGGGTGATACGGCGACATGTGAGGGGTCACCTACAACCTCCATTCGGTATGGATGTTAACCCCCGCGAACAGCAACAGGGTAATTAATAGCCACCCTGCGCGTCACTGATACCCCCAGGGTTCTCACAGGCTTTATCGTAGCAGGTGTGTTAGATGTCAAAACCCGATTTTATTCTGTTTTATAATACAAAGACTTTTTGTTTGGCCGCAGAAATGGGAAGGTTAACCCGAACCTCCACAAGCAGACAGACTTAGTGGTGTATGTGAGGTGGGAGAGGGGGAAATGAAAAACTCCTTAGGTTTGGTTGGGTTCTACGTCTCTGTGTTTCCCTGTGATGGACCCCGCCTCCTGCCCACAGGCTGATGGAGATAGAAACTGGCCCCCAGAGGGACCCTGATGCCAGAGAGGATGGATGGAAGGAAAATGGCAAGAAAAGGGATAAGAAGAGAGGGACAAAACCTAGAACAGATAACGGATGTCTGTTCTATTAACATTTCTCTATCTGTAGAATGGGGCTGTTTGATGTGTTGTCTTCTCCATTCAGAGGGGCCCCTGCCTGGCTCTGCCTAGGGCCCCAAATTTCCTAAATCTACCCCTGAATAAAGGGATTTACATTACATTCATTTAAATAACATTTTTAAAAAATATCTATAAAAGTTACCTGTGGGATAAAAATTTGAAAAATAAAACGTAAAGAAAAAAATAGCCAACTATAAAAATATTGTCAGAGTCTAGTTTTCAAAAGTTCCACATTTGAAATGCTTTTTCTACAAATTTTGTTTTTTTGGAAAATTTTCTTTCATAATATTACAACACATTTATCTCTAGGAGTCAAAATATAGAAAATTATTTATAGAATGGAGGAGTAGAAGGTCAAGCTGGTGGTTAGAGATCTTTCCTCGAAATTCAAAGATCCCCATTTCCAACCTTTTCTGAGGCCTTTCTACTTTGATAAATAAAACGTCTGAAAACTTTAAAAGGATTGTGTTTTAATTTTATTTGAACCAACTACCAGTTTTAGTCCGTGAGGCAGACACCCTGTCTACTTTTAAGGCTAGGCTTAAAACTTTCCATTTTGATAAAGCTTCTAGTTAGAGTGGCTCAGGTTATCCTGAGCTATCTCTATAGTTCTGCTGCTATAGGCTTAGACTGCTGGAGGACATAGGGACCCCTTTTTCATCATTCTGCTTCATTCTATCTCTATTCTCCCACTCTGCAGAATCTGTTAGTTCAATCTCTAACGTTCTGCTCTCTCTGCTTTTTCTCATAGTAGCTTCATCTGGTCTGTTCCTGTTTGGCTGTGACTCCATCCTGGAGAGAAATATCAGCTGTGCTGCTGCCATCAACACCTTTGTTTCTAGATGTTGGAGCTTGGCCTGTTTTCCAGTGTAGTCCTGTTTCTCTGACTGTGACTAACTGGATGTGCTCTCTTCATCCTCTGACATGGGAGCTGGCTCGGAGCTCGTCTGCCTGGCTGTGTGTTTCCTGGACGGGGCCGCCTGTGGAGCTGGTTGACAGTTGCCTTTAGTATCTATGCTTCTTTTTCTATGTCTGCTTCTGTCTCCTTGAACCCCAGTGGGCCTCAGCAGATGGCCGCTCACACTGAGCCTGGTTCTGCTGGAGGTTTCTTCCTGTTCAAAGGGAGTTTTTCCTCTCCACTGTCGCTACAAGCATGCTTAGTGTGAGGGATTGCTGAAGAGTCAATGAGTCGATGCAATCAGCTGGTTTTCCTTAGATAGAAAACTTTGAATCAATCTGACTGGATGATCTGGTTGAACTGGAAAGTGACCTGAGATGACATGATGTGAATTGGAGCTATAGAAATAAACTGAATAGAATTATTTAAGTCAGAGCAGTGTATTGCTGCAGAAAGAATCTCTGTTTGCTTTCAATAAACACGGACAGAAGAGGAGTTTTCCTTTAATATCAAAACACTAACATGCAGCACAGGAGGTCGTTTTACTGCATCTTAGTGATCCTGATGTAAATGATCTATTGGACTCATTTCTAGATGTTTGTTGCTAATTTATTGTATTTGGAGACGAAAAAAGTAAACAGCCTCCAAACTAGCTCTCCTTTGAGACCATAAACCATTAGGATGAGTAATAAAGCCTGATGGATGGACGTGTCAGCGTGTTTTAGAAGCCAGAAATGAGTCCTCTTAAATTCACCAGAACGCTGCAGATAATAACGCATAAAAAACTGCAAATTGTTGGAAATGGAGATTTTTATTTTCTTTCGCACAGTTGGATTTTCCTGGATCTAAATCCCAGCTCTGTCCTTTCTCCCTGCAGTTTGGTAGCTGGCAGCTGCAGAGCAGTTAGGTCAGGAAATGTGTGCGGGCAGAGAGGCGGGTGGGCGAGCGAGAGACAAAACTGGAAAAGAGATTGGCCAGATTAGATCGGCTGATTGAGCAATTAGCTGTTGTCTCCAACATTTGGCTACGGCTGGGCAGCATCTGCCACGGAGGGACACACATCGGTGCAGCGCACACACAGTCGGCCCCCGTCTCCCTGGGTCTGAATCTGGGGCCACCTGTGTTTGTGTGTGCGTCAGATATGAGAGGGGCTAATATATAACCTGTCAACCGCACGCTTACTTTCCTTTCCTCCACGCGGTCAGATCTCCTCCTCTTTATGCCAGTTGTGGGCTGTTCTGTCTCTCACCAAAACCATCTGTCATCACCGCCAGCCTCAGCTTCTTTCTATTAAACGCCACTTTACAGTCTCAGCTTCACAGCTTTGGTTCTATGGAGGGAATTTTTTCTATAAATGGTCCGAGCAAAGAAGATGTTTTATAAATAGAATTTGATCCAAAAAATTTAAGAAAATCTAGAAAATTTCTTTAAAAAAATAAATATAGTTTTGCTGTTTTCTCAGATGGTTTTTTTTTTATGACTGATTAAAACTTGTCTTTTCAAAAGCAAGCCCACCCTGTATGGAGTGCATTTGAATACATTATTGTTGTATCAAAGGGCGTGTTTTTTAAATTGAAATTTAATTCAGAAAAATTTGAGAAAATCCAGAAAAATTAAGTAAATTTTTCTTTTTTCTCAGATGTTTTTCTTTTTTTTCATGTTATAAATATTTTTTATTTTACTTAAAAAATATATATTTTTTATGATTTATTAAAAAGGGTCTTTTCTCCCTACTCCAACACAAAGCCCGACACATATGAAGTGCAATTGGATACATAATTGTTGCATCTAGTGTTTTTTTTTATTTTTATGGAAATTTTACCAAACACTATTAACGAAAATCAAAACAACTATTAAAAAAAGTGAATTTTGCTAGTTTATCAGATACTGTACGTTTGTTTTTCTTTATTTTTCATATTATCTTTTCTCATTACTCTAAAATAAAGCCCGCTCCATATGGAGTGCATTTGAATACATTATTGTTGTATCAAGGGGTGTGATTAAATTGACATTTTACCAAATTCTCTAAGATGTTTTTCTTTTTTCATATTATATATTTTTTTAGAATTGTACTTAAAAACTGATTAAAACTTGTCTTATCAAAAGCAAGACCACCCTGTATGAAGTGCATTTGAATACATTATTGTTTTATCAAAGAGCGTGTTTTATAAATTGAAATTTAATCCAGAAAAATTATGTAAATTTTTCTTTTTTCTCAGATGTTTTTCTTTTTTTCATGTTATATAGATTTTGTATTTTACTTAAAAATATATATATTTTTTTATGATTTATTAAAAATGGTCTTTTCTCACTACTCCAGCCCGACACATGAAGTGCAATTGGATACATAATTGTTGCATCTAGAGTTTTTTTTTTAAATGGAAATTTTACCAAATAAAATTAACGAAAATCCAGAAAATGTTGCTATTTTATCAGATACTGTATGTTTGTTTTTCCTTATTTTGCATCATATATTATGTTTTGTCATTACTCTAAAATAAAGCCAGCTCCATATGCAGTGCATTTGAATACATTATTGTTGTATCAAGGGGTGTGATTAAGTTGACATTTTACCAAATTCTCTAAGATGTTTTTCTTTTTTCATATTATATATATATATATATATATATATATATATATATATATATATATATATATATATATATATATATATATATATATATATATATATATATATTTTTTTTTTTTTTTTACTTTAAACAATTCTTTTACAAAATGTTTTTTTTTTTTTTCAGAATTCATTTTTTTTTTTTTTTTTTACAATTGATTAGAAATGGTCTTTTTTCATAAGCCCAACAATTTGTTGCAAACAATTTGTTACATTATTTTTGGAGCAGAGCATGTTTTGTAAGTGAACATTTGAAAGAAAAAAAGTGTAAACCAGAAATGAGCTTTAAAAACTATTTTCAATTTTTCCCATTTTTATTTTCACATTACATTTTTTTTAAATTCCTCCTTTTTAATTTGCGTTTCACAGATTCCTTTCACTTCTAAATGTGGGTTTTCCTCTGGAGTGAGATTTTCTATTGGTCTGCTGGACGTTAGCAGCTACATTTGTATTGGTCAGAGTGTGTGGATTGGGCTTGAAGAGAAAAATAATGTGATCAGTAAAATGCAGCTTCAAAACAATGTACTTTGTAATCTGAAATAATCTGAAAAAGAAACATTTTGGGGGGAAAAAAACATAAAATCAAATAAGAAATCTTTCAAAGTTATAAAAACAAAATCTGGGGAAAAAAGCAAAGTTACTCTCAAAACCTTTTTTCAAAGTTTAAATAATGGAACAAAATTTCCTCCATATCCCGAGAAGTGAAGAGCAATTTGTAATGTTTAATTTTAAAAGGAGAAATATGAAAACATAAGATATGAGCAGAGAAATTTACAAAGTAACATATAGAATAACAAAATCATAAAAAAATCTGACACCTTTAAAAATATATATTTTTAATCAAGAAGTTTTTTTAAATTTCCATTTCTTTACCTGCAACAATAATGGAATAACATATGATTTTTAGCTTCCTTAAAAAAAAAAAAAGTAAGGGAATCACATCCAAACTGCAGCGAGCTTGATTTAAAAAAGAAGAAATAATTAGACTTTTTAAAAGCCGGTGAGGTTCCCTTTATTCCAGCGGCCCAGGAGGCTGATAAAATTTCAAACAATGCCGGGCAGAGAGGCCGTCACTCAAGTTTAGCACTTTGGCTTTGGTCTTTATTTCCACTCTAAAAGAAGGGCTTCCCTTCTTCTTTCAGTCTTTGCAGAAGCACTAAAATGTGTTTGATGAATTGGTCTCCATAGGCGCTCACTTATTCTCACATAAAGGTGGTGGGTGGGGCGGCTGGAGGAGGCGGATGGGGGGGGTCCCACATGGTGAAGTGAAACTCCATCAGGTGGTTGGCTTGAAGAAAGGATGGATGAGTGTCTGTAAATGTGGGACTGGGAATGTTTGTGAGCAGTTTTACAGTCCTGCATGCAGCCACTGTGGGTGTGTGTGCGTGTGTGCGTGTGTGTGTGTGTGTGTGTGTGTGTGTGTGTGGTCAGAGCTAATTGTCAGGCAGGCAGTGAAGATGAAAAATGGCGGCCATCTATGGCAGACAGTGGAGATTTCACCTGTCAGCGTGGGGCTACCTTAAGACAGATGGACATCTGGAAGCCATTGGCCTGCAGCTGTAGGACCCGGGCTTTGCACACACACACAAACACGCCCTGATACATATGGCAGCAGATATACATTTTAAGTGCACTCATAAATGTTGAGAGAGTTGACAACAGCCCACATAGATCTGAGACCGGGAGACAGTGAACGCGGGCGTAAATCACCAAGCTCTTGTTTCTCCGTCTCATCCGGACACATGATCACACCGCCGGCTCGGCTAGCATGACTCATTCTCCGCTTGGATTCCCTGCCGCCTTAAGAGGCTCGTTGAATAGCTGGCAGGTGCTTCCATTGCAGCAACATAAACGAAGCTGGAGGAAAAAAGCTAAAGAGCACTGATGATGATGATGATGATGATGACGATAATGATGGAACGGTAAAGGAATTTAGATTATGTCCAAACCTGCACCAGACTGTCTAAACATTAGATTGACTATGATAAATGTTGTTAATGATTCCAAACAAAGGCGGCGTTGTGCTGCAGGAACATTAAATGTGCTCATTACCCGCCAACGTCGACTGGTATATTTTTCTCATCAAATTAGAAACGCCGCCTGTCCAAAACACACAGGAAGGAAGCAGTTGCCTGTTTCTCTACCGCAGCATAAACACACATGCATGTATTAACGGTCAGCTATACGGAGAATGCCGGCTGAATACTTTTATTTCTCAGCAAGGGAAGGTTTGATTTCACCTTCGGTAGGGACGCTATCGGTCTAACTGGCATAGATACATTTTTTAAATATAGATTAATCTCAGTAAAATCTTGGAGTTAATCTAGATTAATCTAGATTAAAATGGCTCAATTGAATTCAGCCAAAGGGCTTCCTGAATCAAAATAAGAATTACTTTATTAATCCCTTGCGGGAATTTTTATCTGGCAGCGCAACCTTTTACAGAAGACAAAAAAATAAGATTGTAACCTAAAATAAGATAAGTAAAAAGATAAGGGTAAGAATAAAATAAGATAAGTAAAAAGATAAGGGTAAGAATAAAATAAGATAAGGAAAAAGATAAGGGTAAGAATAAAATAAGATAAGTAAAAAGATAAGGGTAAGAATAAAATAAGATAAGGAAAAAGATAAGGCTAAGAATAAAATAAGATAAGTAAAAAGATAAGGGTAAGAATAAAATAAGATAAGGAAAAACATAAGGCTAAGAATAAAATAAGATAAGGAAAAACATAAGGCTAAGAATAAAATAAGATAAGGAAAAAGATAAGGGTATGAATAAAATAAGATAAGGAAAAAGATACGGGTAAGAATAAAATAAGATAAGGAAAAAGATAAGGGTAAGAATAAAATAAGATAAGGAAAAGATAAGGGTAAGAATAAAATAAGATAAGGAAAAAGATAAGGGTAAGAATAAAATAAGATAATGAAAAAGATAAGGGTAAGAATAAAATAAGATAAGTAAAAAGATAAGGGTAAGAATAAAATAAGATAAGGAAAAAGATAAGGGTAAGAATAAAATAAGATAAGGAAAAAGATAAGGGTAAGAATAAAATAAGATAAGGAAAAAGATAAGGGTAAGAATAAAATAAGATAAGGAAAAAGATAAGGGTAAGAATAAAATAAGATAAGGAAAAAGATAAGGGTAAGAATAAAATAAGATAAGGAAAAAGATAAGGGTAAGAATAAAATAAGATAAGGAAAAAGATAAGGGTAAGAATAAAATAAGATAAGGAAAAAGATAAGGGTAAGAATAAAATAAGATAAGGAAAAAGATAAGGGTAAGAATAAAATAAGATAAGAATGATATGTCTGTGCTACTTAATAAGTAAATAAATAAACAGATTTCTGAGGCTAGGTGTTACGTTAGACCAGGTAGTCTTCCCCTGTTTCTAAAATTCATCACAAACTGCTTGAGAAAGCTTTTTCATTAAGATAACTGGTGATGAAAATAAATCATATTCAATATGATATATTTTTGTTTAATAAGTGTTTATTCAGATAAACATGAATTCTGAGCTGCAGGCCGACATAATAGGTCATGATTAACCATTTATAGTCAGCAGCTTCGTGTCAGTCAGTCCAAACTATACGTCTCCTTTTTCCACAGTTCACTCAGGCGGTCATTGTAATGTCCTGGGAGGCTGGAGTAGCTTCAAGGGCTGCTGGGTAATGTCAGAATGGGGGAAAAAAAATCACAGTTTTAGTCTATTTTTGTGTCTAAGGAAAACCATTCCGCAAAAGTAAAAAAAAAAAAATCCACTGGACTTGGTTTCCAAGATCTGAAGACGTTTCTCCACCTCTCCAGGAAGCTTTCTCAATTCAAATGTCTGGATCAGCAGTGAGTTTGAGTCTTTATATAGACAAGGCCTTGTATCGCCTAGAAACATGCAAATGGTAACCAATGAATGGGTCGTTTGGTTCCATTGTTAGCCTGTAAGATATTACAGGGAAATTAATTGAGAAAGCTTCCTGGAGAGGTGGCGAAACGTCTTCAGATCTCGGAAACCAAGTCCAGTGGATATTTTTTTGAACTTTTACGGAATGACTATGACCTGGATGACTGAGAACCTTCATCAACCTAAGGAAAACCAGGTGATTGCATCGACTCATTGACTCTTCAGCAATCCCTCACACTAAGCATGCTTGTAGCGACAGTGGAGAGGAAAAACTCCCTTTGAACAGGAAGAAACCTCCAGCAGAACCAGGCTCAGTGTGAGCGGCCATCTGCTGAGGCCCACTGGGGTTCAAGGAGACAGAAGCAGACATAGGAAAAGAAGCATAGATACAAAAGGCAACTGTCAACCAGCTCCACAGGCGGCCCCGTCCAGGAAACACACAGCCAGGCAGACGAGCTCCGAGCCAGCTCCCATGTCAGAGGATGAAGAGAGCACATCCAGTTAGTCACAGTCAGAGAAACAGGACTACACTGGAAAACAGGCCAAGCTCCAACATCTAGAAACAAAGGTGTTGATGGCAGAAGCACAGCTGATATTTCTCTCCAGGATGGAGTCACAGCCAAACAGGAACAGACCAGATGAAGCTACTATGAGAAAAAGCAGAAAGAGAGCAAGATTTGACTTTGAGTATCAATACTTTTGGTCAAGTACTACTGCTGAGTTCTTCATCCGCCATTATATTATTTACTTCATCAATACTTTGAAATATATAGGACATTTTGATATAGTGTCTAAGAAAACTATGTTTTGTTATAAAAACAGAGACTACTCAGAGCTTCTGTAATGATGTAAAATTGTTTATCTGGGAGGGTGACTTTGCTGAGAGGAAACAGGACTTTGACCGTATTAAAACATGTGCCAGGGCTGGAAATAAACCATTTGGGAAATTAGGCATAAAAACAAACAAATAAGCAAGTGCCCAATCAGACCAATGGAATTGATTTGCTTGCTTCTGTAATTATGTCGACAATAGATTAATCCCCCTGCTAGAATCTATCTGTCTCCCCTTCTGCCTTTTGTTCGCCCCGCTCCCCCGTTCAAGCCTGTTCCTTCTTCCAAGGTCGGCCTACGATGGGTCCAACCTCCCCGCTCGCTATGCTGCTCGGGCAGGATAAGAGAAACTTTAGCCTCCACCAGAGCACACGGCCTGCAATGCTCCACCAAACAAACCTTTTTTACAGCATGGCGACTCGGCGGAGAGCGAGCGAGCTCAAAGAAAAGGGGGGTGTTGGGTGCATTAATGGGTAATGAGGTAGAGAGAAGGAGGGAACCCATGAACAGGAGCAGCAGGAGAAGCTAAAGTGCCGTTTGAATGAAAAATAACATTAGCCTGTCAGAAACCACTAATTTTCTTTCTCGTAGTCTTTAAAAAGGAAGGCCTAATCCTGACGGGCGAGACGCAGAACCTAACGAGGATTAATAGAGCAAAAAAACCCTATCCCCCTGCCTGTCAGGCGGAATAGACGTCTAAATTAGTCCGTATGAGCTCTGTTCAATTCGTCAGTGACCCCAATTAATATGAAGCGATGTGATACATGAGTCAGAGCTTATGCAGGGAGACGGAGAGGTGAAGAAATGACGGAAAGTCATGCAAGAGGAACCTGATAGCTGCTTCCGCTTCTCACCCCAGGAGGTGGCTGCTCTTCACACCCCCTGAAGAGAAAATCATAACCCCTTATTGCAGCATCTGGATGATGATGCTGCCCTTTTCAGAGGCGTCCAATGTTCTAGTAGCCTTAACCCTTTATAGGGCACCGATTGAAAGACTTTGGAAATCTAAATTTCAAGCCAATAGTGTTATTAGAATCCAGGACAAGACTTTATTACCTTTTAAACATTCAAAAAATCATTTTGATGGTTGAAGATTCTGAGTCATCCAGGTCACAGTTATTCAAATAAAACTCACAGGACTTTGTTTCCAAGTTTGAAAACGTTTTGCTTCCCATCAGTTTTCAGCTTTTAAAAACCTACAATTCCGCGATTGAGTCGATTCCTTCCCGCTATCATCGCAGGAAATGCTCTGATCTTTATATTGGAAAAAACAGGCAAACTCTCCTCAGACGCATGGCCCAACACAGAAGAGCGCCCTCCTCTGGACAAGACTCAGCAGTACATCTACATCTTATGGACAAAGGATATTCTTTGGAGGACCAGAATGTTCACATTTTGGACAAAGAAGACCAACATATTCTCATTATCAGTTCGTATGAAATCGTACGAAAAGTTATGCACAGTATTTCGTACGTTTTGGACGTTTTTCCTCGAAAAAACAGATCAGTGCGCATGCGCAACCAGACAGACGAAAAAAGCAGATCCGCGGAAGGACGTAAAACTGGGAAAAACAGCGCAATAATTACCTCTTCATGTCTCTAACTACGTTGCTTGCTGTTTTGTATCTTACGGTTAGGGTTAATTGTATGTTAAATTCTATGTTATTGAATGGTGCGTAAGATGCGCATGCGCAAGGATATCTTGTCTCGAGGCAAGACGTAAAAATACCACGAAAAAAACGTCTAAAACGTACGAAATTACGGTGCATAACTTTTTGTACGATTTCATACCAACTGATAATGAGAATACGCTGAGAAGACAGGTGGTTTGAGAGGGGCGTGAAGGAAGCCATCTATGTTAAGAAAGAACAACCAACCTTTAAGTCGTAGGGAAATCATATTTAAATGTCAAATCATTCTGGCTTAAACATGTATATAAATTTACTCTTTATCAGATCATATCGTCACAAAATTTAGAAAATCAATATTTTTAGAAATATCCTTAAAATTCTCGTTATCTTCTGATGGCCAGTTAGTTCTACGTCAGCCTGAACACCTAAATTCGGCCAATCATATATCAACGCTCATCTGTCAATGACGCAGCTAATATACGCAACGGTTGAAACCAGAATCCTTTCCTTTCCCATTGAGTTGCGTCCCAGTGTTCACGGGGATGGACGTCTGTGTCTTCGGCAGGCGTAGAGCTAACAGAACTGGCAGCGTTGCGAGGCAAGGCCTCAAACATGTACGGCTGACTAGATCATGGTTTGGTCTTCAGGGCCGACTGTCCTACATGGTTTAGGTTCCTCCTCACAGCTGACCTGTATGAAAGGTGATTACCAGGCTTTTGCAGTATTTGATGGCTGCTGAGGAAATGCAGTCATTTCAATCAGGTTTGCTGAGTAGAGACACATCTACAACATGAAGGACAGCGAGTCCTGAAGACCAGGGTTAAGAAACCCTGCACTAGATGAGCAGATATATCCCAGAATGCTTTGCAAGAACTCTCCTCGCAAAGCATCAAGGGATTTATTGCAGCGATCATTAATAACAAAGATGCCGCAGGCACCGTGCGGGGAGTCGGAGTTACGTGACCAACGGGGAGTGAAAAGTAGTGATCATCTCTCCAAACGTTCAGTTAACTGAGTTCACTATAGAGTCTACTATATAGTCCCCGCCCTAAATAGTGATGGAGATTAATGCTACGTTACACCGGACGCAGCAGGAGCAGCAAAATCGCGTCTGCTGCTTCATTTTTGCTGCTTGTACCAGTTAGTTCTGACGCGCGGCTGAAGCAGCTTTGCTGCTCTGGCTGCGCGGTGCAAAAGTGTGTCTGACGCGCGTTGGGCGGAGCTTCACTATCCTTTCTTTGCCTTGCAGCTATATTTGCTGTGATCAGTGGGAATAAAGTAGTTTTAATATGTTTTTAAGTGAGAAAATACACCTGAAAACGTAATCAGTGCAGTCAGTTCATTACAATCCTGCCTTCCAGTATTATTTCTGTCGGAGCCGCTCAGACCCCCACATACCGGCGGTGCGCTGTCAGTAGGAATCCCATTCAACAGCAGCCTCTGGCCGGGTCGCCTCCTCGCGGTTCACCGCGGCGGCTAGTAGGTGTTTTTCATCAAAATAATCCAAACTGCAGGCAGCAGGATAATAAAAGCAAACATATTCTGCCAGCAGATTTCTGCATTTTAAGTTAATTTATGCGTCAATAAACTGTTTCAGAGGAGCAATCACAGCGCTCTGTATCATCAGCGATGTGTCTGTCTCGCTGCCAGCTCCCAGATCAGCTTCTCTGATTGGTTGACGCAGCGCATCGAGCAGCAAAAGTTCAATTTTTCCGTCTCGAGTAGCAGGGCGTTTGCGGTGCGTCACGTGCTCAGATGCTTTAACGCTCCCGACGCGCTGCGCCTGCTGCTCAAAACGCGCAGCGGGACCTTTTGCTGCGCCTTGACGCGCGTCAACCATTGACTTTGCATGTAAACTCGCTGTTTCTGCCTCACCTGCTGCATCCGGTGTGAATGCAGCATAAGGGGTTAGGGCGGACATTCAGACACAGACTGTATACTACTTGTTGGGATCTGGAGGTCTGTACACTTTCTCCACCAGAGGGCGTACTAGATCTCCTGGAGCCGGAGCTGATTGCACCACCTGTCACTCGTCTGCTCATCAGGAGATCAGTATTTAAGGAGGCAGAGGACGTCTCTCCAGTGCCAGAGTTTTTGCCAGTTACGGTTAGCAAGCCTGAGCCAACCTGCCTGTCTGAATCTCTGAATCCCTGAAAACCTGAACCTGACCTGTTTTCTCCTCTCTGCTTCCTAGATTGAACCTGCCTGAAACCAGAAACTTTGAAGAGTTTCTCTGTAGGTTACCTGCCTGTCTGATCTCTGAAGAACCCTGGAGAATTATTCCTGTCAAAGACCTGCCTGCCCGCTCTCTGAAGAATCTGGAAGGGAAACTCAGATCTGTGATCTGCCAGCACTCAAACCAAGCTCTGCCTCCGCCAAGCCCTCAGCCTGCCGACAGCCTCTGGACCCTCTAGGTTCCCCCCCTCTGCCGCTCAGCTCAAACTCCTGAACAGGTACTGTCCTGCTCACTCACATCCTGCAAATTACCTGGACATCCACTAACTCCTCTGTCCCCCTCTGCAGTGACCAGTCCTGGATCTGATTAACCCCTGGATCTGTTTATTCTTTGTACAGAACTATTTCAATAAACCTTTGAACTTTTCTCCAGCCTCAGTGTGTTCTGCATGTGGGTTAGGAACCTTAAGCCAAACATGACACTATTTGAGCCATTTGGTTTAGGTGTGTTGGATGAAGGACAAATCTAAATGTTGCAGGATGTAAGGGAAGTTTCCTGCTGCAACCAAATGGAACAAGAAGTTATTTTAATGTGGAGGGAAGATGAAAGGGTTTACCTGGATGGTAGAAAACGTCTAACCAAAGGGGCTGAATGACATGTGCTTTGAATTGGTGAATAAAAATAAACTATTGACTTGACTCTGAGCCATTTTCAAAGTATACACTGAGAACTGTGGAGCTACAATGAAGCTTTCATTTAGGCAGCATGGATGTCTAAATATGTGTGTATATCTATTCGCATGGGCTTTAGGAAAATCTAGTCTGTAACGAGTGATTTATTTGGATAAGAATGATTTTCCTGTTGGAAAATAAACTCGTACAGGAACAGCCGAGTGCCAGACAGGATCTTTATGAGGTTTACTCAAACAGGCTGTTTGCTTTGATGCTGGATTAAACATGGATTTAATAAAGAAATTAGGAAAACATCTCTGATGATCTTTACGTAAAACAAAACTACCCTAAAAAGAGACCTTAATAAAACGATTATAAAGGGAGGAAGTCCGTCGGACAGGAGATTTAATGGCTGTAAAAAGTCACAAAGGCTTTAATAGACTGTAGTTCCTTTGCCTGATGGAAAAAAAAGTTCCAACTTTCACACATAATTAAAACATTCCTGTTCTTTTATATAATAATTTAAACTGTTGACTTCATTAAAAAGATTTAGGATGGGATATTTAAGATGCATCTGCGGCCGTTAGAAGTTCACTACTTTGGAAATGCCATTGTAAATGTGAGCAGGATATGAGGTATAGCAGGAGTTTCATCCCTTTTAATGCCCTAAAATGTCAGACTAAGCCCTAATAATTCATCGTTACCGACGGCACCAGTTTGTGTTTTAAAGCAGGACGAGAAGCTCCTGCATCCGCTGAACCTCCATGTTTCCATTTGGGAAATCCCTTTTTTTTCTCTTCCTCCTCTTTTCCTCCTTAATGCTTCCTTCGCTTTGTTTTCTGTCTGCCTTCCTCTGTTTCTCTCCCTCTGATCATTTGTCATTTCGTTCCCCTCCGTTCAGTCCCATTCTTTCTGGATTTATAATTGGTTTCTTTTGTTGGAAAGAAGGAAAAAGCTTTAAAGTGAAGACGGCAGGCTGATGATGACGATGGAGGTCACCGCAGATTAATGTAGGCACTTTGGTTCTTCCACTAATGTGTTTTGATGCTTTTCTATTTCAAGATGTGGTGAAAAAAAACGGAACTTCAAAGAGTGGAAAGATTGGCACAAGTTAAAGTGAAATTAAAGACAAAAAATAGATTCATACCTTCTGGAGATTTAGATGTATATATTTTAAATCCACCCAGATATTTGTCTTTGACAGGGAATGAAAAATGCATTGTCAAAAAATCTGCAGCCTTATGGCTTCAAAGTAAGAAGAAAACATTTGGCAAACTCTTCTGATTTTCCACAAGTCAAAAAACAAACTATAAATACATCTAACTATAAAACACATTTTATCTTGCATTAAAAGTATCTTTTTACACTTTGGTTCCAGGTTCGGTTGGACATAAACTTAAGTTTTTGCTCTTTTTGTGCAGATTTTTCATTCTTGCTTGAACGTTTTGGATCGGGGCAAATTTCAGCCTCCTCCTGCATCCCGAGTATAAAGGCGTAACGAGGGGCGATGAGGCTCTCGCGATCCCGTCCTGGTTAGGATTCGAACAATCGGATGAAAGGGTTTGAATCTCACTCGGCTAACTGCATGCGGCAAGGCTAAGGCTTTATCCTGCTTTCTCTGCCTCCTTCTTCAAACGTCAGGATCTGAGCCAGCATGGTTAAAGACAGCTAGCACTGATTTAAAGCGCTTTTTAGAAAAGGCAAAGAAGAATGAACAATCTGGGATTCACATGGAAAATAATAGTGTCAAGGTTTTATCTAAAGCAGAGAAACCAATTCAGTGAGACCAGAGGAAAAGTTTTAACAGGTTTTATTGAAGAGATAAAGCAGGGTGCAGTGTTGCTCTGAACTCTGATCAGCTGGAACTGGAAGGTGAGGGGAAGACACAGCGATTAGTTCAGGCTCAGTGGGAAATTTCATTGATTTAATTTCATTGATTTGGAGAAGAGGATCTGGTTGTTGACTCACGTTTCCAGAAAAGTTGTAGAAACTTTGTGTGATGTATTCCAGTGTTTAGTCGGATTCGGTGGAGGGCGGAACAGGGTTTAGCCGGAACACGGTCGGTTGTAGGTGAACTGAGAAACTTACTGCCACTCAGATTTCCTGCGGTACTTGAACAGGTCATAGTGGAGATGACTCCCTTGCTCAGTGTGTAAACTCAACGTCCTCTCTGGGAAAATGGATCCAAACCTCCAGGTTGAATCCCCAGCTCAGTTTGAGGCTCAGTTGATCCTTCCAGGGAGTGAAGGTCCGAAAGATCCAGTTTGCAGGATGACTTCCTGCTGAGAGGCAAAGACAAAAAAACAAAGTTTAAACTCAGGTTGACAAGAACTCAGTCTTACTTAGCAAAAACTCAGCTTGGCTAAAGTACCCGAAACTGGCAAACACTCTGGCGTCGAGGTAGTGGCAGTCAGCAGCTTAAGAACGCTCCGTTAACGAGGAAACCATCAGCAGGTGTGTGAGGAGGCGAACCAGAACCAGGCGCCTCCTGTTGGTCGAAGGCAGACAAACACAAAAAAAACAAACACACAGACTGGAGCCCTGACGAATAGAATCTAGTCTACTTTTTCTAGATGTTTTTTTATTTGCATAGTTGCTCTTAACTAAACACATTCTCGGAAAATAAATAGTTTTTCTATATTTAAAAAATATAAAGCTGACTAAAACCTTCTCCATTATTAAAATGATACATTATTTTTTTTAGGTTTGTGACACAATATTGGACCAAAACACAGATTTACCTTCACAGCCTCAGAAGGACAAGATTTATGGAGAAAAAGGAAACCTGGACATGAAATAATGTTTTGTTTTTATAAAGTGTTTTATAATGTTTTTTGTTGTTGGCATTCTTATAAATATACTGGTGTAAATCTTAGTATACTTTTGATTTTTTTTTGTGTACATTTTGAATTTATAGCCCCCCCTGTAGAAAACTCCACCGATCTAAAGTGTTATGACGTATCTTTAGCTAGGCTGGCGACCCCTAAAGTTTTAATCACCTAGAAAATGTTGGCGACACAAAATTGTTATTTTGCTACAAAAAGTTTTTTTATTATTTTAAGGGGGGGGGGGGGGGGGGGTCACTCAGGCGTTGCACAGACGAGGTAAAAAGTAAAAAGGCAGCGACATTAACAGGGGTCACTGAGCAGCGTGGTGTTAACCTGCTCCACGCAACGACAGCCAGATTGAGAAGGTCGACTGTGAAGTGTTTCCTATGAGTGTGAAAGGTTAGAAATAAGAGGAAGCGGAATGAATGAAGGGTGAACGCTGCAGCTGGGGTCTGCATGTGATGAGCGTGGGATGTACGTGACCAAGCTGAAAGACATTCTTATGAATACTTGCTGAATGAGAAGCAGTGTGTCGTTCCTGCCTCTATCAGACGTTCAGCTGATCTGCATTGGGTCACTAGGAGGGGAGAAAAAGGGCTTCCTTTAATCCTCTGATTGAGCACTCAAGTCTTTCTCCCTCATAAGATCCTGATTACAAGAAGCCCTTCGCTTCATGGAGGATTTCTCCTCATCCTTCACTGACATTAATCTGTTCCAAGGGTTGGATATTAAGAGCTAAATCAGGCTTTTTTTTTTCTTTTTTTTTTGGGGTGGGGTGAAAACAGAAAATCCAATCCGGATTCAGCCTTGAACTCAACACTTTCCAATCGATAATGATACATGACAAGTTGTGGAAAATCGGGTCTGCTTTTGCTGCGATTTGGTGCCAAAGACGAGAGCTGCATCGCATTACCATAATGCAGCAGGAATATAACGAATGAAGCCGCAATGAATTCCAGGCAGCGAACACAGAGGATTGAGTCTTCTTCCCGGCTCTGCGAGTCCTGTCCACACTCACAGACTCCTACTCTCATCATCGTTTTTTTCCCCAAGAGCCGTGGGAGCAGAAAGGAGGCAGCTGATGGAAGGAGAAGGGAGAAAAATGATAACGCTAGACAAAGGTTGATTAAATTGGTTTTCAATTCTGGGTGTCTCTGTCTGAAACCACTGCATTAATTTGCTCCATTACATATTTGAGAGCCAGTGAGTGTATTAAGAGCTGCTGTATATCATATCTGTGACTGCTCTGAGGGCCCGCTGCCAAGAAGAAGAAGCCTGTGTCCATCTATCCCAGCATTAGCCAAAGTGACTCAGCCTGACGCCCAGGCCCCATGCTTCATGTCAGAGATTCAGCTCACTTTGGTGCCTCAGGAGGTCGGCATCGTTTGGTTATTTTCTGTGATCACTGTGATGCTTAGAGGAGTTAATGTTTTACTTTTGGAAATGAAAGCAGTCAGATAGGGCTGCAACAACGAATCGATAAAATTGACGTTGGCAACGAATTTCATCATCGATTAGTTGTGTCGCGCGATTAATGCGTCATCCGCAGGTACGGCAGAGCGAGCCAGCGCCGCAGGTGCAGTGTTGCCAACTCAGCGACTTTTCAGACCCCTCCAGCGGCTATTTTTCAAAAAAGCGACTACCGACAAATCTGGCGACTTTTTACGGTGTCACTGGCGGCTTTTGGAGACCCTTACGTGAAAGCATGGATCGTTCCTACTCTGCCGTGGGGCGCCTCCCCCCGCTCCCGCAGGACTCCCTCTCAGTGCAGCAGTCAGAGCTGCAGGATGTTTACCCTCAGCGTCCAGACTGCAAATGAAGCGCGCATGCGCCGGGATTGACGGCGCAAATTGATCACAATAATTAAAATAGCCTGCGCTTTGTAAAGTGAAAAAAGTGATAACATGCAACTTTTGTCAAAACAAATGAACATGGCACGGGAGCACCATGTTTGTTTGGTTTTAAAGGGGAAACGTAACGTTAGTTTCTCAGGTAGCTCATCTGATGCTTTCCTTACCTTGTTAGTAGGTTACAGACAGTGATAAGGTTGGATACTTATTTTACTTTTAATTTCATTTGAATTAGCTTAAGCAGTTTTTACATTTACTTTATAAATAAATTAACTTGCAAATTATGAGGGCAAGGCTTTTAAAGTTTAAATCTTCTGGCAAAGATAAAGTAAAGAAGATCCTGCAATTTATGGAAGTAAAGCAGAATAAAATCCAGCAAGATCAGTAATGTGTCAATTAATTATCTGCCACATTCCCATGTAAATATCTGTCTTTGGAGGATGTGTTTTTTAGCACCCCTAGTTCTCTCATTTTTATTCCAAATACAATTTATAATTTGAATCACAGGGCTATTTTTATCTCTATGGTTCAGTATTTTCTCAAGTAGCAACTTTAACTGCTGTACTTTCCTCTCTTAAAAGGCAGAACTCTTCTAGTCTAAAAAATAAACTCATTTGTTGAAATGGGGGGGCCTATTGTTTGAACCCCTTAGGGGCTTTTAAAGCTACAGTGTGTAATAATTACAGGCATATAAATTCAGAAATTTAATATATTATACATAACTATGTTATTTATCATCACCTATGAGCTCAGCCTTTTAACCATAACATTTGCGTTGCCTTAGAATTCGTTATTTATAATTACATAGGAGCGGGTCTCGCAGCCATGGAGGCTGACATCTTTGCGCTACGGCAGCGCAGAGGCAACAAACTAGCGATTGCGAGATCTCCCATGACGCTCGAAAATAACTACGGCAAGTTGAGAGAGATGAACTGAGACGGTACTGAACAGTAGATGGCAGTATTATGCCTGAGAAGCGTTTAGTCTGCCTGAAACCAAAGAAGAAGAAGAAGCAGGTATACTGCGCCTCGGTAACAAGAAAGGTAAACAAGGCGGCAGGCGTGAGTGACTTTGCAAACTGTTTGGCACTGTGTGGCCAAACATCAGACGAATGGAGGATCATGCCTACTCTGTATCACAACGAAAAGCGGCGGACACCGAACCCCCGTCATCTAAGAAGCGGAAACACGACGAGAATAAACGCAAGAGTGACAAGAAACAACAAAAAACACGGATCAACATTGGCACGGCATTTACACGATGGAAGTCACTGATGGAGGAAAAAGGTTTTCAAAGTGACGCTCAAGTTGCCAGTTTTCTCTTGGACAGGTAATTAATCCTACACACACAATTGTCTAATATCACTGCAGTTTTTGGAGTACAGGATGCTCAGACCTGTCTAAAACAATAACATGCTGCGTGATGATGCTGTTACTCTCCAGTATACTTATTCAGCAACGTCCCTGACGTTTCACAGGTAATGATTCAGTAATTTTCTGTAAAATAATTTTCTGGATATATACCTCGGTTACTTCTCTCCGGCTCCTTTGGAGATCTTCAAGCCTTTCCTCCTCTGCTCTCACCCCGCTGGCTCCCCTCTCTCGCCTGGCCCTAGCTGCACGCTCACCCCGGCCTCTCTGCCCTCTTCCTTTCCCTCTTCCTTGCCTTGTAACCCCCGTGCCACAAACAAGACTTGGACTCTGTAAACGGGGAATATATATTCTTCCAGCGAACACAATCTCGCTGTTAAACTAATGACTACAATTACTTCGTCTGTTTATATCACCATGCAAAGCAGCTCACCAAAACGTCACAACGACGTAGAAAAAATAACGGGTATATTTATTATCTTAAGTCTACATGAAATCTATACCCTACACAGACTAATGAAATACTATCTGTAAAATTATCTATGTAAACAAACCTCATCACTTGAGAAGGTAGGTGATGCGGACGTCGTGGAAGACATTTTGTCCCGTAACGCTCGCCGTACTGTTGGGGGGGAGAAGCGGTGGGGGGGAGACGTTCATGTTGCTGCAGTCTGCAGTCTGACCGCTAGATGTCGCTGAAAATTACACACTGTAGCTTTAAAAACAAAAATGTCTTTTTTTGCGCTTTATGAAACAAAGTACCCTATATTTTGTGGATGTACATCTACATTTCTCATGTAAGTTTGCGTAGTTTTAACACAAACATTTATTTTTCATATTGCACCAGTACAGTTAATGAGCAACCTGTACTTGTGTGCTTGTTTGTTCTGTCTAAAATGTTTATTTTGGAATAAAGAGGTTAATATAAAAAATATTTTTTGTCCGATTCATCGATTAATCGAAAAAATAATCGGCCGATTCATCGATTTTTAAAATAATCGTTAGTTGCAGCCCTACAGTCAGAATAACAAACTGCTAAAAGACGCACTGCTTTAGGAGGAGTTGAACTGGCCGAGTTGAACTTTTCCAAATAATTAAAAATGCTCCGACTCATTTGGCTGTTTTGTTGACTCTTATCTGCAAACAGTCTTTTTGATTATTATTTATACTTTAAAAAAGAGTGAGCCGTTTCCAAACGAAACATCTTTTTGTTTCACACTTGTGTAAACAAAATGTCTGTCTGTCTGTGTCATGAAACGCGGACAGATGGACCCAGTATTCAAGGAGAGACAGTCAGTAGGAAAGTTCAAAAGGTTTAATTAAAATAAAATAAAAGCTGAAGTGGAGCTGAGGCTCGCGGACGCTGCAGCATGGAGGCGGGGCACCGCCCAATCTCTGACACTCTGTAGTGGGAGAAACACAGGTAAGTGACCACGATCATCTGACTGAAGATTATCTGTGTTGGTCACTTAACTGGTTTAGGAGTTCAGTTTATGCCCCCAGAGGGGTGCGGTCCAGCCGATGGGCTGTCAGCTGACGCGGCTCGCGTCACCCAGAGTGTCGCCAGTGCTGCAGCTCCGGAGGAGTTGCAGGAAGCCGATCCTGGTCAGGGACTCAGATCAGGCAGGAACAGAAACAGGAGGCAGGATCCAGACTTCCAGGCATCCACAGACTCCCAGGAGGGTTCAGAGTCTGACTGGGACCAGAAGCATGACCAGGTGGTCACGCACAGGAGAAGACAGGATCAGGTGCAGACAGACAGGCTCAGTGGAAGAGGGTAGCCGAGACAGGACGTGGAACCGGAACTTGAGCAGGACTTTAAACTGGTCTCCTCCCTGGAGCCAGGCTTACTGGATAAAAACTGAACCTCCCCACATAATGAGCCAAAAACCCAGAGGACTCAACAGGGGAGGAACAGTGGACGATCAGGAGACGAGACAAACACAAAACCCTCTTTCCACTGGCTGCTAGGATCCAGGACATGAACCGAGAACAAAAACTGAACAGACAGACTGACAGAAAGACAAGTAATGATCTGGAACTGAATGCTCAGGCTGAACTGAATATAAACCAGAGGAAACAGGTGAGGGGAATAAATTATAATTGAGGCAGGGAGGGAAAACGACAGGTGAAAGGAATGACTAATTAAGGGAGAGCAAACAGGCCAGATCATGACAGTCAGTCTGTCTGTCTGTCTGTCTGTCTGTCTGTCTGTTTGTCTGTCTGTCTGTCTGTCTAAAACCCAGCCTATGGTGCCAAGATCATGACAGTGACCTCATCTTGTATATTTTTTTTTACCCTGACTCCACTGTTTTACTGAATTACAAGGGCTGACCAGGGGATGAAGCTTCTCTTTAGATCATATTTTCCACAAATCATGACAGAATATTTTAGTACAGATTGATGTTTGAAAAGGAATTGAAGGGGACCAGCCTGTTGTGTCAGATACTGACCCCTCTTCATCATATATTTGTGCACAGGATGCATGACAGGTTGCAGACACTGTGTAACCTGTAATGCTACAAGCCATGATATTAATTTTGGACATTGGTGGAACAATGATTATGCAGGTTTTGCTTGCAAACTCTAAAAGCTACAGCCTCTTTAAAAAGAAAAGAAACACCTGAAAGGACGGGTGTGATGTGATGCATCGCTGCCTTTCTTGCTACAGATGGTAAAGGTAAGATGGCCTGCTCTTATATAATGCTTTTTCAAGTCAGGAGACTTGACCAAAGTGATTTACACTACATTCAGTTATTCACCCATTCACTCACACACTGATGGTGGTGAACTACATTACAGCCACAGCTGCTCTGGGGCTCAATGACAGAAGCCAGGCTGCCGTACACTGGCGCCACCGGGCCCTCTGACCACCATCAGTACCAGGGGCTTAATAGTAACTGTTTTGTATCGATGCATTGATCCAACAGCCGAGGATCCGATGTATTGATACGTGCGTAAGAGTTAGGGGTGTAAATCACATCCATCATAGCGATTCGATTCAGTATCGATTTCCTGACCCAACGATTCGATTATTTTCGATACTCAAGAATACACCACGATTCGATTCGATTAATCGGTTAATTTTAAATTTTTTTTGTACACCTTACAAAGTTTCAAGTTTGAAATAAATCAATGAAAGCTGTAATATCGTTATGCATTTTTTTTTTAGAAACAACAGCAAATAACAGAAGTAGAAAAGTTGTATCAAAAAATCCTGCAGAAAATCAGTGCGATGAGTGCAATGCAATACCTTGGCTCCAGACGTCCCGCCCCCTCCACAGACGCTCCGCTGCTCCAATCCCAAATTATAGCTGACCGCAGACATGAGGCCGGCTTGTTTTGTTTTCATGACCGAAATTGTGGAAAATAACTCATGAAGTTTGACCCGCTAGAAGAGCGAGGTGCGCGAGAACGCTGGGACCCTTTTTCCACCTGGATCTCCGCTCTTTTTGGCCCTCATGTCCCTCCGTCGTCAGACTAAACTCACCCCCACTTCCTCGCGGCCTCGGCCGTATCTAGACCCACAGCGTGTAGCACAGACCACGCTTCAATATTGAGCATAAATCAAAAATGTCTGCGTCAAGCTCACTGCAACACACTGATGTAAGAGTATAACCAGGAAGCGAGGTAGGAGGGCAAAATAGGTTTAGCGCCACCGCAGCACGGGAGGAGAATTACGCCCAGGAGCAAATGGATAAAAATAGACCAGAGGAAAAAAAAAACATGATGCATCGGATCATCAGCTGTTGGATCGATGCTTCGATACAAAACCATTATTATTTACACCGCTAGTAAGAGTATCGATTCGTGTTTTTTTTCCCTCGCTTTCCTCGCTACCTTTAGCCACTGCCCTCTTTCCGCTTGCACACACGCTTGTTACCATTAGTGCACTTTTGCACTCATTGCGCTGATTTTGTTGAGTATTGTTATTCTATAGTGAATGTAGTATAGGCCTATTTTTGTTACTTAATCTTCTAGTGCACTCATGCGTTCATTTCAGTATTTTGTGATGCAAGGCCTTTCAGAATCCAAAATGCAGAGGCATTATTATTTTTCAGTAAATGAGGTTTTCATAGAGATAGGTGGATTACAACTTTGTTTGTCAAATAAAATGCATAATGATATGACAGCTTTCATTGATTTATTTCAGATTTGAAACATTGACAGGCCTGTAAGGTAAAAAATAAAAAAAAATTAAGCAATCAATCGAATCGTATGGTGGTGTATTCTTGAGTATCGAAAATAATCGAATCATTGTGTCAGGAAATTGATACTGAATCGAATTGCCATGATGTATGCGATTTACACCCCTAATCAGTACGCAATGCAGGTGAAGTTTCTTGCCTAAGGACGCAACAAGAACAAAATGTTGTTGTTTTCAAATCATTTTGAATTGAAAAAGCTGTCTTGATGGGAAACATCTTCTCACTGTTGGTTTTGGGTCGTGTAGTTTTTTTTGACTCGCATTATAGTGTAGGCTTCAAGGAAAAAAACTACAAAATGGCGGCGCCAGTACTGGATTTTTTTCTTTCTATTTTATCTTATTTTCTGGCATCGATCCTAGTTTTTTTTAGTTACTATTGGTTTGCTCCCGCTCCCGTCTGCTCCCGTTAATGTTTAATCCTGTACCGTCCCGATCACGTGATCGTTACTAATACTGACTCCCATCCCACGGGAATCCCGAAAAAATGTCAGTCTCTACTGCACATCCAGAGCTTTTCAATAAAGCAACTTTCCCTTGACCTAGCCTGATATGTTTTCCTGAATTCTGGGTTGAATTCTCTGAGCCTTGCCAGTGTCAGGATGATGGAGTATGAGAAGAACAGAAAACTCAAGTGAACGATGCCATCAAGCTATACTGTACTGTATTAGATGCTGTAAATAAGTCGAAGCAGCTAAAGAAATTTCTGCCTTTGTTTTGTTTTTTCTTAGCCTGTCAAAAATGCCTGCAGTGATTTCTGTCTGGTGATTGTGAATCACCAGAACCATGAAGATGTCAGTCAAATCCAGTCGGCACATGTCTTTGGTCTTAAAAAGGGCTTTCATCACGCTGCGAGAGAACACCTGTGTAGCTGTAATCACTCCATGTTTAAGAGGTTTTTTTATGCAGTTAAGATGAAAATTGACTCTAATGCTTTCAAATGCTCAGCAGCGTTGCTCCAGGCAAGACATGTTCATCCTGCTCAGGTCGCCTGCAGAACATTGCAGGATTTGAGGGAGATCCTTTCTTTGAAAAACCATAAACAGGACTAAATGTTTCTGTGTCTTCAGGGTGAGGCTGAATCCTGGGGGAGATTTTTTTTTTTACAGAATCAAGGTTTTTGTAAACTCATCTAAAGAAAACAAACAGAAGTAGAAACCACTTGAAGCAGCCAGTCTTCGACCCGAAGCAAAGATCTGAGAGGATTATCTTAGAAAACATCAAAGTTACTCTAAAAACCTGTTATTGATTAAAAGATTTTTTTCTGGATTACATTTTCCTCAAATTTTAAATAACAAAACATTTTTTTGCTTGTAACAATAATGGAGCAATATTTACTCCATAGGATGAGGGGTTGTTTCTAAAATAATGTTTACTTTTCATAAAGTACAGCATGCAAATCCATCGATAAAAGAAAAACAGGATGACTTTTCTCGTAAAGTGATAGAAAAGGAACGGATCAGTCATAGAGACATCTGGAAGGAGTAAAGCTGGACTTACTGAAATAGAGAAAAAAAATTATTTAAAGTCGTAGTGAAGTGGCTGTTCCAACCGTTTCACTTCCGAATTCTCCCGAGTGGATCCCAATTTTACACCAGTGAATAAAGTGAATGTGATTGGTCGATTATCAAGGGGGCGGTATTATTGTGGCGGAAGATTTGAAAGCAAGTTTGGTTGTGGCCGGTTTGTCGGAAGCATGTTGCTAACCAGTTAGCAACTTAGTGCTAGCAGGTTCCCAATGGGAAATTCCATTGGGACCAAGTAGCACTAAATTGGTGACTTAGAAACGACGCTGTCAAGGAACGCTATGGACAGCGGAAACATGCAAGAGGAGGAGAGTTTAGTGTCGGAGGTCGTGGATGAGTCTCCTCCGTCATCCATTTTTTATTTAGAGGAGGAAAGCGGGGACGAAGATGTTGTGGAAGAGGACGCCAGGGCGGCAGAAGCTTGGTTTGGTGTAGAAGGCTTCCAGCCGTACATGTTTGAGCCCTTGCCTCGCAACGCTGCCAGTTCTGTTAGCTCTACGCCTGCCGAAGACACAGACGTCCATCCCCGTGAACACTGGGACGCAACTCAATGGGAAAGGAAAGGATTCTGATTTCAACCGTTGCGTATATTAGCTGCGACACATGAATCAAGATGCTATGACCGAAAACATTTGATTGACAGATGGCCGTTGATATATGATTGGCCGAATTTTAGGCTGACGTAGAACTAACTGGCCTGCAGAAGATAAAGAACAAAAAAACAGATTTTAAGACAGATTTTTTTTTAAATAGAAATTTGCTAAATTTTGGGACAATATGGTCTGATAAAGAGTACATTTATATACATTTTTAAGCCAAAATGATTTCACATTTAAATATTATTTCCTTGCAAATCTAAGCTCCTCTACTTTATTACTGGTCTTCTTTCCTAGATGGATCAGATTGTTTCCAATTAAAATTTCTATTATAAAGATGATACCATAACCGAACCTAATCACTTTATTTTGCTTTGCCGCTCCGCTCTGCCTTTCTGTCCTCACGCTCTTCTCCATCTGCCGTCCAGGCAGCGAGGAGATCGCTGATGTTCATTTCCTTTCTCTGACTTACAGTAAACACCTGTAACCGTCTTTGAATGGAAAAACAGGATGAATGGCTCTGCTGAGAGAACGCTGACAGCTCTGAACGGATCCATTTCACAGGAACAAATGTTGAGAATTGGTGGGGGGGGGGTTCAGGCCTCTGTAAACTTGTATCTGTGTGTTTGTGTGCGTTGGAGCAGGAGCTTGGGATGGAAAACAGTCTCTATCATTATCAGTCATTAAGATTTTTGTGGTAACATTTCAGTTATCGCCATAAATCAAAAGTTCTGTTAATGTCATGTTTCTTTTCCCCATTTAGCTCAAGACCTTTAAACGTTTCGATGAGGGATACCTTGAGCACCATCGTCAGGCAAAATGTCGCTGATTTATTATTGCCTTTTAATAAACATCATTTTCTGCAAGCCAACAGGACTGTTTCTTTGTTTTTATGCGTTTCAGCTCATTAAGTGCAAATCATTTCTGTTTTTGAGTTCCTACTAACGGTCTTCCAAGGCAAACAGCGAGATTTCAAATTGATTTACCATCCTGCAGGCAGCGAAAATATTCTTTCCCACGAGGGAAACCAACAGGAAAAACCTCAAACAGCATGGAGATATCCGTCCCTGTAAAATAGGGCATGTTGCTCTTACCTGTTTGGTTCACCTTTGCACCAGGCTAAGGTCACACAGGCAGAGGAGGAAACTGATGGGATCTCAAACGGCAGCAGGTCGACTGTGAAATGAGGCAAGTAGAGAAAAAAAACTGCCCTCTCCGTGATCACATACGGTGATTACATGATTGGTTGATAAATTTCCTCTCATTTTCCTAAGATTGCTGCAGGTTCCTGACGGTGATGGCCAAATAAAATAACAGCGAACCTTTTTGTGCCACAGAATAAATGTTCCTGTTATTTTCAGCTAACCATCTTCTGCTTTTCTTTTTCTGTCTGTTTTCACAGCTAAATCTAAATCAGGGCGGATGCTGCATAGAAAACCAGCTGGTTGTCACGGTTGGTAGATGTTTGATGAGAATCCAAATGCAGAGTAACAGGGGCCGATTTAGGACATTTGGGGCTCTAAGCAAAGACAGGCACGGGACCCTCTGAATTGAGAACACACAGGGGCGGAGCTAGATGGGGGGCCAGGGGTGGCCATGGCCACCCTTAGCCAATCATTGGCCACCCCTACTTTTTATTTCCCTCTAATATAGATATTGGCAGCAGTAATACTCTCAGGTGGAATATTCAAAACATATTCATTTAAATATATTACAGTTACTTGACAACAAAAACCCTGTGGTTAATTATGCACATCAATATACTATCATTAAAGATGATAAGTACAGAATTCATGCTATTTTCAGAACTAGATTTTGTGTTTTATGGGGTAAACAAAAAATGATGTGTCTCTGCAAGTCATCAAGGAGTGAAATTATAAGTAACCATATTATTACAAACTTATTATCATTTTATTGGGGTATTAGAACTTGTAAATATCAATTCTATACAGAATGATTACTGATAAAAGTAGGTAAATAACGACAGTGGAAAAGATAATCGCTCAAAACTGAAAACCTGAAAGAATTTTATCCACTGTCCCATTTATCTAGAAAGCACAGATGTTTAAATATATGCTTCTATTTCTTAGCAAAGGTTGTGGGAAAGTATAGTTTTTCTTTATTTATAAAATATGGATGTTTTGCTCATTAATTTCTCTTAAAGCCAGGGGCGGATTTAGGAAATGTTGTGCCCTAGGCAAAGACAGGCAGGGGGCCTCTGAAGTGAGAAGACACAAAAAACACATAAAACAGACCCATTACACAGATAGAGAAAAGTTAATAGAATAGACATCCGTTATCTGTTCTAGGTTTTGTCCCTCACTAAGTCCATTCTCACTTAGCTGATTGCTCCTTCCTGTGTTTCCAAAAAAGCAATGGCAAAAGTGAATAACCTTATTTTCACTGTAGACAAGCCATGATCCTCTTATCTGTTCTCCATTTTTAATTTGAATGAAATAATATTTGGAAGTAAATATGAGCCTGTCTCAAATTCACAGTTAAAAAAGAAACCCAAAATTAAATTTAATTAAGTTTATTTCTATAGCTCCAATTCCCATCATGTCATCTCAAGGCCCTCTCCAGTTCACCAGATCATCCAGTCAAATTGATTCAAAGTTTTCTAGCTGAGGAAAACCAGTTAATTGCGTTGAGTCCCTGACTGAAAGGCAATTCCTCACACTAAGCATGCTTGTAGCGACAGTAGAGAGGAAAAACTGAGACTTGTTTCATGTAGGGGAGGAGCCAAAATCAATGATGTCTGAAGCCTTGCTACCGCCATACCACGTGACCGCTTCGAGAAAGTGGTTCAGATTGCCTGGAACTTCCACAGGCATTAAACAGCCTCAACATGTGGGAGTTTGTAGGAGAGTTGCAGTCAGTTGGATAGATTCTAAGAATAGATTGGTTGCAAAACCAACCTATTCATCATTATCCCTATAAGGGATAGTGATAATGATGTTAGCTGTAGGAGTTGGCCTTTCAAACAAACGGTTAGTGGTTTGAGAACTGGTTTTGGCTTTTGAAAGTTGATAATTGGTCAAAGTGACCAATTTGTATTTGATTGCACTTAAACCAATTTAAATTAGTTAACAACGCTACTAAATTAGATTGGTTGTTTCAACAAAAAGATTGATTGGACACATAACTTTCAACCAGATTAAAACCAAAATCTGTGGAAAAACTATTATTTTTGAATACAAATGAATAAAATAGTGACTGTATCATTGTATCATAAAGACAGACAACTTATAGAAGTTTATAATTTATGTGAAAGCATCCCAAATATCATTGATTAATTAATTGAGTGCTTCAGACACTAACGCTATAGTGACATTATCAACACTGCATGTTTTACATTTATTCACAATAGAGCCAATGAAGCACCTTGAAGCTTCAGCACATGAGAGCACCAATTGGATGGAATGCTTCAGTGCTTTATGAAGCTTCATCTTGCCATCACTACTGAAGAGGCAGTAGTGCAAAATGTTACAAGAAGTAAAAATACAGAATTCATAATCCAGAACCGAATGACGAGAAACTCGAGAACCAAAAAACTAGGAAACACTAGGGAGGAATAAACCTAAGAAATAACAAGGATTCACCAACTAAACAGAAGGCATATATATGGGAGACAGAAACAAGGGGAGGAATAATTGACTAAAAGGGAGCAGGTGTGGACAGAAGTAACTAGAAGGAGCTAAGGGGAAAGGAAACTAACAAAACTAAGAACCCAGAACAAAACAAAGCAGTCTTGAGAACCAAAAAAGTAAAAACCTAGAAAATCCAACCAGACCTACACAGAATTGTTAAAAATGCCTCTCAGCCAGCGCTAAAGCCCACAGTCACCACATTCTTATTTAGGCGAAGTAAAACCTGCAACGTCAATACGATTGGCTGGTTTTCCTTAGATAGAAAACATTTAGCCTGACAGGAGGATCTCAACTCAAATGTTTATAAAGTCCTTTATGTATAAAAACAACATAAAAATTTAAAGGAATAAAGCAGATATAATACAATACATGAATTAAAACAAATAAAGTAAATGGTAGGTACTTATATAGCGCCTTTATTCAAGTTAGGAGACTTGACCAAAGCGCTTTACACTACATTCATTCACCCATTCACACACACACTGATGGTGGCAAGCTACATTGTAGCCACAGCTGCCCTGGGGCTCACTGAAAGAAGCGGGGCTGCCGTACACTGGCGCCACCGGGCCCTTTGACCACCATCAGTAGACAATGCAGGTGAAGTGTCTTGCCCAAGGACACAACGACACTGAAAGTCAGAGCCGGGGCTTGAACTCCTACATCCAACGCCACTGTCGCCCCGGTAAAAAAAAAATAAAGACAATAAAACAAACCACAAACACATAAAAGAGGAAGCAGCAGGTCAGCTGTCCTGAGGCACCTAGTGGGATCATATGGACACAATTCCTGTATCCAGATTTCAATCTCGATCTTTACCAAACTCTAATGGATTCTGGTTTATCCGTCTGATAAAATAATGAAATATATCATGAATAATGAAAATCCATCCATAACTTTTTAAGTTATCCTGTACACAGACAGACAGACTCTCCTTAAAACATAACCTCCCTGTCAGAGGTAAAGATCCCAGCAGTAGAGTATAGGATGATATCATTAATATAGGTGAGTCCCGCTGTGATTGATCACACCCACAGTCCTGCAGTCAACGTGCAAACATCCCGGTCGATACATCAGGTGGATTATTTATGCGGTACCGGCCGTGGGTGGACAATTTGAACGTTCTTTCTCATCCAAAGCGACACTGAGGTTAACTCTAAAATGGACTACAAATTCCCACTCATAGCAATGTGAAGCCTGTAGCAAAGTGTCACTGTGTGTGTGAGTGTGTGAGCACCCCTCCCCCCATTGTAAATATTCCCGCATCCATCACATTAGCCTAATGAAAAGTAATAAGAGTGCTCCAAATGATCTCCTCCCTGATGCTGTCTCTGAGCTGTGTGAAATAAGATAACATTAACCTGAGTTATACGGCCTGCCAACGGGAAGTGCCATAACAAAAACACACACACACACACACACACACTGGCATGCGACCACACATCCATCTTATGCAGTATTTACCCTCCAACTGGGAGTCAGGGTGTCACCGTAAACTAGCACTGATGTGAGAGGATAACAAACAGAGTGCGTGTCGGCGAGGTCCTTTCCAGCTGCAGGGATCTGCATGTGTGGCCAAAGCTCCTTCTTCTCTTCCTCCAGTCTCTCATTCTTTGATATTCTCAAGTTTAAGACAAAAAACTGAAGCAATAATCCTGCATATGAGCAGAAAAACATTTGGAGTTTTAATAATCTGTTTGGCTTTTTTCCTTTCAGCAACATAAACTATTAAAATGCACATAGTTTATGTTGCATAGTATCAACATGAAGTATTAATTATACATTTGATGAAATAAGAATTGTTAGGAATCCAGTTTGTGTGGGTTGTGTTTTTGTTTGTTTTCCCTCCACCACCAGGTGGCGCCTGGTTCTCCTTGGCCTTCTCACACACCTGCGGATGGTTGCCTCATTACCGGAGGACTCTTAAGCTGCTGACTGCCACTACCTCGTCGCCAGAGTGTTTGCCAGATTTTGTCATCCTGCAAACTGGATGTTTTTGGACCTTCTCTCTCTGGAAGGATCGTCTGAGCTTCAAACTGAGCTGGGGATACAAACTGGAGGTTTGGATCTGCTTTTCCCCAAGAATTGTTTGAGCTTTACACTGAGCAGGGGATTCATCTCCACAAGAAACAGTTCAAGTACCGCAGAAAATCTAAGTGGCGGTCAGCTTCTCCGTTCCTCAAGGAAACACCTCAACCTGGGTAAACCCTGTCCGCCCTCCAACGAGCAAGTCTTTTACTGGAACAACCCACACTGACTGGATTCAAATAAAGACACCTTTACTGGAAACGTGAGTCCTGTTGCCTTTATTCCCCTTCACTTTTCAGTCCCGGTTGGCCAGTGTTCAGAGCAGCACTGGACCCATCACTACCAGTTCTCAATAAACCTGTAAAACCTTTCCCCAGTCTCTCTGTTTGGTTTTCTGCATGTGGGTCAGATCTTTGAATAAAATCATGACAAGAATTTGTATTGAAAATCAACAATTGATAAAGTTTCCACTGTTTTTTTTTCGGGTGTTGAACTTGCCAAAAAACTCCTTTGGAGAGAAAAAAAGTCCAGAAAAAACAAAAAAGCCAGTGGCGGCTGGTGGAGTTTTCTCCAGGGGGGAGACTATAAATTGAAAATAGATGTATAGCAAAAACCAATCAAACGTACACTAAGTTATCACATCAGTGTATTTATATGAATGCCAACAACAAAATACATTATAAAAACACTTTAAAAAACAATTTCATGTACAGGTTTACTTTTTCTATATAAATCTTGCCCTTCTGACGCCGTGAAGGTAAATCTGTGTTCTGTATGGTCCAATATTGTGTCACAAACCAAAAAAAAAAATAACGGAGAAGCTATTAGTCAGCTTTATATTTTTTCATATATAAAAACTAGTTATTTTCTGATAAAGTGTTTATTTAGGAGCAACTATGCAAATTAACAAACATAGAAAAAAGTAGACTAGATTCTATTATTTTCCATGTGAATCCCAGATTGCTTCATTCTTCTTTGCCTTTTCTTAAAGTGCTTTAAATCAGTCCTAGCTGTCTTTATCCACGCTGGCTCAGATCCTGACGTTTGAAAAAGGAAGCAGAGAAAGCAGAATAAAGCCTTAGCCTCGCTGCATGCAGTTAGCCTAGCCTTGGAGCTAAACCAGGTTCTGGAAAAGGACGTCTTTCTCTCTCTCTCCAATGCGTCTCTGACTCTCAAGACTCGACCTGTAAATCACCTGCAAAACATCTGCGCTGTGGCGGGAGGTGGTGAGCAGATACACGCAGTAGAAGCAGCAACAAAGTACGTACACAATGTTACGACTTTATTCTCGTAATTTTACGACTTTATTCTCGAAATAGAACAAAATAAATCTCTAGCCTGGCCCTCATACTAGGTTTGTTGGTTAGTTCAGTAGTTATCAGCGGCTTAAAGCCAGCTGTGGCTTACAATATGTATGTTTCCAGTTTTTTCAAAAACTTAGTTGGCGTGGCTTATAGTGAGGCGTGCTCTTTAGTCCGGAAAATACGGTATTCACAAAACCCTTTTATGAATAAAATGTGTTTTTTTTGTTGTTTTTTTTCATATTTCCATTTATAAAATGTCTTCTTTGCTTGCAACAGTAATGGAACAAAATTCACTCCATACCGTCCATGATGGCGTGACTGGTAATCGCTGCCGGCTAACTTCCTGTGAGATCTGCACACCTACGACCTCCATGTCCTCCACTCACTGATGCAGAGAGGAGCTTGTTCGCCGTTTCCTCTGGAAGGCAATAATCATCTCCTTTGTTTTTCTATGTTTAGCACCAGGTTGTTCTCTGTGCTCCGACCCTCCAGGTGTTCAGCTTCCTTCCTGCACATTGAATCACTGTTTCCGCTAATCAGCCCTACTACTGGCTGTCATCTGCAAACTACCCGTCCCTGGAGGGGATGAGCTCCTCCATCCGTATCACTGTTGATAAAATACACTGATATATTCCTTTTCAGTATATTTCTATCTGGAGAAAATGAATCCTTGTTTTCCTAAGTTTCCACAGATAGTGTGTGGATTCATTGTGCTAAAAACAAAAACCTCCTACTGTGATGAACTAAATAGTTTTAAGGTTGTTTCAGAGAGAGAAGACAATCTAATGAAGGATACTGAGATATTTTATTTCATGACCAGCTACCACATCTGAAAAATTTCCCAGAGGAACTATTTTAAGATAAAACTGACTTCCTCTCACTAGGATGCAGCACTTTTTAGAGGCTTTGTATCATTTTGAATGGAGAAATATTGACCTGAAACAGTTTTGCTATGAAGAAACCTACAGAACCATCAGAAACTGAATCTATATTTATGAAAATTCACTAAATCGAAAAGAAATCTGAATTTATTCATATTGAAAAAGCATTTTTAAATAAAAAAGGCAAAGTGGTGGCCAGGTTGTTAGGGCTTAGAGCTTGAAATCCTGAGGTTCTGAGTCCCACTCCCACAGACTGCCACTCTGTGTCCCTGAGCAAAGACCCTTAACCCCACACTGCTCCCCAGGCGCCGCACAATGGCAGCCCACTTCTCCCCAAAGGGACTGACTAAATGCTAAGGTAAATTTCTCCAATGTGAGATCAATAAACTTATGTTATGTTTACTAATTGAAATTGAGTGTGTCCATTTTTGTATTTCTGTCTTATTATTCTGTTTCAGTTTCTTTTTAACAGCGATTGATCCTTAAAGGTATTGAGCGTGCGTCTTAGCGCCTCCGACGCCTTAGAGGCAGGTGTTTAAGATGCAGGTATAAGATGCATTAACCCCCAAAATAAAAAAAAGATCATTAAAGTCGTAGGGGAATGTTGAAAGTGTAAAGAAAGTCACTAAATGTTCAGCTTTAAGGTGTTTTATGGTCCTTTGCTTCCAGAAAGGCTTTGCAGCTTTTAAATAACAAAATGACTCAGACTTGAAGACACGAAATATGAAGGAAGGCTTAATTTTGACTGGAAGGGTTTGACATTCCTCTCCGTCTCTCTGTTGTAGGTCTCATGTTTAGTTTCTGGTCCCTGTGGACAGAAAATGGCAGCATGGGAGGGAGACATGGAGAAATCTCTTAGGACCAGAGAGTGGCTGAGACAGATAGGGTTACATTGCACCCATGGGAGACAATGAGATACGACTGAAGGCATAAAAGTGCTGAGTGTCTCCAAGTTAGATGGGGGGTGGGGGGGCTCCTGGAGAGACGCAGAGAAATATAGAAAAGGTCAAAGAAACAGGGAAATAAAAATGAGAAGATGACAGCCAGGCTAAGCTTTTATGACTTGATTTACTTCGATGTTGTAGATAACGGGTCGGCCGTCTCCTACGCTCCTGTAAAAGTTTAGTGCCAAACAGTTCCCATGCTCCCTCTCTCCCTCTGTGCCTCTCTCCCCGGCAGAGAGGGTGGCGGCCCTGCGCTGAAGAGGCCCATCTACGGCGCTAATGACCAGCATCGCTCTCACAGACCAGAGATAAGAGGGACGAGGAGGAAGGAAAGGTGGAAGAGGAGAGTATGATGAGTGGAAGAAAAAAAATCTTTTAGAGTGGAAAGTTATAAGAGGGTTTGGATTTATTAAAAAAATGAAAAGAGCTGCCAGGTTGATTAAAAAGATGGTTGGGATGAGTGGAAAGCATGGAGGAGCGGAGAAAGGAGGGGGTTAGGGGCCAAGGGCCCGACGGCGTTCCCATTAGGAGCCTGGTTTCATACTAAAGAATAAATAGGGGCTGAAACAAATAACACATTTATAATTAATTGACAATTTCTTAGATTTAATTAGTTCCAATTGTTAATTGATAATGTCAATTTAAAAAGAATTAATTTCTCGTTGTAAACAGTTTGGGATTATTTTCTCAGTTCAACGGCAACAAGGATGCAGAATGAACTTTATGTGGTTCCGTTTATAAATATGTAAACTCTGGATAATCTCCTTCGGTTCTCACTTAAAAAGAAGCCTTTTAACCACCTGTTTAAAATTGTAGGGAAATCATATTTAAATGTCAAATCATTCTGGCTTAAACATCTATTTAAATGTATTCTTTTATCAGACGATATTGTCTTAAAAGTTGGAAAATTTCTATTTCAAATAAAAATACGTCAGCCTGAACACCTAAATTCGGCCAATCATATATCAACGGTCATCTGTCAATCAAGTTTTTTCGGTCATAGCATCTTGATTCATGTGTCGCAGCTAATATACGCAACGGTTGAAATCCGAATCCTTTCCTTTCCCATTGAGTTGTGTCCCAGTGTTCACGGGGATGGACGTCTGTGTCTTCGGCAGGCGTAGAGCTAACAGAACTGGCAGCGTTGCGAGGCAAGGGCTCAAACATGTACGGCTGGAAGCCTTCTACACCAAACCAAGCTTCTGCCGCCCTGGCGTCCTCTTCCACAACATCTTCGTCCCCGCTTTCCTCCTCTAAATAAAAAATGGATGACGGAGGAGACTCATCCACGACCTCCGACACTAAACTCTCCTCCTCTTGCATGTTTCCGCTGTCCATAGCGTTCCTTGACAGTGTCGTTTCTAAGTCACCAGTTTAGTGCTACTTGGTCCCAATGGAATTTCCCATTGGGAACCTGCTAGCACTAAGATGCTAACTGGTTAGCAAGATGCTTCCGACAAACCGGCCACAACCAAACTTGGTTGCAAACCGTCCATCACAACAATCCCGCCCCCTTGATAAACGACCAATCACATTCACTTTATTCACTCGTGTAAAGTCGTGCACCGCTCGGGAGAATTCCAACTGCAAAGGTTGGAACAGCCGCTTCCCTACAACTTTAAAGGCGCTGCTAGCATCACAATAGTTGGGCCCAAACGTCCCCCAACCAGATCTCGGCGCCGTGCTATGACGTAATCGGTCTTCCAATCTGGCCTTCGGAGGACGCAGCCCATGAATTCGAACAGAGCCATCGACTGACCACCTTCATCTATCTCCACTCCACCACCAGTTTCAGGCCTGGGGGGAAAAATCCCTGTTCTACTCTTGTTGGTTCATATCAAAGCAAATTCCGCGCTGATGTTTCCTGCCGTGGTCTGAGCGCCAAAAACGTAAAAGTAATTGTATCAATGAAATTGTTCTAATTATCTTTTTCTTTCTGTGTGAGTTTTTCAGATTGAACTGCTTGTAAAGAGAATAAATCTAATCCTTATGTTGGAATCACTTTATAACATGCTAAAAGGATCATAGGATAAATTAGTGTCCTGGTTTTGATCCAGGGAGTCGATCCGTGTCTTTTTCTCTCTCTTTGCCTTCTGTCTGAATCAGCTTTTTAAAAAGAGGCATGGATCTAAACAGTTCCTAAGCTCATTCTTCTCCTCCTTCAACTGTCAGCATCTTCTCCTCCATCCTATATGACTCCATCTTTCTCCTCCCCGAGACCCAAATCTGACTTCCAGAGTCCGAAGTGGAAGAAGGTAATGATGAAGAAGATTTGAGGAAGATGGACGTTTATTTCACGCCGTATTGAAACCATACACACATTCGTAAATCTGCCACTTTTTTTTCTTTCCTGGGCTTTATTTTTTTAATTTTCTTATAATTCTTTACATCAGCGTGTTTATTTTTGGCAAACCTTTGTAGAGAAATCTAAACCACATGTCAACGTGAGGGGTGAGCAGGAGCGTTCGCAGGCAACTATTATTGTTCCGTTTGCGTCAGTGATGTTTCGTGTAAAGCCAAAAGCCTGTTCAATGGAAACATCAAACACAAACAGGTTGGGGAGGGGGGAGGGGTTCTTACATGACTTGTTCTTTAAAATAAAGTGTATTTCTCCTTAATATAAGTAAGTAAATGGGATGATTTGCCAATGAAGGGAGTATTTTTTTACTCTTAAAATAAGATTATTAGATATAATGCACTTATAACAAGAGAATGCAGTTGCTTTTTCCTATTTTAAATGTAAATTGTCTTTTTCCATTGGCAAAGTGTCTCAATTACCTCCTCAATTCAAGAACAAATGCTGAACAAATGCAGAACAAATGCAATGCATACGGACCAGATATAGCCTGAAAACCAACGTTTCATTGATGTGTGGTGTTTGAGGGGTAGAACAGTGTATTCTCATTATCAGTTCGTATGAAATCGTACGAAAAGTGATGCACAGTAATTTCGTATGTTTTTGACGTTTTTTTCGTCGTATTTTGTTGTATTTGTCACAGTCTTGGTTTTGTTATGTTTATTTAGAGTATTCAGCTGTACTTTGCTTCTTGTTTTAGTGTTTATTATTTTCTTATTAGTTCCTGTCTTCCAGGTTTTCCATTTGTTGTCCTCTGCTGCCCTCTTGTGTCCTCTTTTCCTAGCTCTGTTTTCTGTTCTGTCCTCACCTGTTTCCAATCCTCTCGTTAGCCCTCTCTTTGTCTCTGTCCCCTTTAAAAGCCTCCCTCTTCAGTTCCTGTTTGCTGGATCCTCGTCTAACGTCTGTCTGCTTACCTTGTCTTTCCCTGGCTCCTAGAGTTTGGTTTCCCCTGATGTCTCCTTGGTTCTGGTTCGTTATTTTTGTTGGATTTTTGATTCCTGCCTCCGTATCTGTGAACCTCATTAAACCCACCTAAATTCACCTCTGCCTACTTGCCTCTGCTTTTGGGTCCTCAATCCACACCAAATCCTGACAGTACTTTTACGTCTTGCCTCCAGACAAGATATCCTTCCGCATGCGCATCTTCAATAACATAGAATTTAACATACAATTAACCCTAACCCTGACCTTAAGATACAAAACAGCAAGCAACATAGTTAGAGACATGAAGAAGTAATTTTTGCATTGTTTTTCCCAGTTTTACATCAGTCTGCTTTTTTCGTCTGTCTGGCTGCGCATGCGCACTGATCTGTTTTTTCGAGGAAAGACGTCCAAAACGTACGAAATACTGTGCATAACTTTTCGTACGGTTTTATACTAACTGATAATGAGAATATGTTGGGTAGAATACACAGCTGTAGAATTCGTCGTTTTGTGATTACAGAGCGATTATGATTATATTCTGAAGGTATGAATACATGATTCTAAATAGATCAGGCTGGTGATGATTGAAACGAGATGTTAGAGTAAAAAACAGTCGAAGGAGGATGTAGAGACTAGCATCCAGGCTTCCTCCTCCACCCCTGGCCTCCCTGCCTGCCAGTATGTGAGCAACAGCAGAGGACAGACTCAGCCAGCCACCTATCAAAGGCTGGCTAATGAATTGTCCTCTAATCCCCTCATTGACATACAGAGAACGGACTCGCCGCTAATGCTCTTAAACCGAGATGCGCTCATTCTTTTCCCTCTCGTATCCAGTAGCTCACATTGATAAGAATTACGCTAAAAATAATACAAAGATTCAGAGAAAGACAGGCTGCAAACACACCACAGCATCTATGCTGCATTGAAATGCAAACAGTGTTTTTTTTTTTTGGGAATATAACACAGGTGGCTCTCTTCCTCTCTCATTCACACAGACAGCAGCACAATACGGCAATATCCTGCCTTTGTACTCCACCATAAGCTGCATTAATTACTCCCAAAGCAGAGTGTGTTTCAAAGAGGAAGGACAAGTGGTCCTGGTTGTCTTGGAGCCGCTTTAACATTGTCTGCTTAATTTTCTCCAGCTTGTTTATAAGCTGGCTTCGTCAGCGAGGAACATGAAGTCATTATGTTTGGATTGATAGAGGAACTCACGTCTTACCTAGTCTCTCACCCTGCAAATCAAACAAGCACATGTGTTTTGACATCTCATTTCTTCTTTAATACGCTCTGTGAAATTCTTTAGAAGAACTCTAACACCTGTTGGGTGTTTTTTCTTTACCATGATGGCGGGGTTATGTGAATTTAAAATGTTGTGCACTCTCAGATTACAGCAGCTGGTTGGTAAGATGATGAAAAATGCTGTAAGAGTTTGCAATTTTTAGGAAAAAGAACAAAACATTTCCAGTATCTCATCTGGATCACGGATGAAGGTGAAACGGTGTTCTGGAGCTCAGCGGAAATCAGAATAAGAACCCCAGCAGAGTAGAGCCTAGCAGGCTTCAGAAACTTCAGCCTAACCAAAGAAACAAGGATACATGCCATAGTGAAGAGGTTTGGAGCGCTGTAATTAATGGGATCTCAGAGTAGAGCTTCTGTGCCAAGGTATTCATCTCCTCAAATAGCTGAATGGGAGAAATGTGCCCCTTTGTTGGGCATATGCACAATGAGGAGACCTTTGGGCAAAGAAAGAGAAGGACAGACATTCCCTTCCAGCCGTGGAATTCTATGAGTTCCAGCAGCATGAGATGAATGGTGTCCTTTTATGGTGCGTTCACAGCGAACGTGGTTTCAGCAACAAAAAAACATTACGTTGAGGTGATTGACTGCATCATGGAGCTTCTATCTATGATGGATGGATGGATGGATGGATGGATGGATGGATGGATGGATGGATGGATGGATGGATGGATGGATGGATGGATGGATAATGGATTATGGATTATGGATGGATGGATGGATGGATGGATGGATGGATGGATAATGGAGGGATGGATGGATGGATAATTGATGGATGGATAACAGATGGATGGATGGATGGAGGATGGATGGATGGATAATGGAGGGATGGATGGATGGATAATTGATGGATGGATAACAGATGGATGGATGGATGGAGGATGGATGGATGGATAATGGAGGGATGGATGGATGGATAATTGATGGATGGATAATGGATGGATGGATGGATGGATGGATGGATGGATGGATGGATGATGGATGATGATGGATGGATGGATGGATGGATGAATGGATGGATGGATGGATAATGGATGGATGGATGGATTATGGATGGATGATGGATGATGATGGATGGATGGATGGATGGATGGAAAATGCATGGATGGATGGATGGATGGATGGATGGATGATGGATGGATGGATGGATGGATGGATGGATGATGGATGATGATGGATGGATGGATGGATGGATGGATGGATGATGGATGGATGGATGGATAATTGATGGATGGATAATGGATGGATGGATGGATAATGGAGGGATGGATGGATGGATGGATGGATGATGATGGATAATTGATGGATGGATAATGGATGGATGGATGGATGGATGGATGATGGATGGATGGATGGATAATTGATGGATGGATAATGGATGGATGGATGGATGGATGGATGGATGGATGGATGATGATGGATGGATGGATGGATCAGATTTTTACATGCATCATTTTCTGTAATCAGCACCAGAGGATCATTTTAAAGACATTATTTTATTAATTCTGTTCAGTAATGAACAAAATTTAGTGTTTAAACATTTCTACATTTGCAGGTTTGGATATTGGGTCATGACAGCATCCAGTTTTAACCAGGTGACACAGTTGCCAATAGAATAGGATAAATATTTTAAAAATTAGAAAAAACAAATCCATTTCTTTAAGGTGGATAATATCTGATTAATCTGTTTTAAGGGTAAAAATTTTCCTTCCAGATTTACACTTATTTAAAGAAATTTGTACTTTTTTAGTTTAGTTTTTACAGTGAAGATAGAGAATGATGGAACTGTAGAGGAAACCAAGAGGAGCAGAGTGAGGATGACGGAAAGTGAAGCAGAGACACCAGAGCCGGAGAGGAAATGTTGGCTGTAGATTTTACAAAGTGCAGAAAAATGAATGACAAATTCTAAAACAAGGAAAACAGAAAAAACGTGGAGCGGTGACCCTGAGGGGTCCGAGGACCGGGATTTATGCAGCTCTAAGATTGCTGTTTGGTTTGGCCTGATATCGTTTTGGACCATCTGGTTCTTCTCAGCTCAGATCCAAAGAACCAGACGGACTCCAGAGCAACAATTTACTCAACGGAAAAGAAAACAAAACACAACAAAGCAGGTCCAGGAATATTTCTGCGATCCATAATTCATGCAGCGGAGTGAGCGCTGCAGCTGGGCCGCGTTTAGCTCCGCAGCTGGAGGCGGGTGATGTCAAAACAGGGCAAGGCTTCTGTTGCTGGAAACGCTTTCCTGAAAGAACAACTGAGTTCCACCTTTGGCGGCACTGCGCCGTTGACTCAGCGAGCTAATTCAAGATCTCAAAGAGATGTTGTTTTTATCTTGGATGGCCCTTATGAGGTGGAAGGGTCTAACTGCTGGAAGCAAGAAAGGAAAACTGGAAAAAATGATTCATGGAGGAGCATCTTTATATACATATAGTCTCTGAGATGATACTTTTCTATTTTAACAAATCTGTAAATCTTTATAACTGCATACTGTGGTGCATGAATCCATCTTATTAACTCCAAAATCATTTGTATTCACAAAGGCAGAGGTTTATTTAATTGAAAAATATATAACTTTCTATATATTTCCTCCAGTTTAAATAGTTTTTAATCTGAATAAATTTGTTTAATCTGACATAAAGGTAATTATAACATTTATTTTCATCTTTTAAGAGGTTGTGATATGTTAGAGATTAACATGTCACAATAATATTATCTCTGAATCGGCTTTCATGTGATTAAAATGAGATCTAAGGCGTCTCTGATTCATTCTGACAGCAGCTGTCTGAACTGTGGTCGGATCAAAGATGGCCGCCCTCTAGGCACGTCTACCAGCGTCCAATTTATGTCTGTGTAGATAATGTCTATGGACCAGCCTGCATTGCACAGGTGAAAAAAATTGTTATAAGTGAAAAATATAACATGGGATAAAGAACTTTTGAGGTAATTTGGATTTTTTTTTATGCATCACAAACAGCAGTTTTGAAGTCAATAGAAAAATTAGAACATATTTAGAACAAGATGTTTGATTGTTCATAGAACCAGTGAAAAGTTTGTTTTTCAGTGAAACTGTGAATATTCCTCAGGGTTTCCAAATATCTTTTAATTCTTTTAACTTTCAAGAATTAAAGAAAAACTGTCAAGGCTCTGGAACGTTATTAAATTAAAGTAAATTAACATCTACTTGGTAATTTTCCTACCCCCTTAATTAATTACCAATATCTGGGGTTAATTTTATATATTCTTACCTGCTGAGCCTCATTTGTTTGGCACCAACCTTGTCTTTGGCAAACTTTTCACATTAGATCCACTAAAACGTAAAAAAACTAGCACCTCCCTTCAAGGTCCTGCTTTTTTTTGTGAAATATTATCCCCCCTGACAAAACTCCTCCAGGGAATTCAGATGTTTCTTGTTCAAGCCAGAAAAATCCTCAGATCACAACAAGCTGAGCTCCATCCAACCAAACCAGCTGTAGGCCACCCTGTCCGTTTTACAGCTCCGTTCCAGGCAGCGCGCATGCTGTTTGCTCCACAACAGTTGTTCAAACTGATGTCCGATGTTGCAGTATTTCTGTGAATAAGCAACAATGCCACGTTTTACCTCATTATGCTGCTTTTGATCAACATGTCATCTACCTGAACTGTTTAGGAATGACGTTGGTACAATAAAGCACCTCCATCTTCCCTCTTTGTTAAAGGAATAGTACACCCAAAACATGATTAGCCTTCATTTTCTACTCACCCCCATGCTGAACAACACTCTGGAGTACTTTTTTGATATCTCAAATGCATCTGGAGATCTGGGAGGCTTCTTGCTGTCTGCTGACATTCAAATAATGGAGGTCTATTGTGCCCGAGGCAGAAAGGTCCATAAAAGTCCATAAAAACGTGTCAATATTCCTCCATACTGCTCGTCCAATGTATTCCAAGTGTCCTGAGTGGGTAGCATCCAGAATTTACTCGAAACAAAGTCATTTAGAATGTTTTTAGAGCGTAAACAGTAGTGTATAGGATTTCCTGAAAGCGCGCACCTGCGAGTTCACGACGCTACGGAAACCGCGGCAGACCAAACCAGATGAAAGTGCGCATTCAGCTCGGCAAAGAACTCATGCTCTTCCTCAACACTGAAGTCCTCAGACATTTTTCTTTCGTTGTTTCTTTCTTTGCACAGGTAAACAGCACATTTCTTCTTCTACGCTTGCATTATTGGCAGAGCAGACGCTGAATGCGCACTTTCATCTGGTTTGGTCTGCCGCGGTTTCCGTAGGCTCGTGAACGCGCTTTCAGGAAATACTATACACTACTGTTTATGCTCTAAAAACATTCTAAATGACTTTGTTTCGAGTAAATTCTGGATGCTACCCACTCAGGACACTTGGAATACATTGGACGAGCAGTATGGAGGAATATTGACACGTTTTTTGTGGACTTTTATGGACCTTTCTGTCTCGGGCACCATAGACCTCCATTATTTGAATGTCAGCAGACAGCAAGAAGCCTCCCAGATCTCCAGATGCATTTGAGATATCAAAAAAGTACTCCAGAGTGTTGTTCAGCATGGGGGTGAGTAGAAAATGAAGGCTAATCATGTTTTGGGTGTACTATTCCTTTAATATCATTTGACTTTTGACTGTCAACTTTTAACAGAAGAATGCATCCATTTTAGATCGCAGTTATTCTTTATTATATCTTAAATCACAACAGAGTGAAATATAATCATGTGATGTAAAATCCTCCTCTCCTGTGGAACCAACTACCAGTTTTAGTCCGTGAGGCAGACACCCTGTCTACTTTTAAGGCTAGGCTTAAAACTTTCCTTTTTGATAAAGCTTCTAGTTAGAGTGGCTCAGGTTATCCTGATCTATCTCTATAGTTCTGCTGCTATAGGCTTAGACTGCTGGAGGACATAGGGACCCCTTTTTCATCATTCTGCTTCATTCTATCTCTATTCTCCCACTCTGCAGAATCTGTTAGTTCAATCTCTAACGTTCTGCTCTCTCTGCTTTTTCTCATAGTAGCTTCATCTGGTCTGTTCCTGTTTGGCTGTGACTCCATCCTGGAGAGAAATATCAGCTGTGCTGCTGCCATCAACACCTTTGTTTCTAGATATTGGAGCTTGGCCTGTTTTCCAGTGTAGTCCTGTTTCTCTGACTGTGACTAACTGGATGTGCTCTCTTCATCCTCTGACATGGGAGCTGGCTCGGAGCTCGTCTGCCTGGCTGTGTGTTTCCTGGACGGGGCCGCCTGTGGAGCTGGTTGACAGTTGCCTTTTGTATCTATGCTTCTTTTTCTATGTCTGCTTCTGTCTCCTTGAACCCCAGTGGGCCTCAGCAGATGGCCGCTCACACTGAGCCTGGTTCTGCTGGAGGTTTCTTCCTGTTCAAAGGGAGTTTTTTCCTCTCCACTGTCGCTACAAGCATGCTTAGTATGAGGGATTGCTGAAGAGTCAATGAGTCGATGCAATTAGCTGGTTTTCCTTAGATAGAAAACTTTGAATCAATCTGACTGGATGATCTGGTGAACTGGAAAGGGACCTGAGATGACATGATGTCAATTGGAGCTATAGAAATAAACTGAATTGAAATTTTAATGTTTAATGACCTGGTAAAGCCTGAACTGTATTATTATTTGAACATGTGATGTGCATAATATTATAACATATCCAGATTGATTGATTGCATCAGTGAAATCAATAAAGAGTATTAAGAAGGTCTGATGGGTATAAAAGCCTAAAGCACTGTGTGAAAACTGTTGACCCACAGATTCCCTCTGCTACACATTTTAAATCCTGATGCCTCTGACCTAATTCATGCAACAACCTCTGGAGGAGCCTTGAGCTGACTGCTGCATCTGCATATTTATCAGAGGACTGGAGATGGAAGACTTTTTTTCAAAGCTTCCTCTTAAACATATGAGGCTCCTTTGCTGAGATAATTCAGGGCAGTGTTTGCAGTCGTGCTGGGGGAGGAATTCATGCAGCGACACCCTGTCAAATAGTTGTCACCGACATGCTGATAAATTAAAACAACACTGGCATAATCAAACAGAGTCTTGGCTGGGCTCGGTGCTGCTGCCTGCTTATAGCACTTTTATTGTTCTGCATGTCTACGTGTTTACCCACTTGTATGAAAGTTTGCACAGTGTCTCTTCGTCCTATTTGATTTTGAGCTTTGTGCAAATGTTCATCGGCGCGTTCCGGCGTGTTTGCTTGTCTTTTTGATAAAACATCCAAGTGACAGCAACTGGCAGGGGCGAAAGGAGAACGCCATTCTGTTTGACGTGCCAAAATCCCGTCTCATCCCCAGCTGTCTGCCTGAGAGGAGCAGAGATATGGATGGAGAGGAGAGATAAGTGGAGCATAAATGTTTCTTTACTACATCATATGTTCTTGGATGGTCGCGCTACAGCACATCCAGCCCTCTATCTCCTTCCATCTCGACACACTCCAGGCCTGGGAGGGTCTCCATACCGAGCTCTCAGACATACTGAGCAAATTAAGCATCGTTAAAGATGAGATGTTGCGGCTGAAGATGCTATCAGGATGGAAAACTAAAGCCAGCAATCACTTAGGAAACCGTGAGAAGCCTGTTCTTGGTTAGAGAGAGATAACAAGGACTGGATTAAACCATAGAACTCTGTTTTATAGCCTGTCTGTTTGTTTGTTCTTCTGCGGACATTTTAGGGCTGCCATACGCCCGTTAAAAACTCACAGTAGTTAATGGGAGAAATATGTCACAGTTTAGTATGTAGGAAGTTAGTTTTAAGGAAGTACATAGATTAGCAAATTGGCTGCAGGGATGGTTGTCCACCTAATAGCGTAATTCTTGGTCAGTCCTCGGATGAAGGGGTTTTAGACGTCTGACTCTTTCTCATTCACTCATGATGATAGATGGAACAACTTGTACTGAGGCCTTAACAGCCGGAGGAACTTTTTCTGTAAAATTTAGAAATTTGTGAAAGACTCTTTTATTGGAACGGTGCCTTTAGGGTGAATGATGAGAATTGATTTCCCGTTGCAGGTGTCATGATTTTACTAAAGTTCAAACCCAAATGCAGAAGATCAAACAGGGAGACCAGGGAAAAGGTTTAACAGGTTTTATTGAAGAAGTTAAACAGAGGGAGAAGTGTTGCTCTGAACACTGCTCAACCGGAACTGAAAAGTGAGGGGAAGACACAGCGGTTAGTTCAGGCTCAGTGGGGAATTTGACTCGTGAACTTGCACTGAAAAAACAATCTAGAAAAACATAAAAATATCTTAAATGAAGTGTATTTACCCTTAATTTGAGTAGGTAAATGAGATAGTTTGCCAATGGCGTGAATATTTTTACTCTTAAAATTTGATCATTTGATAACATTCACTTGAAGTAAGACAAAGCAATTGTGTTTCCTTATTTTAAATGTAAATACTCTTGTTCCGTTGGCAAAATGCGTCTTTTACCACCTCAATCCATGAAGAAATTCATTTGTTTTAAGAAACAATTACTTATCTAGATTCCATTTTTTCCAGTGTGGAGAAGAGGATTTGGTTGCTGACTCACATTTCCAGAGAAGTTGTTGAATCCTTGACTCCAGTCTGTGTTCTGTGGTTCCAGTGTTTGTCTGATTCGGTGGAGGGCGGAACAGGGTTTACCCAGAATGCAGTTGTTTGTAGGTGAACGGAGAAACTGACTGCCACTCAGATTTCCTGCGGTACTTGAACGGGTCGTAGTGGAGATGATTCCCTTTCTCAGTGCGAAGCTCAAACGATCTTTTGGGGAAAGTGGATCCAAACCTCTTGTTTGAACCTCAGCTCAGTTTGTAACTTAGATGATCCTTCCAGGGAGAGAAGGTCCGAGAGGCAAAGACAAAACAATGTTAAAACTCATGTTGACAAGAACTCAGTTTGACTCAGCAAAACTAGAGTACCCCAAACCATGGGCGTAGGTTTGCATAGGGACCATAGGGACATGTCCCTACCAACATTTTGAACCGTCCTAATTGTCCCGACCAATAATTGGATGTGAGCAACATGTTTATAATTTACAGCAGTAGTTATAGCAGCAGTGGCTTCTTTTCCTCTCGCAGCTCCTCTGCCTGCTCTCTCCTGTCCCTTTCACATAGCAGCGCATGGAACTGCGTTGCGCTGTTTAACTCAACTCTTATTGGTTGTTCTGCCTTAAGTTCCGCCTTCTCTCTCTCTGATTGGCTGTTTTCTAGTCCGCGTGTGCTTGGAGCACAAAATGGAAAATGTATTCACACTAGAATGCTGCGGTTACTACAATTAATATCAGGCTACAAAACTAGTCCCAATAAAAAAAATGAATATCATGTGCACTAAAAAACAAAATCCTTTTTTTTTTCTTTTATAAAACGAAATATTCTGAGTCAGCCAGGAGTTCTGAAGACTGCTGGAAAAATGGGCAAATAAAGGCTGTAAGCCATCAACATTTCTGATTCTTAGCCACAGCCAACTAAAAGAGACAATGTTTCCTTTTTACCGATATTAAGTTGATATTACTGTTTTCATTTTTTGTTTTTATTTTTACAATTTTGATATAATAACTGATCTAAGTGGGTTGCTCTGTGGGGAAAGGCACATTTTACATTTATATTACTGTATGTTTTAAAGTCTCTATACTCCAGTTAATGATGAATCACTTACTAAATTAGTTGATGATTATTGAAATAATCAATTAATATGATTAATTTTTTTCAGCCCCAGATTAAATACATGAAATGGGCGACACAGAGTACCTACAGCCCAGATGTTCAACTTTTATAGTGAAGTTAATATTTTAATGAATGTATTATTTTGCTTGCTAGAGAAAAGTAGGTACAAATATTAGAGTGGGGTTTAACTCTGCACAATTCTATATCTTCAGAAGAAAATACTGTATTTACCTTCTCTCTTAGTCGTTCAAATGAAACCGTTTTCAAAGTGGAAAACAGTCCTAATTCCACATTGATCAGAGCCGGTGATACTTCAAACATTGATAAACAGCATCTAATGAGTGTAGAGCTTATAACATTTTTATTAATGGAGCAAAATGTTGCTTTTCTCTTTTAACAATGAATTCCTCTTATCAGTACGGATGCTCACATCGAGCATAAAAAAGGGCGTGCATATTGCATAGCACCAATGACACTAGACCAATAGTGTCCCTACCAAAGTTCGAATCAAACCTACGCCCTTGCCCCAAACTGGCAAACACTCTGGCGTCGAGGTAGTGGCAGTCAGCAGCTTAAGAACACTCCGTTAACGCGGTAACCATCAGCAGGTGTGTGAGGAGGTGGATCAGAACCAGGCGCCTCCTGGTGGATGAAGAGAGACAAACACAGAAACACAAACACTCAGACAGGAGTCCTGACAGCAGGCTGTTCATTTAGGAGCCAATTTAGGGCCAGTCTCTATACCCCCCCTAGCCCTACTTTTAAGCCCTACTCCTCATGAGGGTAGTGATGTCCCATTTCCACGCACTTGATATTATAAGCGTTCTGATGGCATTTTAGTAAAAGTTTTTTCATCAAAAACATAATTAATTTACACAAATAAGGAACTGCCTAATATTGCCTAATGGTACCCCCCCCTGTGTAGTGGTAGTGGGTGAGGGCTAGTGGTTGTAAGTAGGGGGAACACTGGGATTGGGCCTTAAGAAGCCGACTGCCCCCCCCCCCCCCCCCCCCCCTAACCTCACTTATCACCCATAGCCCCCATGGGCCCCCAGCCACATGTATAGATATGTCTATATTTGTTTATTTTAATTTAAATGATTTCAATACCGATTCCCTCATATGACAAAACAAAAACAACTTGTTTTTGTCAACTGGAAGTACATAAGCTGTGAACGTAAGACAGATGGGAATTCAAATGACTGTTTGTACCTAAAACACAGGAAGCCTGTTTCTGTGCATGAAGCGTAATAAAAAACGTTACCTCATGAAGCATGAATGATATCAGTCATCATTTTGCCATGACCTCCAGCTGTGCCTTGTTTTAATTCGAAGCAGAGACACCATCGCTCTTCCTGCATCTTGTTACAAGCAGCGCATGAGGTTGTGATGCATTAAGCAGTCAGCGTGTCGAACTTTGGTTCAGACTCAACTCTTTAGACCAAAGCGGGGGGAGGAAGACGCTTGGTGAGGGGAACCTTTAACATGTTCTACACTGGAAAAAAATCGAAATCTAGATAAGTCTTTTTTCTTAAAATAAGTGCATTTGTTCTTGGATTGAGGAGGTAAAAGAGACATTTTGCCAATGGAACGAGACAATTTACACTTCAAATAAGAAAACTCAATAACATTGTCTTATTTCAAGTGCATATTATCTAATTATCCTATTTCAAGAGTAAAAATACTAATTCCATTGGCAAACTATCTCATTTACCTACTCAAATTAGGGGTAAATACACTTAATTTAAGGAATTTTTACTTATTTAAAGATCATTTTTCCAGTGCACAAACTATGGGAAGATCAGCAGTTCATCAGAATGAGATCAGACAACACACTGGAAAAAATCGAAATCTAGATAAGTAATTTTTTCTTCAAATAAGTGCATTTGTTCTAGGATTGAGGAGATAAAAGAGACATTTTGCCAATGGAACAAGACTATTGACATTTAAATAGTCTTATTTCACGTGTATGTTATCTTATTTTAAGTGTAAAAATACTCATTCCAATTACAAAAGTATCTAATTTAGGCACTCAAATTAATTGTTAATACACTTAATTTAAGAATTTTCTATCTATTTCCAGATAATTTTTCCAGTGCAGCTGGGCTGCTTCAGCCTTGTGGCGCGACACTGCAAACAATTTAAATCTAAACAAGTACATGTTTCATTGAATTGAGGAGAAAAGTGAGACATTTTGCCAATGGAACCAAATAAATCACATTTAGAATAAGAAAAAACAATTGCATTGTCTTATTTCAAGTGCATATTGTCTAATTATCTTATTTAAAGAGTAAAGATACTCATTCCATTGGCAAACTTTCTCAATTACCTCCTTAAATGAAGTGTAAATATGCTTAAGTTAAGACATTTTGACTTATTTCTGGATAGTCCCTGCAGTCATGGCTGAGCACGGTCGTGCTCGTTGAGGTCGTCGTTCATGTTACTGCGGGCACGGTTCTGTTGAGGTGGATCCAGCGAGCCAAAATCCCTGGAAAAGCTCCAGCTTTACAAAGCAAGCATCACCGTATGCGTTTTGGACCACAGTGAGAGTGCTTGTGTTTCTCATTTGCGAGTGGTTTGAGTACAGGGTTGAGTCAGAAGGGAGGTACTGATCCCTCTCCTTCCCTTTTCTCTCATAAATCCACTGTTTCAAGCTCTTCCTTGAGTTTCCTCGCTTTTCTGTGGATTCCTTTTTACTTTGATTCACCCACGTTTGTCTGCTATGCTTCAACTCCTAAAACAAAAACAACAAATTCTCTCATCATTAACACCCTCGTCTGTTTCTCAGCTGCTTCGGAGAGTTGTTACTCTTCCTCCACGCTGGAGTTTCTCTCAACCAAGCTGTGAAGAAGAAACAAATACAGCAACACTTCAGCTATTTTAGGAAGTCATTTACACCACATGAAGCTCCGCTGAGCTGGAAGATGCTAGCTTTTTAGAACTTTTTTTAGTATTACATATTAAGAGGTGATCATCAGGAAGGAATCAGGCTTAAATCTTTTCTTTTCAGGTTTTTGAAGTTTGTTTAAGACAAACCAAATATTCGTTCAGGAATATTTATGCTTGGAAAACTCCATATTAACGGTAACTTTGAATGCATTCTGACCCACATGTGAAGGCAAGGACTCTGACCAGCTTGCTAGCGTATCTGATTACTCACTTTTTTCACCTGCCATTCCCTCCCCTATCTCTAATTATCATTGTTTTTCACCTGCTCCCTCTGCTATTCATACGGTTCAGCCCAGCCAGATCATTATTGGTCTATTTCTTAGTTTATTCTTGTTATGTTTTCAGTTATTCGCTGTTTTGTTTCAAGAGAGTTAAGTTTCTGGTGAATGTCCTGACTCTTGAGGCCGGTGGATTTAGAGGGTTTGGTTTTTGTCTCCTGTCTCCTGATCGTGTCCCGGCTCCTCTCCGCTGAGCCCTCGGGGTTTTGGTTCTGAACGCGGGGGAGGTCAGTTTTTATTCCCGTAATCCTGGCTCCATGGTGGAGATCAGTTTAAAGTTCTGCAGTAATTCTGGTACCATGTCTTGTCTATGTTCCTCTCTATCACTGAACCTGCCTGTCTCCATCTGAGCGTGTCTGTCTGAGCTCGCTGCTGGACTCATAGAACTCTGAACCTGCCTGATCGCTCTGAGGATTCCTGGAACCCTGGATCTGTCTGTTCTTGTTCCGACAGGTAACCCCTGGTCAGGCTACGAACTCCTGGATCTCAGAACTTTTCGGTTCTGAACTGTTTCTCTGTCTCCTGCCTGCTTACTGCTCATCTCGTTTGGCAGTCCTGCCTTCCTTGGAGAGGATGGACTAAACTGTTAAACCAGGTAAGTGACTCACTCTGATAGTCATCTCCCATCAGATGATCGTGGTCACTTACTTGTGTTTTTCCCTCCAGAGTGTCAATGATTGGGCGGTACCCCGCCGCCCTCCTGTAGTCCCATTCTTTTTATTGTTTTTCTGTTATCAAACATTTTGAAAGGTCCCATTGTCTTACTCTGCTTGAATACTTGGTCCATCTGTCTCATTTTAAGACATGATGAGCACTAAGCAGCCCTGTTTTATCGAAGCTTACATGAATACGACCCACTGGGGCAGACAGCTGATTTTGGTAAAACCAGCATCCTGCACAGATTTCGGGTTTTCAATATCGTATATTTGATTGTCTCATTTAAATGTTTTAGATAATCAAATAGTTCTCATACCAATGTAAGAAACATAGTCTCATTAGACATTAAATCTATAACACTATTTATTCTGTGTAATTACACTGGAAAAAATCTAAATCTACATAAGTAATTTTTCTTAAAATTAGTGAACTTTTCTTGGATTGAGGAGGCAAAAGAGACATTTTGCCAATGGGACAAGACAATTTACACTTACAATAAGAAAACATAATTTCATTGTCTTATTTCAAGTGCCTAGTATCTAATTATCTTATTTTAAGAGTAAAAATACTCATTCCATAGGCAAACTATCTAATTTACCTACTGAAATTAGGGGTAAATACAGTTAATTTAAGACATTTTTACTTATTTCTAGATCTTTTTTTTCAGTGTATGTGTTTGATTTGATCTAAATTGGCCAGAAAAGGTGTCCCATGTAAAAAGAAAAATCACCTGTAATATTTCAGCTGTAAAAGCAGCAGAATAAAAACAACCATCTGCAGAAATATTAATGTAAAAGCAGCTTTTAGCCATTATAATCTTACCTTTTTATCACATGACACACCAGCGAGTTTTTGGCAGAGATCTGTTTCTTATTCAAGTTTTTGCAAATTAATTTGTCACATTATTGTTTAGAAAGTTTCCTCATCAGCTCAGAAACCCAAAAGAAGAGCAAACTTTCAATAATTTATGGCCCTTTTTTTAATCTTTGAAATTGTTCAGTCGCTAAAACGCAGTCAAGGCTGAACGTTATACGAACATGTGCTCTAAGTGTCTGTTCTTGTAAATAAAGCTTTGTGAAAGCCTCTGGCAAAGTCGACGATTGACTTAAAGCTCAGTTCAGTTATGATTGGAGAATCTCTGCATCCTGCCTCTAAAAATATTCACTTTACAAACAGGAAACATCATAATTTACTAAAAATATACACTAAACATGTTGACATGGCATGGAAAATAAATCGGTGTTGAAATTAACAGCTATATTATTTTATTCAGTGACAATAAAGACATTGCTTTTCTGATATTGTGATATACAGCAGTCTTTGATTACAGCAGCTGACAATTATTTTATCAAGCGTTTTTATTAAGGTTTTTATAAGGCCAGTTAGTTATTTTCTGTAGCACGTTTCAGAGGCCAGACTATTTAATGTGCTGCACATGGGGGAAAAAATTGAAAAGTACATTGCAGTGGCATAAAGGCTATAAAAATAAAGATAGTAAAAGTAAATCAGTAAAAAACAACAAAAAAATTATGTTTGCATAGCTCAGCATAAACAAATTCTTTTTTTAACTTAGGGTTTCAGCTGCTCCGTGTTTGGTTCCGGTTCTGATCCAGTAGACCTGAGAGGCCTGACTGTCGATCCACTGCCAATTAGTCTGTAACGTATTTTGGAGCTGATCTATTCAGTGATTTCTAGACTAACAGGGGGATTTTAAAGTCTATTCTCTGAGATAAGGGGAGCCAGAGGAAAGGACTTAATAACTGGGAGGATGTGTTCTACTTTCTTAGTTCTTGTGAGGATGCGAGCAGCAGAATCTGGATCAGCTGCAGCTGTCTGACTGTCAGCTGAAGGGATCAATTCTACTAAAGATGAACAAAGCAGGAAGTAGTTTTTCATGGTCCTGTTGAGACATTAGTCCTTAGTCCTGGAGATGTTCTTCAAGTGATAGAAGTTCCACTTTGTTCCTTTCTTTATGAACATACCCATCATTACACCCAGATTTAGAGCCTGACTGCAGGGTTCTAGCTGGATTAACTGAAGCTAGCGGCATGCAGGTGGTGCAATGTTTAGTGTGCACGACTCACCATTAGTCCATCTGCAATCAACAACAATTATTGAAGATTTCCAGAGGACTTCACCATTGAAATTCACCAGAGCTATGAAACTGACAATGCCCACGTGCATGGCAGCTGGATGCTGGAATACATCGGGTAAAAGTGAAAAAAAGAGTTATTCCACCTTTCTGATTCCTGATCCTCCACGGACGGGTTGGTCGTTGGATCGCCAACTTGAAGAGGGAGGATTTGCCATCGAACTTCTGGCCAGAGAAAAAACCCGTAATATGTAGCCAACCAGGGGCGTTGCTAGGCACAAAGCTTTACTGGGGCACTGGCCCCCTACTGCATATGCCCCTCCTTCCATGCACAAATACAGACAAGCACACTGCCCCACCCTGATACATTCCTACCAAAATTACCAGTTGAGATATTAATGAGTGTAAGAGCATATTTGTTTTAACAAACATGAACATTTTCAACATTGCAGCTATAAAAAATAAGACATCACCAACTTTGACAAATAAAAAGTTTCCTTATACACATTCTGAAGTAATCATTAATTCCTAGGTTTCAGAGTTTTAGTTCAGGGGAAAGATTAACTCAACCCGAACTAAGTTTTTCTTTTATTTTTTGAGCATTAAAGTGTACCTCCTATTTTTCATTTTTGCAAAGCGGTCAATCACTTGTGACTCAGCTTAGAAAGTTCTTCCTTTTCAACTGATAAAATAGCAAGATGATGGAGCCTGTCTTGTCCCATTGTGCACCTCAGCCAAGTGTGGATCCTTCTCAACACACTGAATGACCTTTCACAACTCCAGCTGTTAGTTGTGATTGTGATGGAGATCTGGATGACCTGCGTTAGTGTTGGGAATATGATGTTATCAAGCAAGTTGAAAAAACACTGCATATCCTTGATGACAAGGCTTTCTTTTCAACCAGGAAAAGCTTTCAAACCATTTTGAATTAAATTAAAGTTTTTTTTACTCCAAATTTGTCCTGGGGATGGTGGGACAACTTCACTTGTTTAGGACCATCATGCTTTCCCCCTAAGTCACTAATGTCCCCTTATTATTTGTGGAAGCTGGTTGTTGCTCCCTCATCACCTTCATGGTCCTGTCTCTCCTGTCTCTCTCCTGTCTCTTGCCTGTCAGTCTCGCCTCCTCCTCCCTTTCCTACTCCAGCACCTTCATTCCAGTGGCGGCTGGTGAAAAATATTTTTGGTGGGGCTGATATAGCCTAGTGTATGTCTCCAACTAACCCGGAATAAGAATTCAAATAAACAATTGGACAATACATACAATTTAACAGTAATGATTTAATTTACTATATAATAACAGTAACAGTGATGATTTGGGTCACTGTGACGGGGTTCTTTGGCCTCCAAGAATCCAGTCTCAGTCGGGTTACCGGTGTTGGTGATTTATTGAGCTCAAAAACTCAAAACAGGGTGCAAAAGAAACTAAACATATACAAGATCCTCTGGGCCTCAGCCTCCCTCCAGTTACCAGCAATGTAACAAAGAAACAGAAAACAAAAATTGCCGCTTTTCTTCCCACAGCCCTCATTAAATAGTTTAAGCCCCTCACCTCAGGCTCTCTTATTTCTGATTTCTTCTCATTAATCAGTTTTGTCCATATATTACCTCCACAAACAATTGATGTACAAAAACAAATAATTTTTACAACTTAATTCTTTTACACAGATTCATTGACTTATTCAATTACACCAAACTGGGTTTGAACCCAGCAAAGACGCAGCCAGACTGAAGATGACAAGTCCCCGTAGCATAAACACGTACACACCCACACCCCCCACACACCCACACACACACACACACACACACACACACACACACGGCTAACCCCACTGAAATATTAAGTGTGCACCCTCAATACACCAGCAGGTAACCAGGAACAGCTTGTGTGTTTTAAGTTCATGGAGCTACTGGTCTCAGCGCGAGTGTATTGGTCCTCACAAACACAGTATAACAGGAATGTGTGTGTGGCGCGCAAAGTTAGAGAGGTTGTTTTAAGCGACGAGGTGGATTCGTCACAGTCACAATAACCATGACATGAAATGTTCATATCCTACAACAGGGATGTTCTTCTGGCAAACGGGTAGATAAATAAGGATCTCACCGAATTTGGTGGAAGCTGCATCTCGCTCGTTACATTCGCCATCTTCCCTCTAACTGTCTGCACCTGCGCTTGGGTTCAGAAGCCTGTTAAAGCGCAGTATTTTCAGCGCCCCAATACCATAAAGTTCCGAGACGCTGATTGGCCATTAAATTCACCTAGCAATAGTACATGATTGACAGATTCTCTGCAAATGTGGGTCAGTCTGATCAGCGCCCCCAGAACAGAGACGGTAGGAGTCTGTCTGTGGAAATCCACAAATTAATGACAGTAGATAGGGAAATGTAGTTTATATAATTTGTTTTGCTTATAGTTACACAGTCTAGAGAGTAAAACAGACATTTATGAGTTAATTTCTAAAAATATATTTTACGTTTCTCTCTTCTTATCAGGGAGGGCGGTGCCCCAGCGCCCCCTATGGGCCGGCCGCCACTGCTTCATTCTCATTCTCTACAGCAAACATTTAAAAACGTAAATTTATATTTATGTAAATATCTATCATATTACTTATAACGTTGCTAATGTAACTAGTTAGCTTAAATCACTAATTCATTACGGGACCTTACCTCCCTCTCTCATCTTGTTTTACTGCTTCCCTGTCTCTGCTTCGTGTGAGGAATTTCCTGATATCCATCTACAAACCAATGCAGTCATTTTCAGTTAGTAGCCTATAAATCATGTGGTTTCACTGGGAAAATAATAAAATTGACAGGTAAGAAACGTTACCAGAACTAAAAATGCGTCACGGCCGCACAGTGTCCCATCCAACTCAGCTGAGAGCAGCGTGTTAGTTTACCTGCAGTTCATGCAGTGACATGCGCTGACGTGGGGGCGCTATTACATCCTCAATTTGGAGTTACCAACACACTTGCTGCGCATTTGAGTAGAAATATACGTCTCCTCCCGTTGGAATTATCTAAATTGATGCATTAAAAAAATGTATCACTGTTGCAAATATTCATGAGATTTATACTGGGGCACGTGCCCCAGTAAATGGGGTCTGGCGACGCCGATGTAGCCAACATTTGGAAGAAGAATGTTTTCAAGATGACTTGGATAATAGCGCGTTGTGACAAACACCAGATACAGCACTGGGACTTGATCAACAGCCGATACCGCACCGTGACGTCACTAACCAGTAGGTGGCAGTAGTGTTCTTAGACAAACATGGATGCCTCCAGTAAAGCACATTCACATGAAAATGACTCTCAATTAAAAACACATGTTAATTGAACAGGATGGAATAATTTCATATTTAAAGTATTTTCAGAAGTTTAAATTCTGAATATGAGCGGACTTTTCCTTTAAAGACATTTGCAGAAATCCTACACTGGAAAAAATCAAAATCTAGATAAGTAATTTTTTCTTAAAATAAGTGCATTTGTTCTTGAATTGAGGAGGTAAAAGAGACATTTTGCTAATGGCACATGACAATTTACACTTAAAATAAGAAAACACGATTGCTTTGTCTTATTTCAAGTGCATATTATCTAATTATCTTATTTTAAAAGTAAAAATACCAATTCTATTTGCAAACTATCGCATTTACCTACTCAAATTAAGGGTAAATACACTTAATTTAAGACATTTTCACTCATTTCTAGATTGTTTTTGCAGTGTACTGTGCTTATAGGGAGTCCTTTAAAAATAACACCTAGAAAGAACAATGTGTTGTTTCCGTGTGGAGGAGGTTGGCGAGTGATTTTGTTGCAGCTTAACTTCCCACACGCACAAAAACAAACATAAACCATATGCAAACACAAACACACACATATATAAATGCATTTGGGTATATATATATATATATATATATATATATATATATATATATATATATATATACAGATACTATCTGGAAACAAGGTACGGACACAATTTTATCCTTATTTTCTAAACACTCCCTGAAAGTCAGGCCTGCTGGTTTCTCTTGTACTCACACCGACTCAGATGTAAACACAGATGAAACAAGAGACACTGGTGATTCAATCAACAGAAAGAAACACATTTCCACAGGCTCTCCGTCGCAGGCCTGTCCTTGTTTTGTCTGCAGGGTAGCTAAGTAGAATTTGCGCTAAAATAACTTCAAAGAGTCTGAAGGAGGGGCCACGGCGAGGAGTCTGGGTAATTAGGGAGGCTGGAGAGCAGGAGAGGGTGAGTGAAAGTGGCTGAAAGGGAGAAGGATCTTCTCCTGCCACAATGGATGAAGAGGAGGACGGGTTTTAGAGGAGCGCTGAAGAGAGTGGGGGGGGGGGGGAAGCTGGAAAGCACTTTGTGGCAACACTTGAACGCACACATGCAGATCGGGAGTTGCGATAGCACGCCGCAGGACGGGAAGTTTTTGGCAGAAGAATTCAGTCCCAGTTGTGCAGCCACACACACTCCCATAGCAGATAAGCTTCGGAGTAGGGCGAAAACACATCTCCTCCCCATCGCCTTAAACACCCCTACCCTGGAACACACACGGGCACAGAGTGGTCCTAATGGATGCCCAGCAAACAGCCCATCACACCGCCTAATGCACCGCTATTTATAGCCGGTAAACAACACCAGACCTGTGGAGATTGTCCCTTATCGCCACCTGTACAAACAATGCCACATTATGACAAACACATTAGCTTAAACGACTTTGCGAGATATGAATGACATCCCGACAGAATCCCGGCATGCAGGAGAAAAAAAAACAGTTTAGTAGAGAAGAAACACAACCAGCGTCTCAGCAAACAATGATATGAAACAGGAGAAAATGGAGAAGTGGAGCTGAAGAAGGAAAGCTGAGGGAGATCAGTGTGTGACTCTGTGCAGGAGAGGATGGGGAAAGTCTCCTTAGAAAGGGATAAGAGTGCCCTCTGTTGGCAAACTTCAGTATAACACCTTGATGTTCCAGTAAGGAGCCAGAAAGCAAAGTGTTTATTTTCTGTTTATTCTGCGAGCTGCTCCTCTAAATGCAGCGAAACTTAATAACGTTCTAGAGATAAGTAAACATTTCTAAAGTTGAGTGTATTTTCCCTTAATTTGAGTAAATAAATAAGATGATTTGCCAATGGGATGAGTTCCAAAAAAAATAGTTAAACAAACCACTGAACTTTGTTTCCAAGTTTGTAGACATTTCTCTTCCATCCAGGAAACTTTTTCAATTCAAAATGTCAGAAATAGCGTTTAGTTCCAGGTTTTATGCAGCAGCCCAACATAGCCTGGTTTTAGTTTAGAAAACATGCAAATAGAAACAGACGAACGGGTCCACCCCTTTGCAAAGGGGGTCGTTTGGCTTCTTTTGTTAGCCTGCAATGCCCCATACCTGTCTATGTCCGTTAATCAATTTGTGCGTTCTTATTTGCTCGAGAAACGTCATCATCCTCAGACCTAGAACAGCCCCTCCCTCTTTACCCAGCATGCATCAGAGCAGACTTGTCTGTTCTTGAGCTTGACAGCAGTTAAAGGTTCTCTTTTCTGTTGCTGTTGTTCAATAAAATTACGTTTTAAGATCATTTGAGGCGAGAATATTATACTTTTAAGCGTCACTATATGGAACATTTACTGATTTAATCCGTAATTTTAAAAACAAAGGCCGAAGTTGACCACGGCAACCAGCGGACCTCCGAAGCTAACATCAACCAGGGCTAACGTTAGCCCGTCTGCAGCAGCCAGGGCTAACGTTAGCCCGTCTGCAGCAACCAGGGCTAACGTTAGCCCGTCTGCAGCGGCCAGGGCTAACGTTAGCCCGTCTGCAGCGGCCAGGGCTAACGTTAGCCCGTCTGCAGCAGCCAGGGCTAACGTTAGCCCGTCTGCAGCGGCCAGGGCTAACGTTAGCCCATCTGCAGCGGCCAAGGCTAACGTTAGCCCGTCTGCAGCAACCAGGGCTAACGTTAGCCCGTCTGCAGCAACCAGGGCTAACGTTAGCCCGTCTGCAGCGGCCAGGGCTAACGTTAGCCCGTCTGCAGCGGCCAGGGCTAGCGTTAGCCCGTCTGCAGCGGCCAGGGCTAACGTTAGCCCGTCTGCAGCGGCCAGGGCTAACGTTAGCCCGTCTGCAGCGGCCAGGGCTAACGTTAGCCCGTCTGCAGCGGCCAGGGCTAACGTTAGCCCGTCTGCAGCAGCCAGGGCTAATATTAGCCCATCTGCAGCAGCCCTCTGCATAGCCGTGTGTGAAGGACCGCTGGCTATGATGGAGGTTTGATCAGCGGCGTAGGAAGCGGGGGGGACGGGGGGGACATGTCCCCCCCAATATAAAAGCCAGGTGGATATGTCCCCCCCAAAAATTGTACCGCAAAATATTAGATTTTGACAATTTTTTAACTATCGTGCTTTTATTTTGAAGGCGCAGCATAGCGTTACGTCACTGTACTCCCCCTCCCCTCTGTGAGCTGCTGAGTGTTTGAGCACTCAGAGGGAAACAGCGATACAGAAAGTCAGAAACTTGTGAATGAGGTAAAATGGTCTGTCGGGATGCTGCTATGAATATTGCCTATTTATAACGTCTTGTTGTCAGTTCACTTTCATATATAGAAACTGAATCTTTTTGGTTTAGGCATCTTAGTCTTGTAGGAAGAGGATTAGGGCCACTGAAAAACGTTAACTGATTTTTAAATGTTTTTTTAGTTTAACATTGGGGGAAAAGTCAGAATTCTGACTTTTCTCAGAATTCTGACTTTAATCTCAGAATTCTGACTTTTTTCTCAGAAATCTGACAGATGATTAATATTTCTAATCAGTTTACAGTTTTTTTTGGTGGGGGGAGGGGGGACTATACAGATATATAAAAACAAGAAGGTCTACCTAAAAAATAACCAGGATATATGTTTAGAGTAAAGATTGACTACTTGTGTTTACACAAGCACACAATTTCAAATCTGCTGAGCTTGCTGTGCAAGAAAATGTAAAATATACGTATAAAGAAATATAACAGGAAGTAGCGCTAAAACATAAACTAAATGTTAAATAATGTAGATATTGGTTTAAAAAATTCTTCAGATTTGGAAATTTGGAAGGAATACATAATTTTGAAATTAATCCACAAATCTGGTAAAAAAAAAAAAATAAATAAATAAAAAAGTTGCACTTTTTTACTTGAGGAATTTGTTGAATAACTTCATAATTATGAGTTTAACTAGTTGGAGGTAATGCTACACTTCTCTGCTTCCTGTCCTGCTCATAAAAGGTAAACATTATAAACCCACCATTCATTTTCTACTCTATTTGGAAAACACAACACAAATGTAATATAACAAAATGTTAGCATCAAGCCGTAGCCATGTCTATTTTAGAGACTAGCTCTCTTGTTTTAATGACCTTCTGCTCCTCCATTAATGAGGGGACCCCTCGGGCACGTAAAAAGTTAACTAATTCTGTCATTTTCCACCAATGTGTCACTGGCTCTCTCAAACAACTCACATCTTTGTCAGTGAAGCTGAGTGCTCCACATCTCTGCCTTCATGGTGCCTATCTACATTAAGATCCACAAGTCTGAGAAAAAAAGTCTTAATTCTGAAAATAAAAGACTTTTTTCCCGTATTAAACTGAAATAAAATGTAAAAATCACTCAACTTTTTTTTTTTCAATGGCCCTATCCTCTTCCGTAGTCTTGGGCCGATCACTCATCCAATATTTAACTGCTAACTTTCTCTAGACGTTTGCTACGCTAGCCAAAATGTTTTTTTTATATATTTTTTTTTATATCTCATTTCAGTACAATGCCACCACCAACTAAAAGGCTGAAACAGCAGTAGGACTTACTCAGATTTTTTAAAAAGAGAAACGTCAGTGTGAGTAACAGTCACCTAACACAACTTGTGTTGAAATTAGCCCGGTCTGGGCGTGCGTTTAACGAGGATTTTTTATTTTTTGCACGGTTTTGATTCGCCAAAATGGACAGATGTTATACCTGCCGCGCTCCTGATCGTTAGTTAACCACAGGGAGAATTCATTTTAATTCTTAGCAGCGGCGGTCGCATTGGTTGTGCAACCACTAATTAACCAACTAATTAACTTCTGCACCTTTATTTCCTCAAACTGCTGGCTCCTCTTTTTAGACTATACAGGTGCTGGTCATAAAATTAGAATATCATGAAAAATTAGATTGATTTCAGTAATTCCATTTAAAAAGTGAAACTTGTATATTATATTCATACATTACATACAAACTCATATATTTCAGATGTTTATTTTGTTTAATTTTGATGATTACAAATGACAACAAATGAAAATCTCAAATTCATCATATCAGAAAATTAGAATATTGTGAAAAGGTTCAAAATTGATGGCCCCTGGTGCCACACTCTAATCAGCTAATTAACTCAAACCACCTGCAAAAGCCTTTAAATGGTCTTTCAGTCTAGTTCTATAGGCTACACAATCATGGGGAAGACTGCTGACTTGACAGTTGTCCAAAAGACGACCATCGACACCTTGCACAAGGAGGGCAAGACACAAAAGGTCATCGCTAAAGAGGCTGGCTGTTCACAGAGCTCAGTGTCCAAGCACATTAATAGAGAGGCGAAGGGAAGGAAAAGATGTGGTCGAAAAAAGTGTACAAGCAAGAGAGATAACCGCACCCTGGAGAGGATTGTGAAACAAAACCCCTTCAAAAATGTGGGGGAGATTCACAAAGAGTGGACTGCAGCTGGAGTGAGTGCTTCAAGAACCACCACACACAGACGTATGAAAGACATGGGTTTCTGCTGTCGCATTCCTTGTGTCAAGCCACTCTTGAACCACAGACAGCGTCAGAAGCGTCTAAAGAGAAACAGGACTGGACTGCTGGTGAGTGGTCCAAAGTCATGTTCTCTGATGAAAGTAAATTTTGCATTTCCTTTGGAAATCAAGGTCCCAGAGTCTGGAGGAAAAGAAGAGAGGCACTTCATCCACGTTGCTTGAAGTCCAGTGTAAAGTTTCCACAGTCAGTGATGGTTTGGGGTGCCATGTCATCTGCTGGTGTTGGTCCATTGTGTTTTCTGAGGTCCAGGGTCAACGCAGCCACATACCAGGAAGTTTTAGAGCACTTCATGCTTCCTGCAGCTGACCAACTTTTTGGAGATGCAGATTTCATTTTCCAACAGGACTTGGCACCTGCACACAGTGCCAAAGCTACCAGTACCTGGTTGAAGGACCATGGTATCCCTGTTCTTAATTGGCCAGCAAACTCTCCTGACCTTAACCCCATAGAAAATCTATGGGGTATTGTGAAGAAGAAGATGCAATACACCAGACCCAACAATTCAGAAGAGCTAAAAGCCACTATTAGAGCAACCTGGGCTATCATAACACCTGAGCAGTGCCACAGACTGATCGACTCCATGCCACGCCGCATTGCTGCAGTAATACAGGCCAAAGGAGGCCCAACTAAATACTGAGTGCTGTACATGCTCATACTTTTCATGTTCATACTTTTCAGTTGGCCAACATTTCTATAAATCCTTTGTTTTTATTGGTCTTCAGTAATATTCTAATTTTCTGATATGATGAATTTGAGATTTTCATTTGTTGTCATTTGTAATCATCAAAATTAAACAAAATAAACATCTGAAATATATGAGTTTGTATGTAATGTATGAATATAATATACAAGTTTCACTTTTTAAATGGAATTACTGAAATCAATCTACTTTTTCATGATATTCTAATTTTATGACCAGCACCTGTATTTACATATGGAAAACGTGTTCTGCACAAGAATAATGGAACAAAATTCACTCCATACATCTGGATAGGCGTTGAAACATTTTCATAAAAACTGAATGAAAGTCGAGTCGCCTCGGATTTAAGTCAATTTACTGATCGCTCGTTCCCCCTTTGTATGAATTTGCGCAGGATTGTTTCATTTTCTTCCAGACATCCTTAATTCAGCTTTTCTTGACGGTTCTTGAATGCCTCTCTTGCCAAACGTTCCTAGCTCTTACAGCTTAAACAAAAACAAACTAGAATAAATACAACAAATAAAACAGAATTAAGTCGTAATAATACCAAAATGAATTAGTAACACTGTGAGGTTAAATTTGTAATATTTCTAGAAAAAACTTGGGATATAACCTAGATAAGATCGTACTCTAATCCAAAAAAGTAAATTTAAATAAGTCAATTTTTCTTTAAATAAATGCATTTTGTCCTGAATCAAGCAGGTAAGTGAGACTCTTTGCCAATAGAACAAGGCAATATTCATTTGACATAAGAAAAGCACAACTCTGTTGTCTTATTTAAGTCCTAATATTTTAATTTTAGTGTAAAAATAATGATTTCATCAACAGATCATCTTATTTATTTGTTTAGATTAAGGGTGAAATACACTAAATTACAAAACTAAAGGGATAAAAGGGTATTGACTATGGGTATGCTGGTCTGCTCATCTGACAGAACAACGGCGCTGTCATGTTATGCTGATACATGCAGCAGTCAGAAGTGTTTGCAAAACACACTGCAAAAATAATAAAATCTAAATAAGTCATTTTTTTATTAAAATTAGTGCATTTTTTCTTGAATTAAGGATTGAAGTGAGACACTTTGCCAATGGAGCAAGACAATTTACACTTTAAACAAGAAAAAAACAATTGCATTGTCTTATTTCAAGTGCATAATATCTAGATAGCTTATTTTAAGAGTATAAATACTCACTCCATTGGCAAATCATCTTATTTACCTGCTCAAATTAATGGTAAATACACTTAATTTAATAAGACATTTTTGCTCATTTTGAGATTATTTTTGCAGTGCAGCAGCTGCAGGTTTTGGGGTTTAAAACTTTCATACATATCACATTTTTATTTGCTATTATATTCTAGTTTTTATTGTGCTGATGTTGTATTTTGTCATGTATACACTGGAAAAAATGTAAATCTCATAAAGTCATTTTTCTTTACTTTAATTTTTGCTTTAATTGAGGAGGTAAATGTAAAACTTTGCCAATGGAACGAGACAATTTACATTTAAAATAAGATAAAAAACTATTGCATTGTCTGATTTCAAGTGCATATTATCTAATTATCTTATTTTAAGAGTACACTGTAAGCAATTGCTGTAAATTTACAGCAAATTTTCAACACTAAAATACTGTTTTCTTGTTTAACAGTTCAGTACTGTAAAAGGCAATGCATTGTGGGCTTCTTAACTTGGAGCAACAGGACAGAGGCCGTAAACGGTATGCGGCTGTTTTAAATAACGGGATACTACAGTATTTTCTTAAAAAATTTCCAGAAGACGACTAGAGAACACACAACGTGCTACCATCTGTCTTCATCACAACGATTCCAGCCTTGCATCTAAAAAATGTAACGGTACGTAAATCAAAATCTTTTTTTCTTTGCCTCTGTGTTTCCTATTTTATTTATATTGCCAAGAATGTTTGATATAGGCTAACGCTCAGGAGTTTGTCTAGCTAGGCTATATGTAAGCTATCAGTGATGCTTAGATTTGAATAGGGTAGTCAATATTCTACTATATTCTACTCTACTTCTCTACTATTTTGTTTTTGTTAAATCTTGGTTAACTATAATATACAGTAGCCGGACGACAGCTTACACACAGGCATGCACACCCACCCACACACACACGCACACACACAGGGTATTGGACCTCATTAGAATCCCATTTGCTGTCACTTTACTCCACTCTGATCTTAGACTATTTTTACGATTTTAGGCGCTTCATTGGTATAAATCCAGAGAGAAGGACAAAGGCCAAAAGGGGGAAGGTTGTCTCCAAGAAGAAAAGTGTGATCCTCCAGAAGAAGTTTTCCACAGTCAACACACAGGTCTCCTCCACACATGCTCCTGAAGAAACTCCTTGACTTCGAATAGGACTTCACATAGATCAGTGAGTTTTCCTTAATCTTGCTGTCTGTCCATGTGTTGTTTTGACAATCTGGCATTGCCACATTAAGCCACAACAATTTATTAGTTTTATAAGCATTAGCTTGGAGAGTATATTGCACATTCCTGATTGTATAATATTTGTTTGTTATTGTTTGACAGTGGCTCCACTAGAATAATACTGCAGAAGAACAGTGGCTAACAAACGGAAAATCTTTCCTGGATCCACAAGATTTGAATCAGGGTGGTTCACACCCACCCAGATTCCCGGGAATACTACTACCTCACAGGACTACTTTAAGAAGTAAAGTACAGTTTCTTCCCTAAATGTTCTCTTTTATCCATATTACTGTAATGATGTATAAATCCACATGTTCTAACTGTACTGTAATAGATTTGAAATGGCCTTGATGCACTTTTTCAAAATGTTCTTACGTTTGTTTTCCACATGTTGTCAATTCTGCATACAGTATTCTGCATTTTCACAGACATCAGAAAATACATTGCAGATTACATAATATACATCTTTTAAGTGGAGTTTAGAGGAAAATTGTAATCTATCTCACAGGGCTATTTTAAGAGGAAAAACACATGCTGGTTTGCTGAATGTTTTTACTCATGATAAAAAAGGTCTTAATGTTCCTACTTTGAAGTAGTCTTAATAATGTTTAAACTCTTATTTCCTCTGTATTTGTTGTGTTGGTGTGTAAAAGACAATGTTAAATAATATTGACATTGGCTCAAAGTCAGCTAGTCAGCTGTCTCTGTTTGCTACTCGAAATATCTTCTCAGCATCACCCACCACGGTTTATTTTCTGGGGAGGTTTTTCTCAATTTTTTGAAAGTAGCAATATTCAGTATTATATTGCCTTTTGAAATAAATTATTTTGATTCTTTTTGATTTGATTGCTTATTTTGCACAATATTCATAATAATGCTTGAGCAACTGTCTGTTGAATAATGAAGCTCTTATATTGATTGCATGTATTCAAGGTTGATATTTTAGGAAACTGCTAAACTGAATTGTTGTATTGTGTATCTACTGTGCCTCTACAGTAAACTTAAACAGAATATTATTGTAATTTCCAAATAATATAAATATGATGCATTTATTTTTTTATGTATTAGACAGTGAAATCATTTAACAGTGAGAAAACAGACTACTACTGTAAAGTCAATTTACGGTATGAAAACCCTAAAATTACAGTATATCGCTGGTGTCCTAGCTGCCAGCTCTTTACCGTAACTCATAGAAATACAGAAATATACCGTATTTCTGGTTTACGGTCTACTACTGTAAAATCAATTTACGGATGAATACCTTAAAAATAACGGTATATTGCTGGCGTCTCTGCTGCCAGCTCTTTACTGTTATTTTACAGGACAATTACTTACAGTGTATAAATACTCACTCCATTGGCAAATCATCTTATTATCTACTCAAACGAAGGGTAAATACACTTAATTTAAGACATGTTGACTTATTTCTATATCGTTTTTGCAGTGTAAAAAACTTTCATGCAGCAACACTGCAAAAACCATATAGAAATAAGTACAAAATTTCTTAAAATAAGTGTATTTACCCTTAAATTTAGTAGGTAAATAAGATGATTTGCCAATGAAATGAGCATTTCTACTCCTAAAAAACGATAATTAAATAATATTCACTTGAAATAAGACAAAGCAATTGTTTTTTTCTTATTTTAAATGTAAATTGTCTTGTTCCATTAGCAAGGTGTCTCACGTATCTCCTCAATTCAAGAAAAAATTTACTTAATATAAGCAAAAATGACTCATATAGATTTCCATTTTTTGCAGTGAAGACACTGAAACTGCGGCTCATTGTTTCTGCTAAAGAGCTGAAGCTGCAGCAGACTGAGAGAACTGGTTGGAAAACTACTTTCTAGGTGTTTTAGTGTTTTTAACATGACAGAACCGTGTTAACTTCAACTTTTTCTTTGCAACTTTGGCCGCCTGCAGGTTTTCTCCCCGGATTGTCTTTTATTTATCTCCTTCCATCTATACTCTGACGAGCAGCTGAAGCAAAGCATCCCCTCAGCATCATGCTGCAACTGCCATGTCTTAGGATTGGTCACAAACTCCGAAAGGTTTATGCATCCATCAAGATATTTTGAGTAAAAACTGACATTTTTCCTGAAGCCGAAGTTTGGCAGCGCTCTGTCCATTTACCTGCTGTCATTATTCACGCTGAGGATGGAAATAGGATGGAAAGGATTTTTAATCTTCCTGGACGACACGTCTGTCTCCATTTGTCTAATTGACTCTTTTGCTTCGAATGAGGAAAAAGGCTCTTTTGCAGGCATCACCTGCACAAACAAACAGACACGCGCTCACAGACAGACAGGTGGCGTCATCTGGGTGACGAGCTGACAGAGAGACGCTGCGTCTGGCTCTGCTGTCACATTTAGAGGCGCACACACACACACCTGTTATGCAAGCGCCGCCGCCTGAAAACCTCCAACCCTTCAATGTGACGTTCCTCACGCTGCTAACTGAGGCGTCTTTGATGAGTGACTCTGATGTCTGACAAACTAAAGGAACTGCAGCGATTCACACCTTGTGTTGGGATTCTCCTCCTGCTCTGAGCCACCTGGCTGTCCCTTTATTTCTGTAAATATTAATAGAGAAACAGCAGTGCTGTGTTTGTACGCAGGGCTGCAGTCAGTCTTTTCCACCTTTTCTACCATCCGCCATGTTTCCCCTCATCCAAGCTCTCTGTTTATCCATCTTTTTGTCAGTTTCTCAGTCCCTCTCTCTCCTTTTTCCCTTTCTCCCCTTCCTGCTTTGTCTCTTTGATGTTAGTGCTGCACCGACAGACGCACAGCAGACCCAGCCCCCCCCTCCCTTGAATGTAAATGAGGTTTCCCACATTCTGCACATGCTTGATGGAATTTCAGAAGTGAGGTGCAGACGTGGGAACGCCGCCATGTTGAGTCGACGTATACGGCGTTTTTTAAACCACACTCAGCATCAGAGTTTGGCAACGACTGAATTTAGGAAATGAGTAAAAATGCAGAAATTTCTTGCCATCGTCAAAAGAGTGAACAAAAGAGGATGGGAAGTTAAAGTTACACCATATTTATTACAGATACGTTTCAATTTACATATGTTTTTTATCTACACTCACCGGCCACTTTATTAGGTACACCTGTCCAACTGCTCGTTAACACCTAATTTCTAAGCAGCCAATCACATGGCGGCAACTCAGTGCATTTAGGCATGTAGACATGGTCAAGACAATCTCCTGCAGTTCAAACTGAGCATCAGTATGGGGAAGAAAGGTGATTTGAGTGACTTTGAACGTGGCATGATTGTTGGTGCCAGAAGGGCTGGTCTGAGTATTTCAGAAACTGCTGATCTACTGGGATTTTCACGCACAACCATCTCTAGGGTTTACAGAGAATGGTCCGAAAAAGAAAAAACATCCAGTGAGCGGCAGTTCTGTGGGCGGAAATGCCTTGTTGATGCCAGAGGTCAGAGGAGAATGGCCAGACTGGTTGGAGCTGATAGAAGGACAACAGTGACTCAAATAACCACCCGTTACAACCAAGGTGGGCAGAAGAGCATCTCTGAACGCACAGTACGTGGAACTTTGAGGCAGATGGGCTACAGCAGCAGAAGACCACACCGGGTGCCACTCCTTTCAGCTAAGAACAGGAAACTGAGGCTACAATTTGCACAAGCTCATCGAAATTGGACAATAGAAGATTGGAAAAACGTTGCCTGGTCTGATGAGTCTCGATTTCTGCTGCGACATTCGGATGGTAGGGTCAGAATTTGGCGTCTACAACATGAAAGCATGGATCCATCCTGCCTTGTATCAACGGTTCAGGCTGGTGGTGGTGGTGTCATGGTGTGGGGAATATTTTCTTGGCACTCTTTGGGCCCCTTGGTACCAATTGAGCATCGTTGCAACGCCACAGCCTACCTGAGTATTGTTGCTGACCATGTCCATCCCTTTATGACCACAATGTACCCAACTTCTGATGGCTACTTTCAGCAGGATAATGCGCCATGTCATAAAGCTGGAATCGTCTCAGACTGGTTTCTTGAACATGACAATGAGTTCACTGTACTCAAATGGCCTCCACAGTCACCAGATCTCAATCCAATAGAGCATCTTTGGGATGTGGTGGAACGGGAGATTCGCATCATGGATGTGCAGCCGACAAATCTGCGGCAACTGTGTGATGCCATCATGTCAATATGGACCAAACTCCCTGAGGAATGCTTCCAGCACCTTGTTGAATCTATGCCACCAAGAATTGAGGCAGTTCTGAAGGCAAAGGGGGGTCCAACCCATTACTAGCATGGGGTACCTAATAAAGTGGCCGGTGAGTGTATATAAGGCTAGTAAACCTTAACAAAATGCTGAAGTAGTGCAATTAAAACTTGTTTGCACGCAGAAAACTACGAATTGCAATATTTTTTTTTTATTTCAAAACCTGCTTTGAGGTTAGCAAGGGTTTATGTGTGCTTTATGTATAGAGTGACTTTTGTTTCATTATTGTTGCAATGAACAAAAATGAAATCCAGAGATGAAAAATGTTATCTTCAAAAAATATTTTGAGAGATTTTTTTTTTCCTTTTTAGATATTCTCCTTTTTGAAAAAATTATTTCTGTTGGGATCTGGAGTTCTGTCCACCTTTCTCCAGCAGAGGGCGCCCTAGGTCTCCTGGAGCTGAGCTGACGACCGCACCTGCGGCTCATCAGTCATCAGGACACCAGCATATAAGCAGCGGCAGTGTCGCTACCCGATCCGTACCGGTAGCACGATCCGTACCATCAGCTCATTACGCCTGCGCGAACAGAATAACTTCCGGGTCGCCAAAAAATAATGTAATTACGGTACTGAAAAAACTTTATTTATATCCTTAAATAATTAAAGAATACTAAACTACATCGTAAAGACAATATTGAAGACTTTTCTGGAAGAAATGGATGCTTTTTAAATTCAATCCATTGTATTGCTTGACGTCATTTTTCTGGAATAAAAATCCAAATTTTCGGGAAATGTTCCCTTATCAATGAAAAACTGCAGGTCACGAAAGGTAGCAAATGAATCCATTGTGGGATCAGTACTGCTGGAGTGGATAGTTAAGTACAGAGTAAATCAAATATTTAAACAAATTTAAATATAAACGCTGTGTGACGTATATTTGCGCATGCTCAGAGCAGTCAAAGTAACTATCACAAGGCGATTGAACTTTTTTATGTATTTCTGTTTTTTTATTTTTAGAAAATGCAATATTGACGAAAATACAAAGATATACAAAAAGAAACCCATGCCTCTAAAAAATACAAAAGAATAAAAAAGTAAGAAAAAGGCCACCGGAAGTTATTCTGTTTGCGCACGCGCAAATGTGCTGATGGTACGGATCGTGCTTCCGGTACGGATCGGGTAATGACAGGCAGGACTACACTCCAGCGCCAGAGTATTAAGCCAGTTATGGTTAGCAAAGCCTGAGCCAACCAGCCTGTCTGATTCTCTGACTCCCCTGAAACCTGAATCCGAATCTAATCAGCTTTTTGTCCTCTCTGCTTCTTAGGAAGAAACCTGACTGAACCCTGGAACTCTAGAAAGTTTCTCAGCTGGAACCTGCCTGCCTGCTCTCAGAAGCACATCTGAACAATCAAGCTGTCTGAACCTGCTTGCCCGTTCTTAAGAAGAGAACTGGAAGAAAACCCTGGACCTGGACACTTACAAGTCTGAAGTCGAGCACTGCCGCTGCTTAGCCCTCTGCCAACCACCTGCCTCTGGACCCTCCTGGTTCCCTCCCTCTGCTGCTCAGCCTGAATCACGTCACAGGTACAGACCTGCTCAATTCCTCTGACCAGTTCAATTGCATCCTGGCTAACCAAACTGTCCCCCTCTGCAGAGAACCCTGTGTGACCAGTCCCGGATCTGTTTCCCAGCATCAGTGCTTTAACTTTGTCTTTTTATTAATAAACAGTCAAACTTTTCATCTGTCTCCATTGTGTTCTGCATGTGGGTTAGGAACCTTAATCCCATCATGACACTTTCAACTTTTTCTCAAACTTTTTTCACTTTTTTCTTTTTTTCAGATTAAATCATTGTATTTATTTATTTGTTGCATTTTTTGCATTCCCTTGTCTTGTGGGGGCAGACTTTCCTTTAGATTGAGGAGCGCTGATTTTCTATTTGACGCTGAAACAAAATTGAAGAAAAAAAAAATCTGAAAAATATAAAAAGGTTACTTACAAAACATTTTTAATATTACATATTTTTAATATGACGTTTACTTTCTGGATTTCATTTTATTTATTTCCATATGGAAAACGTGTTCCTTACAAGAAAAATGGAACAAAATTCACTCCATACATCTGGATAGGCGTTGAAACATTTTCATAAAAACTGAATGAAACTCGAGTCGCCTCTGATTTAAGCCAGTTTACTGATCGCTCGGCCTCCTGGTATGAATTTGCGCAGAATGGTTTCATTTTCCTCCAGACATCCTAAATTCAGCTTTTTGACAGTTCTTGAATGCCTCTCTTGCCAAATGTTCCTAGATCTTAGAGCTTAAAGTGTTTACCTTTAAAGGAAAAGTCCAGTCAGCAAGGAATCCTCAATGGATCATTATTTATACTTAAAACTAATATGTTTGTAATTAGTAAAAAAAAAGTCTGGGATTCTTAGAGCGGCCATTTTTCCCCAAACATAGTAGCCCCTCCCTCCTGCCATCTTCCAGCAGTGACGTCACGGTGCGGTAAGCCTAGCGCCATTCTCCCCGCTTTACAAGCTAAATCAATGGGAACTACTAGACACATCTGCAATCAACAACAATTATTGAAGATTTCCAGAGGACTTCACCATTGAAATTCACCAGAGCTATAGTGAAACTGACAATGCCCACGTGCATGGCAGCTGGATGCTGGAATACATCGGGTAAAAGTGAAACAAAGAGTTATTCCACCTTTCTGATTCCTGATCCTCCACGGACAGGTTGGTCGTTGGATCGCCAACTTGAAGAGGGAGGATTTGCCATCGAACTTCTGGCCAGAGAAAAAACCCGTAATATGTAGCCAACATTTGGAAGAAGAATGTTTTCAAGATGACTTGGATAATAGCGCGTTGTGACAAACACCAGATACAGCACTGGGACTTGATCAACAGCCGATACCGCACCGTGACGTCGCAAACCAGTAGGTGGCAGTAGTGTTCTTTGACAAACATGGATGCCTCCAGTAAAGCACATTCACATGAAAATTACTCTGAATTATAGAACAGTATGTAATAATTTCATATTTAAAGAACTTTTAGAAGTTTGAATTCTGAATATGACCAAACCTTTCCTTTAAATTCCAGATCCGTGGTAATAATGGTGTAAATTCACCTTTACATGGACAGTCCTCACCAGCGTTCTCCCTCAGTTACTGTAAATGATCCCCACCGCCTCGTGTGTTTACATCGTTACGACGTTTCTGCGTCCGATTAACGTCAGACGCAGTGGAATCATTATTTTAATATGATTAAGTTTAAAAATACACAAACAACAGACCTTTGACAATCAGGCAGAACCGTTCCAATCAATCTGGGCGTTTATTTTTGTTCCCAAGCGGCAATGGTGGATTTGACGTCTTCCACATGTGCCTGTTCACTACCTCCTTTCCCAGCTTTGTGAAAAGGTGGGAAACGTTTTTGGATCACACCACATATTTTGTTGCATCCAACTTTTTTCCTTCTCCAGGCCTCTTGTCAGGAGACTGGACCAAAGTTTAGCAAAAACACACAAACGCTCCCATTGTCTTCAGGCTGTGTGACACACTTTTAGACACCGAGGTGAAATCACTGCACATTCGTCTTGTTTGACGTCGGCCAGTGACTTATGGAGCCGTTCAAAGCGTTTGTGTGTGACCGCATCACCACGACGTCCGGCCCTCTTTCTTACACTTCATCCCTCACAACTCCTACGCCATAACGTGGCAAACCCTGAGAAAAACAAAAGATTTCTTTCCCATTATCTGAGTTTCTGTTTCCTCTCATTTTTTTCGACCGGTGGCCGAGCGCCACAGAACAGTCCCAGGCTTTTTTCCCCAGGTGGTTGATTTATGCGTGGCACTGAGATCCCCCTCAAATTACTACCAAGCCGCTGTTGCCTCCTATCTGCCAGGCTTGGCCTCCAGAGGGACATAAATCCTCCTCTGACTTCAAAAAAACAAACTGTTACTCCCTTATTGTCTCTATAACACCAAACACCTAGTTTGTATTACACTTCCACTTGATTTATTCCAACTCTTTTTTTGCAATTTAGGAAAAAAGAGCTATAACAGATTGTCACAGCCTTGGTTTTGTTATGTTTATTTAGAGTATTCAGCTTTACTTTGCTTCTTGTTTTAGTGTTTAATTATTATTTTGTTGTTTTCTTGTTAGTTCCTGTCTTCCAGGTTTTCCATTTGTTGTCCTCTGCTGCCCTCTTGTGTCCTCTATCCCTAGCTCTGTTTTCTGCTCTGTCCACACCTGTTTTCAATCCTCTCGTTAGCCGTCTCTTTGTCTCTGGCCCCTTTAAAATCCCTCCCTCTTCAGTTCCTGTTTGCTGGATCCTCGTCGAACGTCTGTCTGCTTACCTCATCTCTCCCTGGCTCCTAGAGTTTGGTTTCCCCTGATGTCTCCTTGGTTCTGGTTCGTTGTTATCTTTGTTGGATCTTTGATTCCTGCCTTCGTACCTGTGAACCTCATTAAACCCACCTAAATTCACCTCTGCCTACTTGCCTCTGCTTTTAAGTCCTCAATCCAACACCAAATCCTGACACAGATAATTGGTTATTATTTGCTGAGCTGAGCTTCTGAGCTAAAACACAAAGGAAAGATTTAAGCTCATAGCATCAGACTGTAACTGTTTCACCCTGGAGGGATTTACACACAGAAGGAAAGACACATTCCAGAAAAAGTTAAAAACAATCCAATGGACTTTATTTCCAAGTTTGAAGACGCTTCTCTTTCCATCCAGGTGTCATGATGTTTTTAAAGGATCTGACCCACATGCAGGAAACCACTCAGAGAAACCAGAGTAAAAGTTTAACAGGTTTATTAGAAGTCAAAACATAGGTAGGATTCAGGTGAACTCAAGCCCCGTCCACACAAAGTCAAAATGAACACGAAACGCTAATATTTTCCAGAATGTTTGTCATAAAGACGGAGACGTAAAATAAATGTGATCGTCCACACGAATGCATGAAAACGCTGCAAAATGTATGCCAGGCCTGTAAGTGGCGCTGTGGTGCCAAAGCAAAAATAAGCGACGAAATGTTGGGCATGCGCAGTAATATTTATACATGGTTGCCCTGCGGGTCCATTTTCGTGGTTCAGTCAAATTCAGGTGCTGAACTATGTCGTCGATATTGCTCTGTTCTTCCTGGAGATATTCCAGAAGAAGAAGATTCTGTTGTAAGCCCGACAGCAGGGTGAGTAGCATTAGCAGCAACCATTCAACACAGTACGGCGCCATTGTTGTTGTGATACTGTGTCGCGCATGCGTGTTTAGAGGCGACGCTATGACGCATGCCTGTAAAAAAAAAAACGCGGTTAGAGCTTAAAGATGGAAACGCGAAAACGGCGTTTCAAAATCTTCCCACTCTGAAGGCTTAATAAAAAAAAGATTGTTTACAGACCCCCGAAACGCCGGCTTCGTATGGATGAGAGGCTGGTTTGGTGAAAAATTTGTGCGTTTAGGCCAGGGTTTGACTTTGTGTGGACGGGGCCTCAGAGAGCTGGTGAACCGGAACTGGAAGTAAGAAGGGAAGTTCACTGAGGTTAGTTCAGGGTCCGTGGGAATTTGAACGACGTCTTTCAAAACAGAGATAAACGAGACTCACGTTATGCGGACAAAGATTTCTTCCCAGAATCCAGTCAGTGAGGGTTTATCCAGAGATAGAGGGACTCATTGGAGGGCGGACAGGTTTTGGTTAGGTTGGTTCCTGAGGAGCAATGGAGCGGACTGCCACTTAGATTTCCAGGAGTACTTGAACGGGGCGTGTGGAGATAAATCCCCTGCTCAGTGTGAAGCTCAAACAAATCCTTCCAGTTGGGGGGAGAAGGCCAAAAAATCCAGTATGCAGGATGACTTCCTGCCGAAAGGCAAAAGACAAAAACAACGTTAGAAATCAGAGAAACAAAGACTCAGTTAGACTCAGCTAAACTCAGCTTGGCTACAGTACCCCAAACTGGCAAACACTCGAGGTAGTGACAGTCAGTCGCTCACATAATCCTTAGTGATGAGCCAACCAGCCGCAGGTGTGCAGGAGGAACAACGAGGACAGGGTACCACCTGGTGGTGGAGGGAGAGAAGAACACCAAAAACACAACCCACACAAACTGGATTCCTAACACCAGGAAGCTTTTTCAATTCAAAATGTCAGAAACAGCGTTTAGTTCCAGGCTTTATGCAGTAGCCCAACAAAGCCTGGTTTTTGTTTAGAAAACATGCAAATTGAAACGGAATGGGGGTCGTTGGGCTTCTTTTGTTGCCCCATACCTGTCTATGTCTCTGAAAGGGGATCCTTAAAGGGAATTGTTGGCCTGGCTAAACAGGCGGGGTCGTCTCTTTCCCTGTAAAGGCGTTGGGGTTAAGGCCATTTAACTGTCTGTGAAATTATTTTCCATCAACAGAAGACCCCCGCTACCTAGGTTTGTTGGTCTACTGTATAAAACCTGGAACTCAACGCTATTCCTGACATTTTGAATTGAAAAATCTTCCTGGATGGGAAGAGAAATGTCTTCAAACTTGGAAACAAAGTCCACTGAATTGTTTTTAACTTTTTTTTGGACTGACTCTGACCTGGATGAATCTTCACCAGCAAGGAAAGAGGCAGTTAGATTTCTTGAACAATCTGGCGGTTCTTTCTTAGATTCTTATTCAGTTCAACTCAGTTTATTTATATAAACTTCACAACACTTGTCATCTCAAGGCACTTTACTGAAACCATTCAACCAGATCACACAATCAAATTTGTCTAAGGAAAACCAGTTGATTGCATCGACTCATTGACTCAAAGGTAATCCCTCAGCATGCTTGTATTAATTTCTAAAAGTAGAATGGGAGGCAGATCTTTTAGTTCTCAGGCTCCTCTCCTGTGGAACCAACTACCAGTTTTAGTCTGTGAGGCAGACACCCTGTCTACTTTTAAGGCTAGGCTTAAAACTTTCCTTTTTGATAAAGCTTCTAGTTAGAGTGGCTCAGGTTATCCTGATCTATCTCTATAGTTCTGCTGCTATAGACTTAGACTGCTGGAGGACATAGGGACCCCTTTTTCATCATTCTGCTTCATTCTATCTCTATTCTCCCACTCTGCAGAATCTGTTAGTTCAATCTCTAACGTTCTGCTCTCTCTGCTTTTTCTCATAGTAGCTTCATCTGGTCTGTTCCTGTTTGGCTGTGACTCCATCCTGGAGAGAAATATCAGCTGTGCTGCTGCCATCAACACCTTTGTTTCTAGATGTTGGAGCTTGGCCTGTTTTCCAGTGTAGTCCTGTTTCTCTGACTGTGACTAACTGGATGTGCTCTCTTCATCCTCTGACATGGGAGCTGGCTCGGAGCTCATCTGCCTGGCTGTGTGATTCCTGGACGGGTCGCCTTTTACAGTTGCCTTTTGTATCTATGCTTCTTTTTCTATGTCTGCTTCTGGGTCCTTGAACCCCAGTGGGCCTCAGCAGATGGCCGCTCACACTGAGCCTGGTTCTGCTGGAGGTTTCTTCCTGTTCAAAGGGAGTTTTTCCTCTCTACTGTCGCTACAAGCATGCTTAGTGTGAGGGATTGCTGAAGAGTCAATGAGTCGATGCAATCAGCTGGCTTTTCTTAGATAGAAAACATGTGTTCTGAATTGGAGCTATAGAAATAAACTCAACTGAATTGAATTGAACCTGTTCCCATCTCTGCAAAAACACGTAGGATTAAATAGGTACAGAAAGCAGATTAACGGCCTCACCAGTGCTCCCCCTCTGGTTTTAACTGGTCTGAAAAAGTCAGCTCAGTACCCAGTGGCTCCAATTCTACTTGACTTACTGTTTTAATCCACATTAATAAGCCTACACTCTGAAATAAAGCCCAGGGGTTGAGTGTGATTCGCTTTGTGTTTGGATAGCCTAGGTGAACTCTGTGAAAAACTTTATGAAAGTTTATGAATAAGAACTTGGACATCTGCCTCCAGCTGGCACGCGCCACTGAAAAAGACTTCCAGGCCAGCTAATGCAGGGACATAAATATCAGTGCAGAAACTAAGGCCTCATATAAAAGTGCAACACAATCACAGCATTATGCTTTTATGCATCATAAATCGAACTGGGAATGTGGATTACAATAGAGAGACTTTAGGAAGTAAGGAGGGAACGTCTGCTTGGGCTAAAAGGAGGCTTAAGTGGTAGAAATGTAGTAATAGTGCAATGGTGTATAATTAGGGTAGAATAAAGAGAAAAAGGAAGCAATGAGATTATTTGGATGGTGATACGACAAAATAATGGATGAGTGTGTTTTTGTGTGTGTTTCTCTCGGTGGAAGCGGATGAAGTATTCCTCAGAGTCTGTGGGAATCGACCGAAGCAGCGTCTCTCCAATGATGGATACCACTGCATTAATCGCTCCTCCAATGCCTTCTGTTTCTCTCACACATACTTTACTTCACTTTCACTCATTCATTTATCTTTCTTTCTTTCTTTCCCTCCCCCCCCGCCTCCTAAATGCTGCGGCTCCGAAACAGAAACAAATCACAGGTTTAATGAAATGAAGTTGGGACGGAGGCCAATCGGAGGGCGGTTTCCTGACAGCTGCTGCTGCTGAGTTTCTCTCCGACCACCTGACCGACTCTTCAGACCTCTGATGATCCAGAGGAGGAAAAATGCATCTTTGACGTCAGCTTCACTGCTGGCAGAAGTGTCTCCTTAGGGACAATATTTGAGGTACGTTTAGGCACTGTTATTCGCGTTAAGCACGATCTCAACTAATGTTTATAAGATATTAAATAGATCCTACTGGACCGCTTCCAAACTGGCAAGACTAACTCAAAAACAGCGACTTATGTTGGAAATGCAATGGAAAGGTTGGAACTCCGTTGCATATGTTATATTAGTCAGTGTGACACAACTAAAGACGTGTGGAATGCGATAATTTTGTTTGGAATAAGATCCTGAGCTATCTCTATAGTTCTGCTGCTATAGGCTTAGACTGCTGGAGGACATAGGGACCCCTTTTTCATCATTCTGCTTCATTCTATCTCTATTCTCCCACTCTGCAGAATCTGTTAGTTCAATCTCTAACGTTCTGCTCTCTCTGCTTTTTCTCATAGTAGCTTCATCTGGTCTGTTCCTGTTTGGCTGTGACTCCATCCTGGAGAGAAATATCAGCTGTGCTGCTGCCATCAACACCTTTGTTTCTAGATGTTGGAGCTTGGCCTGTTTTCCAGTGTAGTCCTGTTTCTCTGACTGTGACTAACTGGATGTGCTCTCTTCATCCTCTGACATGGGAGCTGGCTCGGAGCTCGTCTGCCTGGCTGTGTGTTTCCTGGACGGGGCCGCCTGTGGAGCTGGTTGACAGTTGCCTTTTGTATCTATGCTTCTTTTTCTATGTCTGCTTCTGTCTCCTTGAACCCCAGTGGGCCTCAGCAGATGGCCGCTCACACTGAGCCTGGTTCTGCTGGAGGTTTCTTCCTGTTCAAAGGGAGTTTTTCCTCTCCACTGTCGCTACAAGCACGCTTAGTGTGAGGGATTGCTGAAGAGTCAATGAGTCAATGCAATCAACTGGTTTTAGATATAAACTTTGAATCAATCTGATTGGATGATCTGGTTGAACTGGAAAGTGCCTTGAGATGACATGTGTTGTGAATTTGGCGCTATATAAATAAACTGAATTGAATTGAAATTGAATGTTGGCAGTGGTGTCAAAACTTCACACAATTGTTACTTCAGTAGAAGTATAGATACTGCAGTTTAAAACACTCTGGTAAAAGTTGAAGTATCAACTTGACCTCTTTATTCAAGTAAAAGTGAAAAAGTATGAGCTCCAAAAACTACTTAAAGTATAAAATCATAAAGTAAACTTAAATAAAAACAGCCAGATGCTTCTATATGAACTGAAAGCTCAATTTTTGGACTATTTCTAAAAGTTCTCTGAGATAGGTCCAAGGCTGAGGGAGGTCTGCTTGGTCTCCGTCTCCCGATACGCTCTCGCCTGTGTCCGACCTTTCTGACATTTCAACATCTTTTTCTGAATCCCACATTGTAGCATGGCATAGACGATTCACGTTAGCAGTTTGAAGAACACCTGCTTGCTTCTGATGATTTCCTTTAGCTAACCAATGAGTGTTTGCGTTCTATGACTCATCCAATCACACTAGTTTTCACTAGATGTGGGTGGAGCCAATGATCTGCATTGGATGGAGCACATGACGGGAAATAAATATTTAGAAACATTAAACCGAAGCCAAGAGTAACGAGTAACGTTTGTTTTAAAAATGTAAGGAATAGAAAGTACAGATACTGGTGTGAAAATGTAATGAGTAGAAGTCAGAAGTAGGAAGAAAAATAAGTAATGGAGTAAAGTATAGATACCTAAAAATTGTACTTAAGTACAGTAATGAAGTATGTGTTGGGAACACATTTGGTCAAAAAAACCTGCATTACTTCCAGATAACATTAAAATGTCAAAACATCAGAAATCTTGGTGCTCTTTAGCTATGACAACAGGGTGCAGGATAATTTTACGCCACTGGAATTCTCGCACACGGTCCACGTTTAAAGAGCGGATACACGAGCCGGTCACCTACAGGGTGGCTGGGAGGGAAGACATATACGCCATTTCCACTACCCTTGAAAAACCGATCCATGCCGAGACCGGTCCGAGCTTCTGATGACCGTTTACGCATCACGCTATCGCGGTTCCTCGACTCCTCGCCTCCTAGTGACGATCTGCGGTATTACTGCCAGTACTGAAGGAGGAAATCAAGCAGTTGGTGGCGGTAATGCACCAAAAGTTGTTTGCCAACCGCCATAAAACACAAGAAGAAGAAGACGAAGATGGAGGGAATCAAGCAAATCAAAATGGCGGCGCCCGTCACATTCAGAAAGTTATGCTTGATTATCATTGCTGTACTTCGGTGTTATTATTTAAAATGTTGCGTGGAGAAGATTTCGATTGTTGTTTATAGTTGAAGAAGAAGTTGTTCTTCTTCTTCTGTTTCTGGAGGGGCACTAGCGCCAACTACTGGAATGGAGTGTGAATCGCGATGTGCAGCCAGACGGAGATGCGCTCTTGTTATCAGAGAACCGAGCCGGGGAAGAACCGAGCCGAGCCCACCTCTGGAACTGGTCTGCAGTTAGCTTGGTTTGGTTCAGTTTTTTTTCCATTTACACACGATAACTTATCTCAGTTACTGAGCTCGGACCGGTCTTGGCGCGGTTTTTCAACAGTAGTGTAAATGCGGTATTATTCAATGAAGTTTGGGGCCCATTCCGAGCTCAATTGCTGGACATAAAGATGTCTCCTTCTAATTATATTTTATTAGATACAGGAACGAAATTGCTATAATAGACTTTCTGGAGTGTTTTAGTGTTTGATGTTAGGTCTGCCTTGTTTTTAACATTATTGCTGGACTTCTTTTTTGTAATTATTATTGTTTTATTATTATCGCCTTGTTTGTTTTATGATTATTTGCGTAGGGAAGCGAAAAAGCTGGGCAATTGCTGATAATTGCACACAAGGTGTTTTTCTGATCCATGTTACTGTAACAATATAATGGACAGAAACAACAATAAAAAAGGTAAGTTTTTCAAATTAAAGTACAGGGTCCAGCTAGAGTGGATTCTGTTCCTTTATTGTTGCAAACTAAAAAACACATTCTGTAGATTGAAGGAAAAAATAAAAAATGGAATCCAGAAATGAGACTTTAAAAAACATTAATGATAAAAAAAGTTAGGGAATAATTTTGCTTTTTTCTTGTTTTGTTCTTTTAAATTTTTTAAACATATTTTATTTTCCTTTTTTTTTTCCACTGATTTTTTCTAGTTAAAAACACATTTAGTGAATTGAATTATAAAAAAAAATTGAATCTAGAAATGAAACTGAAAAATACTTTAAATAAAAAAAGGTTTTGAGAGTAATTTTACTGTTTACTTAAAATTTTTGTTCTCATTTTCTTTTTATATTTCATTTTTTCACCTTTTTTTAAAACACAAAATAAAATTTTATGATTTTAATTTTTTTATGTTTCAGATTTTCAGATTAAGTTTAAGTATGGCATTCTTTTTTTACAGATTGATGTGGGAGTATGGAGGCGTATCTGTAACATCCAGTTCTAGGAGTCCTTGTGGAAAAGTGCAGCAGGCCACAGACTGTACTTACATCAGGATGTTTTTGCAATCAGTCTGTTTTTTAAGTGTTTCCTTGCAGCACAAAGGCCCATAGATCCTGCAGGACCCCTGTGTGTGCACTGGACATGCATGCTGACAGCCAAGAAATGAGGAGGGGGTGGGAAGAGGTGGCGGCCGTGGACTCCCTTCTGATCCCCTACTTTGTTTTGGAGCCTCTCGAAAGCTCTCGCTTGAACAAATATACACTTCTCAGAGTGTCTTGCTGTTTAAGACACCTTCTTCCTTCTTGTCATCTTCCCTCAGACCTAAAACCCCACAGCGAGCCTGTAACAAGCACTGTTTTCATTCCCCTTTTTTCTAGCTTCCTTTGTTTGTTTTTCAAAATAAAACCCTCATTGAGCTCTGCAGTGAGCATGTATGTGAGCATGATTGTTCCTTGTAGAGCTTAAATGACCTGAGCTCCACTCTAACCAGCTGGTTTCGCTCCGCATCAGCGTTTTATCTGCACAAAGCCAGCAGAACCCCCCCCCCAGTGGTTTGCACCAAACTCAGCAGGTAATTACGAACCAAGAGACAGAAGAGGTCATCCTTTCCGTTCCTGCGCCCACATCCTTCTCATGTTTACCTCTCAGAGAAAATTCCCAAGGTTGAACAGAGAGCTAATGTGTTTATGTGTGGTAGAGGCAGGGCCGGTGCTTTAGAGCTTCTTTCTGAATTATTCGTCAGAAGATGAGCAGCAACTTAAAGAGCTGAATATGTAGATGAGAGGTAATGTACCCAATGAAAACCCAGAGATAAGAAAGAAGAACTTTACTGCAGCTGATGAGCAAATAACTGGTCTGAGCAGCAGAGGGATCCTCGTTTGGTTTGATGGTTTTATTCATGAAGAGTTTCTGTTCTGGAAGGAAGTTTCTTCCTTTATTGATATGAGCAAAAAAACATGTTTTATCAATTGAAAATAAAAATGAAATCCAGTAACTAAACCCTGAAAAATTATTTAATGACAAAAAAAAAAGGTTTTGAGAGAAACTTTGCTGTTTTCTTAGATTTTGTTATCATTTTTTTTTTTTTTTTACTGATTTTAAATTTATAAATTACAATTTTTTTCCCCAAATATCTGGTTTTAAAACATATTCTTACAAGCTGAGTTTCTTTTTTTTCTTCTTACTCTTGATGCAATGCTCCTCACTCCCCCAGAAGGGAATCTGATGTGGAAAACGCAGTTGGAAACGCATGCCATCCATAAAACTGCAAAGATGGATAGAATAAAAATGAGCCAATTAAATCTGTGAAAAAAATGAAAAAAAGAGAGTAAGAATATGAAAAAAAGTAAATAAAATACTTGAGAGAATGTGACCTGATTAAATTTTGGCTGCAATGTGGAGATGGAAGGGTTAAATTTCTGCCTTTTCTGGTGCCGGTGTTCTGTCAGATCAGCATACCTATAGTCAATACACATGTGAGAAACATCAGATATGCATTTATCCCTTTAGCAGTGATGGGAGTAACGGCGTTGAAAGTAACGGCGTTACTAACGCCGCTACCTTTTTTAGTAACAAGTATCAAAATTATTACTCTTACTGTAACTGTAACGCAGTTATAATTGCTGACACCCTGTTACTGCACCTCACTCAGGTCGCACAATGAACCTTTTTTCATGATAGGACTCGTGCGCGTGTCATGAGAGAGGGGAGGATGGAGAGTGAGGAGGACTCCAGCAGCAAAACAGCGTTTTCCAGATGGAAATACTGGTGTTACGTCAAGCCTAGTTTCCCCATCAGATACGTTTTCCCCTGCATCTCCGCACAGCGCAGGCGGCACGATTCACCGTGCAAGCGACAGGAAACGTGCATGCTAGCTAAAGGCGCGTAACAGCCGCCCTGTGCTCGCGCCACAGGGGAACTATGGAGAGCGTGAACGATCATTAGCTTATATATATATATATATATATATATATATGGATGGATGGATGGATGGATGGATCTACATGTTGCAGTATCTATAACAACCCAAACACGGGTTTTCAGAATTAGACATCCCCAGTTATTAATTTCATACACTCGCAAAAGTAACGCAATAGTTACTTTTAGTAGTAACTAGTTACTTTTATTGTGGAGTAACTCAGTTAGTAACTCAGTTACTTTTTGGGAGAAGTAACTAGTAACTATAACTAATTACTTTTTCAAAGTAACGTGCCCAACACTGCCCTTTAGTTTTGTAAGAAAAATACACCTTAAAGTACCGCGAAGGGCAAGTATCCCTTTAGTCATGTACAAAAAAAACTATTTAAGATGGACAGATCACCATAAGCAGCCTCAGCAGATGGCCGCTCACACTGAGCCTGGTTCTGCTGGAGGTTTCTTCCTGTTCAAAGGGAGTTTTTCCTCTCCACTGTCGCTACAAGCATGCTTAGTGTGAGGGATTGCTGAAGAGTCAATGAGTCGATGCAATCAGCTGGTTTTCCTTAGATAGAAAACTTTGAATCAATCTGACTGGATGATCTGGTGAACTGGAAAGTGACCTGAGATGACATGATGTGAATTGGAGCTATAGAAATAAACTGAATAGAATTGAATTGCTGCTGGAGGATAACCAGCAGTGACTGCTTAGCAGAAAGCAATACTACTTAAAACTAATGTTACAACTGTAACCAGTGGCTTGCTCAGATTTTGATCATTACATGTTTTGATCTACGCAAACTAGTTTTAATCAACTAGATTGGTTGTTTTTCCAGCCAATCTATTCTTAGAATCTCTCCAAACTCTATCCAGCTGACAGCAGCTCTCCTACAAACATTTTCACTGAGTACTGAGGCTGTTTAGATGCCTATCGAAGGTCTTGATCTTTCTGAACCGCTTCCCGATGCAGCCACCCGCTATCACGGTAGCTTCAGACGTCATCTATTTTGGCCCCTCCCCTAAATGAATCACGCCTCAAAACAAGCTTCGGGGAAACGCCCCCCTCCATCATCACTAGTGTTTACCTGCTGCACTTTATATCGGTAATGTTTATCTTTACACCAACTGCAATATTATTAACTTTTGGAAGCTGTAAGCTAAAAAAAAAATAGTTTTGTTTAGACTCTGGATACATAATGACAATAAAGCTTGTCTTAGTCTAAGTCTATTCGCTCAAGGAGCAGGAATTAAACATGTGCTGCACACATAACCGGAGCAGTTCCTTACAGCACCTCAAGGTTTAAAGGAATAGTACACCCAAAACATGATTAGCCTTCATTTTCTACTCACCCCCCATGCTGAACAACACTCTGGAGTACTTTTTTGATATCTCAAATGCATCTGGAGATCTGGGAGGCTTCTTGCTGTCTGCTGACATTCAAATAATGGAGGTCTATGGCGCCCGAGACAGAAAGGTCCATAAAAGTCCACAAAAAACGTGTCAATATTCCTCCATACTGCTCGTCCAATGTATTCCAAGTGTCCTGAGTGGGTAGCGTCCAGAATTTACTCGAAACTAAGTCATTTAGAATGTTTTTAGAGCATAAACAGTAGTGTATAGGATTTCCTGAAAGGGCGTTCACGACGTTACGGAAACCGCGGCAGACCAAACCAGATGAAAGTGCGCATTCAGCTCGGCAAAGAACTCATGCTCTTCCTCAACAATGAAGTCCTCAGACATTTTTCTTTCGTTGTTTCTTTCTTTGCACAGGTAAACAGCACATTTCTTCTTCTACGCTTGCATTATCGGCAGAGCAGACGCTGAATGCGCACTTTCATCTGGTTTGGTCTGCCGCGGTTTCCGTAGACTCGTGAACGCGCTTTTAGGAAATCACACTACTGTTTATGCTCTAAAAACATTCTAAATGACTTCGTTTCGAGTAAATTCTGGACGCTACCCACTCAGGACACTTGGAATACATTGGACGAGCAGTATGGAGGAATATTGACACGTTTTTTGTGGACTTTTATGGACCTTTCTGCCTCGGGCGCCATAGACCTCCATTATTTGAATGTCAGCAGACAGCAAGAAGCCTCCCAGATCTCCAGATGCATTTGAGATATCAAAAAAGTACTCCAAAAAAAGTGTTCAGCATGGGGGTGAGTAGAAAATGAAGGCTAATAATGTTTTGGGTGTACTATTCCGTAAAAAAAAAAAAACCTGACAAAGACATTGCTGACAGAGAGGACCGGTCATTTGGGGAATGTTGCTTCCATTCCAAACTTATTGCTCCTTTAAGCTGCTATAATATTCATTACTTCTCAGTTCAAAGTAATTCTGCAGCAGTAGGGGAAAAAAATCATCCATGTAATCGATATTGTTGACCTTAGCTTGATCCATGCACAGACAGCTTAGCACCAGAACCATGGGTGGTTTCAAATGCCGAGCAGGTGCTGCATCTTTAAAAGCACGACAACAGAAACACAGAACAGAGAAGCATGCGAGCCGGAGGCCGTTCCTCACTGTAACCTAGACAGAACAGTTCAGCAGCAGCCATGTTTGAGGAATACAGAAAACTTGATCCTAAAGGAACACCTCAACTTGCTGGGATTCAAACCCAGGACCCTTTCACTGGAGAGCTGCAGCACCAAGCTGACCACATGTGCATATATCATCGTAGTGGTATCTCTGTGATTTTAGATAAAATTCAATTCATTAGTTTATTTTTATAGCACCAATTCACATCATGTCGTCTCAAGGCCCTTTACAGTCCCCCAGATCATCCAGTCAGATTGATTCAAAGTTTTCTATCTAAGGAAAACCAGCTGATTGCATCGACTCATTGACTCTTCACAATGGAAAAACGATCTAGAAATAACAAAAAATGTCTTAAATTAAGTGTATTTACCCTTAATTTGAGTAGGTAATTGAGATGGTTTGCCAATATAATGAGTATTTTTACTCTTAAAATAAGATAATTAGATAATATGCACTTAAAATGAGACAATGCAATTGAGTTTTCTTATTTTAAGTGTAAATTCTCTCGTTCCATTGGCAAGATGTCTCTTTTACCTCCTCAATCCAAGAACAAATGCACTAATTTTAAGAAAAAATGACTTATCTAGATTTCTATTTTTTCCAGTGCAGCAATCCCTCACACTAAGCATGCTTGTAGCGACAGTGGAGAGGAAAAACTGCCTTTGAACAGGAAGAAACCTCCAGCAGAACCAGGCTCAGTGTGAGCGGCCATCTGCTGAGGCCGACTCAGCAGAGAGAGCAGAACGTTAGAGATTGAACTAACAGATTCTGCAGAGATAGAGAGAGAATGAAGCAGAATGATGAAAAAGGGGTCCCTATGTCCTCCAGCAGTCTAAGCCTATAGCAGCAGAACTATAGAGATAGCTCAGGATAACCTGAGCCACTCTAACTAGAAGCTTTATCAAAAAGGAAAGTTTTAAGCCTAGCCTTAAAATGATTCAATTCCACCTGAAAACTAATTTAAATTTTTAAAGATGAATATTTTCTCCTTTTATTATCTAATTGCCTCCTCTTAACCTCTAAGATGAAGGGAAGGGAATTTTGTTTCAGCTCTATTTGAAACACAGAACATGTAAATGGGAGTTTGAAAAAAAAAAATTCTCAGATTTTTTTTTTTCAAATATAAGCCTCTCAATTTTTTCTATTATTTTTTTGTCAAATATTATTCACAATTTCTTTTTTTAATACATTTTAAAAAGCTACATCTTTTTCAAACTGTGTTTTCCAGATCACATTATCTTCACTACAAGCCCAATCCAAACGGGCATTTGAAAAGCTCAAAATGAAGTAAAAGAATAGTAAAGATATAAAACCAGTGAAAAACAAGAAGTTCCAAAAAAATTTGAAAACGCATAAATTAATTAATTAATAATTAATAAAACAATTTTTCATATAAAAATATGCAAAAAGGGCAAAAAGGTTAGAGGTAAAATCTTTCAAACTTAAATATTTTTTTCAAAGTTTTATTTCTGAATTATAATTTTTTTTCAAATTTCAATTGACAAAATTATTATTTTTTTATTGACGTTTAGAAATATGTGGCGTTTTTGCAATAATAATGGAATAAAAATCACGCTCTACTCTTTATTTTCCCACCAGAAGCTCCGCTTTCCTTTTAAACCTGGATTGTTTTCGTCCACCTGCTGTGGTGTGAATCTAATGAGTGCATAAATTCTGCACCAAAGCTTTATTAATAAAGTGCATGCTGCATTGACAGGCAGCATGTGGCTCGTAGCACAGCGGGGTCATGGTTACACGATCAGGCAGGAAATGCTATTCACACGCATACGGCCAGTGTAGGGTGTACCGGCCGCTGGACTCTGATCAGTTGGTGGTTAACAGCAGAGAATTGATAGCCTCCATGTTGAATGTGGCGAGTGTGTGCGCCTCCATGTTGAATGGGGCGGATGTGTGCGTGTGTTTGTGTGTTAGATGGAGTCATTATTGATATCATGCGGCCGCCTGCCGCTCAGATCAATAGCTGTTTCTCTTCATAAAGTTGTTTTGACTGCATGGGCTATATGAAACCCATTTATACGCCAAGCGGCCCTCAATCAAGCTCGCACAGACACCATGCAGCCGCCAATGGAAGAAAATGCCAAACGCTAAACGCGTGGCATTTCTTCTCGCAAGGCAATCAAAAGAAGAGCAACAGTTTCCTGTCAGAATAATCCTATTTTTGTGAGTTTGTGTAAACCTGTCACAGTTTCCCCCTTATGAAACTTTGAGTTTTATAGTTTTCAGTTTTCACTAATTAATTCTGTTTTGTTCAACTAAATTTAATTCAGTTTATTTATAAATCACCAGCTCACATCATTTCATCTCAGGTCACTTTCCAGTTCACCAGATCATCCAGTCAGATTGATTCAAAGTTTTCTATCTAAGGAAAACCATCTGATTGCATCGACACATTGACTCTTCAGCAATCCCTCACACTAAGCATGCTTGTAGCGACAGTGGAGAGGAAAAACTCTCTTTGAACAGGAAGAAACCTCCAGCAGAACCATCTTTGGTTTATTTTCCATTAGATTCAAGCAATCTTTAGTTACTCTCTTTTTCCCTCTTGTGCTTGTTTCCTTTCCCCTTGGCTTCCTTCTAGTTGGTTCCACACACACCTGCTTCATATTCAGCACATTAGCACTTCCTTTGTTCTGTTCACCTTATATACAACACCTCTGTAGTCTCTCAGTGCTGGGTGCAAGTTCCTGGGGGCCCCATAAAACTCTGTTTACATGTATGGTTAATACAACTATTCCTTATTTCTGCACATTGATTATGTTTTTGGTAAAAATCCATCAGAAAGCTTATAATACTAAGTGTCAAAAGTCGTTTCAACCAGGTAGACACACGTCAGTGAGCTGTTCCCGCTGCCACTAAAAGCCCATTTTTCCCAGGTTTAAAGGGCTTTTTTGGCCAGTGGGATAAGGGTCTTACATGAGTTGTGATCTCACCAATAGCATTAAATAATCAAAACCCTTTGGTGCATTTTTTTTAGAAAAAAATACAAACATATCCATTATCTGAGACGATTGTTGCAAGTGGGGTCACAATTCAATTCAATTCAGTTTATTTATATAGCGCCAAATTCACAACACATGTCATCTCAAGGCACTTTACAGTTCAACCAGATCATACAGTCAAATTGATACAAAGTTTTCTATCTAAGGAAAACCAGTTGATTGCATTGACTCATTGACTCAAATACAATCCCCCACACTAAGCATGCTTGTAGCGACAGTGGAGAGGAAAAACTCCCTTTTAACAGGAAGAAACCTCCAGCAGAACCAGGCTCAGTGTGAGCGGCCATCTGCCGAGGCCGACTGGGGTTCAAGGAGACAGAAGCAGAGATACAAAAAGCAGCTGTAAAAGGCGGCCCCGTCCAGGAAACACACAGCCAGGCAGACGAGCTCCAAGGCAGCTCCCATGCCAGAGGACGAAGAGAGCACATCCACTCAGTCACGGTCAGAGAAACAGGACCACACTGGAAAACAGGCCGATCTCCAACATCTATTAACAAGGGTGTTGATAGAAGCAGCACAGCTGATGTTTTTTTCCAGGATGACGTCACAGCCAAACAGGAACAGACGAGGCAAAGCTACTCTGAGGAAAAGCAGAGAGAGCAGAAGGTTAGAGATTGAACTAACAGATTCTGCAGAATAGGAGAACAGAGAGAGAATGAAGCAGAATGATGAAATGGGGGTCCCTATGTCCTCCAAAAGTCTAAGCCTATAGCAGCATAACTATAGAGATAGCTCAGGATAACCTGAGCCACCCTAACTATAAGCTTTATCAAAAATGAAAGTTTTAAGCCTAGCCTTAAAAGTAGACAGGGTGTCTGCCTCACGGACTAAAACTGGTAGTTGGTTCCACAGGAGAGGAGCCTGATAACTAAAAGATCTGCCTCCCATTCTACTTTTAGAAATTCTAGGAACCACTAGTAAACCTGCAGATTGAGAGCGAAGTGCTCTGTTAGGAACATAAGGAACAATCAGATCTCTGATATCAGATGGAGCTTGGCCATTTAAGGCTTTATATGTGAGAAGGAGGATTTTAAATTCTATTCTTGATTTAACAGGAAGCCAATGAAGAGAAGCCAGGATAGGAGAGATATGATCTCTCTTTTTCATTTTCATTAGAACTCTGGCTGCAGCATTTTGGATCAGCTGAAGGCTTTTAACTACAGTTTGTGGACTTCCTGATAGTAAAGAATTACAATAGTCCAGCCTTGAAGTAACAAATGCATGGACTAGTTTCTCAGCATCACCCCTGGACAGGATATTTCTAATTTTTGTAATGTTCCTCAGATGAAAGAAGGAAATTCTAGAAACCTCTTTGATATGGGATTTAAATGACAGGTCCTGATCAAAAATAACACCAAGATTTATTACTTTATTATCTGAAATCAGTTTAATCCCATCCAAATGAAGTGACTGGCTAAGCAGTTTCTTTTTAAGAGACTCTGGTCCAAAGACTATAACTTCTGTTTTGTCTGCATTCAGGAGCAGAAAGTTAAGAGTCATCCAGGTTTTTATGTCTTCAAGACATGCCTGTAATCTATGTAATGGGTTAGCTTCATCTGGATTTATAGACAGATATAGCTGGGTATCATCAGCATAACAGTGGAAATTAATCCCATGCTGTCTAATAATTCTACCAATTGGGAGCATGTATAAAGTAAAGAGAATAGGTCCTAGCACTGATCCCTGTGGTACTCCACAGGTAACCTTTGAGCGTGTTGAAGATCTATCATTAACATGAACAAACTGAATTCGATCAGATAGATAAGATTTAAACCAGTCTAGTGCTGTTCCTTTAATTCCAACAAAATATTCAAGTCTTTCTAAAAGAATATTATGGTCAACTGTATCAAATGCAGCACTAAGATCCAACAGGACGAGCACAGATACAAGTCCATTATCTGAGGCCATGAGAATATCATTAGTGACTTTCACCAGAGCTGTTTCAGTGCTATGATGAGCTCTAAAGCCAGACTGAAACTCTTCAAAAAGTTCATTATGGTGGAAGTGATCGCAAACTTGTTTGGCAACTACTTTCTCAAGAATTTTGGATAAGAAAGGAAGATTGGATATAGGTCTATAATTGACCAAGTCATCTGGGTCAAGAGACGGTTTCTTAAGCAGAGGTTTAATTACAGCAATCTTAAAAGCTTTAGGTACATATCCCTGTAACAGAGATAGATTAATCACATCTAAAATGGAGGAGGAGATCAAAGGGAATACCTCCTTAAATAACCTGGTTGGAACTGGATCTAACATACAAGTTGAAGGCTTAGATGAAGACAATAATTTTGCTAATTCAGAGAGTTCAACTGGATCAAAGCAGTCTAAACCCGGTTCAGATTCCATGACTAGCTCAGGTACAATCGCGGATAGAGGAGTGCTTATGATCTTATTTTTAATAAGATCAATCTTATTTATAAAGAATCCCATAAAATCATTGCTGCTAAGAGCAGGTGGAATGGACGGTTCAACAGAGCTATGGCTCTGGGTGAGTTTGGCAACTGTATTAAAAAGAAATCTAGGATTATTCTTATTCTCCTCTATTAATGAGGAGAAGTATGCTGCTCTTGCTTTACAAAGGGTCCTCTTATACAGCAGTAAACCATTTTTCCAGACTAGGAAGGACTCTCGCAGGCCTGTGGAGCGATATTTTCTCTCCAGTTTCCTAGCATTTTGCTTCAAAGTACGCAGCTCTGCATTAAACCAAGGAGCAAGCTTTCTATTTTTAACGGTTTTCATTTTCAAAGGAGCTGCGTTGTCTAAGGCAATACGCAGAGAACTAGCAACCCCCTCAACAAAATCATCAACCTGTGAAGGGGAATAAGCTAAGCTTTTGCACTCTGCAGCACTGCTCAGTGACACAGAGCAGAGAGAAAGTGAAGCAGATTCTTTAAAATTTATAACTGCACTATCTGATAAAGATCTACTAAAATTGAACCTTCTTTTGGGGGAGGAGAACTCTGTTAAAGTAATCCTGAAGGTTATTAGAAAGTGGTCAGAGAGGACAGGGTTGTGAGGAAATACTGTTATTTCTTCACATTCTATGCCGTATGTCAGCACAAGATCCAAAGTATGAAGATGAGAATGCGTGGGACTATTCACATTTTGAACAAAGCCAATAGTGTCTAAGATAGCATTAAAGGCTGCTCTTAAGCTATCGCCTTCAATGTCAGCATGGATGTTAAAATCTCCCACTATGATGACCCTGTCAGTATTTAATACCAAATCAGAAAGGAACTCTGAAAACTCATCTAAAAATTCAGAGTAAGGACCTGGTGGACGATACAAAGTTACAAAAAGAAGAGGTTTTCTTGCCTTGAAATTTGGATCAGGGAAATTAAGGGTTAAATGTTCAAAAGAGTTGTAGGAATTAATTGTTTTGGGAGTAATCAGTAAGTCAGACTGGAAGATTGTTGCTACTCCTCCTCCTCGCCCAGAACTTCTGGGGATGTGAAAATTTAAATAGCTTGAAGGAGTTGCCTCATTTATGCTCACATAATCCTCTTGCTGCAGCCAGGTTTCTGTAAGGCAAAACAAGTCAATGTGATTATCACAAATCAAGTCATTAACTAGTAGACTTTTAGAGGAAAGCGATCTTATGTTAGACAGACCGCATTTAATTGTTTTAACTTTTTCCCCAATTGGAGTTATTTTGATTTTAATTAGATTATCATGATTTACTCCTTTGGGAATCTTTGCTAATTTATTAGATTTTGGTCGTGGGCAAGACACTGTCTGGATGGAGTAAAGAGTGGGTAACAGTAGAGAAGCTGCAGAGATGTGTGTTAAACTACAACTCTGCTTCCTGGTCTGCACCCTGGGTGGTCAGGGTTTTGGAGGACTAATAAATGTGGCCAGATTCCTAGAAAGAAGAGCTGCACCATCCAAAGTGGGATGGATGCCGTCTCTCCGAATCAGACCAGGCTTTCCCCAAAAGGATTGCCAATTATTAATGTAGCCCACGTTGTTTTCAGGGCACCACCTAGACAACCAGCGATTGAATGACGACATGCGGCTAAACATGTCATCACTGGTCAGATCAGGGAGGGGACCAGAGAAAATTACGGAGTCCGACATTTTTTTGGCAAACTTACACACCGAAGCAACACTAATTTTAGTGACCTCCGATCGGCGTAACCGGGTGTCATTACCACCAGCGTGAATAACAATCTTACTGTATTTAACCTTATCCTTAGCCAGTAGTTTCAGGTAGGATTTGATGTCGCCCGTTCTGGCCCCCGGCAAACATTTGACTATGGTCCCTGGTGTCTCTAATGCCACGTTTCTGACTATGGAGCTGCCAATCACCAGAGTGGGCTTCTCAGTGGGTGTGTCACTGAGTGGGGAAAACCGGTTAGAAACGTGAACGGGTTGGTGGTGACCAGTGGGCAGAGATCCACGACTACGCTTTCTGCGTACAGTTACCCAATCGCCTGGCTGCTCAGGCACTTTTGGAGGACAGCTACGTGGGGGGCCTACTTCAACAGCCTGAAGCCTGGATTCTAACTCTGACACCCTCGCCTCCAAAGCTACAAAAATACTACACTTATTACACATCCCATTATCACTAAAGGAGGCAGAGGAATAACTGAACATCTGACACAGAGAGCAGGAGAGAGGAGAGGAAGAAGGAAGAGTTGGAAAAGAGTCAAGGGAGGAGAGAGAGAAGCCATAGCAATGCTAAGCTAGCGCTAGCCTAGGCTAGCTACTTCTTGCTATCAGAAATAAAACCGTGTGAAACTGACAAGTGCTCAGTAGAAAAGTGCAGCAGAAGGTGCTATGTTTTAAAGTAGTCAGTTAGAGTTACTTAGATACAGAGATATCACAGAGAAAATAACTTAACTTCAGATGGAGATCCTCTGAACAGCTGCACACTCAGTTGCACACTCAGTTAATCCAAACAGGAAGTGAACAGGTCCAAACAGGGGTGCTGGTGTCTATCTCCAGCAGTCAATCGGTGAGAGGCGGGATACGCCATGGACAGTTCTCCAGTCCATCGCAGGGCAACACAGGACAAACAACCATTCACACCTAAGGACAATTTAGAGAAGCCAATTAACCTAACAGTCATGTTTTTGGACTGTGGGAGGAAGCTGGAGTACCTGGAGAGAACCCACGCATGCTCAGGGAGAACATGGAAACTCCATGCAGAAAGACCCCAGCCCCAGAATCGAACCCAGAACCTTCCTGCTCCCCACTGCGCCACTGAGCAGCCACAAACATCAGTTTTATCTAATTCCATCAATTTCTTTAATGTCAACTACAATCTACATTGTAATCAAGATTTCAGTTAAAGTACAAACCGTTCATTACATACATGGGGGCGGGGTCTGACAGGGGGAACGATTTACCGAGGCCGTGTTCTTATGGCTGCCAATACTCCACCGTGAGGCGGTTCACTATAGCGCTGCCTTTATCTCTGTGGAAAGATAGGAGCCACATGTTTTGCACTTTATCCTTCACAGAATACAGTTTAAAATATCAAAAAAAAAACTCAGCACAAGAAAAGCACAAATAAACACAAGACAAACATTTCAGCAGAGGGTCACATCAGAGGCTGGAGCTACATGGAAGTCAATCTGACATTTGAGCATTAGTTACGTGTGTCGTCAATTTGTCCAAGAACACTGTCTACAGACCATTGTCCTTGATAAGATGGAAGTTCATCTTAATTTCCTTTTAAATAACCTTGCATTCAGCTGCGCGTCACAGATTCAGAGGCAATAACAGAATAAAATGAGGGTAAAGGTATCTGTCAGGTCATGAAAGTGGGAAGCTTCCACATCTGTCTGAGGCATTAGACCCCTGCTGACCAGTCATTGGGCCAAAGCAAGGAGATGGATTACCTTTGGCTGGACCTGGAGTCTGTGTAGTTTGTTCTGACTCTACGATATCCACAGATAGATGTGGTGCATCCCGCATGACAAATGGATCGCAAGCTTAGATGTAAAAACACAGGTTATTAAGTACCAGTATTGGTGTAATTAAAAGGTGTAGGCATATGGTCCTAATTTCACTTCCTATTGGTTCCATGCATCTTTCATCGCCGGTGGACGATCACCAGCAGTTACAGCTATGCCTTGTGCAAACATGGGGTTGGAAAAACCATCCATCACCTCTTGTGGCCTCTCTTTCCTGTAGTTATGATTGGAAGAAAGCAAAGGAAGCCTGGGGAGCGAGCAGACACCAGAGAAGACTGAAGAGTTTGGTTTGGGAGGGTCTGCTCTCCTGTGCCTCCTCGCTCTTAGTGGGAAAACGTGTGAAGCTGGTGTGAAGGTGTGAGGGTGAACCCCTTCCTGGTCAACAGAGGTTAAAATCATGCATAACAGCGAGTTTCACACTCAAAGTGAACTTTTTTTTCTGTCTCCTCCATTTATCTAAAGTTGCTTTTAGTCCTGTTTTTATTTCGTGGGTGTCTGCCAGCATTTAGGCTCATTAAGATGGATGCGGTCATAATGATTTCATTTAATGAGCTTTTAAGCTATTCGTTTATCACCGGGGAGGAAGAACTGCTTGTCCCTGCAGCCATGGGGGACAAACTCTGGACGAGGTTGATTGATCAATCTAACTGTGGGGAAGATGGGCTCGTTTTCACACTGTGCTCCTCAAACTGGCTCAAACTGGCTCAAACTGGCTCAAACTGGCTCAGCCACATTTGGATTTCTGACAGCTGAAAATGACTGTTTACAGGGCAGCGTTTTCATCCAACTAAGATTAACCTCTGGCAAATAGGTTTTAATAGCATTAAAAGAAAAGTCTGGTCAGCAAGGAATAATCAATGGATCATTATTTAAACCTAAAACCAATACGTTTGCGGTGATTTAATAAATTTAGAGTTAATCAGTAAAAAAAAATAAAAAATAACTTGCATTGCGATCACTGAGTCTGGGAGCGGCCATTTTTGCCCAAATATAGTAACCCCTCCCTCCTGCCATCTTCCAGCAGTGACGTCACGGTGCGGTAAGCCTAGCGCCATTCTCCCCGCTTTACAAGCAAAATCAATGGGAACTACTAGACACATCTGCAATCAACAACAATTATTGAAGATTTCCAGAGGACTTCACCATTGAAATTCACCAGAGCTATAGTGAAACTGACGATGCCCACGTGCATGGCAGCTGGATGCTGGAATACATCGGGTAAAAGTGAAAAAAAAAGAGTTATTCCACCTTTCTGATTCCTGATCCTCCACGGACGGGTTGGTCGTTGGATCGCCAACTTGAAGAGGGAGGATTTGCCATCGAACTTCTGGCCAGAGAAAAAACCCGTAATATGTAGCCAACATTTGGAAGAAGAGTGTTTTCAAGATGACTTGGATAATAGCGCGTTGTGACAAACACCAGATACAGCACTGGGACTTGATCAACAGCCGATACCGCACCGTGACGTCACAAACCGGTAGGTGGCAGTAGTAACACTATGAAATGAGGAAAAAGAAAGATAATTCAAATTGGGTAGGAAAAATGCAGAAGATTATATCTTTTAGCCTTATTGCCCAGCCCAAGGCATAGCTTTAACCTGATGGAGTCAAGTGATGAGAGGGCGGGGCCTCTAAACGGATACAGATGTTTCAGCCTTTCTGATGGACAGATACTTTTATTTGGGTGTTGCCCAGCAATTGCCTCTCCTCCTGGCAGAGAGGGCAGGTTACTTGTTAGCCTACTCTGGGTGAGTTATGTTGCAGCATTTTTAGGTGCTGTTACTGTTCGCTGAAAGAGGCCATAGCTATGAGCTGTTAGCAACATATTGCTACTAAATACATAGAGGTCAAACTTGTTACTTAATGGCATCAATAAAAATAAAGGATTATATATTTTTCTGTACCTTTTTACCTAATAGTGCAACTGAACTCCTGCAGGATGTTGGTAATGTCAGATTTATAAAACACCACAACCTGTAGCTATTATCAGCATAATGGCGAGAAATAGGAGCGCGTTTCTCTGTCGTGGGTAATTCATTGAGTCCACCACTGGATGGGAGTAAATCTCACACACAGGGGCTTTAACATACAATGTTAATATTATTTTAACTTTAATTTCGATTTGAATCAATTAATCTCAACAAAAGTTAAATGTCCTTTAAAAGTGTATAGACAAATTATATTGCTTTACAACATATTTGATACTAATAAAATCAGTTTGTGTGTGTAGATAGTGATCATAAGAAACCAGAGTGAATTACTAGTTTATACATGTAAAAGAAATGTGAATAAATAACTTTAAAGAGTTGCTGTTGGTGGCTTTGCTGCAGCAATCTGTCTAACAAATTATATCCAGCATTTTAGCCACAAGGTAAATGAACCGGGCCATGCCAGACACAACCGAACAGTGCTAACATGGTACTAGTTCATCAGTAGGGCTCGATGTGGTTCAGATGAAGCTCGGTTTTCTGATAACAAAGAGCACATGAACAGTAGACAAGCTCCGTGAAGAAGGATCAGGAAATGATCAGATTACAAAAAAAACACTAAAACCCTTTCTATTCACTGGCCCCCAGGAACCAGGACATGAGCCTTGGAACAAAACTAAAAATGAACAAACAGAACACAAGAAGCAAAACGAATGGGCTCAAACGAATATAAAGCACAGATGCAGGTGGAAAATTAGGAAGATGAACTAGGGAGGTGAGTGAAATTAACAATTAGGGTGAAGCTATAAGGCCAGATCATGACAGATTATGCTATCATGTGTCGTAACCACTTCCCAAAAACCGACTCTGTCAAGTATTTCACCAAAGGTTGCCATCTTTGCCTGACTCTCCGCAAACAACCTAATATCACAATTATAACCAAACTTCCTATAAAGTTACGGGCGCTGCCATTTTGATTTGATTGATTCCCTCCTTCAGTCATAGAGAGCAGTAGTACCATAGATCATCACTAGGAGGCAGGGAACCGTGCTAGCATGGTGTGTAAACGCTCGTATGGAACCGAGCTCGGCACGGTTAACTGAGGCGTAGTGTAAACAGGGCTATAAAGAATGGTAAGATAAAAGACGTATGTAGCTATTTTTATCTGTAAAATAAGTTAAAAAAGACCTCTTATGATGAGTAAGACAAATAGACCTAGTGTTCCCTCGCGGGTCACCGGGGCCCGACTCTAGAGCCATGCCTGGAGGTGGGGCACGTGGAGAGAGAGCTGAGCCAAAAAGCAAAGCTCTTGGTTTCCTGGTCGATCTACGTTCCTACCCTCATCTATGGTCATGAGCTTTGGGTCATGACCGAAAGAACGAGATCTCCGTTGTGTGTCTGGGCTTTCCCTTAGAGATAGGGTGAGAAGCTCGGTCATCCGGGGGGGACTCAGAGAAGAGCCGCTGCTCCTCCTCATCAAGAGGAGCCAGTTGAGGTGGCTCATGGCATCTGGTTAGGATGCCTCTTGGACGTCTCCCTGGTGAGGTGTTCCAGGCATGTCCCACCGGGTGGAGGCCCAGGGGGAGAACCAGGACACGCTGGAGGGACTATGTTTCTCTGCTGGCCTGGGAGCGCCTTGGGATTCCCCCAGAGGAGCTGGACCAAGTGGCTGGGGAGAGGGATGTCTGGGCCTCCCTACTGAAGCTGCTCCCCCCACGACCCGACCCCGGATAAGAGGAAGAAGATGGATGGATGGATGGATGGATGGATGGATGGATGGATGGATGGATGGATGGATGGATGGATGGATGGATGGATGGATGGATGGATGGAAGCAAGGAAGGAAGGAAGGAAGGAAGGAAGGAAGGAAGGAAGGAAGGAAGGAAGGAAGGAAGGAAGGAAGGAAGGAAGGAAGGAAGGAAGGAAGGAAGGAAGGAAGGAAGTTAGAAATGGCCGTGAGGACAAATAGAGGAGGTGGAATTATGGTATGGAAGACCAATAAATGTCTTAACATTAGAAAAGCCGCAGTAGAAAATAATTATATTAGACTTATTCACTGTTTCACGTTACATATCTCTATAGAAAAATAATTAAAAAAGAAAAAACTATATAGATGTTTAAGTATGACTGTAGCTACAGTGAAGCCAGATGTCTGGAAATAAAACAGTAAACATATTTAACAATAACATGCAGTTTGCTAAGGTTAGTGGTTAATCTTCATGAAAAAGGACATATTTTATTGGATCTGGTAAAAAAAAAAAGAAAATGAATTTAAATGCATGAAGTCAGCATCAGATGCAGCTTTTAAAAGCTGCGGATAAAGTAGGTAGTTTTTACTACGGTGCAGAGATTCTCAGCAAACCACTAAAACTGCCTCATGAAGGGAAAAGTGACGGTTTTACTGCAGCTCTGAGAAAAACATCAGCACCAATGTATGGACTGACCTCAAAAGAAGACTAACTACTGGACAGCTTAACAGGCGCACAGATTTAGAAGCTCTTAAAGAAGAAAGAAAATCTTCACACATTTTTTGTACTTTAATACATTTAAGAAATAATTAGAAGTATTTTCTTTTCACATAGTTTTCTGATTTACAACTTCTATAGAGAATATTTTGTGTGAGAAATAAAGGACAGTTCTTTGCTACTGTCTTCTATTTTATTTTGTAATAAAACTTGCCTTGATCACTACATGTCACGTATATCTAGGGTTGCCAACCGTCCCTTGAAAAACAGAATTGTTTCATATTTAGAAATAGAAGTACCTGTCTCATATTTAGTGGAAAAGGAACGCACTTTATCCCGTATTACAGGGAGAGTAAAAAAATATTTGGTAAAAAGCTAATGGAAAATGAAGAACAAAGGCACGTTAGATAGAAAACTAATGGTAAACCGGTTAGCTGCGTGAAGCTGACACCCCACCCACATCAAAAAACTCTGCAAATAGACTGAATGGTTAGTGCAAAGTTAGTGCAGATTTGTGCAGAAAAAATATTGTTTGTGCTACTTTTGTTTAAGAGATATTAAAGATTATTTTTTAGGTCATCCGGGGACCAGAGGTCACCATCCCCCCATTTAACTCCAATTTAAACCAAAGTCGTCTCCTTTTTTAGTGCTTCGTTTGTGCTGATTTGTGCCGTTTAAACCAACATTTGTGCTGCTTTACTTTTTAAGATACACTATATTGCCAAAAGTATTTGCTCACCCATCCAAATTATTGGAATCAGGTGTTCCAATCACTTCCATGGCCACAGGTGTATAAATTCAAGCACCTAGGCATGCAGACTGTTTTTACAAACATTTGTGAAAGAATGGGTCGCTCTCAGGAGCTCAGTGAATTCCAGCGTGGAACTGTGATAGGATGCCACCTGTGCAACAAATCCAGTCGTGAAATTTCCTCGCTCCTAAATATTCCACAGTCAACTGTCAGCTGTATTATAAGAAAATGGAAGTGTTTGGGAACGACAGCAACTCAGCCACGAAGTGGTAGGCCACGTAAACTGACGGAGCGGGGTCAGCGGATGCTGAAGCGCATAGTGCGAAGAGGTCGCCAACTTTCTGCAGAGTCAATCACTACAGACCTCCAAACTTCATGTGGCCTTCAGATTAGCTCAAGAACAGTGCGCAGAGAGCTTCATGGAATGGGTTTCCATGGTCGAGCAGCTGCATCCAAGCCATACATCACCAAGTGCAATGCAAAGCGTCGGATGCGGTGGTGTAAAGCACGCCGCCACTGGACTCTAGAGCAGTGGAGACGCGTTCTCTGGAGTGACGAATCGCGCTTCTCCATCTGGCAATCTGATGGACGGGTCTGGGTTTGGCGGTTGCCAGGAGAACGGTACTTGTCTGACTGCATTGTGCCAAGTGTAAAGTTTGGTGGAGGGGGGATTATGGTGTGGGGTTGTTTTTCAGGAGCTGGGCTTGGCCCCTTAGTTCCAGTGAAAGGAACTCTGAATGCTTCAGCATACCAAGACATTTTGGACAATTCCATGCTCCCAACTTTGTGGGAACAGTTTGGAGCTGGCCCCTTCCTCTTCCAACATGACTGTGCACCAGTGCACAAAGCAAGGTCCATAAAGACATGGATGACAGAGTCTGGTGTGGATGAACTTGACTGGCCTGCACAGAGTCCTGACCTCAACCCGATAGAACACCTTTGGGATGAATTAGAGCGGAGACTGAGAGCCAGGCCTTCTCGTCCAACATCAGTGTGCGACCTCACAAATGCGCTTCTGGAAGAATGGTCAAAAATTCCCATAAACACACTCCTAAACCTTGTGGACAGCCTTCCCAGAAGAGTTGAAGCTGTTCTAGCTGCAAAGGGTGGACCGACGTCATATTGAACCCTATGGATTAGGAACGGGATGTCACTTAAGCTCATATGTGAGTCAAGGCAGGTGAGCAAATACTTTTGGCAATATAGTGTATAATAATTTTAATTTTTTGACCAATTTTTTTTTTTAGACCAGTTTGGATAAAATCGGAGCTTAATGGGGGGATGGTGACGTCACCAGCCAAAAATTAAAATGATTATATCTTAAAGAGCAAAGCAGCACAAATGTTGGTTTAAACGGCACAAATCAGCACAAACGAAGCACTAAAAAAGGAGACCACTTTGGTTCAAATTGGAGTTTAATGGGGGGATGTCGACCTCTGGATGACCTAAAAAATAATCTTTAATATCTCTTAAACAAAAGTAGCACAAACAATATTTTTTTGTGCACAAATCTGCACTAACGTTGCACTAACCATTCAGTCTATTTGCAGTTTTTTTGACGTGGGTGGGGTGTCAGCTTCACGCAGCTAAACTGGCTCCCGTCCCTGTCCTGCGGTGTGACCAATAGCGATGCTCCTCCTCTGAAAAAAAAAAAAAATGTAGAAATATAGTTAGGAACGCAAAAAAACAAATACCTGGGTGGAAATAGTTTACGATAATGAAAATAAAGCACACTGCAAATATGCATCTGATTCAATGTAGATTTGAGTAAAATTATTTCACACACAAATGGTGGCTAAAAACAATCTCCGCGCCAGGAGGGGTAAAGGCAATGGGGTCAGCTGGTCATACATGAGGTGTCCCTTTTTCTTCAGGGAGTTTTCATTCCCCCTAATCTAAGTCGGGTATATCTATACCCGACTTAGATTAAGGGGAATAAGTCAGGTTGCCATTTAACCCTTTAAAGCCCGATCCAAGAATAAAACAAAACAGCAAATTACTTTTTTTTTGCTTTGAAGTCCTTGGCCTTTTAACAAAATATGTAAAAAGAAAAAAACAGAAATACATTTTGATATTAATAATTTATTACTATGCGATAAGTCAAGATTATTTTTTGTGTAGTCTTCTACTGGCTGTTATCAGGTATATCTGATTGTGTACAATAGGATTTTGAGCAAAGTTTTTACCATTAAATTATGCAAAAGGTGTCAGACGCAAAACATTTCAGAAACCGTATGTATCAAATATGATACATTTGGCATTACAGGGTTAAACTGGTTTGAATCGGTTTGGATCCTGGAAAAAGTCTGGCTTTTAAAATTTACCACCTGGGTTCTTTCTGCATGGAGTTTGCATGTTCTCCCTGAGCATGTATGGGTTCTCTCTGGGTACTCCAGCTTCCTCCCATAGTCCAAAAACATGACTGTTAGGTTATTTGGCTTCTCTAAATTCTGTGTGTGAGTGTGTGAATAGTTGTTTGACCTGTTTGTCTCTGCGATGGGCTGCTGACGTGTCCATTTCAGTTTATTTCTATAGCGCCAATTAACGAGACATTTCATCTCAAGGCACTTGACACGACAGTTTACCAGATCATCCAGTCATTTGATTCAAAGTTTTCTATCTAAGGAAAACCAGCTGATTGCATCGACTCATTGACTCTTCAGCAATCCCTCACACTAAGCATGCTTGTAGCGACAGTGGACAGGAAAAACTCCCTTTGAACAGGAAGAAACCTCCAGCAGAACCAGGGTAAATACACTTTATTTAAGGCATTTTTACCTATTTCTAGATTGTTTTTCCAGTGCAGGCTGGTTACACTGCAAAAATTGAAATCTTAATCAGCATTTTATTTTTTAAATAAGTGCATTTTGTCTTGAATTGAGGAGGTAAGTGAAACACTTTGCCAATGGAACAAGACTATTTACATTTAAAATAAGAACAAGCAATTGCATTGCCTTATTATAACTGCATATTATCTAATTATCTTATTTTAGGAGTAAAATACTCATTCCATTGACAAATGCCATTTAACTACTAAAAGTAAGGGTAAATACACCTGATTTAAGACATTTGTACTTATTTCTAGATCATTTTTGCAGTGTAGTTATGGGTTTTGCATTAATCTGGTTTGGTTTCATTTTTTTCTTAAAATAAGTGCATTTTTTTCATGAATTTAGATGGTAAGTGGGACATTTTGCCAGCAGAACAGAAAATTTACTTTTAAAATAAGAAAACACAATTGCATTGTCTCATTTCAAGTGCATATTATCTATTTATAGATAATGTTCCATTGGCAAACTATCTAATGTACCTTATCAATTAGGGGTAAATACAGTTAATTTAAGACATTTTTACTTATTTGTAGATCGGTTTTGCAGTGCAAATGGTGTAAAGTTATGCTGTATACATATATTCCTCTCTGGAACCTGAATGGTTCAATCAAGCCTTTAGATTAAATGACATTTCTGCAGACGGAGAGCATATTTAGATCCGTGACCACTTTAAATTTCATTCTCCTAATCAACGAACATTTGTCAGCGTTCGATGTAAGTGGTTATGACTTGATAGCTTACACAGCGATGAATGCGTAACCTCAGAGGGAACTCGACCTTTAAAGTGTTTCAGTCCTCCTAACCTGGGGAATACTTGAGGGTTGTAGCTACAGCTCAATCAGTCTAACAGACCTTTTGGGAAAGGGGGGGGCTCGACCTTGAGGCCAGACTGCGTTGCATATCTCTAAAAACACAACAGAATCCTTTCCCCTGTATGTCTGTAGAGCCCCCCCTCAATAACCACCCTCTAAGTACAGGCCATGAAAATTGGTAAAGCTCATAAAACCTCCTGCAGGATATGTTTTTAGCGGCGCTCCAGTTGGAGCCGCAGGTTTATCCATCCTGCGAGTGCAGAGGCAGTGTAAGAGTAACAGGAGACGGTCGCTATCGCATTCCCCGTAGTCAAATCCCCGTCTGAGGCCGAGGAAGGACAGCTGCCGCCGCCGCGTCTCACCCGGTGGCTCGTCTTTCCCGGGCCTCGCATCGGCCGATCGCAGTAACTGAGTCACCGGCATTGAAAAGGGATTCGCTGGGAAATCCCAGCAGGTTTGTTTGAAGGTTTTGAGTGATTACGTGCGTGCATCTCCAGGGTAGGACATGCTGTGTCTTGTACGTTCATCCGTACATGAGTTCAGGCATACCGAAAGTCGGTCCTCAAAGGTTTACTGGTTTCCCTGCTTTAGCACAGCTGATTGTGATGATTGCAGTTATATATTATATATTATTACTAATAATTGGAATTATTAGTAAATAAAGTTCTTTATATATATTTGCATAAAAATGAAGATAGAAGCCAAACACTTAGCAAATGTCCAAGATCCAGTGTAAAAAAAAAAAAAAAAAGAAACAAAAAGCTTATTTTAATCTTGATATACTGTATATACCTGGATATGCTGTATATATTTATACTGTTTATTCTTAATGCACCATTTTCCCTCCTTGTTTGCACCTTCTTTAACTTCTATGCCAATATCTGTCAAGTGAATTTCTCCACTGTGAGATCAATAAAGCTCATCTAATCTGATCTAATCTCACACTGGAAAAAAAAATTTAATCCAAATAAGTAATTTTTTCTTAAAATAAGTGCATTTGTTCTTGGATTGAGGAGGAAAAAAAAACATTTTGCCAAAGGAACAAGAAAATTTACAAAAAAAAAAAGAAAAGAAAAACACAATTTCATCGTCTTATTTCAAGTGCATATTATCTAATTATTGTATTTTATCAGTAAGAATACTCATTTTAATGTAAACTACTTCATTTAGTGCTGTTTGGAGCAGGAAACCTTTACACTGCAAACATAAATCTAAATAAGTAACTTTTTTTCCTTAAAATAAGTGCATTTTTTCATGAATTTAGATGGTAAGTGAGAGTTTGCCAATGGAACAAGAAAATTAACATTTAAAATAATAAAAAACAATTGTATTGTCTTATTTCAAGTGCACTAATTATCTTTTTTAAGAGCAAAACTACACTGCAAAAAATCAAAATCTAGATAAGTCATTTTTTCTTAAAATAAGTGCATTTGTTCTTGAATTGAGGAGATAAAAGACATTTTGCCAATGGAACAAGAGAATTTACACTTAAAATAAGAAAACACAATTGCATTGTCTTATTTCAAGTGCATTTTATCCAATTAATTTATTTCAAGAGTTAAATTACTCATTCCATTGGCAAACTATCTCATTTACCTACTCAAATTAAGGGTGAATACACTTAGTTTAAGAAATTTTTACTTATTTCTACATTGGTTTTGCAGTGTAAACCCTGTACACTGCAAAACATTTAAATCTTTTTTTAAATCTGAAAATAAATGCATTTTTTCTTTAATTAAGGAGGTAAGTGTGAAAGTTTGCAAATGAAACAAGACAATTTAAATTTAAAGTAAGAACACCTATTTGCATTGTCTTATTTCAAGCGCATTTTATCTAATTATCATATTTAAGAGTAAAAATGCTCATTCCATTGGCAAACCATGACATTTACCTACTCAAATGTATTATTTCTAGATAATTTTTCCAGTGTGTTAATCAGGTATTACTGAAAACCAGCTGTTTTAGAGCAGGAAACCTTTACACTGCAAAAAATAAAAATCTAAATATTTTTTTCTTAAAATTTATGTATTTTTACTTGAATTTAGATTTTAATTGAGACATTTTGCCAATGAAACAAGACAATTTACATTAAAATAAAGATAACACAACTGCATTGTCTTATTTCAAGTGCATATTATCTAATTATCTTATTTAAGAGTAAAAATACTCATTCTATTGGCAAACTATGACATTTACTTACTCAAATTAAGGGTAAAAGCACTTAATCTAAGACATTTTTACTTATTTCTAGATAATTTTTCCAGTGTGTTAATCAGGTATTACTGAAAACCAGCTGTTTTAGAGCAGGAAACCTTTACACTGCAAAAAATAAAAATCTAAATATTTTTTTCTTAAAATTTGTGTATTTTTTACTTGAATTTAGGTGGTAATTGAGACACTTTGCCAATGAAACAAGACAATTTACATTTAAAATTAGAACAGTTGAATTGTTTTATTTCAAGTGCATATTATCTAATTGTCTTAATTTAAGAGTAAAAATATTAATTCCAGTGGCAAATCATCTTATTTACTTGCTCAAATCAAGGGTAAATACACTTAATTTAAGACATTTCACTTTTTTTTTGGATAGTTTTTGCAGTGCAGGACAGCGGCCCTCATGGACCGACTTCGTGGATGCCTGGTCTACGTGCATAGCAGAGTAGGAGCTTTAAAGGACACAAAAACTTCCCTAGCTCCCGCTTCGACTCTCCTGTCGAACCGCCTGACAGATGAGGCCTGAGAAGAAAAAAAAAGAACAAAGAAAATGCTGCCGGCTGGAGCGTTTGAACAGAACCTAGAAAAGCGTATTAGAAAACCAGCCCTTTACAGCATATCTCAGATTATCCCTTCTGTTTCTCTCTTGTTCTGTATTTCTATCCGTCCTCCTCTCCTGGAGCTTAATGAGGTGAGGAAAAGGCCGGGTGTGTAAGCTGTGTTTAAGTGTGTGGGTTGGCGTGCATGTAAGGTGAAATACGGCGGCGCGGCGCTTGTTATGACAGGGCAACGAGTGAGACAAGCCAGAAGCAAACGCTCACAGAGAGAAAGAATCCCATCTGCAAAACGCCGAACTGCCACAAACTCGCGCCTCAGGCTGGGGTTGGACAGAACCACGCTGATGTCAAAACCACACGAGATGTTTTCACACAAAACGCAGACGGAAGGAGGAAATGACGGCGTTTATAATGAGAAAGCCGACCCTCTGGCTCTGAGCCGGGCGGGTGTTACCGAGCTTCCCGGAGGGAATAAGAGAGTCGGAGGGTCTCCCCCAGAAGAGACGGAGAAACCTAATAGTGCAGCAGATTGGCTTGGAAACAGAAATTAATCGTAAATTGTCGGTAACTGCTCCAGGAGGACGTATCCGAGTATACATATCTGCGCTCTGATACTCCGTGTGAAAGCGGCTAATTGTGAGTGACATGGTGGAGCCCGTGTTAAACGAAATGCAAGTCAGCACTCAATTTCAATTAGCCCAAACCGTAAACAGGAGCCGATGAAGTCGTCTGCGGAGCGTTATCGACAGAAGCTCTGATGAGTCGTTACAGGCCCCCGTAGACCTAACCATCCAAAATGGCTGCCGCTCAGTGGCCTAATTAGAGGGGAAGGGTGAACGGACGCCTTCTGAGGTGAGGCAGATCAGAGTGAGGCAGTGTTTTTGCAGTGTACACTGAGAATTATTGGCTTAAAATAAACAAAACAATCTGCCAATGGAACAAGTGAAATATTACTTTAAAAGATTTCTAGAAATAAGACATTTTACATGATTAAGGAAATCTGGAAACAAGTCGTAATAAGCTTAGTCACACAATCAGGCAGTGATCTAGATTTTTAGGTTTTTTGTTCTTTTGTTTTAAGACAAAATAATCTCAAATTAAGCTTTTCTGACCTGCAGACTGCAAAAGTAATCTAAATGCAAAGTTATATTTTTTTGAACTGAGTGTATTTGCTCTGAATTTGAGCCGGTAAGTAAGATTATCTGTCAGTAACACTGTATATAAGTAAAAAAATCTTAAATTAAGTGTATTTACTCCTAATTTGAGTAGGTAAATGAGATAGTTCGCCACTGGAATGAGTACTTTCACTCTTAAAATAAGATATTTAGATAAAAATGCACTTGAAATAAGACAATGCAATTGTTTTTTTCTTATTTTAAGTGTAAATTTTCTTGTTCTATTGGCAAAATGTCTTTTTTATCTCCTCAATCCAAGAACAAATGCACTTATTTTAAGATAAAAATGACTTATCTAGATTTTGATTTTTTCCCAGTGTTGCAGTTTTTCTCTTAAAATACAATTATTATTATGCATTTGAAATAACAGCTTCCTGTAGACTGCTCCTAGAATACCGTCAAGGTTGTAAAAACTAGCAACGATCCCAGGACTCCCACCCCGCTGAGAGCCCAGCAGCTCCGCACACAGACGCATTGGTTCTGACAGGCTGCTGGTGAGTCAGCCTGAACGCCGGCAGGTTGGCAGGCGCTCTGATTCAGAGAGCAGTGGAGGAATGTCAGGCTAAATAAACAGGGTGTCTGCCGGCGAACTGAACCAGCCCTCCTCACTCCTCTAGCTTCAGCATGGGAGCAGACTGATGAGGCCTGCAGGGACGGGTGCTTTACACTAAACAGCACTTTATATTTAGACATACCTGCCAGTTACCGGTGCAAGAAGACATGAAGCTTTCATGTTTCTACTCTAGGACTAAAAACATCAATAATGGACCGCTTAGCAGCTCTGAAACATACAGGTCTGAGTTTCTCACAGTTTTAACAGACTTATTTTAGGCAAGGCAAGGCTATTAGTATAACACAATTCAGTACATGGATACAATTCAGTGCTTCACATGTATTAGGTACGGTGACCCTGAAGTGCAAACTGTAACTACAAATCTAAAAGCGCAACTACATTAAGGAAATCGCAACTACATAAAGCAAAGCGCAACTACATTAAGGAAATCGCAACTACATAAAGCAAAGCGCAACTACATTAAGGAAAACACAATTACATTAACCTACCGGAAAAGGTAGGTACCAGTGGGAAACATGAGACATCGCTGATTGGACGACGGCACCGTTTGACCCTTGAACCAGAAGTCATTCTGCCTGCTGCGGCTTTTGAAAACATGGATATTGTCGGCGCCCCAAACATAGCTGCCGTTATCCAGGAATATTTTGAATCAGGACATACGTACGAGGTGATACTGGATATGCTCAAGACTAATCACGAAATTTCAGTTAGTTTGCGTACACTGAAGACATACTTAAAAGAAGCTGGACTGTTCAGACGACGCAATGTAGACTGCGATTTCTTTAATGTAGTTGCGCTTTGCTTTATGTAGTTGCGATTTCCTTAATGTAGTTGCGCTTTGCTTTATGTAGTTGCGATTTCCTTAATGTAGTTGCGCTTTGCTTTATGTAGTTTTGTTTTCCTTAATGTAGTTGCGCTTTGCTTTATGTAGTTGCGATTTCCTTAATGTAGTTGCGCTTTGCTTTATGTAGTTGCGATTTCCTTAATGTAGTTGCGCTCTGCTTTATGTAGTTGCGATGTAGTTGCGATTTCCTTAATGTAGTTGCGCTTTGCTTTATGTAGTTTTGTTTTTCTTAATGTAGTTGCGCTTTGCTTTATTTAGTTGCGATTTCCTAAATGTAGTTGCGCTTTACTTTATGTAGTTTTGTTTTCCTTAATGTAGTTGCGCTTTGCTTTATGTAGTTGCGATTTCCTTAATGTAGTTGCGCTTTGCTTTATGTAGTTGCGATTTCCTTAATGTAGTTGCGCTTTACTTTATGTAGTTGTGATTTCCTTAATGTAGTTGCGCTTTGCTTTATGTAGTTGCGATTTCCTTAATGTAGTTGCGATTTCCTTAATGTAGTTGCGCTTTTAGATTTGTAGTTGCAGTTTGCACTTCAGGGCCACCGTAATTAGGTAATCAAATAGAAGAAAACTAATAGCATGGGTGTAGGTTTGCATAGGGACCATAGGGACATGTCCCTACCAAAATTTTGGCCCGACCTACTTGTCCCTACCAATAATTCTATGTGAATAACATGTTTATAATTTACAATACAGTGTTGCTGCAGCAGTTGCTTCTTTTCTCACAACTTGGATATTGACTGGAAAAAACATCTGGAAATAGGAACAAAACTTCTTAAAATAAGTGTCTTTATCCTTAATTTGAGTAGTTAAATAAGATGATTTGCCAATGGGATGAATATTTTTACTCTTAATATAAGATAATTAGATAATATGCACTTGAAATAAGACAATGAAATTGTTTTTTTCTTATTTAAAATGTAAATTGTCTTGTTCCATTGGCAGAGTGTCTCACTTATTTCCTCAATTCAAGACAAAATACACTTATACACTTACACTTAAATGAGAGACATATTTAGACTATTTTTGGTTAAAAAGGCACATATTTACCATCTTAGTCACCGGTAAGTTTAAATGTAACCCTTTTCAAAGTGTTAAGTTGTCCCAATTTTACATCATTCCGAGCCACTGATGCTTCAAACATTGATAAACAGCATATTGTGTGTGTAGTGCTAATAAAAATTTGTATAAATGTAGCAAAACAGGCTTTTTTCTCTTTAAACGAAGTGCGCTCTGATGACGTCAAGCATAAAAAAAAATAAAAAATAGGAGCATGCATAATGAGTAGGACCAATGACATCAGACCAATTCAACTTACGACCAATAGTGTCACTATTAAAGTTGTGATCAAACGTACACCCTTGACTAATAGCAAAATAAAAGCAAATAAAGATTAAAATGATACACATGATAGTAATACCTCAGCTAACAGTTTCACTTTAAAGGAAACTGTGACACACTTATTTTTTTGCCATAGTCAAGGCTTTTTTGTCAAAGCGTAGTAAAAAATAAATTCATGTTGGGTCTAACTAAAGGGTTTTTGTCTAAACTGGATCTGGTTTGTAGTCCTGTGCACCCATAGGCGGAATAAAAGTCAGGCATCCTGAGAGGAATCTCTGGCAGTTTGCAAACTGTCAATAAAAAAATCAAAATGATGTATTAAAACAAAAAAACAGATCAATCAGTTGGTCCCATGTGTGAAACGTTCTTATTTTCAGTCAGCCAATTTATCTGGAAATCAGTTAAGAGTTCACCAGATTCAGTGTCTAAAGTCATAAACTTGGATTAGCCTCAATAGACGTGTATTGTCTCTGAGGGCAGCTTGGTCTGACCCAAGATGGCCGCTCTGTCAGCACGCATCTAACCCAAAGATGCGGGTTCTATCTATCTATGTCTACAGCCCCATTTACACTAGCCTCTGAAACCGATCCGTGCCGAGTTCCGACCGTTCTTGGATCAGTTAACCGTGCCGAACTCTGTTCCTTACGACCATTGACACATCACGGTTCCTCGCCTCCTAGTGACGATCTAAGGTACTACTGCTCTCTAGGATCAAAGGAGGAATCAATCAAATTAAAATGCCAGCTTCCGTAACATTCAGCAAGTTAAGTGTTGTTGTCATTGTGATATTTCGTTGTTTGAGGAGAGCAAGGATGGGGACTCGAGTTTGTGACTCGTACTCGAGTCGCACTTAAGTCGCATATTTAATGACTTTAAACTCGACTTAGACTTGCATTTGAAGGACTTCAGACTCGACTGAGACTCGTGATTTCTGACTTGTGAACAATTTTTTATTTTTAAGTGCTAACTTAACTTAACTTGACAGATTGCCGCTCGCCTTACCCATACACGGCAGAGTGGCTGTCAAACTGTCACGTAGCACTGACGTCACTGACGCAACGCTACGTGACATATATGCCCGTGCGCATGCATGCATGATCGACAAGCCAAGCTTTAAAAACTTCATAGCAGTCGTAGAGGAGAAATATGTTGTGAATAATGTTGTGAATTGGCACTAAATAAATAAACTGAATTGAATTTAAAATCCTGCCCGCCAAGTCGGTTCTGTCTGTTCCAGAGCATTAAGTTACAAAAAGTTATTGCCACAATGTTTCTTTTATGAAAGAATTGTTATTGTCCTGGTATTTATTTAGCATTTTTCTTTATCTCTTGTAGTTGCTAACTTCATATGTATTAATAAAAGGCAGGATTGTGATTGTTTTTTTTTCCACAGCCCTCATTTTCACTTAAAAATAAAACAGCAGACATTTACTCCTAAAACTAGAAAAGGTTGTAACCATAAATGTCAGGTAAATACTGCAAGAAAATTGTTGTTTTTGAAAGAAAAAAATAAAGATGCAAAATTTAACTGGAAAAAAAATTGCGTGTGTGCTTTTTTAAATTGTATTTTTCATTTACCAGTTGAAGATAATGATCATTCCATAGATATAATAGCAACCTTTAAGCTATACCGTCTCAGTGACGGAGATGAAAACACAAAGAGAAACAAGCAAGCACGCAAATTATTGCACTTATTTTAATTAATCGAGTGATTAGAATTTATTGTGCGATTAATTGATAATTGTGACAGGCCTTCTCAAGACTTGAGACTTGACTTGGTCTTGCAAAAAATGACTTGTCTGGCAGACAGTCAGGCAAAGAAGGCAGCCTTTGGGAAGTGGATACGACAAATGATAGTCTAATCAGGGCTCACAGACGCAGGAAACAATGACAGACGTTGAGCTTCATCGCCCTGCTAAGCAGAATCATCACTAGAAATCATGTGGCACGGTAGGGAAGCTAGTCTGAGATGACGCGGTCTGCTTAGCGCTCTTTGCTATCAAAAAACCAAGGCCCAAGTGAGGCCTACTGTTGAACTAGAAGCATTTTAGCGCGGTTCGGTTGTGTCTGGCACAGTTCGGTTCGGTATGCGTTTCAACGGTTACCTCGGTTATCGTGCTCGGACCGATCTCGGCACGGTTCCAAAAGGATAGTGTAACTGGGGCACATGGTAGACATGCTGGTCTGTCAGGCTGTTTGCCATAATAAGTGCTGTAAAACCTGTTGCTATCCAATGAAAAGTGAGCTGTTTGTGTTGCTCATTCCTCTCAGATTGAACTTTGCCCTCATTCTCATTCGTTACTTCAAAACTGATCTATTCATTTCACCGTTCACTACAAATAGGAACATTTTCAGTGAACGCCGTTCCTTGAACATATCCAAGCACAACACTGTAGACGGACCCACAAGAGTACACTGGAAAAAAATCGAAATCTAGATAAGTATTTTTTTCTTAAAATAAGGGCATTTGTTCTTGAATTGAGAAGGTTATTGTGAAACTCTGCCAATGGAACAAGACAATTTACACGTAAAATAAGAAAACACATTGTATTGTTGTATTTCAAGCGCATATTATCTAATTACCTTACTTTAAGAGTAAAAATACTTGTTATATTGGCAAACCATCTCATTTACCTACTCAAATTAAGGGTAAATGCACTTAATTTAAGAAATATTTACTTATTTTTAGATCGTTTTTCCAGTTATATGCTTGTGGAGGGATCCTAATATTAGCCTGCATTGCTATCACCACTGCAGGCATTTGGTAAATGTTACTGCTTGTGTTACTTTCTACTTACTGTTTAAGAGACCCTTAAAACGATGCGAAATAGAGCCTAACTAACTGCTAATGTTGCTAACCCTGTCCAAGTACTGTTTTTGAGTGTATGCTCACAAGAAAAAAAGGTTATGAAAAGGAGTCTGAATGAAGCGCATTTGATTTCATTTTTCCGCTAAAAGTAATTAAACATGAATTAAAGACAATTTCAAAATGTTTGAAGATGTAAAGCAGCAGGATATGACTCTTAAATTAATGGGTCTTTGTATATTTTCACAAAAAACTTGTCCACTTAACTGTTTCAGCACCACCTTAAACCGTCGTGGGGTTTGGACATGAAGCGCTGCAGCAGCTGCACTGTGAAAACATGCAGTGGTCCATATCAGACCCATCTCTGTTACATGGTCTGCAGAACATCTTTACCCTGAAAGTGAAGAGTGGAGGCGGGCGGCAGAGGGAAAATGCAAACTCACTGTTGTCTTTCCACAACCTCTGTCCGCACATGGATTTCTACATGTAGTCGAGTTTCACACACTTGTGCGATAGTGTTGGAGGCATGAGCCTTACGGTATGCAGGCGGTTATTAGTGTGTGTGTGTGTGTGTGTGTGTGTGTGTGTGTGGAGCCCCTGGCCATCAGGATCTCCTACTTTTCTTAAAGTTGACTCCTTCATGACTGACTGCCTGCTTTTTATGCTTCTGCTTCATGTCTCCTTGCCTTCCACTGACATATTTAGTTAAAGTCGAGACAAATCCTTTTCTGGAAACTTCTACCGAAAATTGGGAAAAAGCTGAAGGAGGAGAAATGAAGGATTTTAGCCAAACAGCTGCAGTAGGGATTAATATTTGAAGTGTTGGTGTCCTTTCAGGTGTTAAGTGCTCTGAAAGAGTCTAAACATCATTCTGGAAACGGTAGCCATTTGTAAAATGTCTGTGCTTTAAAAAATAGTCACTTTGAGGACTAATAATCTGCTACAGCACTCTGTATGTATTTAAAGCTTTAGAGGTAAAGTTAATGCACCCGTTTACCCTTTTACAAGCTTTAGAATGGGAGGCAGATCTTTTAGTTCTCAGGCTCCTCTCCTGTGGAACCAACTACCAGTTTTAGTCCGTGAGGCAGACACCCTGTCTACTTTTAAGGCTAGGCTTAAAACTTTCCTTTTTGATAAAGCTTCTAGTTAGAGTGGCTCAGGTTATCCTGAGCTATCTCTATAGTTCTGCTGCTATAGGCTTAGACTGCTGGAGGACATAGGGACCCCTTTTTCATCATTCTGCTTCATTCTATCTCTATTCTCCCACTCTGCAGAATCTGTTAGTTCAATCTCTAACGTTCTGCTCTCTCTGCTTTTTCTCATAGTAGCTTCATCTGGTCTGTTCCTGTTTGGCTGTGACTCCATCCTGGAGAGAAATATCAGCTGTGCTGCTGCCATCAACACCTTTGTTTCTAGATGTTGGAGCTTGGCCTGTTTTCCAGTGTAGTCCTGTTTCTCTGACTGTGACTAACTGGATGTGCTCTCTTCATCCTCTGACATGGGAGCTGGCTCGGAGCTCGTCTGCCTGGCTGTGTGTTTCCTGGACGGGGCCGCCTGTGGAGCTGGTTGACAGTTGCCTTTTGTATCTATGCTTCTTTTTCTATGTCTGCTTCTGTCTCCTTGAACCCCAGTGGGCCTCAGCAGATGGCCGCTCACACTGAGCCTGGTTCTGCTGGAGGTTTCAGCCTGTTAAAAGGGAGTTTTCCTCTCCACTGTTGCTGCATGCATGCTCGTTGTGAGGGATTGCTGCAGAGTTAACGACACAATGAATGCCAATGCAAAACATTGTATAACTTTTATCCAGTAGGGGGGGCTACATCTATAACTTCCTGGTTTAGCTTCCCTAAATGAAATTGGAAACACTTCAGTGTCAATAAATGAAGCAGACCCCTCTGCTATAAGTCCTACATCATAGAGCAGAAATGGCGATGTGTTTGGTTGGCTAACATCAGCTGTTAGCTTAGCTCTGATGTTTAAGCAGCTCAGACTGCTATAAAGTGGCGCTCTGGGTCACATGACTCATTCAGCGTTGGATCGACTCTCTGAAGCTTCATAGGAGAGTTTAGAGAAGAGCAGCCAGCATGGAGCATCAGAGCTGAGAAATAATTGAATATATATTTAATTAGGCTGATAATTGAATTAAAAGTTACGTAGCACTGCTTTAAAGATTACTTCACTGAGCCGTCCATCATGGTTTATCTGTCATCCTTTATTTAAACAGATGTTCCTGTTGGCAGACTGGGATTTAGGTTAAAAAAAAAAAGTCATAGTTAAACCCGTGTTTCATTTTATTTGGTCTGAATTAGACTGTTTTTCATTTGATCTACATGACTTCTAGTGGCATCGCTACAATCTCATTACGCTGTGGGGAAATCTGAACCGCCATCATGTAATTTAATAACTTAAACGTGGCATTCGGCTGATTTTTGCATCACATGAAGCCTGATGGTCACATATGTGGAAGGGGAGTCCAGCGACCTGTTTTTAGTTTTATCCTAACATTTCCCTAATATATTTTCTAAAGTCTATCTGATTGAAGTGAAAGATTTTCTCTTATTGCAGAGCTTTGATATTTAACACCAAGGTCACAGGTTTAGGACACCAGGAGAAGGAGAAGGGAGGGGAAAGTGTTTGAACTAGAACTTTGTTGAAGCTGGCTAAATGCAAATCACCCCAGATACCGACCGCCAAATAGAGTCGTCACCTCCTGTTTGGCGGTGACACATATTCATGAAGGTTAAGCCCCCAACATGGGAAAGGGGGCGGCTTAGGCTGGAAACACCCTGGAAGCGTGGATTTAGCTGCCTGGAATGAGCAGATAAGACGAGTAAGTCTGCTTAAAGTGAAATATGGGAAGAGCTGCATCCAACAAGGTGAGTGGGAGAATCCTAATGAAGCTGTGAGGACTCAATCAATACCAGAGCAGGATTGGGGGGGTGGGGGGGGGGGGGGGGGGGGGGATGAGAAGAGAACAGACAAGACGGAGGAGAGAGGGAGTAGATAGATAGATAGATAGATAGATAGATAGATAGATAGATAGATAGATGATAGATAGATGATAGATAGATAGATAGATAGATAGATAGATAGATAGATAGATAGATAGATAGATAGATAGATAGATAGATAGATAGATAGATAGATAGATAGATAGATAGATATATAGATGATAGATAGATGATAGATAGATGATTGATAGATAGATTTTTGAAAATGTTTTTCACGGGCGGAGATTATCAAATGAAATGGGGAAAAAAGGGTGGATGGATGAGACAGGACAAGACGTCTTCACTGTAAATCCAGCTGAAGAGACGGTCGATCGATAGAGGAAGAAACCGAGAGATTAAAGCTTTCAGCAAGGTTAACAAAGATCCATAGAGAGATGGGATAGAAGCTGAGCTAGAGCTGCATTATCAGAACTGAACGGAATTCGCTTCACCTCCAATCATTTATGGTAATGGACGCCTCATCAGGCACTATGCATTAAATATTTTAAAACAGCGATTTTGTGTGAAAGAAAAACAAAAAGTATTGACTACATTAACAGCTGCAGACTTGTTTAAAATATTTTCTTAATCTTAAAGTCGTGGGGAAGCGGCTGTTCCATGAATGTGATTGGTCGATTATCAAGGGGGCGGGATTGTTGTGGTGGAAGGTTCGCAAGCAAGTTTGGTCGTGGTCGGTTTGTCGGAAGCATCTTGCTAACCAGTTAGCATCTTAGTGCTAGCAGGTTCCCAATGGGAAATTCCATTGGGACCAATTAGCACTAAATTGGTGACTTAGAAACGACACTGTCAAGGAACGCTATGGACAGCGGAAACATGCAAGAGGAGGAGAGTTTAGTGTCGGAGGTCGTGGATGAGTCTCCTCCGTCATCCATTTTTTATTTAGAGGAGGAAAGCGGGGACGAAGATGTTGTGGAAGAGGACGCCAGGGCGGCAGAAGCTTGGTTTGGTGTAGAAGGCTTCCAGCCGTACATGTTTGAGCCCTTGCCTCGCAACGCTGCCAGTTCTGTTAGCTCTACGCCTGCTGAAGACACAGACGTCCATCCCCGTGAACACTGGGACGCAACTCAATGGGAAAGGAAAGGATTCTGATTTCAACCGTTGCGTATATTAGCTGCGACATATGAATCAAGATGCTATGACCGAAAAAATTAGATTGACAGATGACCGTTGATATCTGATTGGCCGAATTTAGGCGTTCAGGCTGACGAATAACTAACTGGCCTGCAGAAGATAACGAAAAAAAAACACAGAAAAAGATAGGATTTTTGTTTTAAAAGAGAAAGAGTACATTTATATACATATTTAAGCCAGAATGATTTGACATTTATATATGTTTTCTCTACGACTATAAGACTTGGATGCACAAGATAAGCCATGCTAGAGATTTTAAACTGTTTTTTGGTCCGGCCTTTAATTAGTCTGTTGTCCAGACAGAGGACAGCCCTCTGCCCGTGTCTTCTGCAGCCCAGGAACAGGTTTTCCTCGCCGTATACCTGAGGATCCTTCCATCTTCTCATTTACTCTGACCAGTTTCCTTCTCCCTGCTGAAAATACAATTCCTGCAGCATCATGCTGCCACCGCCGTGTTTAATGATAGAAATGGTTCCTTTAGGGTCATGAGCAGTTTCTCATCACAGCGTTTTGAATGTAACTCAAATAAATCAGTACTTTGCGCTGATCTAAGCAGAGTATCTTCCCCTACATGTTTTATTTTTGTATGCACTCTGCGTGTACAAAATGACAATAAAGTCTGTCCAAGTCTAAATAGATCATGAAAATCAGTAAACAAGTTCCTGGGGGCCCCATAAAACTCTCTTTGTATGGTTAATACAAGTATTCCTTATTTGTGCACATTTATTATGTTTACCTGTAATGTTTGGTATGTTTTTTTTTACATCGTCTTCCTACCTACAAGACAAAAGTGTCCATATCTTGATTTTTATTATTACATAAAAGTCTATTTAACAAACATTTACCAAAAGTAGTTGTTTGTTTTTAGTTTTTACGGCACTAGTGGCTAGTTTTTTCCACAGTAGGCTGACAGGAAAGGGGGTATGAGAGAGGGGGAAAGACATGTGGCAAAGGACCACAGGTCAGATTCAAATCCAGGTGGGACGCGTCAAGGACTAAGCCCTCCGTATACGGGTCGTCGTGGTCAGTGATGGGACTGACGGGGTTACTAACGCCATTACCTTGTTTTAGTAACGAGTAATCTAACTAATTACTCTTACTGTAACTTTAACGCAGTTACCATTGCAGACACCCCGTTACTGCGCGTTACTCAGGTCGCACAATGAACCTTTTTTCATGCTAGGACTCGTGCGTGCCTTGTCATGAGAGAGGGGAGGATGAGAATGGCTGATGTATAGTGAGATTCCGTCTGTCAGTTGGGTAGGTGGGTGTTTCTGCTTGCGGGTGTTAACGTACAGCACACACAGAGAGATGGAGAGTCAGGAGGACTCCCGCAGCAAAACAGCGTTTTCCAGATGGAAATACCGGTGTTACGTCGAGCTGCGTTTCCCCATCAGATACGGTTTCCCCTGCATCTCTCGCAAACGCGCATGCTCGCTAAAGGCGCGCAACAGTCGCCCTGTGCTCGCGCCACAGAAGAACTATGGAGAGCGTGAACGATCAAATGATGGATGATGGATGGATGGATGGATGGATGGATGGATGGATGGATGGATGGATGGATGGATGGATGGATGGATGGATGGATGGATTTGGATGGATGGATGGATGGATGGATGGATGGATGGATGGATGGAAGGATGAATTTTGGATGGATGGATGGATGGATCCATGATGGATGGATGGATGGATGGATGGATGGATGGATGGATGGATGGATGGATGGATTTTGGATGGATGGATGGATGGATGGATGGATGGATTTTGGATGGATGGATGGATGGATGGATTTTGGATGGATGGATGGATGGATGGATGGATGGAAGGATGAATTTTGGATGGATGGATGGATCCATGATGGATGGATGGATGGATGGATGGAAGGATGAATTTTGGATGGATGGATGGATCCATGATGGATGGATGGATGGATTTTGGATGGTTGGATGGATCCATGATGGATGGATGGATGGTTGGATGGATGGATGGATGGATGGATGGATGGATGGATGGATGGATGGATGGATGGATGGATGGATGGATCCATGATGGATGGATGGATGGATTTTGGATGGTTGGATAGATCCATGATGGATGGATGGATTTTGGATGGTTGGATGGATGGATGGATGGATGGATGGATGTATTATGGATGGATGGATGGATGGATGGATCCATGATGGATGGATGGATTTTGGATGGTTGGATGGATGGATGGATGGATGGATGGATTATGGATGGATGGATGGATGGATGGATGGATGGATGGATGGATGTATTATGGAGGGATGGATGGATGGATGTATTATGGATGGATGGATGGATGGATGGATCCATGATGGATGGATGGATGGATTTTGGATGGATGGATGGATGGATTGATGGATGGATGGATGGATGGATGAATTTTGGATGGATGGATGGATCCATGATGGATGGATGGATGGATGGATCCATGATGGATGGATGGATGGATGGATGAATTTTGGATGGATGGATGGATGGATGGATGGATTTTGGATGGATGGATGGATGGATGGATGGATTTTGGATGGATGGATGGATGGATGGATCCATGATGGATGGATGGATGGATGGATGGATGGATGGATGGATGGATGGATGGATGGATGGATTTTGGATGGATGGATGGATGGATCCATGATGGATTTAAACATTATTTGATGGCCCTTGTGGCAGGGATAGAGATCCATATTTTATGTCACACACAGAGTATAGATCTAGATAGATAGATGGATTTATAGATGTTGCAGTATCTATAACAACCCAAACACACAGGATTTCAGAATCAGACATCCCCAGTTATTAATTTCATTCACTCACCAGATCTGAACGCCCTGTTAAAAAACTTCACATGGCGTTCCCCCCTGATGTCATTTACGTTGAGTTGCAATAAATGCTAAACTCTCTGCAGGTTCTTATCTTTGTCGTCCGCTCTATTCAGCTGGCTTTGAAACACACGGCGAGAAGGTGGGGGCTGGGTGGTGAGGGTTACGGGGGCGAGAAACGCAAAAGTAACGCAATAGTTACTTTTACTAGTAAATAGTTGCTTTTATTGTGGAGTAACTCAGTTACTTTTTGGGAGAAGTAACTAGTAACTATAACTAATTTATTTTTCAAAGTAATGTGCCCAACACTGGACGTGGTAACCACTGAGCCAGCTGTACCCCCGAACTTCCTAAAAGTTACACCATTAATCTGGTTGCTGCTTTACTTGTTCTTCAGTTGTAATTAAAATAAATAACACAGCACAGGTTTTAGTTGCATTTTTAAAAAGCAGATTGTAAATTACATTTTATTCTCTTATAAACTGTTCTACTTTTTGTTACTTTATCACATAAAATCTGAATATAAGAAATTAGAGCTCGCAAATAAATGAATGACGGCAAAAATCAAAGCTAATCCTCCATAAGTAAGCGATTTAGTTCCTTTATTTGAGACGAAAAAAATTCACGTGTTTTTCTGCATCTGCATGAGTCTGCAGAAATATAACCTTATGTACATTAAAAGGTGCCACTTTAGGCTGAGCGGCTTAAAGTGTATTAGCATGGCTAGCAGCCTGTTAACACCCAACGCCGTGGCGTTGAGCTTTGATGAGAGATGGCACAGTTAATACGTGTTTATGTTCTGTCACACAGCTTGCTGTGGGAAGGAGAGCATGAGTGGAAAGAGTGGGTCTCAGTAAAAGGGTGTAAATGTCCACTGTCCAAAAAAGGTCAGCGATTTTATTCTGCTCCCCAGAGAGCCTGAGCATCTGTCAAACTTAGGCTTCAGCTGTTCTCTGCTTCTCAAGCTTTCCAGGGTCCCCATCTGTGTCTCCGTACACAACAAGTCTGCCAAGAACTGGGAACGACTGGGATCCTGAGTGATGTTCCAGGATTGTGTTTCTTTATCCTCAGCGTTAGCTTATTCTTTTTATCATATTTTCTTACATATCCAGTATTTAGATGATTTTATTCTTTCTGTGTTGATTTAAATTCAAATCAAAAAACATTTCCAGGCTACCTGAGTTCAGCCCCAGCTTAACAATTTTTAAAGGTAATAATTTCACTAGTTAAAGGAAAAGTCCGCTATATTCAAAATTCAAACTTCTGAAAGTACTTTAAATATGAAATTATTAGATACTGTTCAATACATGATTTAATTTCATTTGATTAATTTAATCAAATAAAAAAAAAATATAAACATGTATTACAAATCTCGAATAAACGAATAACAAAACTATGAGTAAAAATCCGAAATCTGAAATGAACCGTAATATACGCTATATCTGCAACCAGCGAGAAAACACCAAAATAAACAGTTTAAACAGTTGTGGTGTCTCTGCTCACAGGCCTTTTATCTGTTCCTTTTTTAATACCAGAGTCAAGTGGCTCTCTGGCACCTTCCCCTTAGCCTCGTGAGACCATCCTGATCCCGCGAGCTTTCAAGGTTTCACTCGCTGATCAGTCTGGAGACTCTCCGTTAAAGAAAATTTGGAGCCGTTCACCAAACGAACGTCCAATCAGCGTTGGCTTTGAGGCGGGTTGAGGTGTGACGCAACGAGAAGCGCGACAGTTCAGTCTAAAGAACATGGCGGCTTCAGCTGATGAAACTAGCGTTAGCGTGGGTATCGAGCAAGTTTTATCAGAATTACAGAGTATTTCTTCACTGAAAGAAGAGCAAAACACTGCTCTGGAGGCTTTTCTCAGAGTAGCCTGGCTGTTAGTACGTCATATGCTTCGTTGATCTGATTGGTTTATTTGGCCCGTCTATCACCAACATAGGTCAATCAGCTAACCAGTATTTTCGCCCCTTCCCAAAATTACTTCAACTGAAGGTTTCCAGATGGATATGCGGAGCAAATCCATATGGCGGAGTCAGGTTACCTGCCCCTACCATAAGCTAACCCCTTCCTTGTCCTGAGCCTACGGACCTGTCTGCACCCCCTGTGGACAGAAGAGGAAGAACACAATAGAAGCGTCGCCAATAATAAGAAATGTTTCAAAAACTTGGTGAATGCCGGTAGGCGTGATCAGGGTAGGGCTTAAGGAAACCTGTGTTTTTTCACTTTCACACTTTTGTGTTGTTCTTTAAAGGAAAAGTCGCTCACATTCAGAATACAAACTTCTGAAAGTTCTTTAAATCTGAAATGATTCCATCCTGTTCAATAAATGATCAGTGTTTTTAATTCAGAGTCATTTTCATGTGAATGTGCTTTACTGGAGGCATCCATGTTTGTCAAAGAACACTACTGCCATCTACTGGTTAGTGACATGTCACGGTGCGGTATCGGCTGTTGATCAAGTCCCAGTGCTGTATCTGGTGTTTGTCACAACGCGCTATTATCCAAGTCATCTTGAAAACATTCTTCTTCCAAATGTTGGCTACATATTACGGGTTTTTTCTCTGGCCAGAAGTTCGATGGCAAATCCTCCCTCTTCAAGTTGGCGATCCAACGACCAACCCGTCCGTGGAGGATCAGGAATCAGAAAGGTGGAATAACTCTTTTTTTTCACTTTTCCCCGATGTATTCCAGCATCCAGCTGCCATGCACGTGGGCATTGTCAGTTTCACTATAGCTCTGGTGAATTTCAATGGTGAAGTCCTCTGGAAATCTTCAATAATTGTTGTTGATTGCAGATGTGTCTAGTAGTTCCCATTGATTTAGCTTGTAAAGCGGGGAGAATGGCGCTAGGCTTACCGCACCGTGACGTCACTGCTGGAAGATGGCAGGAGGGAGGGGCTACTGTACAGGTCCTTCTCAAAATATTAGCATATTGTGATAAAGTTAATTATTTTCCATAATGTGATGATGAAACTTCAACATTCATATATTTTAGATTCATTGCATATTAACTGAAATGTTTCAGGTCTTTTATTGTCTAAATATGGATGATTTTGACATATTGCTCATGAAAACCCAAAATTCCTATCTCACAAAATTATTATATTTCATCCGACCAATAAAAGAAAAGTGTTCTTAATACAAAAAAATCAACCTTCAAATAATTATGTAGAGTTATGCACTGTATAGCCTTGCTGCTAAATATACTATATATATATTTATATATATATATATATATAAATATATATATAGTATATTTAGCAGCAAGGCTATACAGTGCATAACTCTACATAATTATTTGAAGGTTGATTTTTTTGTATTAAGAACACTTTTCTTTTATTGGTCGGATGAAATATGCTAATTTTGTGAGATAGGAATTTACCATCCTTTTTTCACCAGGGAAGCCCTAATGTGATTACAAATATCTTCCAATGGTTTCTTGGCCAAGCAGCAGCGGAGGAAACGAGTTCCAAACAACCAAACACATTTAAACAGACTAGCTTTTCAAAAACCTGTTTAAAAATAAATAAAAGGAAATGAAACAAAAGTAAATTGGCTAATTACAATTTCCCAAATCAAACAAAACATTCCCAGACGGATGTATCTGAGTCCAAGTCATCCAGCGTTCTTTATAACATCCAGTGACAGCTGGCCATATTTTCACTATTATTATTGAGGCCAGCCGGATCAGCAGGATTCTCTCAGCTCCGTTAGGTTTACATGGAGTCCAAATAATGTCATGTTCAGGCTTTGAAAGGCACCATGTGTGCAGCGCTAACATGTGTTTGGACTTGAACGCTCCGCGTCACCTTCCTGTGCTCCTAAATTATCCGCCATATTACCACAGAGTGTGTGTCTCTGGTAATGGTGTTATGTCAAATATCAGCCAGTTGTTATGATGGAGCTGTAAACAGTGGAAGGGGGAGGGGGGGGTGAGTTTGAGTGTGCAGAGCAAAGCCTGAGTCTGCGGCGTTTGACCGACCTGACAGGCGGTGAGTCACCATCAGGACGCATCCACCGGTGACTTCATTACCTCCTGAGGATCCATGGAAACATCCATCTGTGTCCTCTAACGCGTCCAGAGCGAACAGACAAAGAACTGTTGAATCACACTAATCATAATACAGAGGAGGGATTTTTTATTTTAGGTTTTAGTCTGACCTACATGCTGGCGGCTCCACAGGGCTGCTTTGTTTATTGAAGCTATTGATTAGTTCTCATTGTTTCAACAACCTTCCCACCTCTTTTAGCAGGGCCAGGCCAAACAAGAAAGATGGATTTTTGATAATAATTCAAAACAGCAGCATGGATTTACGCTGTAAAACTCGCCTCACGGGCAGAATTGAAACTTATTGATCAAACACACAGTGTTTGCTATCAGCTTCAGCAAAAGAAAAACAAACAGAATTTAATTAAAGGCGAGTAGAGAAGCGCCGTTGACTCCTGCCGATAATTCTCACATTTATATGTTCATTTTCTGCCTCATGTTTTTATATAAACTAGTTACCTGAGTGATGTTGGCCCCCCCACCTTCTTCAAATCAGACAAAATTAGTGTCAAACGTTTGTGCAGCAAAAATTTTCGTTTGTGCCGCTATCGTTTTAAAGATATAAGGAAATATTTCTAGAGGTCATCAAAGGTCAACCAGCCCCCCCACCTTCTTCAAATCAGACGAAATGGGTGTCAATTAACTCAGCTCCGTTTGTGCAGCAAAAATTGTTGTTTGTGCTGCTTTGGCTTTGAAAACATTAATGAAAATGTAAAGGTCAAAAGGTCAACCAGCCCCCGCCCAACTTCTTCAAATTAGACAAAATTGGTGTCAAACGTTCGTGCTGCGTTTGTGCAGCAAAAATTTTCGTTTGTGCCGCTTTCATTTTAAAGATATAAAGAGATGTTTCTAGAGGTCATCAAAGGTCAACCAGCCCCCCCACTGTCTTCAAATCTTAAAATCCAAAGCAGCACAAACGAAAATTTTTGCTGCACAAACCAGCACAAACGGAGCTGAGTTAATTGACACCCATTTCGTCTGATTTGAATAAGGTGGGGGGGGCTGGTTGACCTTTGATGACCTCTAGAAATATTTCTTTATATCTTTAAAGCTACAGTGTGTAATAATTACAGGGATATACAGTCAGAAATGTAATATATTATACATAACTATGTTATTTATCATCATCTACGAGCTCAGCCTCTTAACCTTAATATTTGCGTTGCCTTAGAATTCGTTATTTATAATTACATAGGAGCGGGTCTCGCAGCCATGGAGGCAGACATCTTTGCGCTATGGCAGCGCAGAGCCAACAAACTAGCGATTGCGAGATCTCCCATTACGCTCGAAAGTAACTACGGCAAGTTGAGAGAGATGAACTGAGACGGTACTGAACAATAGATGGCAGTATTAAAATTATCTATGTAAACAAACCTCATCACTTGAGAAGGTAGGTGATGCGGACGTCGTGGAAGACATTTTGTCCCGTAACGCTCGCCGTACTGTTGGGGGGGAAAAGCGGTGGGGGGGAGATGTTCATGTTGCTGCAGTCTGCAGTCTGACCGCTAGATGTCGCTAAAAGTTACACACTGCAGCTTTAAAATGATAGCGGCACAAACAAAAATTTTTGCTGCACAAACGTTTGACACTAATTTTGTCTGATTTGAAGAAGGGGGGGGGGGCAACTTCACTCAGGTAAACTAGTTGTATACCTTTTGGATTTTCTGTCAGTGAAGGGTTGCTGGGGGGCTTGGTTTAAAACCAAATCACTCCTAAGGGCTTTTGAGACAGGCCGAATCTACCAACCATGGAGGGGTACCCTGAGAGAACTCATTGCACAGCACCAAATTCCTGGGGGTGCACATCACAGACACCCTCACCTGGACTGGAAACACCACCTCACTGGTCCAAAGGGCCCAGAAGTGCTTGGACTTCCTGCGGAGGATGAGGAGGGCCCACCTGAGCCCCCCCCCCCCCCCCCCCCCCCTCCCTGCTGCCCTCTGGGAAGAGGCTTCACAGCATTCAATGCAGGACCAGCAGGTTCTGCAGCAGCTTCTTCCCCACCGCCATCACACTGATAACTGTTGTATAAAATGTGATCATTAAAAAAAACAAAAACCTAAATGTTGGAAACTGTACCTAATATACAGTCGTATGTTTACATTTATCGCTGCTGTACTTTAAATAATGAAAATCTCTTGAGAGCTGTACTGAATGAAATTTCTTTTTGTATTCACTCTGTGTACAAAAGGACAATAAAGTCTTTCTAAGTCGAAGAGTAACTTACACTTAACGTAGGTCAGATAATTGACCTGTAACATATGGACTTTGATGAGCATATGCTTCAGCGTACTCTTAAAGGAATAGTACACCCAAAACATGATTAGCCTTCATTTTCTACTCACCCCCATGCTGAACAACACTCTGGAGTACTTTTTTGATATCTCAAATGCATCTGGAGATCTGGGAGGCTTCTTGCTGTCTGCTGACATTCAAATAATGGAGGTCTATGGCGCCCGAGGCAGAAAGGTCCGTAAAAGTCCACAAAAAACGTGTCAATATTCCTCCATACTGCTCGTCCAATGTATTCCAAGTGTCCTGAGTGGGTAGCGTCCATAATTTACTGGAAACGAAGTCATTTAGAATGTTTTTAGAGCATAAACAGTAGTGTATAGGATTTCCTAAAAGCGCGTTCACAGCGCTATGGAAACCGCGGCAGACCAAACCAGATGAAAGTGCGCATTCAGCTCGGCAAAGAACTCATGCTCTTCCTCAACACTGAAGTCCTCAGACATTTTTCTTTCGTTGTTTATTTCTTTGCACAGGTAAACAGCACATTTCTTCTTCTACGCTTGCATTATCAAGAGCAGACGCTGAATGCGCACTTTCATCTGGTTTGGTCTGCCGCGGTTTCCGTAGCGTCGTGAACGCGCTTTTAGGAAATCCTATACACTACTGTTTATGCTCTAAAAACATTCTAAATGACTTCGTTTCCAGTAAATTATGGACGCTACCCACTCAGGACACTTGGAATACATTGGACGAGCAGTATGGAGGAATATTGACACGTTTTTTGTGGACTTTTATGGACCTTTCTGCCTCGGGCGCCATAGACCTCCATTATTTGAATGTCAGCAGACAGCAAGAAGCCTCCCAGATCTCCAGATGCATTTGAGATATCAAGAAAGTACTCCAGAGTGTTGTTCAGCATGGGGGTGAGTAGAAAATGAAGGCTAATCATGTGTTGGGTGTACTATTCCTTTAACTTATCCAACGTATGCCAGTATTTTTACCAGATTTTCCATACGTTAGGCATACGCTCTAAATCGTCAAGGTGTGATAGGGGCTTTAGCTAGAATCACATTTTGAAATATTCACTTCATCAGTCATTTGTAACATAAAGGAAGGTTTGTCCTTTAGATGCATTTTCACCTGAACTCCTCTGTAACATGAACCATCTGTTATGCATCCAAAACACAATGTACAAAGATTCTAACACAGGGCCTTTGTGTTGTTTTCACACCAAAGTGGCTGCAGAAAAATCACAGGAGAAGAAACACCCACCTTGCTGTGGAACAGCCTTCCCACAGATGGCTTTCACACCAAAGTCGCACTTTAACAAAAGTTCACTTCTATCACTGTGGGTGGAGTGAGAATGACAAAACGCATCAGCTTCACAGCACAAATCCTGGAGACAAAGTTTAACCCAATGAAAAATCCACTTTGGAGGAAGCAGCAATATTTAGAAATATTTACAAATTTAAAGATCATTGTCAGTCTATGCAGAATTTATACATTCTAAACCTTATGGAGAAATAAATAAGTACAAGTCCAATAGAAAACTGAGTCAGAATAAAAAGGCATTTACCTCCAAAGAAAAATCAAATGTATTAAATTTCCAGTGTTGGTGTTCTATTTTGAATGTAGTGTTAATTCACCCATGCAAGATTTAGTTCATCCAAAGAGTTGTTGCTAATCTGCGGCAAAGCAGCTCTAAACTAAGCATCTCTATTTAGTGTTGATTTCAACATGAAAAATTAGCAGAGTTTCTGCCAACTTTTATCTCTGCAAACAGATGCGCTAATGAAATGGCATGGCGCGGGATCTAACGTTCATCCTGCAGTAGTCGGTCCCAAATCCAAGCTCATTCTTAGGCAAGACTCCTGACTCGCATTGGCAAAGTGTTGATGGTATTCAGAATTACCTGTAGCTCCTGTTTACAGCAGCGTTGTTTTGGTCGGCGTGCCCCAACAAAGCTGTGGCTACAATGTATCAGACTGCATGGCATTAATTGCCAGCCTCGTGAGACCATCCTGATCTCGCGAGCTTTCAAGATTTCACTCGTAATCAGTCTGGAGACTCTCCGTTGAAGAAAACCAAACGAACGTCCAATCAGCGTTGGCTTTGAGGCGGGTTGAGGTGTGACGCAACGAGAAGCGCGACAGTTCAGTCTAAAGAACATGGCGGCTTCAGCCGATGAAACTAGCGTTAGCGTGGCTATCGAGCAAGTTTTATCGGAATTACAGAGTATTTCTTCACTGAAAGAAGAGCAAAACACTGCTCTGGAGGCTTTTCTCAGAGGAAAAGATGTTTTTGCTCTTCTCCCGACTGGTTTCGGCAAGAGTTTGATCTATCAATTGGCTCCTCTTCGTCGTCGCTCTGTTAGTACGTCATATGCTTCGTTGATCTGATTGGTTTATTTGGCCCGTCTATCACCAACATAGGCCAATCGGCTAACCAGTATTTTCACCCCTTCCCAAAATTACTTCAACGGAAGGTTTCCAGATGGATATGCGGAGCATACAACAAAAGATCATTCCCTGAGCCACGAGCAATGAAATCAATAACAGAAATACTGATGCCACATATACAATATTTCAACATAAATGCAGCACAATAAACCAGATCACCTGAAACTTTGAATACCCTAAAAGAGAAAACTGCACATACACACTGCCATATGTATATATACATACGCACAAACCCACAGCCCTTCCCCTCCAGGGTGCTCACCCACAGGCCAAAAGTACAGCATAAAGTAAACAAACAGCAAAAAAAAACAGATATAATATATAAACACATGTCCGCTTTTATTAATTAACATTTAGAATGTTCCCACTGCCTGCCTCACCTTGAATAATGGGTCCATCTGTCCCGTTTCTTGACATATAGATGTAATAAACCTCATGTGTAAGATACTAAACATTAAAATCTGTACAATTTTGATTATGATTTTTGATTATTCAGCTTCTTTTCCTCGATAGAAACATGACATATACATGTTTTTTTAAAGTTCAAAATTCTGTTAAAAGTGCACACACATAATAAATAATCGTATGTGCAGCTGCACACTACAACATTTGCATTTTGAACATTTATGCCTGAAGATGAGGCCCCCAATATGTCACCAGCAGGAGTCCATGCCCTCTGCAGACCTGTTTCCGTGCCATCATGTCAGTTTTGATCACTTTGAGGATGGAACCAACCTGAGAAGGTTATTGTCCTGTGAGTCGCTGCTTTCAGGAGCCAATCACTAAACAGATCAGTTTTAAAAGCAACAATGTTTTATGTAACTGTTTTTCTGTTTTTAACTGTTTTTACAAAATACTTTATAACACTTTGCTTCCTAGAAGAAGACAGACAGACAGCACAGATGGATTTACGCTGCCTCTTCTCAGCAGCCAGCTCTGCATTAGGCAGCTAATGAGCCAGCTATCATAGTTTGGCAGCTAAAACAAAGTGATCTCTAAAGATTTGTCTGCTGTTTTAGTTTTTTTTTTTTATGTATAAGAGTTCTCAAGTCCTTAAAAAGAAGCTAAACTCATTATTGTCTCAAATAAAATAAAAAAACATGAGGCACTGATTTGTCAAAGCATCAGTTCAGTCCTGGAGGACAAGTCTCTTGTTTTCTGCTGGCAAAGACTGAAAGTCTGTAAAGAGGGAGATTCTGAAGCTTCTTGCAACGGATTATTTAACCACAGCATACTGGGCAAGGAAGAGAAAGAAAAGAGGCTTTGCACTACTGCAAACAATGTGCATTGTTTTTACTTTATTTCTGGTCTCAAAGACCAACAGCTGACAAGATCTATCCTCTTGGGGGTTGGGGGGGATTTCCAGCATACAGCGCCAAGAAGATATTGACTCAGAACACTAAACGTTTGTAAAACTGCCGTGATCTAATTGGGTTTTATAAAAATAAAAAAATGAAAAGATTAAAGTATCTTAAAAAGTTACCGAACGCTCAAAGAAAGTGGCAACAAACTGCCAATATTAGGGAACAAAGGTTTTACTCTGGTTCTCTACTGCAGCGGTAACCAATTAAAAATCATTGGGGTCTGAATAAAGAAAATAATCAACTAGTAAAGACATTTTTAATTATAAACTGTTACTTGAAACAGAATTTAACACTGAAATAAAATGTAGGCTTTTATGAAAGAATTGAATTTTTTTTCCATTTTAAAATCTAAAGTGTTTTTTGAAGTAGAGACAAACTGTTCAATTTGGTATATAAACAGTTTCCTGAATCCCATATTTTATAAAACACCTGAACTCACCATTTTTCTTTCTTTTTTCTGTCTTAGTGTTGGCAGTGGGCTTTAGGCTGCCCTGCAAGGCTTTAAACCTGGGTTTGAATGGAGACTAAGCCATTCTCAAGCACATATCAAGGTGCTCATTTAGAGCCTGGATGCAGATTTATTTTGGACTCTGTTCATGGTGGAGAACAGTAGCCTGATAAATGAGATTAAATGTATAATTAAGGCCCCGTCCACACAAAGTCAAAACAAACACGAAACGCTAATATTTTCCAGAACGTTTGTCGTAAAGACGGAGACGTAAAATAAATGTGATCGTCCACACGAAGTCAAAACAAACACGAAACGCTAATATTTTCCAGAACGTTTGTCGTAAAGACGGAGACGTAAAATAAATGTGATCGTCCACACAAAGTCAAAACAAACACGAAACGCTAATATTTTCCAGAACGTTTGTCGTAAAGACGGAGACGTAAAATAAATGTGATCGTCCACACGAATGCATGAAAACGCTGCAAAATGTATGCCAGGCCTGTAAGTGGCGCTGTGGTGCCAAAGCAAAAATAGGCGACGAAATGTTGGGCATGCGCAGTAATATTTATACATGGTTGCCCTGCGGGTCCATTTTCGTGGTTCAGTCAAATTCAGGTGATGAACTATGTGGTCGATATTGCTCTGTTCTTCCTGGAGATATTCCAGAAGAAGAAGATTCTGTTGTAAGCCCGACAGCAGGGTGAGTAGCATGAGCAGCAACCATTCAACACACTACGGCGCCATTGTTGTTGTGATACTGTGTCGCGCATGCGTGTTTAGAGGCGACGCTATGACGCATGCGTGTAAAAAAAAAAATGCGGTTAGAGCTTAAAGATGGAAACGTGAAAACGGCGTTTCAAAGTCTTCCCACTCTGAAGGCCTGATAAAAAAAAGATTGTTTACAGACCCCCGAAACGCCGGCTTCGTATGGATGAGAGGCTGGTTTGGTGAAAAATTTGTGCGTTTAGGCCAGGGTTTGACTTCGTGTGGACGGGGCCTTAGTGTGGCCCTGATGAAGGAGACATCGGAAGATTGTTGATGAGAACAACCTGTTGTTTTTCAAACCGCTGTCTGTGCCTATTGGCCAACGCTCTGACCAATGAGCAACTGACTGTGACGTATTAAGTGCGACAGAAAGCTGGTGGGGGAGCGTAAACAGACAGCTTGTCAGTAAAACGGTGAATGCGTCCTTAAAAATGAATGAGCGTAGAGCCTCTTCCTGCTCGCGTTTAAATAAAACCCCAAGCCTAATCCTTCCAAAACTGATTCCAAAGCGGAATCAAACCAGAACTGTTCAATAGTTGTTGCCATCTTCCTTGTTGTGTTGCGCAGCTTTATCTTCCCGCCCTAAAAACCCCGCCCGCTTTGCATCCAGAAATTCAAAACACATCTCTGCGTTGTGATTGGCCCGCCAGTTCTAGTGCCTCGGGCACTGATCGAGGCTAGACCACTAGCTGGCAAAAATAATTTTGGCCGGGTGGGACTAGTTTACTAGGCTAGGGGAACAGAGCATGTGAGCGGAGCGGAGCGTGGAGCGAGCGGTGGAGCGGAGTGGAAGAAACATGGTGGAGTGCAGAGCGGTTTTCAATTCAAAGGCCGGAGCGAGGATTTCGCTCCACTCCAACATTTAATTTAAGTGTGATAAAAAGTGTGATAAAATATCATTAAAACATACACTAACTATACTTAACAATACAGAATGGGTTTATTTAAAGTGATCGTTGTGCTAAGAGCTTCTTGAAAATGGATGGCATACATGCATTATACGCTATTATCTCATTTGCAATGGGATGTGAAGTGACCTTTTTAATGTAGTCTAGTAAAATAAATGAATAATTAAATAGGAAATGAAGGGCAACATGAATGGCAGGGAGAACTTGATGGTGAAAGACCCCGGCCTGGGAATCGAACCTGGAACCTGCTTTCTACAAGGCAACAGTCTGAGTAACCCTGTCCGCCCAACACCAAACAAGACAATCACTGGAACATTCCACACAGACTGGATTCCATAAAGAACATCCTTTTTCTGGAGAAGTGATTCTGCAACCTATTCCTCCAATTCAAACCAAAGAATCTAATTTCCCACTGAGCCTGAACTAACCGCAGTGTCTTCCTCTCACTTTCCAGTTCCGGTTGTCAGTGTTCAGAGCAGCGCTGGACTCATCACTATATTCTTAATAAACCGGTTAAACTTTTCCCTGGTCTCTCTGTTTGGTCTTCTGCTTTTTGGGTCAGACCTTTAATTAAATCATGACAGGGTGGACCCGTTCGTCCGTTTCAGTTTGCCTGTTTTCTAAACAAAAACAATGCTTTGTTGGGCTACTGGATACAGCCTGGAACTCAACGTTATTTCTGACATTTGGAATTAAAAAAGCTTTCTGGATGGGAAGAGAAACGTCTTCAAAGTCCAGTGGATTGATTTTGTTTTTTACTTTTTTGGAATGACTATGACCTGGATGACTGGGAATCTTCACCAGCATTGGAGGAAATCATAAAAAATAAAATATTTGAAACATTTTGAAAGAAAAAAATCTTCAAAAATAGTAAACCTACTTTCACAGTGTATTCAGTGTATGAAATCGTACGAAAAGTTATGCACCATAATTTCGTACGTTTTGGACGTTTTTTTTGGCGTATTTCGTCGTATTTTTACGTCTTGCCTCGAGACAAGATATCCTTGCGCATGCGCATCTTACGCACCATTCAATAACATAGAATTTAACATACAATTAACCCTAACCCTAAGACACAAAACAGCAAGCAACGTAGTTAGAGACATGAAGAAGTGATTATTGCGCTGTTTTTCCAAGTTTTACGTCCGTCCGCGGATCTGCTTTTTTCGTCTGTCTGGCTGCGCATGCGCACTTATCAGTTTATTTTGAGAAAAACGTCCAAAACGTACGAAATACTGTGCAGAACGTTTCGTACGATTTCATACGAACTGGTAATGAGAATATGTTGACTTTCAAAACCTTTCATCGTTTCATTTCTGAATTGCCTGTTTTTCACGATTCAGTATCTTTTTTAAAGTTCTATCTACGAATGGTCTTTATGGTTTAAAAAAACCAATGGAACAAACATTACTTCCCAGTTTTACAAAATACACAGAAAGAAAATAGACTTTTCCTCTACGCAGAGACTCTAGCTCAGGCTTTATAGATCAGAGCTCTAATTTCTCATCTGGATTAAAAACAAAAAACAGGTCCATTACTCTCGGTCTATTTATCACTCTCTGGCTGTGTGAAAATGACATCGAGTTGAGCCCCTTTGCTTTTCTGGAAAGGTTTGGGTCTAATGAAGACAAAGTGCTTTTTAAAGAACTTTAGACGGCTGTAAAGAGTTATTTTAAGCTATTGTTTCTTAGTTTGTTAGATGATGCATTGCAACACACGTACTGTACACAGAAACACACAGAACCTGTGGTGGCGCCGTCCAGGAATTATGTGGACCGTATAACGTCGCCTGAGGGGTGTATGCTCAATCCACCAGGGGCCAATAGGGAGACTTTCTCCCTTGGCCGACAACCTGACAACAAAAGACAGGAAGCGTCGCTCTTCCACCTGATACGGCGACTCTGCAAGACCCTGAGGGAGAAATATTTCAGCACAGTGATGGATTAACCGCTACACCCAGATCGTGTTTACTTAGGAACAGTCAAGAAAAAAGGAGGAATCTGCTGCTGGATGTGGCAAAAGCAGAACAAACAGGCCATAAAAACGTGTCCAACAGCATCAGGGACGTGGAAGACAGAGAGAGCCTTGGGTGTCCTTATTCTCTGTTGACTGTTGTCAAATGACATTAACCCTTTCATCTCTTCTAGGCAGGCAGCCATGGAGCAGTCTCACTTAAGTGACGGCTGTGCTTGTTCCGCCTTTCTTCTCTCTCTCTTTTCTTTGATGCAGTTTCAGTTCAGCTAACAAACTCCCTGTGTCCTTTTATCAGCCAGCAGTGCTCCATAAAAGATTATTGGTGTGTCTTGAACAACAGTCGGCTAAGACGAACCCAGTATGGGTCAGAGTCTGACACAAGGCCAGAGTCTATAAAGGTTAACAAAAAATCATTCTCCTACTGGAGCTCCTTCTTTGGAAGCTAATTGAGGCCTGGATCAATAGATGAATCAATACATTAATGATTGAACTGATGACATTAATACACTGTCATTACTAAACTCTAACTTTAACTAATTAACTTAAACATTGCTGTCTGGGAAACATAAAAACTCATAAACACATCACCATTTTTTTACCTGCACAATGCATGCTGGGTAGATAACATGGTTAGGTTTGACTCGACTGGAACTATTGCTCTCTATTTATTCGGTGGATTGCTGATTGCCCGTTGGTGGTGAAGGGTGGAGTGAGGTCAACGACCGCCATATTGGTACTCCCTTGTTAGACCACTGTAAACAATATGTGCGCTGCAGCATTGAACAATGATTCTTTTCTCATTTTCAGGGGGACTTCAGACTTTAAAAATAAAGATAATGTCATCACTGTTTCATAAAAAATAGGCGCATCAAATTGCATGGTCAGTATGAAGTCAATAAAGTCTATAAATTATATAATATAACATAATATACAAATCCATCGCAATAAAACTAATGTGTTAATGGAGCGAAACAAATTGATGATGTACATGTAATATACATGTATTTATTACATTATTATGGTAATTACCAAAGATGGCAAAAGTACTCACTTTCCGTTCTTGAGTAAAAGTACAGATACTTGTGTTAAAAAATACTCTGGTAAAAGTGGAAGTACTGATTAAACTTCTTTATTTAAGTAAAAGTAACAAAGTACAGGCTTGTAAATTTACTTAAAGTATAAAAGTAAAAGTAGAAACCACTTTTTTCATGCCGTTGCCTACATTTTAAATGGATGTCTGCCAATAGGACTAGATCTCCGTTGTGTTCATTTTCAATCATCTCGTCGTCCATGCTACTATGCTAACGCCACCGCCGCCAAGCTGCAATGATTTGCCGCCAATGAATACCGCCGAATCTGTCCATTAATCTTGTAGTGGTGCGTCAAATGCAACGTAGATTCCCATCCAATTAGATTGAATTTGGTATTGATGACGTGAAAAATAAGAACGATAACTCCATTGAAATGATTCAAAACTAAAGTAACGAGCCAATTTTTTTAAATGTAAGGAGTAGAAAGTACAGATATTTGTGTAAAAATGTAAGGAGTAGAAGTTAAAAGTCGGCATAATAATAAGTAGTAAAGTAAAGTAAAAATATCAGAAAAATCTACTTGAGTACAGCAACGAAGTATTTGTACTTAATTACTTCCCATCTCTGGTAATTACATATTACTTTACATAAAAACTGAATTACAAGTACAAGTCTGTTAATTAAACTCTTCTTCACCCATCTCGGGTGGTCTTCACCCCTCGTTTCCTCCAAGCTGGGCTCCTCTACCAGAGGCCTGGGAGCTTTAGGGTTCTGCCAGTATCTTTGCTGTTCCTAGAACTGCACTCTTCTGAACCGAGATGTCTGATGTATTTCCAGGTATCTGCTGTAACCATCTCCTCATGTTTGGGGGTCACTGAGGGCCCCAATGAACACGGGTAACACTAATGCCATGACATTCCAGGTTTTCTCCAGCTCTTCTCTGGGCCCCTGGTATTCCTCTAATTTGTCATGTTCTTTTTCCGGGTGTTGCAGTCAGTTAGTATTGCTGTCAACCACAATGGCTTTCCTCTGCTTTTTGTCCACAACCACCGTCTGAAATGGATGGATGGATGGATGGATGGATGGATGGATGGATGGATGGATGGATGGATGGATGGATGGATGGATGGATGGATGGATGGATGGATGGATGGATAGATAGATAGATAGATAGATAGATAGATAGATAGATAGATAGATAGATAGATAGATAGATAGATAGATAGATAGATATACACCAAACACTACAAAAACGAGAGCATCATCGACTTTACCATTTCTGCATTGACATTTCACAGTGAATTACTTTCTATTTCCTCTACTTTCTATTTTAGACACAATATCAATGGCTAACTCAGTCAATGTCTTCCAGTCAGTCCCAGATAGCCAGACTGTTATGCTACATTATATACTATAGGATCCATCGGCACATAGATTTGACATTGGATTTATTGATTAGTTCGATCTACTGACTGTTACATTACATCTAAAATTTCTTCCCAGAGCCAGAAAACTGCTCTTTTTTGCAGCCAAATTCTACACATGGAGGCATTTTAACTGTGCGACTCCGTGAGAGTGGGGAGTACCAACATGGCGGTGGGTGACTTCACTTTTTACAGAGACTTGAAAAACGACCAGGAAAGCAATGATGTAACTACCTAAAATAAATACATCTTTGAGTGTTTCATGTGTTGTATGTAGGAAACCTTTGAAAAAGTTTTTATTTAGCTCACAGGAGACCTAGTTAGTAACTCCTGCCTCTAGGGTTGCTAACTGTCCCTTGAAAAATGGAATCGTTCCGTATTTAGAAATAGAAGTAGAAAATGGAAGAATAGAAGTCCCGTATTTAGTGGAAAAGGAACGCAATTTGTCCCGCATTACTGAGAGAGTAAAAAAACAATGTTAGTAAAAAGCGAATGGAAAAGGAAGAGCAGGGGCACGATAGATACAAAAACTATGGTAAACTTGTTCCTGGCCTTGTCCTGCGTTGTTACCAATGAGCTGACAGCATTCAGTTCTGTTCAGTTTATTTAGGGTGACCATATTTTCATTTGGGAAAACCAGGACACCTTGCAGCGGGGGGGGGGTGATGAGAGGAAATGTTACTTGTTACCAGGTTTTTATCTGTTACTTTGTAAATGAGTTTGCCTGTAATTTAAGGACAGGTTCTAATAAATCTGCAGACTGGGGACTATAAATCTTATAGGAGTTTAATTTTTTTTATTGTTGTTTTGCACAATATGCTTAACTAAGTATTTTTTGCTGTTGAATATTAGAGATTTTGCAGATACATTTTGTAGATACATTGTTTAGATTTACTTATATCTTTCTACCCCTTTTATAGAATAAAATAGAAAATCCCTTTATTGTCCCATAATGGGCAAATTTACAGCAGCAGAAAGATTATTGAAAATTGTCACACAAATGAGGAACTTAGAAAAATGTATAAGAATAACATAATAGGGAAGAGTTAAAATATAAAAAATAAAATTCTGTAAAGTGTTTTAACAATATAACATTTACAGTAATGGGTATTTGAAAATAGCAGCAACATCAGAGGCTACGTTCACACTGCAGGCCTTAATGCTCAATTCCGATTTTTTGTGAAATCGGATTTTTTTGCGTGTCCGTTCACACTTCCAAGTATATGCGACTTGTATGTGATCTACTGTGTGAACTGAAAGCGTTCAACCGAAGTGTCCCGCATGCGCACTCGAGGACGCGATGACGTCACATGTAGCAAGCGTCCTCAGTGTTTGCGGAAGTAAACATGACTCGTAATACCGCAGTGTATATTGCGTTCTTTAAGTTCTTCTCCAACAGGAGCAGGCACATTACGAACGGAATCTTTTTAAGAAGATCAAAAAGAAAGAGAGCCAGATTTCAAATATCTCCCGGTTCCGGTAAGACCCTTCGAGTTTGGTCTGAATCGAGCTATCTTTCCAAATATGAATTAAGTCAGCAACCTCACTTTCTCTCCATTGACTGCTCTCTGTGTTATCTTCCGCAATGGTTGTTAGTTTTTCCCGCCTCCGCTTAGTAGGACGCAGATTAGTAACGTTTAGTAACATTTGTCAAGTATCAATGACGTGTAGGTCGGATGAATGCGACCTGGCCGTACAGACACAGGTCGCATTTGAAAAGATCAGATTCGTATCGGATTCAGGACCACATATCCAAGTGGCCTGGGTCGCATTTGAAAAAATCCGATCTGTGTCGTTCAGACTGTCATAAAAAGATCTGATACAGGTCACATATGGGCAAAAAAATCGGAATTGGGTCACTTCAGGCTGCAGTGTGAACGTAGCCAGAGATGTGCAGAATGAAAGCAGCAGGTTATTTAACTGACTAAGGTTTCTATCATTACATTTGCTTTTATTTGTTCCTGCTCCCGGTGGTTGGAACATTTATTCCACTCTGGATTCTTGTGAGTGTAGTCTTTGTTCACTTTAACTTTTTTTTAAATAAATAAATAAACAAACAGTTTTGAAAACCTCGGTTTTCATTCTTTTCCTGCTTTGTGTGTCAACTTTCACGGTTGCTAAGCAACAGAGCATACAGCGGTAAAACCCGCCGAAGGGTAGACCTGTTCGAGTTCACAGCCAAAACTCTTCCGGCCTTCTTATTTTCAAGGACTTCGAAGGATCCAGTCTAGGTAGACCGCGTCCTTGGAGGATGCGTCCTAGGTTTTCGAACAGAGCCTCTGATTAAGAGCAGGGCTGCCCGCACTGACGCGGCTCAGGGATTACGTCACACGGAGCGTCGTGCGCAGTGAAATCAGGACATTTCCTCACTTTCTAAAAAAAACCCGGGACGCCCGGGACAGGACGTGAAATACGGATATGTCCCGGGAAATACGGACGTTTGGTCACCCTAGTTTATATCTATAGCTCCAATTCACATCAAGTCATCTCAAGGCACACAGGCGGCCCCGTCCAGGAAACACACAGCCAGGCAGACGAGCTCCGAGCCAGCTCCCATGTCAGAGGATGAAGAGAGCACATCCAGTTAGTCGCAGTCAGAGAAACAGGACTACACTGGAAAACAGGCCAAGCTCCAACATCTAGAAACAAAGGTGTTGATGGCAGCAGCACAGCTGATATTTCTCTTCATATATGTAACGATCCAGAATCCCCTCATCCTATTGGTCGAGCCAAGTGTTGCTCACTGAGAAGACAACAGAGCAGTATGGGGGATGAACGGAAGAATTTAAATGCTGACTCTGCTTTCTGGGGTACTGCACCTTCACATAGCGATGCTCGTCCTCCTGGAAAAAAAGGATGCAGAAATATTAGGAGGAAAGGGAAAAAAACAAATACCTGGGTGGAAAAAGTCTGCAATAATGAATAGAAAGCACACTGCACGGTATGTCTGCGCTTTTTCTGTAGCCCATGAGGTGCCTCTTTTTTTCTCAAGGATTTGGCAACCCTACCTGCCACTGAATCACTAGAGGAGCATTCATGAACAAACCATCAAATAACAAAGGTACCTATAATGCACAACCCCCATTAAAGTGAGTATCTGTTTCTGACTAAGCTTCCATATGAACAGAAGGAGCCAACTGCTGCCACTTGATGACATTTCACAGGTTTAACAGACTTCTTTTAGCATCTTGCTGTCTACTTTACTGCTTTGAATCTTCTCCACTTGCAGACTATTTTCCCATATAGTTGAATTATATATTAAAATTATCCAAATCACAAGTGCATGCAAAGAATAAAAATGTACAGTTTCAGAAGAAAATATTTGTGGCTTATTCATATTTTTGTTCCTTTACAAAAATATTTCAGTGAAATCAGCTTTTCTTAAAGTCTGGCTAAGGCCCTTTACACAAGCTCCTAAACAGGTATAAATGAAAGTAAAACCTGAAGATGAAAGAGGCAGATAAATAGAGCAGTGAGGGTAATAACATGAAAAACATCAGCGGAGACAAGTAAGCTGTACATCAGAGTTACAGGACATGAAGTGATGCATGCTCTTTTTTAAAGATTATATACCCGAGTGGAAGGCGGACACACCTTAAAGGAATAGTACACCCAAAACATGATTAGCCTTCATTTTCTACTCACCCCCATGCTGAACAACACTCTGGAGTACTTTTTTGATATCTCAAATGCATCTGGAGATCTGGGAGGCTTCTTGCTGTCTGCTGACATTCAAATAATGGAGGTCTATGGCGCCCGAGGCAGAAAGGTCCATAAAAGTCCACAAAAAACGTGTCAATATTCCTCCATACTGCTCGTCCAATGTATTCCAAGTGTCCTGAGTGGGTAGCGTCCAGAATTCACTCGAAACGAAGTCATTTAACAAGTCCACAAGACTTGAGGTCCACAGACTTTATCTTAAAGACCTCATTTCTTCTTTGAACGATATGCTGAAAGAAGCAAGATCTAAGTACTTTCAGCATTTGATTGCATCTAATAAAGGAAACCCGAAGGTGTTGTTTGACACTATAAACTCCCTTGTGTCTCATGCTAGTTCTGCTACCTCTGTGCTTTGCCAAGCAGATAGCAACGACTTCCTTTACTTTTTTACTGAAAAGGTCAGAAACATCAAGACCAAAATCCCACCTTCTTCTTACTCTCTCTCAGCTAGTGTTGCACTGCCCTCACAAGCCTGGTCTTCATTTAATTCAGTGTCCTTGGCAGACATTGCTGAATTATCTGCTAAAATGACCCCCACCGCTAATTTGCTTGAGGTCCTCCCCTCCAAGCTTTTTGGAAATGTCTTTGACTCAGTCGGACCATGGGTCACCAGACTGTTTAATATGTCCTTGTCTTCTGGTGTGTTCCCCAGCTCCTTTAAACATGCCATAATAGAGCCAAGACTTAAGAAGCCCAGCCTGGACCAGTCAGAACTTAAAAACTATCGGCCAATATCTAAGCTCACTTTTCTGAGCAAAATACTGGAAAAAGTGGTAGCTAACCAACTGACATCCTTCCTTCAGACCCATAACATCTACGACAAGTTTCAGTCAGGGTTTCGGAAACACCACTCTACTGAAACAGCCCTGCTGAAAGTGTCTAGTGACATCATGATGTCTGCAGACTCCGGAAGCTGTACGGTACTGGTCCTGTTAGACCTGTCTGCAGCCTTTGATACGGTCGACCATTCCATCTTGATAAACCGGCTGCGGGATTGGGTGGGAATGACAGGTCCAGTTTTGGAGTGGTTTACTTCCTACTTAGCTGGTAGGAGCTTCAGTGTGGCAGTCAATGACATGATGTCTGAGCGGGGAGATCTCCAGTATGGTGTTCCACAGGGCTGTCCTGGGACCACTTCTCTTCTTACTTTATCTCCTCCCTCTTGGCCAGATTATCCAGCAGCACAGTGATGTGGCATGCCATCTTTTTGCTGACGACATACAGCTGTACTGCTCCTTTAAAACCTCAGAGGTCCACAAATTACACTCTCTGATAAACTGTCTGTCCCGGATTCAGCAGTGGTTAAACAAAAACTATCTCGCACTGAATACCGAAAAGACTGAGACACTCATTATTGCTCCTGACAGTGCCATCCCTGACATTAAACAGCACCTGGGTGATCTATGTTCCTCAGCCAAATCCAGTCTGCGTAATCTTGGAGTGATTTTCGATGAGGGGATGTCCCTTGCGCTACACTCAAAACAATTGATCAGGAACTGTTACTTCCATCTGCGCAATATCTCCAAGGTAAGGAAAATCCTCTCTCACGATGATTTGGAGAGAATCATCCATGCCTTCGTCTCTTCAAGACTGGATTACTGTAACAGCCTGTTTACCTGTCTGAGCAAGAAGGAGCTGGGTCGCCTACAAATTGTCCAGAACTCTGCTGCAAGACTCCTGACCCGTACAAATAGGACAGCCCATGTAACTCCTCTCTTGAAGTCCCTACATTGGCTTCCTGTTGCTTCCAGGATAAAGTTTAAAATCCTGGTCCTTACTTTCAGGGCCCTTCATGGACAGGCGCCCGGCTACATGACAGGTCTGATCCAGCCGTATACGTCGGTCCGTAGTCTACGGTCTACAGGTCAAAACCTGCTTATGGTTCCTCGGACCCGTTTTAAAACCCGAGGAGACCGGTCCTTTAAAGCCGTGGCACCCCGTCTTTGGAATGAACTCCCCCTGTCCCTGCGCTCTCTGGACTCGGTGGACATCTTTAAAAAACGGCTAAAAACACACATGTTTTCACTAGCCTTCCAAAGCACATAGCCTGTTGTTTTATTCCCTTATTTATTATAGCTTTTATTGCATTTTATCTGTTTTTACTTGTGTTGTTTTTATGTTATCATGTGAAGCACTTTGTGACTTTGTCTGTGAAAAGTGCTATACAAATAAAGTTTACTTACTTACTTACTTATTTAGAATGTTTTTAGAGCATAAACAGTAGTGTATAGGATTTCCTCAAAGCGCGTTCACGGTCTACGGAAACCGCAGCAGACCAAACCAGATGAAAGTGCGCATTCAGCTCGGCAAAGAACTCATGCTCTTCCTCAACACTGAAGTCCTCAGACATTTTTCTTCCGTTGTTTCTTTCTTTGCACAGGTAAACAGCACATTTCTTCTTCTACGCTTGCATTATTGGCAGAGCAGACGCTGAATGCGCACTTTCATCTGGTTTGGTCTGCCGCGGTTTCCGTAGACTCGTGAACGCGCTTTTAGGAAATCCTATACACTACTGTTTATGCTCTAAAAACATTTTAAATGACTTCGTTTCGAGTAAATTCTGGACGCTACCCACTCAGGACACTTGGAATACATTGGACGAGCAGTATGGAGGAATATTGACACGTTTTTTGTGGACTTTTATGGACCTTTCTGCCTCGGGCACCATAGACCTCCATTATTTGAATGTCAGCAGACAGCAAGAAGCCTCCCAGATCTCCAGATGCATTTGAGATATCAAAAAAGTACTCCAGAGTGTTGTTCAGCATGGGGGTGAGTAGAAAATGAAGGCTAATCATGTTTTGGGTGTACTATTCCTTTAAGGAGAAAAGGTTGACTGTGTGCAAAGAACACTAAAGTGAAAATCCTAACTTAAAGAGTGAGCTTGTGATTGACGACCAACCGGAGGCAGCAATGACTAAACGCAATTAGTCCAGCAGTGTGCGCCTCTGTGGGGCAGAGCCTTCTGCCGGTCGCTTAACAGCACAAACAGACCCATAAATCCTGATTATTTCAGCTAACTAGAACTTTCTCCCATCTCTGTAAATCATAGACAGCCAAGTGCACAAGCAAGGATAATCAAACAAGAGGCGTCTTTAAAATACAGAGTATGAGGTACGCAGAGTTTCTTATCGATGTGTGTGACAGTGGGGCTGTTTGCTGACCTAAAGGGTTTAATACCTCCTCACATCGGAGAAAACAGCAGCGGAGGACTGTAGACAGGACACACACATGCAGGAAACCCTAATTAACTGACCTATAGACTAATAAGGGAGATCTTTTTGTTTTATGCTCACATAAGTGTTTTCTGAAACTCCCCTTGGATAAAGAACGTCACCTTTTTCCTGGTTGACACCTTTAGATTAGACTATATAAACATTGGCTGCAGTTATTTGCTCAGCAATAGGTACTCTGAATACTTATTAAACCGAGATTTTCCCTTCATTTATAACATCAGAGCCGGGGTTCTGTCAGACCAGCATACCTACACTCACCGGCCACTTTATTAGGTACACTTAATTTCTAATTTTCGAACTTTGAGGCAGATGGGCTACAGCAGCAGAAGACCACACCGGGTGCCACTCCTTTCAGCTAAGAACAGGAAACTGAGGCTACAATTTGCACAAGCTCATGGAAATTGGACAATAGAAGATTGGAAAAACGTTGCCTGGTCTGATGAGTCTCGATTTCTGCTGCGACATTCGGATGGTAGGGTCAGAATTTGGCGTCTACAACATGAAAGCATGGATCCATCCTGCCTTGTATCAACGGTTCAGGCTGGTGGTGGTGGTGTCATGGTGTGGGGAATATTTTCTTGGCACTCTTTGTGCCCCTTGGTACCAATTGAGCATCGTTGCAACGCCACAGCCTACCTGAGTATTGTTGCTGACCATGTCCATCCCTTTATGACCACAATGTACCCAACTTCTGATGGCTACTTTCAGCAGGATAATGCGCCATGTCATAAAGCTGGAATCATCTCAGACTGGTTTCTTGAACATGACAATGAGTTCACTGTACTCAAATGGCCTCCACAGTCACCAGATCTCAATCCAATAGAGCATCTTTGGGATGTGGTGGAACGGGAGATTCGCATCATGGATGTGCAGCCGACAAATCTGCAGCAACTGTGTGATGCCATCATGTCAATATGGACCAAACTCCCTGAGGAATGCTTCCAGCACCTTGTTGAATCTATGCCACCAAGAATTGAGGCAGTTCTGAAGGCAAAAGGGGGTCCAACCCGTTACTAGCATGGGTACCTAATAAAGTGGCCGGTGAGTGTATAGTCAATACCTGTTTATCCCTTTAGTTTTTTATGAAAAATAGACTTTAAACTACCTCAACGGACGTGTATCCATTTAGTCATATACAAAAAAATGTAATGATTGTATTCAAAGATCTGACCGAAATGCAGAGAACCACTCAGAAGAACCAGAGGTAGGTTTAACACGTTTATTGAAAATTAGTAGAGATGGGTCCAGTCCAACGCTGGCGAACCGGGACTGAAAAGTGAAAGGGAAGTTTCTGTGTTAGTTCAGGCTCAGTGGGAAATTTGAGCTTCGATTTGCTAAAGGCAGAAAAGGCAACAGGACTCACGTCTCCAAAAAAGGTGTCTTTCTCTGAATCCAGTCGGCATGGGATGTTCCAGAAATTGGTTTGCTCGTTGGAGGGCCGACAGGGTTTACCCAGGTTAAGGTGTTTCCTTGAGGAGCGGAGGAGCTGACTGCAACTTAGATTTCCCTTGGTACTTGAATGGCTCTTGTGGAGATAAATCCCCTGCTCAGTGTGAAGCTCAAACAATCCGTGGGGAAAAGTAGATCCAAACCTCCAGTTTGAATCCCCTGCTCAGTTTGAAATCAAGACGATCCTTCCAGGGGGAGAAGGTCCAAAACATCCAGTTTGCAGGGTGAATTCCTGCCGAGACGCAAAGACAAAAAAAGAACAAGGTTAAAACTCAGGAAGACAAAAACTCAGTTTGCCTCAGGAAAACTCAGCTTGGCCAGAGTACCCAAAACTGGCAAACACTCTGGCGTCGAGGTAGTTTTCACTTTTACTCGATGTATTCCAGCATCCAGCTGCCATGCTCGTGGGCATTGTCAGTTTCACTATAGCTCTGGGGAATTTCAATGGTGAAGTCCTCTGGAAATCTTCAATAATTGTTGTTGATTGCAGATGTGTCTAGTAGTTCCCATTGATTTAGCTTGTAAAGCGGGGAGAATGGCCGCTCCTAGATTCAGAGATTTTTTTTACTGATTAAAACTAAATTCATTAAATCCCTGTGAACATATTAGGTATAATTAATTAGGTATGATTAATGATCCATTAATTATTCCTTGCTGACCGGACTTTAAGACTGTAACGCGCTGCACAAATATCAGCAAAAAAAAAAAAAAATAATAATTTTTGAGTTTAAAGTGTTAAACAATTTGATAACACTTTAGAAGGTACCGTCTCTTTGTCTAAAAGCAACTCTGGCCCTAAAGAGCTACAGTAACTTCTAAATGCATCAGTGCTTCAACAGATCAAAATGAAATGGCTGAATTATCCATTTTCAGATAAAACTGCCCAAAAGCACAGAGAAAAGTAATTTTAGTGTCAGTATTAACCGTGGTTCTGTTAGGGTTCTGTTTCTGCTTTTTCTTTTGATATTGAGTTTTGCTTTGCTCTTTGTTTTATAGGTTTTATGGTTTAATTCTTATTTTGTTGTGTTCCTTGGGTTTTTCTCAATTACTGTCTCAGTCTTGATTCTGTTATGTTTTTCTTTTGAGTGTTCAGTTTTGCTTTACTCCTCGTTTTCTAGTGTTAGTGGTTATATTTTTAATTTGCTGTGTTCTCTGGTTTATTCTTAGTTACTTTTTCAGTCTTGGTTCTGTTGTGTTTTTCTTTTGAGTGTTCAGTTTTGGTTTACTCCATGTTTTATAGTCTTAGTGGTTTAATTCTTATTTAGTTTTTCTGGTTATTTTCAGTTTTCAGGTTATTATTTGTTGCCCTCTGCTGCCCTCTTGTGTTCTCCTTTTTCCCTAGCTCTTTCCCTCTCTTGCTCTGTGCACACCTGCTCCCAATCTGCTCGTTAGCCCTCTCTTTGTTTCAGTCTCCTATAAATACTCTCTCTGTTCTGTTCTTGTTTGCTGGGTCCTCGTCTAACTTCTGTCTCTCTGAGCCTTCCTCTTCTAGATTTAACTCCCCCCTGATGTCTCCATGTTTTCTGGTTTGTTTTGACTTTGTTTTCATGTTTTGATTTTGGGATTTTGAATAGTTGTCTCCTGGTTTTCAGCTTGTTTGGACTTAGTTTTTCATGTTTGGATTATTGGATTTCCTGCCTCTGTTTTCTGTTAACCTTTTATTAAACCCACAAAAAAATCACCTCTGCCTCCCTGCCTCTGCATTTTGGGTCATCTATCCACTACCAAATCATGACAGGTTCAGGTTCTCACATTTAGCTTTCATTCTTTCCATCATTTGTCTCTTTAATTTATTTCAAAATATCTTTCTTTTACAAAAATAAATGTATTTAATTAATTAAATGGTGGTCTAACTAACCACTACTTCTTCCTTCTTTCCATTTCCCTGTCGTCTTGGCGTTTGCCCCGAACAGCCCTCCCCTACCATGTTACTTGTCAGTCATCTCTCTCGCTGTAATTTGTCCAAACATGGCTTTGTGCAGCTGATCTTTACTCCACAACACTTTTCCTGGAATTTTAAACCCAGACTGGGTCAAGTGGACATTGTTTCAGGGTTAAACTCCACCAGCACAAGCTTGGAGGCTTAAATCCACCTGAACGGCTCCATTCTATCTCCCCACAAACTCACTCATAGTAAAAGATTTGAGTGAATCAGCTGAAGCTGGAAGCGAAGCAACATCAAAGTTTAGGCAGGAGGGAAATTGCTGCTTCATCTCACTGTGGGGAGGATGACATCACAGCTGTTAGGGAAATAAACCGAGGCGTTGGTGAGAAGAACGGAGGAATGTGGCCGGCTGGAGAGACTCGCTCTGAGCATCGTCTACCTTCACGCAGCAGCAGAGTCCGAGAATTTTTTACGTGGGTGAAACAGCGTTCACTGCTGTTCAGAGAAAATCTACAGGAAAATAAACAAGCAAAATATCCTCACTTTCTAAATATAATTGAAAAAAGATCAGATTTACACTGATAATTTTATACAATACTAAACTCGTATTGTATGTTGGATGATTTACAGAATCAATGGGCTGAGCAGCCCTTTAGGGCCCCGTCACACCTTGCCGATTTAGCCAGCGTTTGCCTGACGTCACAGAATCTCCTTAAGCGCTGGCATATTCATAGAGTATTGATAACGAGTCCAGAACTTATATCTAACGACAGCCTGACTTATGCATAACGCACAGCAGAGTAATGCCCATGAAATGATGCACAACTAGGATTGCCAACTCCCTAAAAAAAAAAAAATGGACACCCCATGTGCCAGCTGACCCGGTTGCTAAATTAAACTGTTCATAATTTATTCTTTATTAGGGATGTAAATAATAATTGTTTTGTATCGATGCATCGATCCAACAGCCGATGATCCGATGCATCGATACGTCCGCAAGAGAATCGATTCATGTTTTATTTCCCCTCCGGTCTATTTTTATCCATTTGCTCCTGGGCGTAATTCTCCCTACCGTGCTGCGGTGGCGCTAAACCTATTTTGCCCTCCTACCTCGCTTCCTGGTTATACTCTTACAGCAGTGTGTTGCAGTGAGCTTGACGCAGACATTTTTAAATTATGCTCAATATTGAAGCGTGGTCTGTGCTACACGCTGTGGGTCTAGATACGGCCGAGGCGGCGAGGAAGTGGGGGCGAGTTTAGTCCGACGACGGAGGGACATGAGGGCCAAAAAGAGCGGAGATCCAGGTGGAAAAAGGGTCCCAACGTTCTCGCGCACCTCGCTCTTCTAGCGGGTCAAACTTCACGAGTTGTTTTCCGCAATTTCGGTCATAAAAACAAAACCAGCGGGCCTCCTGTCTGCGGTCAGCTACAATCTGGGAGAGGAGCAGTGGAGCGTCTGTGGAGGGGGGGGGACGTCTGGAGCCGAGGTATTGCATTGCACTGATTTAGTGCAGGATTTTTTGATTCAACTTTGCTACTTCTGTTATTTGCTGTTGTTTCTAAAAAAAAATGCATAACGATATTACAGCTTTCATTGATTTATTTCAAACTTGAAACTTTGTTTAGCCTGTAAGGTGTAAAAAAAAATGATAAAAAAATGTTTTAACCAATTAATCGAATCGAATCGTGGTGTATTCTTGAGTATCGAAAATAATCGAATCGTTGGGTCAGGAAATCGATACTGAATCGTATCGTCATGATGGATGTGATTTACACCCCTACTCTTTATGGTACGCCAGCATTCATTACATGCAGGCGAATCACTGTCCCCCAGACATCCGCCGTTATATTTTTTATATTTATATCCTTTTAAAACGGCGTGTGTATGATGTCATCCGCGCGCCGGCTACCGTTCATTCTTCCTCTTCGCTGAACTGCTGCTAGTTTTCCTCACATGCCTGGAAGATGTCTAGTGCTGCTACCACAGATGATCTCGCTCTCCAGATGAAAGATTCAGATTAGCTAGAATGAATAGAACGGGTAGAGCGTAGCCGCCTGCTCAGTCCGGCGCACGGATGATGTCATACGCACTCCGCTAAATCACATTTTGAATTAAAAAAGCTTCCTGGATGGGAAAAGAAACGTCTTCAAACTTGGAAACAAAGTGTTGGGATCCTCAGGCTTGCCCACCAGAGGGCGCCGAGGATCCTCTTCTGCTCTCTGTCTTTTCTTTATGGTTCTGGAGATTACCCTCTGCCTCCAGCAGAGTGCGCCGTGGGTCCTCCTGAGCTGAGCCTTCCACACACCTGTGGCTGATCTACTAATCAGGAGGACCACAGTATTTAAGCTGCCTTCAAACCTTGATTCCACGCCGCAGTGTTGATCTTAGTTGGGATCCTGTCTCTTCGTGAAAGCTCTGGATGAGCTTAACCTCCTGCCTCTTCGTGAAAGCTCTGGATGAGCTTAACCTCCTGCCTCTTCGTGAAAGCTCTGGATGAGCTTAACCTCCTGTCTCCTCGTGAAGCTCTGGAAGAGCTTAACCTCCTGTCTCCTCGTGAAGCTCTGGAAGAGCTTAACCTCCTGTCCCTTCGTGAAGCTCTGGTAGAGCTGTCTCCCTGGCAACCTGTCTCTGGTCTGCAGCTCTGGGAGAGCTGCATCACAGAAAACCAGTCTCAAGCCTGAAGCTCTTGGAAAACCTAAGCTGCCCTGGTGAGCCAACCCTAAGATTCCTACATGGTTGGAACCTGACGACCCCTATGTGGAGTTTCCCTAGAGGTTCCCATGTGGATTTCCCGTGTCTTCCCTGTTGTTCTCTGAGTTGAGCTGGAAGCTCAGATCTTAGTTAGCTTTGCTAAGCTAACAGCTAGAGGCTTAGCCCCTCATGAACTCTGAAACCAACCATCTCCCTTTCCCTGCTCGGACCCCAGTGAACCAGCCCCCCGCCTGAACAGTTATTCACGTGCTTGTGCCTTAAAATAAACTCTTTGGACTTTTTACCAGTGCCTCTGTGTGTGTTCTGCATCTTGGGCTTTACTCTAAGAGAACCCATCATGACACAAAGTCCAGTGGATTTTTTGTCTTTACTTTTTTTTGGGGGAAGTCAAATACGTTTATATGCTTTGGAGAGAAGTTCTTGATAAGTTACACATAAGTTATGCTCAAATTATTCAGAGGTTTTGGATAAGCTAGATGCTACGACTTATGAGTAACTGACACGTCGCTGTATGTCGACACATGCCAGCATGCACTGCAAAAACAATCTAGAAATAGGTAAAAATGTCTTAAATTAAGTGTTTTTACTCTTAATTTGAGTTGGTAAGTAAGAGGATTTGCCAATGGAATGAGTATTTTTATTCTTAAAATAAGATAATTAGATAAAACTCACTTGAAATAAGACAATGCGATTGTTTTTTTCTTATTTTAAATGTAAATTGTATTGTTCCATTGGCAAAGTGTCTCACTTACCTCCTCAGTTCAAGAAAAAATACACTTATTTTAAGAAAAATTGACTTATTAAGATTTAAATTTTTTGCAGCATGTTTCAGCAAACTCATAACTTAAACGGTCTAAATCTTCAAAGTGTGACCGGGGCTTTCACACGTATGGAGCAAAGTTTGTTCCATTGTTTTGCGAGCAAAGAAAAAGTATTTTTGAATAGAATTTTGAGAAATTTCAGAAATGAAATTTCTGAATCAATAAAGTTTCTCTGCTGTTTTCCCATATCTTATTTTTGAAAATTATTTAATTTATAATTTTTTTGCAAATTTATTTTTTTTCAGTTCAATTTTACTAATTACGTTCTTTACAAGTTGCGTTTTTCAAATCACGTTCTTTATCCGTCTAGAGTGAGGAATAAAGACGTGTTTCTATTGGACTGCTGCTCATCAGCAACAACATTTTTATTGGTCAAGAGCGGGAGTACGGATCGGGCTTAAAGTCAAGAAAATGTGATCTACAAAACGCAATATGAGAAGAAAGCAATTCGTAAAACTCAATTTGTAAAATAGAAATTTTAAGAAATAAAATTACAGAAATATAAGAAAAAAAACAGCCAAAACCATTGTTTAATCAAAAATTTTAACTTCTAGAATTCCTATATTTATAATTTCCAAACATGTTTGCTTACACAATTAATGGAAAAAAATTCACTCCATACCTACAAGACAATGGTAACTTGCATAATTTGTTTATGTTACTGTTTCCCAGATAAAACACACAAATAAATAGTTCTACAGCGTGCAGGCATTCTTTAATGTCAGAATATTGATCTAAATAGATAAATATTTTTTCTTTTTGTCAGTTTGTTGTGAAACTGAGGATAAAATGAGCCAATCTATGAGTTAGAACAAAAAGTAAAGTTTGAAGCTTGGACTAAACAGCAGTCAAGGTGATTACATTTGCACAGACCTTTGTTAATTTTCTTAACTTTGGTGTTTTTTGTTTTAATTTTAAATACAACACATTAAGCTTGGCAGATGCTGCAGCGGTGAGTTTATTTCTTTTTTATGTTTAGTTCAACATGATTGTCCCCAAACTAAACGTATTTATTTGCCCTACAGCCAGAGGTGGATTTAGGAAATTTGGGGCCCTAGGCAACAACAGGCAGGGGGCCCTCTGAACTGAGAAGACAACAAATAAAATAGACCCATTCTCCAGATAGAGAAATGTTAATAGAATAGACATCCAGTATTTGTTCTAGGATTTGTCCCTCCCTAAGCCCATTCTCACTTAGCTGATTGCTCCTTCCTTTGTTTCCAAAAAGGCCAAAGTAAATAACCCAGTCCTTCTTTTCACTGTAGACAAGCCATGATCTGCTTATCTGTTCTCCATTTTTCATTTGGATGAAATAATAGCTGCATGAATCATGACAGCAGACAAGATAGAGGAGAGCAGGAGGCGGGGTTACCAATCTACTTGCTCTGGAGAGCAGAGTTCGCTGCTTTTAGATGTTGTCTCCAAAGTCTCCAGCAGCAGAAAAAAGTCTCTAGATTTGGCGCTAGGAGCTTTTTAGAAATCAAAGTGCTAGAGGGGTCTGAAAAGTGGCTAAATATAGCGACTAAAGCGCTAAGTTGGCAACACTGCTCTTTGCATGGTTTGTTTTCAAATGGTTTGCTGCTGTCTGTTTGGACCTTTCTGAACATGTGCAGCAAATGGACTGATCCAATATGGTGGACACTGAAGACAAAATATTATAAGTGTTCTGATGGCTTTTTAAACTAAAAGATTTTTATAAAAACATCATTAATGTGCACAAATAAGGAATAGTTGTATTAACCGTACATTTAAACAGACTTTTATGGGGCCCCCATGAACTGGGGGCCCCAAGCAGCTGCTTAATGATAAATCCTGCCCTGCCTACGGCTCACATTAGTGATATCTCTGCAGGATCCTTCTTTTCTTCCACTACCAGGTTGGACCGTACGCCCATTCTGCCAGGATAGATATAACATCTATACGCTGCAAACGTAATTTATGGAGCAGCTCTTGTTATTGCATTATTTCAGTCAATACGTTCCTGATTTGGAGGACTCTGAATCAGAAAAAGGAGGCTGAGCAGACTGAAGCACTTTTGAAAATGAGCTGCACAATAGATCTGTTGTCAGCGTTGCATTATTCCTCTAATGATGATGACACATGACTCGTCTATTGGTGGAGAAAAGGTTTTTTACATTTCTATTAATGTACAGTGAGCTGCTTCCCTGTAGCAATGTTGACAAAGTGGGTAACTGATTGAATTGGACCAATGGCCCAGGTCTGTGGAACTAGACTGCCATCTAGTGGCTGAAAACTAGGTGATTATTCCACATCCAGCAGGGCAGGGAATTAGAACCCCATCACAAGTTTTATTTTATTCCATTAACACAATTTAAATACATAAACTGATCTATGATATAAATTCAGGAACGACATGAACTTATTTATATATCTTATACTTTAGAAATGCACCACTTTGAAGTCTAAATTCAAATTAGAACACTTTTTTTGCAGGGATGGACATTAAAACGAAAAAGCAATCTCCTCTTAGTTTTCTCTTTAGTTCTTTAGTTCACAGTTTCAATCATCTAAAAATAATTTAATTTAGCTTTATAAAATTATATTAAAGTAATTTAATTTGATTAAAAATCCAGCTTTGGCTAAAATGAAAAATCATTTCTGAATAGTTTTGAGCTAAGATATTTTTAAATGAATATTTGTGACTTTTTGCTGCTACTTCTTTAGAAAACTAATTTATATCATTTTATTTCTCATCCGGTTTAAATTAGGTAACAAAACATGAATTCTTGTAGTAGAAACTAAAAGTGCAGATCGAATAACTGTTGCTAAATGTATGTATTGATTAAAAAAATGTATTAAATATACAGAATACATATACAAATATTAAAACTTCAGATCTGTTGGATGCAGAGGCGGTTCTAGACCCACTAATTTATTTTTTTATTTTTTTTATGTTTATTACTGTTTTCAAGGCTGCACTTGATAACGTGAAATCATCTGGAGCTGTTCTAAACTACATTTGTTTTTGTTTACACTCGTGTTTACAAAATTACAAAATAAATCTGTTTAAGTCTAATCTGTCTAAATGTACCGGGGGGGGCAGGAGGGGGCCAGCGTGTGCACAGAACAAAATATGAAATAAAAAACAGAGCAAGGGATTCAAATATATTAATATAGCTGCATGAAGTGAAATTTCTATTCATTTAGGTTTTATTAAAATTCTGTCTTATTGGGTCGATATACGTTCATAATTTTGGATTTTTTTCAGATTTTTGACTTCATTCAAGTTAAAATTACCGTTTTCTTTAAAATTTGAATTAGACCTCAAGAAAAACTGATAAATTCAGCTATAAAAATAAGTTTTATTACCTTATTCTAATTTTTGTTAGATGTAATCTAACAAAAACTTCCAACTGTTTTTAATATTCTTCTTTTGTTTCTGCATTTTTTATTTTATTTTTTTCCTTATAGGCTCTATACACAGCTCCACTACTTCCTGAATTTAAGGCAGCTCCTTTGTTTCTGTCTTTCATGATTGGATGCACTGATTAATCCAGGTGTGTATGACCTAAGTAACTGGCCAGACACACCTGGATTAATCAGTTTGTCCAGTAATGAAAGACAGGAAAGCAGGCTATTTGCCTTATATAGACTTGTTGCATGGCTGTACACTGTCTCAGCAGCGAAAGTCTCAGTAACAGCATGGTCTCCTAGGCTGCATGAGGGGGTTTGGCAAAAAGAGAGAACATCATGTATAAACATTCCTTGAGGGTCGCAGTGACTTTGACGCAAATCTGCACATGTGAATTCCAGTAAGATGTCGGCAATATTCCGTTGTGCATGTGCATACACATAGTGCAAAGATGAGACTATAAATGCTCTGGGGATTGGTATGTGAGTCGAGAACTTGCAAGAGAGAAAAGACAGATATATTCTGTTCAGATGTTTCAGCGCTGTGTTACCTGTACTGAGGACAGCATGTCAATTTGATCTATAAAATAAATGCTTCTTCTCCCGTCCTGGGGCAATCAGATGATCGACTGAAGGTGTCCTGATTTTTTGACATTCTACCATTGAAAGCCACCACATTTGATGCATTGGCCTGGCTGAGAAAAGAACCGGGTTAATCAGGAGACGGTGAGTTAAATCCCTTGCTCCTATTTTAATGACTGATATAAAGCAGATCACTTAAGCTGTTTGGAAGCTGGACAGACATTTAAACTGTATCAGGCGATTATCTGTTTGCCACCGGATGTTTGCTGCAGCATAAATTGGCATCTTGAGATAAATAGTAGCTGTCAAGAACTGGCTCGGATTTTTTTTTTTTTGGATGATTAATAGTAATCTGCTGAAGCGAGATTGCACCATAACTTTATAGAAATTGGTGGAAACTGGCGGTCACGGATTATAAGTGATGTATCATTATGAATGATGCAACTATTATATATATCTCATTCTAGTGAGGAATTCTATTTCCTAGAACATGTCGCCGAGTTGCAGTTCGACTGAGCCTGAAGGGCTGTTGTTGTTGAAAAATAGGCCTGAGTCCAGAGGGACTGTATTGAGATCTCGTATGTTGCTGTTGTTTATCTCCGGAGAAAGAAGCAACAGAGAGCAGTTTGGCTCTGTGTTGATGATGTTAGACCAAAAGTTGTTAAAAAGAGTTTAAAGTGCATGCAAATTAGTTTATATTGGCTGCTTGGGTCTATGAAGTTAAAGAATTATGTGCACAAATAATTAATTGCCATGGCATTTAATGGTATGAATGTCCAAAGAGCTCTGTGTGATTCTGTCTGACCGGTGCCGTTTGAAATGTGTGTGTTTGAAATCTAAATGTACACTAAAAACATCTGTTTAAATTCAAACCTCCTTCCAGAATCTGTAATCAGATCTGCTTAATCACTGTAATTTAATCACACTGAAAACAGTCTAAAGTAAGATCTATTCCCTACAAAATGTAGAGATGTTTAATAACCTCTCCTAAGTATCCCAGAGGACATAAGAGGTCAAAATAAAAGGAGGTAATAAAAGTCATTAAATAAGGAAACAAAACATAAAAAGTGCAAATAATTATATAAATAAGTCTAAAAACATAAAAGACTAAACAAAAGGAAAAAAGTGATCACTTTATATCTGCAAAAGACGTCTGCTTTCACTTTAATTGTAAACTGCGTCACATTTTCTAATAGCAGAGCTGCATGAAAAATAGGTGTCCAGTCGTTTGTTCTAACAGAAAAGGTTTAATTGTGCCCAATGTTTAATTATACTTGGTTGAAAAGTTGTTAATTATTACAGAACAATTTGTTACATAAACAGTGGAAATAAGAGAAGTTTCAAATTTTGTAAGACAACAGTTAAAAGCTTCAAAACAATTTTTTTTTAGTAAAAGCCCCCTCCCGTCTCTTCTTCACTCCTCCTCCTATGAGCCTGTCTGTGTGTGTGCTCACACACATGCTGGAAGCTTAAAAATGCCAGGACGTTCTGTATCTGTTAAATAGGACTATATATTATTATAAACAAAATTATGTTCGAAGCCGGCATGTGTCTGTCTGTCTGTCTGTCTTTATGTTCTCTGTCTGTCTGTCTGTTCTATGTTGTTTGTTCAATGTCATCATGTCTGTCTGGGGTATAAAATATTTGTTCTATTATGTTTCAGTATAAACAGATCAATAGGAGAATTAAACAGCAGATAATTAGATTACAGTTATGTTAAAACATAGATTAATATGGCAATAAGCATAAAATCCCATGAAGAACTGGATTCTCTCTATGCATCCACGTCCGGACATATGATGAGAAAGGTATGCAGGAAACCTGTTGCTGAAAAAGTCCAATATCTGCACGTTATTACTATTAAGATGCATTTTGAGTAATTCAGTAATGAGTAGGACCAAAGTCATCAGAAAATACTACAAGACAAACAATGACAAGACTTTCTAAAAAGAAAATACAAATAATTTGCTCAAGAAAATACGAATAATCTGGTCTAGACGATTATAAAGTGTTTGGGTTTAGTTATATTTTGTTTATGTTGGTTTGCAAATGCTATCGATGTTTCTGTGATTTCTGGAGGTGAACCTTGAGAGAAGCTGAAATTTATGCAAAGTGTTGATCTTCTTTTTCAAATGTTTATAAAAAGTGAAAAACTATGGTCGATTTTATAAGAAATATATTGATTAATATATTTACATCCTACTATGTCTTGAAATTAACATGCTAAAGGTTAGAAAATCAATTTGTACTAAAAGTGCTGTAAACCCCCCCAGTTCTGTCCCAAGGCAAACGGAAACTCAACACACACACATTTTCTACACACACACATTATGCCTGACTCACACACAGCTGCTTGTTTTCGCTGAGAGGCAGAAGGAGAAGCACAGTTACCAGAGTGAACACAGGGGCGATCAAAATAGAATTAGGGCCCGAGGGTTTAGAAGCATTTTTAACTGAAAAAATGTACAGATTGTTACACTAGAATTATATTGTGTACGGCATGTAAAGGGACTGATTTTGCAGCTTATATTTGATTATGATAAACCCCACATGATTAGACAAATCCTTCCTTTGCACATAGATGACAGAATTAGATTACTCCTGAGTTATGTTGGTCTTACTGTAGTTAAGTGAATAAGTGAAACACTAATTATTAAGAATACTTAAAGGGGAATTTTCAAAAAGAGCAAGTTACATTTATGCTAAGGATTTCTTCAGGTAATTAACTTTTCATGAAACTTGATAGACAAAATACAACTCAACAATTATTAGAGGTAAGAGATAAATAAAATGAAGTCCTTTTAACACCTTGAAGCAAAAGTTGGAAAGGGGTTTTGCTATTGGAAAACTATGATTTATAAATTGTTCTTTCATAAAACAATTAACAAGGCAAATTATTTACATGGAGAATTTAATTAAACCTAAAACAGTATTGTGGTTGTCTTAAACATAAAATGTCATAAAAAACATGCATTATTATTTACACAGTAATGAAAAATGGTATGTAGACATAGGAGTTTGATGAGTTTGGCTGAAATTTTAGGATACGGTGCCTTGAGCCCAGGGGGGCTCAGAGCTGCATGAGAGACTTCCAGACTTGTGACCAGCTGATTACTAAATGCCGAGGTGAGCCTGTTGAACTAAAGCCGTGCAGCCGAGACCGAATGAGGCGGAGACTGGATGAATCACGGTCATCTAGCCGAAGCGGCTTGAGCAAAGAACACTGGCAGAACTAGAAAGTGCTGCAGCTAACATGGAAAGCTTGGAGGGAAGTGCTGGCCTTGTGGTTGGGGCATAGAGCTTGGAGTTCGAAACCCTCTTCCACAGACTGCCACTCTGGGTCTCTGAGCAAGACCCTTAACCCTGATTGCTCTCTGGTGCCCAACAATGGCAGCCACTGCTGAGATCAATAAAACTTCAATTAATTATTAAGCTCGGCCAAAATAGGAGATGTTTCTGTCGCTGGTTGCTGGACGTGAAGCAAACACTGCAAAAAGCCAAACACATCAGATACTCAAATTAACACAGCTTTATGGTCAGAGTAAGTGAATTATGGTTTATTTATGTACAACAGCAGAGATCAGCAAAACATTTACATGGTGTCTAAAATAACATCTATTCTGTCTTACAAAACAACCTATAGGTTTAACTGTACTTCTAATTCTAAAGCATCTATTGCAAACTAAATACAATCAAAATTTGTAATCAACGTCTTAGAGCAGTTGTGATTATCTTAATATAAACTTGCATTCCAAACCTTTTGATTGTCATGATTTTCTTTATAGCAAAACTATTTTGTAACATCATAATGCATTACGTTCTGGTTCAGATACTTTCTAAAACAAACGCTTAACAAAATATGGTCAGCATTTAATATAGACAGATGTGAAGTTTGCTAACATTATGAGACTTAGAACCAGCATGAGGAAGAATATCTCATATCACATTTAGCAGAGACATTTTATGACTTAGAGAAAACATGCTGATCAGTTCATGCAATTAGAATTAAGTAACACTGAGATTTAGATAAGTTAATAACATTAGAGTAAGATTTTGTCCTTTCTTTTCTTTCCTTTTCTTTTTTCTGTTCATCTTAGAAAAACTTGTTTCCAGCTTTGGGGGACAGAACTCACACTGACATTCTGTGTAAACCTGCTGATGTTTACTTTACAAAGACTGAATTAGAATTGGGAAAACTATAAGCAGTAATTATTAAGCTTCAAAATGTTCAAAATATGTTACTAATTGCCACTATGTGAATCATTACAACGGTTACATCCTGAATCCTATGGGATGCTGTTTGAACCTTTTTTACTTTTAGTTTGTTTTTGGAACAGTTAAGTTGAAAAAACACCATTTATGATTTGTAAAGATTCAGCCAACAGTGAATCTACAGATGTTATTTCAAATATTAGAAATCAGTTTTCTTTATTATGTCTATATTCTCTGTTAAGGTTGATAAATATGATGTATTAATTGATCACAGGTTTGAATAGAAAAGATCAAACATTTCCAGACCAGTTTTATTTTAAGTACAAAGGCTCAGCCTCCTTAATGCAGGACACAATGTGGACCAGGTTTTAATCGCACATTCTGCATTAACAACGTACTAATTATTCTGCTTTAAGTTTCTCTTCACAGACGCTGCTAAACCTGAAACCTTTTCTGAAGGAAGACTCACGGTTTGTGCCAAATGTCATAGTAAGGTAGGAAAACTATTTATGGATATTACATAGAGCTCAGCTGCTAATACTTTGGAACTGGTCCCAAATTCAGTGATTTAAAACAAACAGTCTATAGTATTAAGAACTAAATCAGAAGATGGAGACACGTGAAAATTATGTGACTATGTTAGAATAGGTCATGATTCAAATTAATTAAATAGAAACATTTAACAAGAACCTCCTAGTGATTATCTAGGAACAAAGTACAATGTAAGATTAACATGTTTACCTGTAATTATATGGAATATAAATATCAGAGAATGCAAAAGAAGCTGCTAAAAGTAAATAAATCAGGAAAACTTAAATTAAGACTGTCTACAACATAAAAATAAATAAATAAATAAATAAAAAGAAAATCAACAGAAGCCTATGCAGTATTTAATGACAATAAATTTCCATAAAATAGAGATTCTAAGAGATTCTATGAATCCTTAAATAATGCACTAGATGTACCTCTGTAAAAACTTTAAGTAAAACTAAGAAATCAACATTCAGACTAGTTTCACAATAATAATCCAGGACGTTTATTGAAGTGAGATATTCTCTCCCCCAGCATCAGGACTAGCTGTTTACTCAGTAAGATATAGAAATAGAGAATAATGTTTGAAATGTTTTTGTACAAAATGTTACTTGGATTTTAAATAAAATTCTTACATCCTAAAGGTAAAAAGCAACATGTATTTACTTCAATATATGAGGGAGTTATCCTTTTGAGGAAACTAAAAAATAATGCTTGAAACAGAACCAAAGACTGAGATGTGGTTCAAGAAGTGAAGAACCGATTATATTAAGAGACCTAAGAAGTTAGTTATGCTTTAGATAATAAAGCATAATTATATTAGATGATTCTACGTGAAGCGTATAATGAAAACTGTTTACTGCACTAAGGATTAATATAGAATCAGAATCCTAAATGCAGATGACAAAAGACCTAAAACAGAATAGAAGCTAAAACAGACTAAATACAGTTCTAGCTCAAAGCCAAATAAAGTATGTTAATACTTACTCAAATATCTTTGTGTTTCGAAAGACATTTTTTCTGTCCGCCTCTCTCTTGGTTGTTTCATGGAGAGAGGAAACAGTCACTCCACATTCCAGTCTGATTAAACAACTTCTGTGCACTGCCACACACACTCATTCAAAGTCCACAGGAAGACAACCTTTTATTTTTTCTAGCTTGGCAGAGAACTACAGGAATGATTAAGGTTAAAGTGGACACACTAACTTGTTTATGAATATCCAAGACGAAACGTACAATCTTAAAAAGGTTACATTCCTGGCTATCTGTATGCCAAATAATATCTGATAAGAGGATGAACAGTATAATAAGTAAAAGTTAAAAATTTATCCCTGCAGAGTTTGCAAGATCAAGGATTAGTTTAATTTAGAAATCAAACTTTACACACATAAGTTGAAAAGTTAATCATAATTTCTGTCTCCAATACGTAACGCAGATTGTCACACATGTTCTTAATACATTTCTAACAGTAAAACACTGAATAAAAACAGGCTTTACAACTGGAAAAGCACCTTAAGATTTGAATTCAGGAATACTAAATACTAAAGGCGGGAACCGGTGATCCTGTGTTCATGCCTTTAAAGCCAAGGACAAGTCCCTGAAGTGAAAGAACTATATTTTTGATTTTCACAGAAAAGAAGAAATCACCAGCATAAATCGTTTTGTATTCAGTAAAATAATCCTGATGACAACATGGATGTAACGTTCCATTATCCTGCATTATGATCTGTATTATGCCATTATTATTCTGCATTATAATCTGTATTGCTGTCTTCTTATTTTACATGGTAAGCTATACATGGGCGGCTGTTTAGAGGACAGGGGACTCAGACTACTGACTGACTGACTTACTTAATTTTTTCCTTTTTCTTTCATTTACCTAGCCTTATATACTACGACACACTATGACTAAGTTCGAGTTATTTGAAGTGTTTTGAAAAGTCATCCTTCACATATTAAGTAATATCAAGGTTGGGTTGAATGGTTCAAACAGTGTTGGTTTCACAGATCATCGTGAGTAGCATGGTCAAGATGCGATTTGTGCTGCGGCCGACGCCGGAGGAAGGCTGGATGTTTGGGGGAAGCATGGGTCGATGGGATAGTTTCCTCTTAAATGAGTATGAAATGAAAGAGAAAGATGCCCACAGGACGAAAAAGGGGTTTTCGATCCCATACTAATCGAATCATGGCCATGTGAAAATGATGATCTTTCTTTGAAGGTTCAGTAACATTCTCTTGTTTTATTATTCACTTTAGTTTTGTTTTAACAAAGTCACTCTTTTGATTTTCATTTTATGTGATGTTTCCCGACTCACACCCATTCCACACAGTGTCGGTCTCACTAAGATTTGTTTTTTTCATTTAAATTTCAAACACATGTAAGTGCACTTAGTCGCGTAGTATTCACATCACCATGCAACATCACAAAGTACTTCATCTGCAATGAACTACAGGGGGGAATGTTGAAGCAGGCTATTTGCCTTATATAGACTTGTTGCATGGCTGTACACTGTCTCAGCAGCGAAAGTCTCAGTAACAGCATGGTCTCCTAGGCTGCATGAGGGGGTTTGGCAAAAAGAGAGAACATCATGTATAAACATTCCTTGAGGGTCGCAGTGACTTTGACGCAAATCTGCACATGTGAATTCCAGTAAGATGTCGGCAATATTCCGTTGTGCATGTGCATACACATAGTGGAAAGATGAGACTATAAATGCTCTGAGGATTGGTATGTGAGTCGAGAACTTGCAAGAGAGAAAAGACAGATATATTCTGTTCAGATGTTTCAGCGCTGTGTTACCTGTACTGAGGACAGCATGTCAATTTGATCTATAAAATAAATGCTTCTTCTCCCGTCCTGGGGCAATCAGATGATCGACTGAAGGTGTCCTGATTTTTTGACATTCTACCATTGAAAGCCACCACACTGCCTTAAATTCAGGAAGTAGTGGAGCTGTGCATAGAGCCCATTGCTTTGATTCTGTTTTATCTTCCTGTATTTTAATCATGTAAAGCACTTTGCATTGTCTTTGTACTGAATTGTGCTACAAATAAAATTTCCTTGCCTTGCCTTATTGTTTTGATTAATTTATGCTTTAAAATAAAATACACATTAAATAGGCTGAGCAGTTAATCTTTATTTTTAATTACATGAAGGATTCGTAAATGACTGCAGAGAAAAAAAAAACTTAAAACTGATTCTTAGAGGAGCAGAAAGTCTTTATTTGTGTTTTATTATTACAATTAATTATTGCTGTTGTTTTATAGTCAGCTTTTGGTTAATTAACTAACTTTAAAATGTGGAAGTTGGACATTCTTTAAAAAGGTACCATTGCTGCCACCCTCTGGTTTAGAGGAGAACTGCAGGTGGTGAAATACATCCACATGAGAACTAATCTGACCTCTTGGACGCTTCAAGCATAAACCAACTTTAAAGGAGAAGTTCGCTCAGATTCAGAATTCTAACTTCTAAAAGTTCTTTAAATATGAATTTATTACATCCTGTTCAAGTGGTTTTTGTCCCTTAAATTCAGCTGTAAAAATAAGTTGTTTTTTTTTTGTTTTTTTTGAAAAAAACATTTAGCAGATGAAAACTGGGATCCTATCTCAATACCACTGAAGCTATCGCCTTACTGTTTTTAAATTATTAAACAGAATTTTTTTAAAGAAAAAAGGAAATGGATCCAAAGGATCTATCAGCAATCATATCTGTTCCAGCGCATCATCATTAGAATTTCTTTGAGTAATGTCTTCAGTACAGGGGCCATAACAGGGGTCAGGTCATGATCTACAGGGGCTCTGGCCCCCATTGGCCCCTGTCTAGAACCGCTGATGGTTGGATGCGTAAATATAACAGCTCCAGGTATTGGATAATTATTTTATTTGTGTAAAAAGGTTTCATATCATTAGCCTAATGTTATATCAATACATTTCAATTTAAAATTCGCTTATAAGTTCAATCAAGAGAATCAAATCATACATTAAAATGTTAAATATTTTACTTACATAGAAATATTAAATTTACTTCACAGGACTTTTCTCTTTAATTATGAGATAATAAACTTTAATGATTTAAGCAAATCAGTTTTCCCAAATCATTTCAGTTCAACTTTCCAAGTTTTAAAGTGAGGAAAATTCTAAACCAGCGAATCTATAGTCAAAACACGTTTATCCCTTTAGTTTTGTACAAAAAATAAACTTTAAACTACCTCAGTGGCATCTATCTATGGAAGCCCCTTTCCGCCACGCTGTAAAAAAAAAATAATAATAATAATAATTCCATTATAATGAGATAGTAACTCAATATAAGGAGAAAGTCATCACTTTGACACACATTTGCTGTTTCATAGCATCAGTAAACTTCTTTAACTTAAAATAAAAAAAGACAATATATACACATGAACACTATGACTATGCAATGTGATGGGTCTTTTTTATTTTTATTTTAAGTTAAAAGTAGTTTACTGATGCTATGAAACAGCAAATGTGTGTCAAAGTGATGAATTTATTTTATTTTAAAAGTCTTAAATCCCCCTGAAAATGAGATCATTGTTCAATGCTGTGGCGCACTTATTGTTTACATTGCGACCGGCAGAGATGGCAAAAGTACTCACTTTCCGTACTTGAGTAAAAGTACAGATACTTGTGTTAAAAAATACTCTAGTAAAAGTGGAAGTACTGATTAAACTTCTTTACTCAAGTAAAAGTAACAAAGTACAGGCTTGTAAATTTACTTAAAGTCTAAAAGTAAAAGTAGAAACCACTTTTTTCATGCCGTTGCCTACATTTTAAATGGATGTCTGCCAATAGGACTAGATCTCCGTTGTGTTCATTTTCAATCGTCCATGCTACTATGCTAACGCCACCGCCACCAAGCTGCAATGATTTGCCGCCAATGAATACCGCCGAATCTGTCGATTCATCTTGTAGTGGTGCGTCAAATGCAACGTAGATTCCCATCCAATTAGATTGAATTTGGTATTGATGACGTGAAAAATAATAACGGTAACTCCATTGAAATGATTCAAAACTAAAGTAACATTCCAATTTTTTAAAATGTAAGGAGTAGAAAGTACAGATATTTGTGTAAAAATGTAAGGAGTAGAAGTAAAAAGTCGCCATAAAAATAAGTAGTAAAGTAAAAATATCAGCAAAATCCACATGAGTACAGTAACGAAGTATTTGTACTTCGTTACGAAGTATTTGTACTTCGTTACGAAGTATTTGTACTTCGTTACTTCCCATCTCTGGCGACTGGTCTAACTAGGGAGTACCAATATGGCGGCCGGTGGCTTCACTTCGACCCCGTACTGCCAACAGGCAATCAGCAATCCAGGGAATAAATCCACTGCAAAAAAATACAATCTATATAAGTCATTTCTTCTTAAATTAAGTGCATTTTTTCTTGAATTAAGGATTTAAGTGAGACACTTTGCCAACAAAACAAGACAATTTACACTTAAAATAAGAAAAAGAATCGCATTGTCTTATTTCAAGTGCATTTTATCTACAGGTGCTGGTCATAAAATTAGAATATCATGAAAAAGTAGATTGATTTCAGTAATTCCATTTAAAAAGTGAAACTTGTATATTATATTCATACATTACATACAAACTCATATATTTCAGGTGTTTATTTTGTTTAATTTTGATGATTACAAATGACAACAAATGAAAATCTCAAATTCATCATATCAGAAAATTAGAATATTACTGAAGACCAATAAAAACAAAGGATTTATAGAAATGTTGGCCAACTGAAAAGTATGAGCATGTACAGCACTCAGTATTTAGTTGGGCCTCCTTTGGCCTGTATTACTGCAGCAATGCGGCGTGGCATGGAGTCGATCAGTCTGTGGCACTGCTCAGGTGTTATGATAGCCCAGGTTGCTCTAATAGTGGCTTTTAGCTCTTCTGAATTGTTGGGTCTGGTGTATTGCATCTTCTTCTTCACAATACCCCATAGATTTTCTATGGGGTTAAGGTCAGGAGAGTTTGCTGGCCAATTAAGAACAGGGATACCATGGTCCTTCAACCAGGTACTGGTAGCTTTGGCACTGTGTGCAGGTGCCAAGTCCTGTTGGAAAATGAAATCTGCATCTCCAAAAAGTTGGTCAGCTGCAGGAAGCATGAAGTGCTCTAAAACTTCCTGGTATGTGGCTGCGTTGACCCTGGACCTCAGAAAACACAATGGACCAACACCAGCAGATGACATGGCACCCCAAACCATCACTGACTGTGGAAACTTTACACTGGACTTCAAGCAACGTGGATGAAGTGCCTCTCTTCTTTTCCTCCAGACTCTGGGACCTTGATTTCCAAAGGAAATGCAAAATTTACTTTCATCAGAGAACATGACTTTGGACCACTCACAAGCAGTCCAGTCCTGTTTCTCTTTAGACGCTTCTGACGCTGTCTGTGGTTCAAGAGTGGCTTGACACAAGGAATGCGACAGCAGAAACCCATGTCTTTCATACGTCTGTGTGTGGTGGTTCTTGAAGCACTCACTCCAGCTGCAGTCCACTCTTTGTGAATCTCCCCCACATTTTTGAAGGGGTTTTGTTTCACAATCCTCTCCAGGGTGCGGTTATCTCTCTTGCTTGTACACTTTTTTCGACCACATCTTTTCCTTCCCTTCGCCTCTCTATTAATGTGCTTGGACACTGAGCTCTGTGAACAGCCAGCCTCTTTAGCGATGACCTTTTGTGTCTTGCCCTCCTTGTGCAAGGTGTCGATGGTCGTCTTTTGGACAACTGTCAAGTCAGCAGTCTTCCCCATGATTGTGTAGCCTGTAGAACTAGACTGAAAGACCATTTAATGGCTTTTGCAGGTGGTTTGAGTTAATTAGCTGATTAGAGTGTGGCACCAGGGGCCATCAATTTTGAACCTTTTCACAATATTCTAATTTTCTGATATGATGAATTTGAGATTTTCATTTGTTGTCATTTGTAATCATCAAAATTAAACAAAATAAACATCTGAAATATATGAGTTTGTATGTAATGTATGAATATAATATACAAGTTTCACTTTTTAAATGGAATTACTGAAATCAATCTACTTTTTCATGATATTCTAATTTTATGACCAGCACCTGTAGATACCTTATTTTAAGAGTAAAAATACTCATTCCATTGGCAAATCATCTTATTTACCTGCTCAAAATAAGGGTAAATACCCTTAATTTAAGACATTTTTACTCATTTTGAGATTTTGCAGTGTCGAGATGAATAGACGGGAGTTGGAGCTCGTCCTCAGTGGCGGTTCCAGAAAATGTTCAGGGAGGGGGCCAGGCGGGGAACCAATGGAGCTGAAAGCGGTTCCTGGTCACCGTAAACCAACAGGAAAACTAATGAAGCAGAACATCCAGATGTTCATGAGGTCCTACAGACTACAGTCACTGAAATTTCTGTACCGTTTCGATTAATTTATGCTTTGAAATAAAATACACATTGAATAGGCTGAGCAGTTAATCTTTATTTTTATTTACATGAAGGATTCCTAAATGACTGCAGAGAAAAAAAAACCTTAAAACTGATCTTAGAGGAGCAGAAAGTCTTTAATCTGTTGTATTATTGCAATTAATTATTGCTGTTGTTTTATAGTCAGCTTTTGGTTAATAAACTAACTTTAAAATGTGGAAGTTGGACATTCTTTAAAATGGTATCATTGCTGCCACCCTCTGGTTTAGAGGAGAACTGCAGGTGGTGAATTACATCCACATGAGAACTAATCTGACCTCCTGGACGCTTCAAGCATAAACCAACTTTAAAGGAAAAGTTCGCTCAGATTCAGAATTCTAACTTCTAAAAGTTCTTTAAATATGAATTTATTACATCCTGTTCAAGTGTTGTTTTTTTTATTCAGAGTAATTTTCATGTGAATGTGCTTTACTGGAGGCATCCATGTTTGCCAAAGAACACTACTGCCACCTACTGGTTAGTGACGTCACGGTGCGGTATCGGCTGTTGATCAAGTCCCAGTGCTGTATCTGGTGTTTGTCACAACGCGCTATTATCCAAGTCATCTTGAAAACATTCTTCTTCCAAATGTTGGCTACATATTACGGGTTTTTTCTCTGGCCAGAAGTTCGATGGCAAATCCTCCCTCTTCAAGTTGGCGATCCAACGACCAACCCGTCCGTGGAGGATCAGGAATCAGAAAGGTGGAATAACTCTTTTTTTCACTTTTACCCGATGTATTCCAGCATCCAGCTGCCATGCACGTGGGCATTGTCAGTTTCACTATAGCTCTGGTGAATTTCAATGGTGAAGTCCTCTGGAAATCTTCAATAATTGTTGTTGATTGCAGATGTGTCTAGTAGTTCCCATTGATTTAGCTTGTAAAGCGGGGAGAATGGCGCTAGGCTTACCGCACCGTGACGTCACTGCTGGAAGATGGCAGGAGGGAGGGGCTACTATATTTGGGCAAAAATGGCCGGTTGTTTTTATTTTTTTTACTGATTAACGCTAAATCCATTAAATCACTGCAAACTAGTAGATTTAGGTATAAATAATAATCCATTGATTATTGACTGACCGGACTTTTCCTTTAAAGGTTTTATTTCAGGTGCTTTCTCATGGCTGGTTCTGGTTCTGCAGAGTAGATCAGATCCAGTAGATCTGAGAGGTCTGGCTGTCGATCCACTGCCAACCAGTCTGTAATGTATTTTAGAATGAAGCCATTCAGTGATTTCTAGACTAACAATTTGGGCAAAAATGGCCGCTCCCAGACTGATTAAAAAAAAAAAAAATGTTTTATTGCGATCACTGATTAACACTAAATTTATTAAATTACTGCGAACTTATTAATTTTAGGTATAAATAACGATCTATTGATTATTTCTTGCTGACTTTTCCTTTAAGGAAAGAAAACTTTAATGACAAAACATCATCAGATGAAATGTTAAAAAAGAAAAAAACTCAGTGCTTCAAGCCAGAACCGTATTTATGTCGCAGTTTTTCTCTTCAACACATTTTCAGCAGCTTTTTTCTGAGCTTGAAGAACAAAAAGAAAAAGAAATATTTCCTTTAGTTTCTACGTTAAAGAATAAAGTGCCTTTCAGTTCCTGCTGAGGTAACGATCCATTATTGAAGGTCTTAGTAGAAACACCAGCTGATTAAACGATTACGTGATGATCTGAAATGTTTGGGCGGTAAACCACAACCGTCGGTTGATTGTGCGTTTTTTCAATCTGTTGGAATGTAAAGCGGCGTCAAAAACATGGCGCCCTCGCTCTCCGTCCGTCACTCGAACTGCTTGAAGCAGGCGTCTTTGTAGGAAGTGGCGTTAAGGATACTGAACATGTCCTTCCTGATGAAGGTGAGGAAGTTTCTCAGCGGGCAGAGCGGCTGGCTGATGTGGCGGGATGCGGGATGACAGAAAGCCGTGTGAAAGGTCACATCCTCGCCATTGTACAGAACTCGGATGAACACCTCGCCATCTTTCAAATTCGCCCTCTCTCCTTTCCCTCGTTTCTTTACCGGGCCCTTCGTGGTAGGCGGACTTTTCCACATTTCAAAGACGATTCTGGCAGCGAATCGAGGAAACTTGGCCTCCTCCAGTCCTAGGGCGCTGAGCAGCGGGGCCATGGTGACATCATGACCCGAGGAGAGGGTGAAGACCTCCTCCCCGCCTGCAGCAGGCCGCTGGCCGGCCTTGCTGGCCTTGGCGACTCGCTCCATTTTGTTGGCAGTCCTGTTGAGGTACGGGTACATGGCCAGGATGGCGTATTTACGGTAAATGCCGACTCTTCTCCTGTCTACTTCGTTGTCCAGCTGCTGCTGGCGGATCACAGCGAACTGCGCCACGGTCAGGCATCCGCCAGAGCCGCCGGCTCCGCTGGGAACACACGGGAAGGAAAGGCCGTGGCACAGGTGGCAGAGCAGCGAGTCCATCGGGTTTGCCGCTCTGAGCTGCCGGGTCGGAACGCCTAGAGTCCGCGCCATGTCCACGTAGGTCTTCTCCAGGTTGGCGTCGGCCACTCTGAGGCGATACTGCCTCCTCTGCTCCTCCTCCAGGTATCGGTTCCTGGCAGGGCACCCGCACGCCGCGCCGCAGAACAACGTGCTCCACTGGTGACGCACGGTCAACTTGGTCCAGTTGAAATCTGGGAGGAAGCCGTAGAGGAAGGCCATCCCGCTCTGGAGGGTTCGGCTCTTCCCCGTCGTCTCCATCCAAACCTGGCGAGGCGACCAATCAGAGGGCAGCAGGCCGTGATGCTTGTAGGCGTGATGGAGGATCTGCCCGTTGATCAGCTGCTGCACCACGCCTGAAGGAAAGACGAAAGCTTGATTTAAGGTTTTCCCGTTTCAGGAGAAAATAAATCTGCAGCGAAACCAAAGAAATTCATTGATTCGCAGCAAAGAAGAAACTAAAACATTCAGCCGAGATAAAAAAAGTGTTTTCTGCACCTGTCTGGGTGAGTTCTCCCATTTCACAGGCACTGTGGTTGGGGAGGCGTGAAATGGATCCCAGTGGCGACTCCCAGTGGCCCCGGGTCCCCTGGCTCATGTGGTTAACGAAGCGGTTCAGCAGAGGGTGGGGGGGCTCCCTGAGAAAATAATGATCCAACTCGATTATTACGTCATTAATCATTATCAATAACATCAGAGCTTTTGTTTGACTGAATATCCAAGTTCTGCTTTGCGTTTCGCAGCAGGAGAGTTGTGGTGAAATCATTAGTGCCTGTGCGCCGACACTGAGCTATCCAGGTTACTAATAATTATACTCTGGTTGTCAGGTTACATCATTGGTGCAATAAAGCTTTATGAGGCGAGAAACTGAATCTAAACTACTGTTGGAGCTCAATTCAAACGCCCCCGCTTGAGTGATAAAAATGTTGCTTCCAACAACCATTAATCAGTCTTTGAGGAAAGCCCGCCCCTAGAAATCAAAAAATTGTGATGAAAAATGCAACATTAAAAAAATATAAAACCGAAATAAATAATAATTTGAATAAATATAAGTTTCTAAACCTTCTACTTCTTTATTATTTATTTTACTTTCCAAAACCTTTTCTTTGTTCTATGGCGTCTTCAAAGAGGGATGAAAAAAAAAAAAAGGAATTTAAATTTTTGAGCTTTTTTCCAAGAATAAATGCTCATTTACGAGATTATAAACACGCAAATTTGGAAGGAAACAAGTAGCAAATCTACGAAAATAAATAGGCTGATTTACAAGAAAAAAAAACATACAGACGTATAAAATTATCAAGATGCAAAATTAGAAGCAAGAAGTAGAAAATTTATGAGTTAAAAAAATACATATTTACGAGAAAAAACATGCACATTTACAGGATTATAAGCATGTCAATTTAAAAGAAAACTGTAGCAAATTTATGAGATAAATATGCTTTTTTTGTATTATTGTACCGCCTCATTCTATCACTAAAGCCCTCCAATTAATGATGCATTTATGTAGCATACTTTGCTACATAAGCTTTACTTTTAAAATCTTGCAAATTTGCAACCTTTTTCTCCAACATTTACGTTTTGTTTTTTCTTTTGTTTATCAATTAGCTACTTTTTCTCTTTTATTTTTATGTTTTAATTTCGGAAATTTGGGTGTTTTTACTTGTGAATTTATTTATATTTATATAAAAATGCCACTTTCAACTGAAAATTTGAATGGCCCTAAGATGTCATATATTTGCTCTAAACAATAATGGAATAAAAGTAACTCCATACTAAAGCTCATTTATTGCTCTATTTCTGGGTCCAGTAGGTGGAAATGTACGTGCGCTTCCTCTGTCCACCAGCAGGGGTCCCTCCGACACAAGAATGTAAATTGTGACAAAACAGTTTGATGTGAGAGAAAACTAAGGATTGAGAAAGAAAAAGATGAATTATTCTGTTTATAGGAAATGGTAATAAACCAACAAACAGACAAATCTTTGCACAAACCATCATCCAGATACAAGGAAGGCAGGAAGAGCAGTCGATAATCCAGGAGATTAAAAAGAATCAGAGATTATAGTTTAAAAAACAAAATAAAATGGGGGAGCTGCAGCTCAGATAGATTAAGGGTGGTTTCCATAGCGATCATGGAGAGAGTCAGGAACAAGCCGTAAAAATAGATCAACTAAAACCTTTTTATGAAGCACAGTAAAGCTTCGTCTGGCGTCTCCAAACTCCTGCTGCATCTAAACGGACATTCAGAGGCTTTTTCTGCCACCAGGTCACAGCAGCCATCAGGTTTCCATCATCACCTGCTTATTCTGCTGCATTATAGTAATAATAATCCTTAGTGCTAGCCGATCGGACTGGTCTGAGGAGAACCAAACCATTGAGATTTAATTGGCTGCACTGGGAGGCTGGATGTCACAGGATGGAGACACCATGCTGGACAGAAAGCCTCTATTAGCTTCATTGCTGGCAGCTAAAGATTAGAGCCCAGCTGCATTAAGCAGGGATTATTATGACTGGATAGGATGGGGATAGATTAGAGAAGAGGAAGGAAGGGAGGAAGGGACAGAATAGAGTATGTCAAGTCAAATAAGAGAGAAAACTGTAAAAAACAACAACAAAAAAACAATAAAGAATAAATAGAATAGAGCGTGTGATGAACTAAGAGAAAAAAACACTGTTGGGAGAGAGGAGGAGGAAAGAGAGCTCAGTTAACCGCAGACGGAGACAGTGGGTCGGCAGCCTGGTGCCAGAGCGCTCCAACACACACACTCACACACACACACGGAAACTTGTCTCACTATCTCTGCGGGGCCTTTCCATTGACTTCCATTCATTTCTACGGCCTAACTGTGACGGGGTCATCCCAAACCCCGACTCGCACCTTTAATTCTGAATGTGACCCCTGACCCTAAAACCTCCCTGTGCTCCAGGCATCGGTCCCCACAACGTGTCATTTTCCCAGAAAACGGGCTCCATAATGTAGCAAAACCCAAAGCAGACCCGTCCGTTCCCCCTGAGAGCCGCGGTGGGACCTGTAATCACAGTTTGGTCAAACAGAGGGACCGAAAACAAACTCTTCTCTGCATCAGGTTGAGTCAGCAGCAGCGGTTTCAGCTCCACCCGCCTCCACCTCCACATCTGTGCTCGTGGTGAAGCTGGGGGGTAGAAGCTGACAGAAGAATGTTTGGAGGGGGCCGGACCGCTACTGTTTTCTCACCACTAGAGAACTTATAAAATCTAATTCCTACAGCATCTGGCGAGTTAAATTCAAGACTTTGAGACTTTTTAATGCCACTTTAAAACAAAAAGTTAAGGCAAATTCCACAATGAACACGAGAAAAACTGGTTGCAACATTACCAAAATGTTGATTTGAACATAAATCATTGCTTTCTGATTTCAAACTCTCAGGGAGCTGTTCAATGTTTTCACTCCATTTTGCACAAAGGCTTTTTGATGTATTGATGATAGCAAAGTTAAATATTGTTACAAATAATAAAAAAAAAGAAATATGTTTAAAATAACACAGACAACAAAGAATCCTCTTCTAATGTACAGTATAGAACTATGAAAAAAGTACAGTTACACAAAAGTGTTCCACTGTAAGGATGGTGTAGTTTGTTTTGTTGCAACCTGAAGTGTGAAATAAACTTCAGTGGAGTTTGAAAACAAAATATGTGTATAGATTTATTATATCTGGTTGAACGATGTGTGTGCCCAATTTTTTATTTTTTATTTTTTTGCGGGGGGGGGGGGGGGGGGGGGGGGGGGGGGGGGGGCGTGGAAATTTTATTGTAATCCAAAGGGGGGCCCAGAAGAAAATCTTTGGGAACCACTGCCATAGAGGGAGAAATGTAAACAAACAAAAAATGCATTGATTTTTAACAACTACTTCACTGAATTCACCAGTTTTATTTTGTTTCCTACTCAAACTCAAACAGAGCTCTGCTTTCATTGTAGGCGAACCGCCAAACATTATCCAGAGGTTTGGTGCTACTGGAGTGGCCCTTGATATGGAAGATGCTGTGGAGGCGTTGCAGAGACAAGGAGGAGGAACAGAACAGGCAGACACCCTGTCTACTTTTAAGGCTAGGCTTAAAACTTTCCTTTTTGATAAAGTTTCTAGTTAGAGTGGCTCAGGTTATCCTGAGCTATCTCTATAGTTCTGCTGCTATAGGCTTAGACTGCTGGAGGACATAGGGACCCTTTTTATCATTCTATCTCTATTCTCCCACTCTGCAGAATCTGTTAGTTCAATCTCTAACGTTCTGCTCTCTCTGCTGAGTGGGCCTCAGCAGATGGCCGCTCACACTGAGCCTGGTTCTGCTGGAGGTTTCTTCCTGTTCAAAGGGAGTTTTTCCTCTCCACTGTCGCTACAAGCATGCTTAGTGTGAGGGATTGCTGAAGAGTCAATGAGTCGATGCAATCAGCTGGTTTACCTTAGAAAACGTATGAATTTGACTGGATGATCTGGTGAACTGTAGGCCCAGGCTCAGTGTGAGCGGCCATCTGCTGAGGCCCACTGGGGTTCAAGGAGACAGAAGCAGACATAGAAAAAGAAGCATAGATACAAAAGGCAACTGTCAACCAGCTCCACAGGCGGCCCCGTCCAGGAAACACACAGCCAGGCAGACGAGCTCCAAGCCAGCTCCCATGTCAGAGGATGAAGAGAGCACATCCAGTTAGTCACAGTCAGAGAAACAGGACTACACTGGAAAACAGGCCAAGCTCCAACATCTAGAAACAAAGGTGTTGATGGCAGCAGCACAGCTGATATTTCTCTCCAGGATGGAGTCACAGCCAAACAGGAACAGACCAGATGAAGCTACTATGAGAAAAAGCAGAGAGAGCAGAACGTTAGAGATTGAACTAACAGATTCTGCAGAGTGGGAGAATAGAGATAGAATGAAGCAGAATGATGAAAAAGGGGTCCCTATGTCCTCCAGCAGTCTAAGCCTATAGCAGCAGAACTATAGAGATGTCAGGGAGCAGAAAATGCGGTTAAAGCTCGTAATCAGCTCAGCATGTGACAGAAACAGTCGTTGAATGAGGTGAATTATTTAGTAAAATTGATATTTTTAATGAATCAATCCAATGTAATGAATCAGATCTTTAGTTTTTCTAGTGGTGCTCACTGCAGAGCGCTTTAAACTCGGAGGCTTTTCAATGCTTTAATCCTTAACTGAAGAATCCATAGCTTTAGCTTGAAAGGCTTTAGCTTATTTTAAACTATTAGAGGCTGCAGGCGCCTCGTGATGCCATTTAAAAGCTAATGAGGCATTTTAGTTCAAGAATGTCTTTGTATAACAGCAGGAAGTGAGGTCAGCTAACTCGCTCGTTTTTCACTTTCTCTGGCTGGAACTGGTTCCTTCAGACATCCAGACTCCTGCGCTAATAAACAGATGGAGATAAAAACCTCTTCAGTGCCCATCTGATTTCAGCCATGTTCTCTGCTGCAGATCTGATGAGGCTTAATGAAAGATCGATGCCTTTTATGAGGCTTTAGGACAAACAGCTCAGGGTTTGCAGGTTTATTCTATTTTTCCCAGTTCAGTTGTTTCATGACAGTCTTTGTTTCATATAGTGAATAAATCCAGGTTGTAAAGCAGCAGCCAGAAGCTCCACAGATTAAAGTCCTCATGATTTATCCAGATGTGCTGCACTGAGAGCTTTATGCAAAGTTAAATCCTTGGCTAAATCTGGGCTGAGGTGCTTCAGTGAAAAGAGGATTTTCCCCCCAAACCATCTGATGATCATATGATTTTTATTTCAGATTATAAACATGGCCGCTCTCATGCAGGAAATGTTTAACAATCAATCAAATAGAAAGTGAAGCCAACGTTTAATAACTGCTTATCATGAAGTCTCATCTGACCCTGAACAAGCAGAGCTGCAGATAGAAACGAGTGGAAGAAGATAACGGCGGCGTCTTGGAGCACTCCTGATGTAACGCCGCCTCTCGCCGTCTGAGGCGGAGAGTCGCTCTGTTAGTCAGCATCATCCTCGGTTCCACAGCATCAATATGGCGAACCGTACCGACACGTTACTGCAGGAGGAGGCAATGAAGCTCGCTGCCAACAAGAGCTGTGAGCAGAAATATAGGTTATGTACGGAGTGAAGTTTGCTCCATTATTTTTGCAAGCAAATAACACATTTTGTAGATGGAAATTTGAAGAAAAGAATGCTATACGAAATGGAAATTTGGAAAAATGTCTTAATCAAATACAGTTTGAGAATAATTTTAAAGTTTCCCCAGATTTATTATTTTTGTTCTTTTTTTTCTTCAATTTTCTTTTTTCCACACTATTGCTTTTTTTCAGATTTTATTCACTATATTTTTTCTTTTTACTTTTCTGAGTTTTAAAAATAGCATTATTTTGAAAGGTATTGTATAGTTTTTTTCCATTTAAAGTCAATACCAAAGCTCACTCTTGACTAATAAAAACTTTGCTAACATCCAACGGGCCAATAGAAATGAGTCTTCGCTTCACCCTCCAGAGGAAAGCCCGCCCACAGAAGTGAAGTGAATTTGATCTGGAAAACGCATTTTGAAAATAATGAAATGTATATAACCTACCGTATTTTCACGACTATAAGGCGCACTTAAACGTCTTTTTTTTTCCTCAAAATGTGCGGTGCGCCCTTTGGTGCGGTGCGCCTTATGTGTGTTGTAACTGCGACTTTTGAGACCACCTCATTGAGGAGATGATGAAAGAGTGGCTGAATGTAAGGAGACCAGGTGTTTTTTTTTCCACTCATCACCATCGCTGTTAATATGTAACTCCATGCGTGCCCATCTCACAGCTGATGTGAAAAACATGGGGAAACAAATTAACGCTGTGCTCGCTGTTCAACCGCTCGACATCGGTGTGAACCGGACCCAGCAGGTGCAGCAGACGCAGCGAGTTTACATGCAAAGTCAATGGTTGACGCGCGTATAGGTGCAGCAAAAGGTCCCGAGCGCGTTTTGAGCTGCAGGTGCAGCGCGTCGGGAGCGTTTAAGCATCTGACGCACCGCCAACGCGCTGCTGCTGCTCGAGATGGAAAAATTGAAGTTTTGCTGCTGGACGCGCCGCATCAACCAATCAGAGAAGCTGATCTGGGAGCTGACAGCGAGACAGACACAGCGCTCTGATGACATGATATTAACGCAAATGAAACGGGCTGGGGAGATGATGAAAGGCAGGTGTATGTGAGGAGACCAGGTGCTTTTTTTCCACGCATCACCATCGCTGCGTGCCCATCTCACAGCCGATGTGAAAAAAAAAGGTGAATCAAATGAACGCTGTGCTCGCCGTTATCCCGGGGGGTCTGACAAAGGAGCTTCAACCGCTCGACATCGGTGTGAAGCAGCCGTTCAAAGTAAGGCTGCGAGCGGCGTGGGAGCGATGGATGACAGACGGAGACCACAGTTTCACGATAAGTGGAAGGCAGCGCCGGGCAGATTACGCCACAGTTTGCGGATGGATTGTAGATGCTTGGACTAACGTGTCTGCTGGCTCTGTTGTTCGAGCTTTCGCAAAAGCCGGCATTATTTCTGAGGAGCTGCGCTGCACGGAAAGTGACTCTGACAGCGAAGAAGAAGGGGAAACTGGCATGTCTGATTTAGCACAGCTGTTTAATTCAGAAACAGAGGATGATGACTTTGATGGGTTTGATTAATACTTTGTAATAAATACATGAATAAAGCACAATCATACTCAGTTTTGCTCCCGCTCTATTTTTCTACCTGAAAACTTAATTCAACAGCAGCCTCTGGGCGGGTCTCCTCCTCTTCACCGCGGTGGCTGGCAGGTGTTTTTTCATCTAAATAATCTAAATCTTGCAGCTATATTTGCTGTGATCAGTGGGAATAAAGTAGTTTTAATATGTTTTTGAGTGAGAAAGGCCACCTGAAAACTTAATAATTGCAGTCAGTTCATCCAGATTATCTATTTCTGTCGGAGGCGCTCAGACCCCCACATACCAGCGGTGCACCGACAGCAGAAATCCCTTCAACAGCAGCCTCACCGCGGCTGCTGGCAGGTGTTTTTCATCTAAATAATTTAAACTGCAGGCACCAGGATACCGGCAATAAAAGCGAACATATTCCGTCGGCAGGTTTCAGGATTTTAAGTTAATTTAGGAGTAATCACAGCGCTGTGTCATCTGCGATGTGTCTGTCTCACGGCCAGCTCGCAGGTTTGATTAATACTTTGTAATAAATACATGAATAAAGCACAGTCATACTCAGTTTTGGGCCCGCTGTATTTTTAAATACGCAGTAGAGCTATTTAAAGGTAGTAGAGGACATGTACCTGTATATAAAAAACGCGCCCTATAGTCCGGTGCGCCTTATGTGTGTGTTAAATACAGAAATGGGACACATAACTGAGACTGCGCCTTTTAGTACGGTGCACCTTATGGTCGTGAAAATACGGTAATCTAAGAAAAAAAACTTGAAAAAAAAATGAAAAAAAAATTTAAATAATACATCTTCAATTGAAAAGAAAACGACAGAAAACAGTGCAGTTACTCTTAAAAACTTTTTTGATTAAGAATTTTTCAAAGTTTTACTTCTGAAATGCATTTTTTTTACTTCCATTTACAAAACAACTTCTTTGCAAGAATAATGGAACAAAATTCACTCCGTATTCATGAAGCTACATCGACATCCTGATATTTGTGTCTCAATCTCTGCTACTTTCGCCTACAAAAACAAGATGGAAATATTATGCATTTGATGGCATAAAATGGCTGTTCTAAGGCTGAAAAAAAAGTCTAGTAATAAGAGTCCAGTGATAAGATCCCTTAAAGAAGTATTTACTCACCTTTAACATTCTATACTTTGTCAGATTAATCATTAAAAGGGGCTTCATCTCATCCCTCGACCTTTAAAATGCAAAGAGCTTAATCTGGTTGCAGTTAAAGGTTTCCCCAAAGAATGTGAGTTTCTCTTTAAAATGACCGAGTCAAAGTACAGATCCCCACCAAACCAGATTAAAGTCGTAGGGAAGCGGCCGTTCCGACCGTTGCATTTCTGAATTCCCCCGAGTGGTGCCCGACTTTACCCGAGTGAATAAAGTCAATGTGACTGGTCGATTATCAGGGGGGCGGCATTGTTGTGGCGGAAGGTTCACAAGCACGTTTGGTTGTGGCTGGTTTGTAGGAAGCATCTTGCTAACCAGTTAGCATCTTAGTGCTAGCAGGTTCCCAATGGGAAATTCCATTGGGACCAAGTAGCACTAAATTGGTGACTTAGAAACGACGCTGTCAAGGAACGCTATGGACAGAGGAAACATGCAAGAGGAGGAGAGTTTAGTGTCGGAGGTCGTGGATGAGTCTCCTCCGTCATCCATTTTTTATTTAGAGGAGGAAAGCGGGGACGAAGATGTTGTGGAAGAGGACGCCAGGGCGGCAGAAGCTTGGTTTGGTGTAGAAGGCTTCCAGCCGTACATGTTTGAGCCCTTGCCTCGCAACGCTGCCAGTTCTGTTAGCTCTACGCCTGCCGAAGACACAGACGTCCATCCCCGTGAACACTGGGACGCAACTCAATGGGAAAGGAAAGGATTCTGATTTCAACCGTTGCGTATATTAGCTGCGACATATGAAACAAGATGCTATGACCGAAAAATTTGATTGACAGATGACCGTTGATATATGATTGGCTGAATTTACTAACTGGCCTGCAGAAGATATTGAAAAAAAAAAAACATTTTAAGACAGGATTTTTTTTAATTGAAATTTTCTAAATTTTGGCACAATATTGTCTGATAAAAAGTACATTTATATACATGTTTAAGCCAGAATGATTTGACATTTAAATATGTTTTCCCTACGACTTTAACCTTTGCAGAAAGGAATCTGATCTAGATCTGAATATCTGCTAGAAGCAACAATTTTCTTCCTTTTCATATTTATAAACGTTATTTTGTGATTAAAATGTGACCATATGGGAAAGAGTTGCTCCACTGTGTGATTACTCTGAAAGACGAACACCTTAAGGTTTTTTTTTCTGTGTGATTGTTTACCTGCTGGCTGACAGGGTGCAGTCGATGCTGGGCCGTTTGGTCTTTGGGATGGAGTACAGAGGGTAGCGGTCTCCATGACGAATCATCACGTGAACAGACAGCAGCTTGTAGTCTGCAGGACTGTGACCTGTCAGGAGACAACCAGTCAGCTCGTATCCGTGGCAACGTGGGTCGGTTTTATTGCTACGTTTACGCTTCAGTTAGAAACAAACTCTGCAACTGCCCTCGTCTTTAATCCATGGAAGGATCTTTTAAATCCATTTAGGGTTTTATTTTATTAAATAGTCTGGAACAAATGACTTGCTTCTAATTTTCCTTGGTTCATGCATTGACTGTAGGAGGGATTGCTGCACAGCCAAGGACATTGCTGGTGACCTGGATGGAAAACTGGACCAATCTGCATATAATTTGACTGATTTAAAGTGCCTTAAGGTGAAAAAAGGTCTCAGAGCTAAAGTACAGTTTGGTTTAACAATGAATCCTAATGGCGCAGAAATAACAGAAACTTTTATTCTTTGTTTCCAAAACATCTGAACATTTCAGAGGGAAAAAAAGTGATCATAAATCTGGAAAAAGGATCCCAGCGTTCTCACGCACCTCGCTCTTCTAGCGGGTCAAACTTCACGAGTTGTTTTCCGCAATTTCGGTCATAAAAACAAAACAAGCCGGCCTCCTGTCTGCGGTCAGCTACAATGTGGGAGTAGAGGGGGCGGGACGTCTGGAGCCGAGGTATTGCATTGCACTCATTGCACTGATTATGTGAAGTATTTTTTGATACAACTTTTCTACTTCTGTTATTTGCTGCTGTTTCTAAAAAAAAAAAAGCATAACGATATTACAGCTTTCATTGATTTATTTCAAACTTGAAACTTTGTTTAGCCTGTAAGGTGTAAAAAAAAAAAAAAAAATTTAACCGATTAATCGTATCGTATCGTATCATGGTGTATTCTTGAGTATCGAAAATAATCGAATCGTTGGTCAGGAAATGGATGAATCACCATGATGGATGCGATTTACACCCCTAGCTCAGACCGCACGCAGCAGGAGCAGTAAAAACACGCGTGCTGCTTCATTTTTGAAAAAGTTTTTGTTTGTTATTTTGTGAAAGACTAAAGGGATACACGGCCGTCGAGGCAGTTTAAAGTCTATTTTTCGTACAAAGCTAAAGGTTTAAACGCAAATCTGATGTCTTGCGTATTGACTATAGGTATGCTGATCTGATCCAGTTCTGGATTAAAAAAGGAAACCGTGCTTCAGAGCAGATAGAACCACATTCTAACTGAGTTTTTTCTATATTACCTTCCCATGCTTGTTCGGTGCGGTTGGGGGTGTTACAGTAGCTATAAGCCTCCAGGACGGGATCGGGCTCCATCGTGGGACGCACAGGAAACACTCGCTTTCTGCTTTTGACCTGGAGCGCTCTGACAGCTCCGTCTGCAGCCTGGACGGGTCGCTCATCCTGCATGGGGGTGGTGGGAATCAGGTTCACTGAGAGGAGGAGGAGGAGCAGGGAGAAAAACCTCTAATTATTAACAGGAAACTTTCAGTTCGGTTAAAAAGACTTTATTTAAAAATAAATATTTTGGATATAAAACAAAAAATACAGTAAGTGGTTCGGTTTTCATAAATTCAGTTAATTATTGTTGCATAGTTGCTGCAATTTTGTTTACACAGCAATGCATCAGCGGCGGCTGGTCAATAGGGGGTGCTAGGACGCCGCACCCCCTATTGACGTATTTCCGCCCTAGGGCGCAAAAATCTTCTCCCATTGACTCACTAAAAGTTGTACATGTGCAGCAGCTCCTCTGCAATAAAAACTTACAGGATGGTCCAAGGCGCAGAGAGAAATGGCGCCAGAAACGTCCTTTTCCAGGACCTGGTTTAGCTCCAAGGCTAGGCTAACTGCATGCAGCGAGGCTAAGGCTTTATTCTGCTTTCCCTTCCCCCTTTTTCAATCATCAGGATCTGATCCAGCATGGATAAAGACAGCTAGGACTGATTTAAAGCACTGTTTAGAAAAGGCAAAAAAGAATGAACAATCTGGGATTCACATGGAAAATAATGGAATCTGGTTTACTTTTTCTACATGTTTGTTAATTTGCATATTTGCTCTTAAATACACACCTTCTCAGAAAATAGTTTTTATACATTTAAAAAACATAAAGCTGACTAAAAGCTTCTCCATTATTAAACTAATAAAAAAAAAATGTTAGGTTTGTGACCCAATATTGGACCAACACACAGATTTACTTTCACATCCTCAGACGGGAAAGATTTATGGACAAAAAGTAAACCTGGACATGAAATTATGTTTTGTTTTAATAAAGTGTTTTTTATAATGTTTTTTGTTGTTGGCGTTAATATAATTATACTGGTTTACTTCGGAAGAAGCTGGTGTTTGTTTGGCCGCTGCTAGGAGATGCTAACCCAGATGGTGAGCTATGCTACAAAGAGCTTCAGTTTCTAACTGAGGCTGTTAGCGGTTAGCATCGGGATATAAACATTTTATCCAACATTTTAGAAAAACTACTTTCAATGACTGAATGATGCTTCACTGTCAGTTTAAAGAAAATCTTTGATTTCATTTTAATTTCCCTTTAGCTTCTGCTAATGTTGTTAGCTCCAGCTTATAGAGTAAACAGCAGATCACAAATAGGTCATATTTGTTTGTTTCCACAGATATCTCCAGTATAACGACTCATTAAAACTAGGAGGCAGTGACGCATCGTCTAAATTTAAACCAAACAATAGGATAAAAACTACTCTGCTAATGTTAGCCTTCCTGTTTTACTCTGTAGTTCCAGTCAGACCTAAACGCATCTGTGGAAAACAATGGCGCCCTCTATGGGTGGAAAATAAAACAAAGGATATAACATTTTTACATTTTGAGTTTCTCTATATCACTAACAACTATTTTAAATTCATAATAGAATTACAACATATTGGGCCAACATGGTCCAACTAGTCAGGAATCCCTAAAAGAAAAAGGATCAAATAAATGGACAAAGCAACAAACAAAAAACGACTTAACAACAGTTCCAGCATGTTCCGTGTCCATGGCAACCACTGATGCCCTCACTGTTACCATGGAGCTGCTGTGGGAACTTTAAACAGAAAATTGTCAGGATCCAAGAAAAAGAAGCAGAAAGAAAAGACTGGGTGTCTGTGGGAGAGCTGGACGTCCAAATCCTGTTTACATAATCCCACTGTGTCTCTCTGTCGTCATTAGGAAGCACGTTTCTAAGACACCAAAGGTCACTTTACAAACTGAGACAAAACCAAAACATTAAAGCAGAGGACACATCGTCAATAACAGTTACAGGACAGGACAATAACAGGAGAGAGTTTAAATATTATGGATGTCTGATCAGAGGAAGGAAGCTCTGATCTAGGGCTGAAAAAATGTATCGATCATTGAAATAATCGTCACTATTTTATATTTCATTAAGTGGAGTATAGAGACCCTAAAACATGCCTTTAGCTGACAGAGCGACTAACTTAGACAAGGAATTATACCAGGATTGTAAAAAAATATATAAATATTGCACATTTAAGAGTAAACCGGCTGTTGATCAAGTCCCAGTGCTGTATCCGCTGTTTGTCACAACGCGCTATTATCCAAGTCATCTTGAAAACATTCTTCTTCCAAATGTTGGCTACATATTACGGGTTTTTTCTCTGGTCAGAAGTTCGATGGCAAATCCTCCCTCTTCAAGTTGGCGATCCAACGACCAACCCGTCCGTGGAGGATCAGGAATCAGAAAGGTGGAATAACTCTTTAAATGTTCACAGCTCAGCATGTTTGCTCTCACACTGTGCGAATCGACGCTCTGATGCGATCTACCTGCTCACACCGTACGTCTAAAAAGCAGGTGGGACTCAGCTCCGCAGTGAGATGGCGCTACTCGGACTCGTCTATCCGCAAGCCAGACGAGTAGAAGAGGAATCTCAAGCTCACTAGAGTGAAACGTGTTGCCGTGGCGACGACGTATTGCTGACCAAACTGGACTTTTAAAGCTTGACCATGACCTGGATGAATGACAATCTTCAGAGATGTTTAACTATGGAGTGAATTTTATTCCATTATTGTTGCAAGTGAAGAATGTCGTGTTTGAACTGAAAAAAAAGAGTAACTTTACTTTATTCCTGGATTTTTTTTCCCCAAAATCATTGTTTATATGTATTTTTGCATATGTTTTTTTTCAATAAGAAAATCCTTTTACAGATTTTCCATTTGTTTTTTTCCAGATGGAGTTTTACAAATTGCGCCTTTTTCAAATTGCATTTAGCATATGACATTCTCTTCACTTTAAGCACAATACAAACAGTCGCTGTCGACCGTAAAATGCTGCTGCTAGAAATAAATCTGCGCTCCTCGTTCTACAGGAGCAAAGCTCAGAATGTGATCTGGAAAATAAAATTTGAGAAGAATGCAGTTCATAAAACTTA